>NC_140590.1:335147986-335756540 GCF_964204655.1 Triturus cristatus | reverse complement strand
TTTGCTAAGTGGGAGGAGGAATCCAGCTCAGATGGTGGCAGCCATATTGAATTTTCTAGTGCAGAGAGAATAATACACACACCCAGAGACATGGCACCTGACTTGAAGGAGGGGGTTAACATACACCAGGAGGTTCAAGGACAGGAGGTAGCTCCAGTAGTGCGCAATGTCCCTGAAAGGGATAGGGTAACTGGCGCAGGGGTTAATAGTCCTAGTAGTGGGAGGGACACTCTACTGACTCTAGATGAGAAGTGCAGGGAGAGGGTTCCCCCAAAATTGAAGTCCTGGTGTGTAAGTGTGAAGACCACCCAGAAGAGTGTGGGTTGTGTGACAGAGACAGTCAGATACAGTCTTGTCAGTCTCAGGAGAGGGGTGTGCAGTACGTGTGTGAGGCACTGGATGGTGAGGTGAAGGATAGTTTGGTTAACCCTGCTAGGGGGCTGTGTGATCCAATTGTGGGAGAGCATATTGTAAGTCCCTGTTTTCCAGAGCTATGCCAACACCTGTGGGAGAGTGAGTTCTCTGATCGCAGGGAGCTCACATTGGAGGCAGACCTTTTGGTGGAGTCCAGAGGGTCTGGAAAGGCATTGGGGAGTGATCCCCAGAGGAGTGGTTCAGGTATCTTCAAACCCAGTGTGGTGGAAGTGGCTCAGAGTAGCCCAACTAGGTCCTGTAGTAGTGAGAGGGGTGTAGGGCCTCACGTCCTGTCTTTAAGGGGAAGGAGTGAGAATGGGTTATGTCCCGGTAGTGCCCAACCTCAGTCTCAGAGCCTGGATGGTTCTTTAAGGGAACACCGGGTGGGGAGCCTAGTCTGTCCTGAGGGGCTGCCCTTTGTGCTGGATCCCCTAGTGTCTGGTGAACGGGGAGTGTCTGTAAGCAGGCCTCCATCAGTTCTGGTGTCTGGCAGTACCGCTCCAGTTGGGAGGGTGCAGAAGTCCAGAGTGAGGGGTGAGAGGGGGAAAGAGTCCCCAGTGGAAGAACCAGTGGGTCAGGGGCCAGCCAGAAGGGCTGCGTCCCCAGTGAATGACCATGGTGACACCACTTCTGTCCTGGGGGATCTTCGCGCACTGTCAAATGGACAGGGGTTGGGAGATCTGTGCCAGGCAGACTGTCACACGACACCGGAGTTATGTGTCGCCCTCAGGGGGGCATGCGTGCTCCCCGGGAAGTCCTGGTGCATCAGGCGAGCGTTCAACCGCATGGGTTGGTCCCAGGGTTGGGAAGCCAGGTTCAAGTGTTGTCTGACCTGGAGGGTGGGACAACTGTAATCAGTGTCCTGACCCATGTTGCTTCTAGGGGTACCATGCCAGGTGGGAGTGTGCAGTACTCTGGAAGGGGGTGCACAGGGAGGGAGTCCTCGCCTCTGACCCCAGTGCAGCCTGAGGGTTTAGACCCTAGGTTGGAGAGCCAGGTTCAGGTGTTGTCTGACCTGGAGGGAGAGACATCTGTAATCAGTGTCCTGACCCATGTTGCTTCTTGGTATACCACTCCAGGTGGGAGGGTACAGCCATCTGGAAGTGTAGGCAGAGGGAGGGAGTCCTCGCCTCTGACCCCGCCTCAACTGAAGGGTTTAGACCCTAGGTTGGAGGGCCAGGTTCAGGGTTTCCCCCCTGACCTGGACGCCCAGTTGCAGGATAGAACCCCTGAACTGGTGGGCGAATTGCGCAGGACACCTGCCACAGGTGCCCTGGCAATTCTGGAAGGGGGTACCACTCCAAGTGGAAGGGTACAGAGCCCCAAGGAGGAGGACCGGGTGTGGGATAGGCCACCCCAGTCTTTGGTCCAGCCGCCGGGTACGGACCTGGGGCTGGTGGGTCAGTGCCAGGATGTCATACCTGACCTGACAGGAGGGAAAATGGACAAAGGTTGCCAAGCACCTGGGGCTACTGCCCCCCGCTCCCTGGCGCCACAGAGGTTTGAGAGTCCTGAGAGGCATATGGCCTGAGTCTCATCCCTGACTACTGTCAGTGGCCACTGTAGCATTTTGCTGTCTGTCTGTTGGGACACACCTGTGAGCCAGTTAAGGTTAGGTGCTGCACAGGTGGTGTCCACAGGTGAGGAGAAGGGTTCCCCAGGGATTGGCTTGGTGGGCCCTGAGAGTATGGACAGAGGGATTCCAATAGGTTCAGATTGGTGTGGAACTGGAGTCTGCCCCTGCAGTTGCGGGCCATGTCCTTTTTCTATCGCCCCAAGCAGGGAAGACCATCACGGTGGTGATTGGTCTGCCTTGCGTTTTGGCTGGAAGGGGGTAGTGTTGGACTTGGCCCTTTTTGCAGGGTCATCCCTAAACTTTTTGCCTTCCTCCTGCATTTTTTCTGACCTGTTGTTGGCTGTTTTATGACTCTGGGCACTTTACCACTTCTGTTCAGTGCTAAAGTGCATATGATCTCCCTATGTAAAATGTATATGTTGGTTGGATTCCATGATTGGCTTATTTGGTTTACTGTCAGACCCCAGTAAAGTGCACCAGGAGTGCCCAGGGCTTGTAAATACAAATGCTGCTGGTGGGCTTGCAGCACTGGTTGTGCCACCCACAGAAGCGGCCTAGTAAAATGTGTCTAAGGTCTGCCATTGCAGAACCTGCGTGCAGTCTGATACTGTCATGCTGATTGGGCAAGTGCACCCACTTCCCAGTCCCTAAAACTTCCCTTAACTTCATATTAGTCACCCCTATGGTAGGCCCAAGGGCAGGGTGCATTGTAAGCATAAGGTAGGACAAGCCCTGATGTGTGTGGCATGTCCTAATAGTCAATTACAGCCATTTTCGTTTTTTCACTATTGTAAGGCTACCTGTTCTCCATAGGCCAGAATGGGCTGTTAGAATTGTTACATCCTATGATCCTAACAGACCCAGGGAACATGGTAGAAAATCGAGTTTAGTATGCCTGAACTCCGAATAATAAAATACATCTTTTAGTAAAGTTTATTTTAATATTCTGTGTTTGCAAATACCACTTTTAGAAAGTTGGTATTTGCTTGCCTAACCATTTCAGCCCGCCTTTGCTATGATGTGTATCTGCCTGTCTGGTTTGTGTGAGTGACAGGGCTGGGGAAACCCAGAGGGGCAGGGCTAGGTAGCCTGGTGGTGAATAGAGAGATTGACATCCAGATGGGTGGGAGGAGTGCACCTGGACTCTGAATAGGGCTGTGCTCTGCCACCACAATGCCGCGTCCACCTCCTGTGGAGAGGCTGATGTCTCTGCCCTGCACCCTGAATAGAAAGGCAGAGTCATGTCAACAAAGTGCTCAAGAACTTGTTTGGACTGGGCAAAGGCCCCTCTACCCCAGAGGAACAAAGGATTTAGGGGTATAAGTATTGTGACCCTGCTCCCAAGAAATTAGATCCTGCTTCACAAGAAGAACCTCTGTCTGAGGAGAAGGAGCTGGGAAAGCTGTAAGGAGGAGTACTGTCCCTGACCTGGGGGATTGGCCTGCAGTGGTTGCCTTGCTGCTGAAATGAGAGGAGAAAAGACTACAAAGACTTTATTTCAACTTGTGCTTAAAAGATCTCCAAGGGCTTGTGCTGAGCTTGCCCCCTGAACGAAGTCCCAGGACCAGTGAACTTCACCCCCAGCTCCCCAGAGTCTTTTGGAAGTGCCTGCTGCTGTTGTTGGGCCTTCTGAGGAAGGAGCTGGAAGCGCGACTCGAGAAGAAGAAGCGTGCCGCCGTCGGAGCTGTTGTCGTCGCATCTCGCAAAGGGTGTCGCCACTGCAGCATCGCATCGAGCGGAAGCGTCTCGCATCATTCCGGAAGTATATCGCAACGCCGAAGAAGCGTGTCGCCATCGCAGCCATCGTAGCTGACGCATTGCACCGCATCAAGAAAAGCGCCTCGCATCCACGGAGAAGCGTGCCGCCGTCGGAGCTGCTGTCGTCGCATCGCGTAAAGGGGTGACGCCGCTGCAGCATCGCATCGAGCGGAAGCGTCTCGCAAACGTCGGAGAAGAGTGCCGCTGCCAAGGCCGCTGTCATCACATCGCGTAGAGGGGTGACGCCGCTGTAGCTGACGCATCGAGTCGAGTCTTCTCGCAACATCGGAGAAGCGTAACGCAGCTGGAAGATCTTCACGTCTTTATTTCTTTGCACCAAAAACTTCATCGCATCAGCATCGTTGCAACACTTTCGTTGCCCTGCGTGTCGCATCTAAGGTACATTGACTTAAAGTGTCGCATTTAAGAACTTAAGAGAACTAAGCAAACGTCTACCATCTAAGTAACAGTATTGTGTATTTTTGTCGTTTAATGGTCTTGTGGTAACTCTATATAAAGAATCCTTATTATTAATATAAAAACCTGTGTGGTGTCCATCTGTAGTGTTGTCACTTGGATACTGTATGTGTTCACAAATGCTTAACCTATAACGCTCTGAGATAAGCCTTGTCTGCTCGTGCCAAGCTACCTAGAGGGTGAGCAGGGGTTATTTTAGGAGTGTAACCCCTTACCCTGACTAGAAGAAAGGTTCCCTGCTTGTCACAAGTACCTACCTGTGCCAACCAGAGAGCCCGGATTTTAACAACTGCCACCTTCAATTGACAATAGATTTCTATTTATTAAACTAGTGCTAAGATGCCTAGGAGTCAGAGGCATTCCTTGTACTTACTTTATTTATGTGAGAGCCTGTATGTGGTTCCAAGAAGAGACAGAGAGGCAGTGGCGGCTGGTGGATTTTGGAAGTGGTGTGTTGAAAAATGTTGTACCCTAATATAACAAGCGAGCGAGAAAAGCGTGCGAGCCCGAACTGCAAAAGGAGGGTGCGGGGGGTTCTTCCCCTGCAAGCAAATTTAAAAAAAAATTGATTCAATGGTGGGTTTTACACCACATATTTACTGCAAATTGCTGAAAAAAGGGGATCCAAATATAGCATTTTAAAGCACAAATGTGAAGAAAACATTAGAAACAAATTTAAAATATGCCAAATCCGCTAAATGGTCTGCTTGCAAAATGACCCCCAAGCCAAGCACACCCAACCAACGGAAACAGGCCCTCCAGGTGTTTCTCCCCTGTAACACATCTCTGAACCACCTATATTTTCATTGTATATAATAATAAAAATGCTGCAGTTTGTTCTTATGTATCTTATGCAACTTACAACCACTGACAAAGCCAATAGTCCTGGCTGGTTAGGTGTAATGTCACTCATATTATATATCTGGAGGCAATGACAGAAGAAGCACAATACCAGTGGGGCAGCACACTATGATAAGTACAGATTTTTAGTTTAACAGTTTAAGCCATGCCCATAATTACATTGGCCACCCCTACGAGAGACACCCCCCCCCCAGTTTTTTCATCCCACTTAAAGCCCTGCACACACAGAAGTGTGTGTGTGTTTCTTTTGTATATGGAGGGAGGCATGGTAGAAACGAAAGGCAGCGCATTTCATGATTTCATTTAAATCATGAAATGCGCGGCCTTTGGTGTCTACCATGCCTCCATATACAACAGAAACACACGCTGTGTGTGTATGTTGCATGGGTGCATGGTAGAAATGAAAGGCCCCAAGAGTGTCCCTGGCCTTTTGTTTCTACATATACATTTTTTGAATCACCGGATGTTGAGTCAATCTGTACACTCCTCAGTTTTTGGAGAGATTGTCTTGGAGAGTTTCTAAAGCTATCAGTGACAGCGAGACACATGTGATTTCGCAAAACACAGCACGTATATAACTGAAACAACTCTAGTAACCCACGGTCTTCTTTCAAGGGTACAGGTGTCCTCCAGGCCGACAGGGGCCCCCTAATCAATCAGAGGGGCCCTTAGTCAGCCAAAAGCCAGTACATATCTGTCAGATATGGGACGCTCGGGTGGCTCTCTTCACAATCTTGGGGGGGAGAGGGACAACTTGCTATACATCATTGTCTTCTTGAAACTAACACGTGCTCCGCATTCGTACAGACCCCATGTAACTATAACAGCAGGACAGCGATAAAGCTAGCTGTCAGCCTTTGATCACTGAAGACCTTATAGTTTTTACAAAAGCACCCTTGACTGGCCAATAAAGTGCGACTGATTCCGAGTCTCGAGTCTGAAGCAGCCTTTCAAGGAAGCACTATCGTGACGAACAAGCAAGGTGATTATTTCCCTTCCCAGGTGCTCCCAGTGCCCCGGGGTAACCCTCATACATGGGTTATTTCAAAGTTGGGTGTGGAGCAATGCTTTCCCTCGCCTGCAACTAATGACTTGCAGCTGTTGCTAATCTCTCCAGTGCAGTGGGGCAGCACACTATGCTAAATACAGATTCCTTCCAGCTTAAATGTGTTAAGCCACGCTCATAATACATCAGCCGCCCCAACGAAAACGAGAAACCCCCCACTTTTTTCATCCCATTAAAAGCCCTGCACACACAGAAGTGTGTGTGTGTTTCTTTTGTATATGGAGGGAGTCATGGTAGAAACGAAGGGCCACGCATTTCATGTAAATCATGAAATGTGCGGCCTTTGGTTTCTACCCTGCCTCCCTCCATATACAACAGAAACACACGCTGTGTGTGTATGTTGCATGGGCGCATGGTAGAAACGAAAGGCCAGGGACACTCATTTCAATTAAAACGAGTGTCCCTAGCCTTTCGTTTCTACCATGTGTCCATATACAACACAAAAACACAGCGTGTGTGTGTATTGTGTATATGGAGGGATGCATGGTAGAAACGAAAGGCCAGAGACACTGGGGCATGTTATTAAGAACGGCGTTAAAATTATCACCACTTTAGCCCTATGCCCTAGAGAATTCCAATAGAAGCCCATGTTCTGGTGTGAACCTGGGCTTCTATTGGAATTCTCATGGGCATATTATCAAGCCCATTATCGCCAGTTTAGCGGCAGTTTCCTGCCGCTAAAGAGGCGATAATTATGACGCCATTCTTGATAATATGCCCCACTATTTTTAAATAAATTACCTTCACTGCTCTCACAGCAGAAAAAGACAGAGCAGTTGCAAGTAAAAGCCTTGGATAGAGCTCGGCCTCGGTCGTCTTAATTTAAAATGGCCAAGCACTCTCCAAGCCTTCTAAGGTAACAGTGCATTGTAACACATCTACTTGCAAAACTGCCAACTGGCAGATTAAAGGCAAAGCCAATCACAGGCATGATCAAAAGAGAGGCCCCCTGTCTGGGCACGGAGGGCTCGTGGTGGTCAGAGTTTGAGCCAGCCTCTGGTGCAAGGTAGGTGAATTTATGAGTAAATCTTGAAAATTCTTAACATGTTAAGCTTCATCTTTTCAGTCATAATACTCTCCTGATATAGTGCTAAGGTGCCCAGTGATGTGGAAGGGAGCTATCTTGCCGGAATTAGAACCTGTACATACACGTCCATGCAGCAGGTTTATTAACGCACTGAGGGGCATACTATCAAGGGCATTATCGCCACTTTAGCGGCACTTTTTTGCCACTAAACCATTGATATTCTTATCGCCCTATTAACTAGGCGGCGCTAACTTGCATCAGCGCATGTTAGCAGCCGATTTCGTAACGCATCTCATGACAGTGATAAATATCGCTAATGAGATGCAAAGTAGGCGTTCCCTCCTAAGACAACATGTAAAATGATCGCAAAACCAACATCGCTGTATCAACAACGCTGCCCCTGAACAGCGAAGCGATAACAAAACGCGCACTAAGCCCCCATCATCGCATGATTCCAACGCCAGAGAAAAACCTGATTTACCATTAATGCCTATGGGAGGTGGATTGTAAGGCTGAGTCCACACTCCCATATTACCAAGCTTGGCATTAGCGCTGTGAAATCACCGCAGGATTTCACACGCTAATGTCCATTATCGCAGTCTATCGCAGGATTTCACATTGCCTGTCAGCTAAGCGTTGCTAATATGCCGCTGACACGGCAATGAAATCCAGCAATAGCCGGCGATAATTTAAATCGCGCTAAGTGCGTTTAGCGATAATCATAGCTTGTCCTTGTTAATATGCCCCTGAGTTATCCATCTACGACTGGAACAAGCAACGTTTACTCACACATTACTCCTTATTTCGTCCCTCTTTTCAAGCTCTGGTTCTGTTTACTCTGTAGTCTCTTCTCTGAGCTGAAATACCCCTATTATATTCATTGTTGGTGTTTTTCCCATTCTTTTTCTTTACCTCTATTCTTTTCCATACTATATGTTCAGCTCTGTTTACTGTGGTTGGCATTCCCTCTCTTCTTCCACCTCTCGACATACCGTGTTTTCTGCAGTTTTCTTTCTGTTTGTGTTTATGTTTACCTTTTTTCATTCCCTTCTGTCTCCTTTACCGGCTGTGTTCGTAGCTTTCTCTTCTTATAATTTTCTTTTTCTCCGCTCTCGCTTGCTCTTACCATTCTCTCCTTGGTTGTCACTTTCTTGCCCTCTGCCCTTCCGTCGAGGTTTCATTCCTCTCCCCTGTTCACTCCTCTCCCCTGTTCCCTCCCCCTCATTGCCAGCGTGGCTGCAGGTGATGTGGGCGTGCAGCTGAATGATCCTCACGGAGCAGCTGACTTTGAGCGCCTGCAGATTTCGGTACAAAGCGCTCAGGTCACAACAGTGCAAGTGAGGCCAGGCGGAGCAAAGGGGCTAGGGCAGCCCTGTGCAGTGAGTCCTCTGCCTGTGTTCCTGGCCCTCATACTCATCGCAGCACCCCACCAGAGGGGGTCCCTTTCCTGCTAGGAGCTGAGGGTCTGAGGGAGTGAGGGATGTGATGGATGGTCCCAGAGGCAGCAGGAAGCACCCACTTCTGCAGGGATGTTCTCAGGCCCAGAAAGGGCCTTCCCAGCTTCCAGACCTTTAGATTTCTGACATATCTCCGGTGTCACAGTGGCCCAGCCGCCGTCTGCTAACCTGAATTTTGCAATCTCCAGCCCTTAGACACACTCAACAGTGGTCTGCCTTCTCGGATGTAGATTCCCCAAAATGCCAGCGGTGGCAATGTACACCCTATGAGCCCCTTCAGTTTTATTCAAAACAGTTCTCTAAGTGCATCTAATAAATTACTAAAAACTCACCCCTGGAATGTTCTTGCGCCAGGCTCCTCGTGACTGGACTGCCAGACTCAGAATGCAGACAGTGTGGCAACGGTGAAACACAACTAACTGGCTGCCTGGAAGGAACTGGAAAATTCAGGATTTTAACTCCTTCCCCAGGCCCCAGCCCATCAATCATTTATAAAAAAAAATCAACTGGTGCTGGGTCTCATGGGAAAGGCACAGGCCACTGACACCCCCACTACAAACTTCTCTAAACTGGACAGCCCTGCCCCTAGACATTGAAATTAATGGAGGGTATCCGACTCCTCCCTGGGCTATGGGAATCACGCCCATACTGAAACTTTATTCTGGCAGTGAGACACAGGCCACGCCCACCAGTGTGTCGTCACTGCCCTGCTTTCTGGCCCCAGGTCAAAGAAATCTTCGCCCGGCCAAGGCAAGTGAGAGCCAAGGGCCATCCTTCCCCAACCCCTAAAATAAAGGCAGAATTGGACATGTTTGTTTACCGAGCAGCGAGCACAGCTTATTGCTAGCTGCTCGGTGTTCCATCTCGGATTTTTTAAACCCCCCACGGTGGCAGGGCGACGCCCCTCTCACCCCTGTACACCAGCAGCCACTACATAGAGGTGAACCAAGAACTCTCCATATGTAGTCAATAGAGTGAAATGACTAAGCAACCTACATGACTGGAAACATGCATCCTGCATTGGAACACTAATCCTCATCACTCTTTGTGACAAGCCTAGAACAATCACATATTTTCCTTTTTTCTCCAAGCACCCAGTCACCACCATACCCACAGGGACTTTGTATTGCCTTACCAGGTTCCTATCTGCTGCCGCCCCTTGAATCAATTACCAGAGCAATGCCCCATTTCGATGCCAAAAGGTTGGGCTTCAGACATCACAGCGGCCGGAGATCCTAGTGCAGAATCCAGCTGTCAGAGCACACAACTGGAACCACATCTCAGACTTCAAGACCAGACTCTCCTCATAGAACACTTCTGTTGTCTCATGTTAGCAAACATGAACATTTCAGGCAACATCTCAAAGACATCAAGAACACTAGAACTCTCCAGAAGCCCAATATTCCTTGTGCATACAAAATTGCAGTGGCCCAAGAAAAATGGAATAGGAATTCAAGAATGAGCTGGATGTTAGGAAGCTCAAAGACCAAACAGTATCACACCAGTGCAAGATTTTCAAACTGGATGACCAGGTCTAGGTGCTAAATTTGCAAAGCAAATACTATTAGATTTCAGTGGTTGCAGAGGTTAGGTGTTAGGTTGGAGTGAGGGGTCCAGCAATATCAGTAGGCAGGGGTCATCATCATATTTCGTCAAAGGGGCATCATTGACCATAACCATACCATATGCAAGTGTGTCCTTCTACAACTCAACCAACACACAGAGGAATTCAACCTCCATGACAAATTCCAATCAGGATTCAGGAAGGCTGTAGCAGAGAAACTGCCATGCTCAATATAGCAGAATGTCATCTGTCATCCTTAGATGAGGGTGACGTTTGCCTCCCAATACTACTCCACTTATCTGCAGCATTTGATACAGTACATTTTCAAGTTTTTCTTGAGACACTCAAGAAACACACTGGTATCAACGTCACAGTCCTGAGATGGTCCACGTTCTATCTGCAAAATCGTTCTCAACAAATAAAAATCATTAGTTGTCTCTTGAAGTCTGCTCCAGTTCCACAAGGTGTACCTCAAGGCTCAATCCTCTCCCCAGCCCTATTTAATCTCTTAATGGAATCCCTCACAATTATTCTAAACCAAACAGGGGTCAAATATCACCTATATGCTGATGACACACAACTCTTCTACAAAATAAGATAGCCCAGGGACAGCTGTCATATAAAAGCCACACTAAATAAGAAATAAACCTGGTTAAACACCAGTCATCTAAAGCTGAGCCTCACCAAGACTGAACTACTACTCCTCTACCCAAAAAAATAGCCTTTCCCAATCCAAGAATAGCACAAAAATTTGGACACACTAAACTGTTCTCTTTCACTGTCCTACTCAATAAAGTCCTTGGGTATCACCCTGGAGAAAAACATGTCAATTAAGGAACACATTAACAACTCATCCAAAGGAGAGCTCTACACACTAAAACATCTCAAGAAATTCTCAATGCGGCTGCCAGACTCTTCACAGGAATCAAATGGTTTGATCACATCTCACCTACCCTCAAGAGTCTCAATTGACTTCCCATTGAAGGAAGATGCATCGTCAAGACAGCTTGTTTCACTCACAAGGCCCTTCATACAAAGATCCCCAAATATTTAGAAGCCAAACTATTGAGAGCAGGATGAGGCCGGGCACTGAGAAGCTCTAATTCACTTATACTCATACATCCAAAGCTGAAGAAGAAATCATCTCAGGCACGTTCTTTTTCAGGAAATGCTACTAGGATTTAGAACTTACTATCCAATGATCTCCGATGAAACCCCTCCTTCTCTTGCTTCAAACAAAACCTCAAAACTTTGCTGCTTACCAACTACTTCAACGCACTCCAAAACTGAGCTATGTCTCCGAAAGAACCAACCCCCATCGACAGGGTCCTTCAATGTGGCCACCTGACTGGTTCAGACTCTGATCTGTTACTAAAGCCATTACCATAATGCTGTATTGCTTTACACTTTTGTGACTGTTTTGAATACCTAAATGCTGTATTGGTATATATACTTATTTATTGACTGTTTTGACCCAGTCGAATCTTCGCATGTAGTTCGAGTAAACTTATTCACATAACACGTAAAGCTCTCTGATTCCTTCAGGTCTAGCTAGCCCTATCTAACACTCCAAATAATTAAATAGATATGTCAGATAGCGGTCTCCATGCTTCAGCATGATCTGAAACCAGACTGGCAGTCATACAGAAGATGGTTCTCCATGATGTGATCATGGAGTTGCACATCGATTGCTTGCATGTGAAGTTTTATAACAGGCTGTATTTGAGGGAACAGAGTTTACAGTAAGTACTGCTAACAATCTTCCGATTTATGGGCATAAATCTGCAACAATGGATGCCCCTTGACAAGTAAGGGAATGCCAGGTTGGTAGTTTTTTCTCAATCCATCTTCATCTATTTCGTGTCAAAACTGTAATAAAAATGTGAAGTTCAACACAAAGTCTTCCAATGCTTGTCTATCACCGGCTCTCCATTTTCAACTTTCCTACATATAAGTAAAAAGTTCACTGACTTTTCCTTTATATGTATTGAATGGCTAGTAATCTGTGCGGAAACAGTAGTTTAGGTATGCACAGACGTACAAAGAGCTTGTGAGTTACCACATCACCTATATATCTGTCATGAGTAAGTCACTTTTTTGTTTTGCTGTTCTGAAAGAAAAGATTCATGCCTCCCTTTAAAGCTTATGGTGTGCCCTGATTTTCTTTGTGCTACTCTTCTTTAGAAACATACTTTCCTCACTCATTTATTCCATCTTTTTGTCTTCTGCCTGCTGCTAGATTCTTTTCGTATATATTTTTTTTGCCTTTTTTTGTGTTTCTTTCTATATTTTAATGTTTTGTGTATTTTTCTTTTATCGGCATTGCAGAGTGAGGGCAGGCCTATAGTGGTGGAGGCCGTGCAACCATTTTCGACAAGGGGAAAGAGGAAGCACTGCTATTTTAATGCATGAACACTTCTAACATTTGACAGCAGCAAAAGCTTCGCTTTGAGGTTTGTGGTAGCACCGCTTTAAAAAACTACAGTTGAATGTCCAATTCAATGTCAAAGTTCTGGTCTTCACAATCAGGTGCTCGTTTCTGCAGCTAAGTTTTCAAGTCATCCATAGATTCATCAGTATCGTATTAGGCCTTGTTAGTGTTGTAGCATTCATAATCAGTGCTTTTTTAACAGTTAAATGTGTTCTCGAGGCACTTCTGGAAAACATGTTGTGTTGTCCTCTGATACCAGCATGGTCATTAGTTCCACAAATCCTCTCAGATTCAGAAACTGACCTCTACCTTGCTTACCAAAACATTTTTCATATTCTCACTTTGCAAAATAGCAGATACTTCAAGATGGAGGCACTCTATTCAAGTCACACAGGACTTTTGTCACTTATATTCAGATATTCAGACACAAATCTTCAGACTCAAAATATGGAAAAACACTAATCAGTTTTTATATTTGCACACTTATCAGTAGCCTGAAACACTGATGAGATGTTGCCTAGAGACAGCAGGGTCTGCCTAACTCCTAGGTCGTACTATCAGTAATGAGAATGTTTCTTGTCCGTCTCACCAGGTTGAATGTAGCAGACACAGTGAAGACAGAGACTTGTCCAGAAAGTGACTATAATGCTTTATTTCTGGTAACCTATTAGCAAATGACTATTACCAGCAGAGCTAGTCTCTACAGTGACTTGTCTGTGTAACACTTGCTGGAAACTAAACTAGGAATTATAGCCTCCCATTTCTCCTGCTTCTTTTATCTTCTGATTAGCTTCATCAGACAAGAGGCCAGCATGCTGGCTGTTCTTTTCAAATATGGTGAAGATAGAGCGTGGTGGTCCAAGGATGCTTCTACCACAGCGAAGCTGAGAATCGCCCTCCTCTTACATCAGTGGCATTTGACTGCCTCAAAAACGATAAGAATTGTTTCCAAGGACTCTACTCATTAACCATGGTCGCCTCAATGTCGAAATGAACGGATGAAGGTTTTGCTGAAAACCTTTTTAAAAGGTTTACAAAATCCATAGCTCTCCGGTGACAAGAATACGGCCTTACACGTGCCATCGCAGAAGGAATCCGCTGTAGGTCCTGCTGTGTGTCTGAGTATCCAAAGCCAATGATTTAAGAGTATCCTTGTAAAGACAGACTGTTTCACATTATACATTATGCTCGGGATTAGCCTGACCCGGATCAAACAAAAACACATAAGTTATGTGGTTAAATCTAAGTTATAGGGTTTGTAAACTATGGCTGACCTCCCAGAACTTATTCTGGTAAAGGCATATATTAAGGATTTTATAACCTCTATGGATCAAGAAGACAAGACCGATTACTTACAGGACACCTGGTGATGATCAAATGAAGAGGCTTCACCAGGCCTTGTTCAATTGTTTAGCATGTTTATGTGCCATACGAAATGTAAATGTACATCTTGTAACTTTTGCTCAATTGTATTAGATGCAGTTCTAAGGGAATTGTTCCAATGCCGCAAGAGAGAAAGCTTCAATGCCTATCACTTGTAATGATGTACAGAAGGCTCTGTATGAAAAAACAATACCTGTATTTAACACGTCAGGCATTGACATAGCCATCATCTGCTTGTTTACTCAATGAGAACCACTTTGAGGCAATGAAGTGATCATGTTCTTACCACCTTACATGCTGAGGCTTTTCCACCCCAAGTGCTTAGCCCTTTTTTGATGTTTGGCTTATCTTGTCCTTAAGCAGTCATGACTTTTTTTCCACAAAAGGTATCCACATTTTGCACAACCTGGGGATTCTAAAAGCACCAAGAGTTTGTGGAGTTCCCTGAGGAGAACAGTGAAAAAAATATATATAACTTATTTTATTAAATGGGAGAACAGTGCACTGCAAGAAAGCATGTGTATTTTATTTCTCCAGATATAACATAAATGTGCAAGGTTTGCACTGCAAAGATCACTAACTTGCCAGCTTTCACATATAAGCATTTTTATAACAGTTTTAGCATTTTTCTAAGTGATAGTCAATTTAAGCTATTTTTTGTGTTTTCAACCTACTTACAATTTGTGGTGGAAATAGGTATGAAACCAATGGGTGAACCCAAATGTCTATATACTTTTTAAAACTGGAAAAAAATCTAAATTCAGCAAGGGATGAGTTTTGTAGAGATAGCTCATGGTTTCCACAAAGAAACTCGTCATTGAAATAAAAAATAAAGGAAAATTAAGACAAAATAGAAATAGCTGACAAAATTTGCATCTGTCATTTGTTTCAGTTGAAGGCTGATGTACAAATGAAATACCAGCACATCAACGCCGTCCTTTCAGCTTTGGGTGGCCTAGTCCAATTGTCACATTTGTAGAAGTGTGGTGGTTAATAGGTAATGCTTATGCTGACATATTGCACGTGCAGTTGGTGGTGCAAGCTCTAGTGGCCCCTGAGATATAGTTTTGGCAATGGAACATATTATTTTACAAATTGAACACTGCCCTATACACATTGATATGCTTGTGAATTCATTTGGGGAGGACTCACAGCTACATCAATATATAGTTAGCATGCCAGGGCTTCCTTTTCAATAAAGCTGATCTTAATGAGAAATTAGATTTAGTCAGACTTGTAGTCCTGTGTGGAAATATAGAGAGCCTGTGTGGGGAGAATTTTTAATGTTGTAAGATTCAGAGGTGCTGTCCAAATGAGTTAAGCATGGCGTGAGTTAAAGAAGTGGAAGAAGGATACAGTTGCATTTTGCATACACTTAACAACTTTCAAGCACGAGGCTTCTCTCCTCTTTGTATCTGTATGGAAGCATGTGGGTAAATAAAGTGGTATATCTGTGAAGACTTTTGTGTGCTGTGCTTGCTGCCTGAAGGGGTGCTCCACACTTGTTGATACGCACCCAAAGCAGCCCTGACAATTTTGTCAGACCAGCTCCCGGAGGTTGAGGGTGGGTCTATTGCAATTGTGAAGCACTGCTGCTTTTGATACTGGGGGCCGATATTGCAACACCACTGCAAAACCGGTCTCCAGTAACAAGACTGGCCGACATGGCTGTAAAACTGCACCCACTCTTCCAGCCTCCCGGGGAACGCCATATACCCACTATGGCCAGTCCGGCCTTGATTTGCGTTAGTAAGGAGGTCCAATGACGTTGTCTTGTCCTATAGCTATTTTTGTACCTTGAGTGCAGTGGAGGAGTGTGGGATGGCTAGGTAGGGGAAAGGTGAACGTACGTATTATGTTCTCTGAGCATAAGCAAGTCATCTTTTTAGGAACAGTAGGTCTTTGCAGCCTTCTTGAATTTAAGGTGACCATGGAGAATCCTTATCTTTTACAGAAGCCATGTACAGAATTTGTGAAGTGGGCTTTAGTCAAATGTAGTACCTTTTAGTAGGGCATTGGTTTTCTTTCCTTATAATTGTAGAAGTTGCGCCCTGGTGATTTCATAAAATTGCATAGCAGTTGCTGGAGGGGCTTGCTTGAATTGTCGCACCTAGGAACAGTAACTTGCACAGTAGATATTACAGTTTTTCGGGGGGAAGCTCACATCCTTCATGACTTTTAGAGCTTGTCTCTTATTCTTGATAAATCCTTTTTTATATGTGATCAGCATTTCACCTTGTACTTTAGTGATGCTGGTTTCCTACAGAGTCCCGTGCTGCTATATTTATCTAATGATTAATTTATGTATTCTTTTATCTTGTTTGTGGTTTTTATATTGTTACAGTTTTTAATACCTTGAAACAATAAAAATCCTATCTATCTATCTATCTATCTATCTATCTATCTATCTATCTATCTATCTATCTATCTATCTATCTATCTATCTATCTATCTGTCTGTCTGTCTGTCTGTCTGTCTGTCTGTCTGTCTGTCTGTCTGTCTGTCTGTCTGTCTGTCTGTCTGTCTGTCTGTCTGTCTGTCTGTCTGTCTGTCTGTCTATCTATCTATCTATCTATCTATCTCTATTACAACAGCAAGTTCCACAGTATGGCCAGGGGCGTGGAGAAAAAAGTGTCTCCAATACACATCTCCTGAGGAGGGATATTCGGTGTGGCATTTTTCTGGACCACAACATCCTTCTTTGGATATATGAGCAAAGTTTCAGAGAGGAGGCATGATGCAATGCTGTGGATAGCCCTGTGGCAAAGCAGAGAGCTTTGAGTACATGATTTTTTGCTAATGTGTATTACAATATTGATAACAGAAAGGGAAGATGAGTGGGTTCAGTGTGTGATGAAAGACTCATTAAAATACCATCATTCAGACAAACAGACCTGATTGTAGTTTTCCAATACTAATGGTCATTGATGGAATGATCCAGATGGCCTGGGATGAACGATACGGGATGAGACAGTCTTTTGAGTACAGTTGATGCGATTAAATGTTTCTAATAAGTCCCATGAAAATGATGTGAAGCTACAAATCGATGGACAACTGTAGCACCATGGTGTAAAACAGAAATTCCGAAAGTAAGGGTGGACCTTGAAGAAACGTGTTAAGGAATATGGGAGGTGTTGACTGAAGTGAATGTGGCTGGCGATAGAAGCAACAGAATCCAAACTACCCTGATGGATTAGGATGAGAGACAATGTGATTGGGCTCATGTGGGAGCAACGGCGTTGCCCCCTCCTGCAAGCAGCCGCAAAACAAAACAAAAAAAAAAACGATAATAGCTAGGGGTTATTATCATTTTATTTTTAAAACGAGGCTTGGGGGTGGTCCAGACGATGAAAGGCTGTGAGTGCACATGTCGGTTTGGCCGGCCGGCTCAGAGTGGCCAAACTGACATGCGCAGTACATGTCTCCAACCACAGCTTCATCGCCGGGTTAGAGACATGCAGACACAGGCTCCCTGGGACTGCAAATCGAGGGTGCTCAGGCCAATCCTGATGCTTCTCTCATCCATGAGAGAGCCACAGGGGAGTCTGGGAGCCTGTGCACAGCAGCAGAAGAGCACCGAGTCGGCGAGCGGTAGGTAAGTGATTATCTTTTTTTCTCTCATTTTGTCACCTACCGCCCTGCCAGCCTGCCCTGACACCGGCCGCTACTGTGTTGGAGACGACGGAGGCCAGATAGATATGGGGCATAGCCAGCACAAGGAAATAGGATGGAAAAGGAACATTAAAAGGATATAGGAGATACAATGATTGTTTTGGGCATGGGAAGAAAGAAAAGGAGCAACAGCAGGATAGTGTGTGCAGAAGAACTTGTGACTAAGAGGTGGAGCTAAGACTGGAAGAAGAGAAATAATTTCCTTTTACAGATGACACCAAAGGAATCAAATAAATGACGACTGCTAAGCCACTCACAAGGAACTTGAAGCTGGCTTTTTCAGGATGCAGTGTAGAGAGGGATGTCATTAAGGCCAAGAGGATCGAGGTAATCCGGAGGGAATTAAAAGAAGAATTTGCATAGAACTAATGTAAACATTGTGTAGGGGTGAAATTTACTATTCCCACTCCACTCAGTACAACAGTAGGTAAAGTGTTAGATAGCGGGTGGGTAAAATTTACTATTCCCACTCTAGTCAGTACAACAGTAGGGAAAGTGTTGAATTGCAGAGGGGTACAATGTACTATTCCCACTCCCGTCAATAGAACAGTAGGGAAAGTGTTGAATACCAGAGGGGAAAAATTACTATTCCCACTCCAATAAGTGCAACATTAGGTTAAAGTGTTGGATTGCACAGGGGTAAAATGTTCTATTTCTACTCCAGTCAATACAACAGTAGGGAAAGTGTTGGATTGCAGAGGGGTCAAATGTATTATTCCTACTCCAATAAATGCAACAGTAGGGAAGTGTTGGATTGCGAATGGGTAAAATGTACTATTCCCACTCAAGTGAGTACAACAGTAGGGAAAGTTTTGGATAGTGGTGGGGTAAAATATACTATACTCACTCTAGCCAGCAGAAAAAGTTTTGAATTGTGGAGGGGTAAAATGTATTATTCCCACTCCACTCAGTGTAACATTAGGGAAAGTGTTGGATTGCACAGGGGTAAAATGTTCTCTTTCTACTCCAGTCAATACAACAGTAGGGAAAGTGTTGGATTGCAGAGGGGTAAAATGTATTATTCCTACTCCAATAAATGCAACAGTAGGGAAGTGTTGGATTGCGAATGGGTAAAATTTACTATTCCCACTCAAGTCAGTACAACAGTAGGGAAAGTTTTGGATAGTGGTGGGGTAAAATATACTATACTCACTCTAGCCAGCAGAAAAAGTTTTGAATTGTGGAGGGGTAAAATTTATTATTCCCACTCCACTCAGTGTAACATTAAAAACAAACAAAATATCTTAAACAAAACACAATTATTTCAAAAACAAAGTAAATAAACATAAACATGTACAAAAAACTACAAATATATTTAATATTAAAAATAAAACATATTACAATGTAAAATACATATCACAAATATTATTATAAACTAAATACACAAATAATGATGATACAAATAAATATTTGTACTTAGAAACGATTTATATAAAAAAACAAATATTTATCACATAACTTTAATTTAGTGACTTCCCACCCTATAACCCCACATAAATCACAACCTGAACCTAAAACTTAACCTTAAAAAGCTAAATATTTACTCTATTAATATAAATAATTATCAACAAACCAATTATCATGAATTAAATATTAATTATTCATTCATTATAATTAATTTACCTCCCACAATATACTCCCACGAAACACACAACAGACTCATAAAATCTAACAGGAAATTATTTCGCAATTAACATCATTAATTATCAATGTAATAATTAAAATTAATAAAAAACTTTATTAATAATTACTTAAAATACATTTACTCTCCACCTCATACCCCTACAAACCCACAACCGACATCTACAATCTTTTTTTTTAAATGCAGATGCACAATTACCATAATTAAATATAATTTACAAATATTATTAATTAAAAACTAAATATTAATTCATTAACATAATTATTATCCCAGCCTTAACCCCTATAAAATCCACAACCCTCACCTGAAATAAAGTGGGAAAAAAATGGTTTCAAAATTAAAATAATGGATTGTCAATTAAATAATTAATAGTATTTCACAACAAATTATTAATTAATTCAAAATAAATTACTCCCTACCCTTTAATCCTTTAAACCACACAACCTGCACCTAAAAGAAAATTGATTACACAATTAACATAATTAATTATCAATTAATATATATACAACTAATTATTAATTCATGAAAAATAAATTACTTCCCACCCTTTACCACTATGAACCCCACAACCCGCACCTAAAAAAAAATTACACAATTAACATAATTAATTATCAATTAAATAAATAATGTTAACTAAAAAATAAACATTTGTGTATTATAATTAGAATACTTCTCACCCTATACCCCTATAAAACCACAACCAGCTACGGCACAAAAACTCACAAAAATTATTCACTTTTTATTTAAAAATTACAAAAAATTTAACAAATATAGTAAAAACATAAACAATAATTATATTAAAAAATGCCATCATATACATTCAAAATATATACTGAATTATATTTCAAAAACTAATATTACTTACCCTAAAATCGCACGATATTCTTGCTGACGATATTTCCAATTCACGACATTTTGGACACAATATTTTGGTATGATGATTTTCTTTTTCTATATTTTGTCTAAATACCAAATTGATGACTGAATCTAACTTAAGTTCCAATCAGGTGCAATTATACTTTTATCAATCTTTCCTATGTTTTATGCCCACGTTTTAATTTTATTAGTCATTTGCACTTTAGTGCACTTTAGTGAACAAATTGCCATTTGTATGACACTGCAGCACCTTTAGGAAGTCCAGCCTATAACTTCCCAAAAGTTAAGCTCATATCTGGTTTGATGAGTTGTTGGTTTTTAGGTGTGTAAGATTGGAGATCTGTATCACAGTACTTATATTTGTTCTTGGCTACTCATTGAGTGACCAGTGTATATGTGCGTTAAGTAGCAAATGGTTGGAAATGCTGTGGCATGCCTTTATAGCAAGTTCATTGCATAACTGAGCTGTATTGGGTTTATGTTTAGAGTTCTGTCCTAATGTGTGCCCTAGTGAGGTGGTGAGTGGTGGGCAGTGAGCACGCTCACTCCCAAATGTAAGGCAGGTCTGTGTTGTTCTTTCTTCATAATGAATTATATGGTATGTTTGTGTTGTTCTTGCTGTGTAATAAATTTTGTAGGAGTCTGTGCTATTGTCAAGTGCTGAAGCTGAGACTCTCCAGCATTCGCTTACTATCAGGATATATACACTCATTACAGATCACATGATTAACTGGGCATGTCAAGGATAGAACTAAGTAGAAGACAAAGGATCTCATTTATAAAGTGGAGGGTGAACCCACCTAGCAGCCAGTTCAGCAGAAGCTATGACCTCTGGTCTCCCAGTGCTTATTTTCATGAGCACCAGTTAAGGGCATATTCATTTATGATAGGCACGAGGGATTAAATGATTTGCCCAGAATCACAGGATGTTGAGATGACTCTGAGATTTGATGAAGTCGGCAGCTCTGGCCGTTACGCCTCATCCTTTCCCCACTTTCATGGTTAATAGTTGGTTCTGTTTTAGGTGGCACTAACAGAAGAAATGGGCTGAAGCAATCTGCCTCCTGACGAGAGCACCAGCTCTTATTTTGTTGTACAAATTAACCACTGGGGCAGCCACTCAGATTCAGAGACAACTGGCAGGGATCCTTACGCGTTCAAAGCAACCGTCACAACAGCTTTTGCAAAAAAGAAGCAACTGCTGCAAGAGCTGTTGCTCCGAAGGCTGAAGAGTTTGCCACACTGTTGCCATGTTTGTTGCACCCGCTCGAGAAAATATTGGGATTTTCATTCATTTTCATGGCGTGAGTTCTTTCTCTGCATGTGTGGGCCAATGAAAAATGTCTATGCCAGAGACTGCCATACCTCACATGGTCATGGACAGAGAAAACTTGTGCTAATTGCCACATGTTTAAATTGGCGGGTTGACCATAAATATGATTTGGTCACTGAGTGGTGTATGGGCCATAGGACGAAGGGTTTCCACTGGCGCCACCAACTGTAGCTCTGCTCTACCTCTAAATGGGTCCGGGGGACAATGAGCTTGGCAGGGTGGGTGAACCGCCAATTTAAAACTGCTCACCTGCTCTGCCAAACTTCAAATCAGAGTTAAAGTCCCATCAAAATGTGTTAATTGTAGTAATTTGCTAGTTTTGATAGATAAGGGGGCCCTAAAAAATAAATCAAAAATAAATCAATGTATCACTCAAAAATGACAAAATGACTTGAGAAAAACAGTAATCCAAACAATGTTTTCAGTACAAATTGCAAACTAACTTTCTAAAGGTTAATAGTGCAAACGATGCTGACACTTTTCCAAGTGCCCTTGTTTATCGTTGCTGTTGCCTAGGTGACCACACATCCCACAATGCCACGCTCTCCCAGGAGGGAGGAGCCACGCTGCTGGTCCATGCTCAAAAGCGCACAAGACACCTGCCGCACGGGACACTTCGGGCCCGATTCACAGAAATAGCTTAAGACAAAATCCTAAAATTACTACTTTTGGTATTCACAGAAGTTAGGATTTTGTCTTAAGTTTGTCTTAAGACAAACTTAAGACAGACTTAAGACAAACTAAAGACTGACTTAAGACAGACTTAAGACATACTTAAGACAGACTTAAGTTAGGATTTTGTCTTAAGTTTGTCTTAAGTCTGTCTTAAGTCTGTCTTAAGTTTGTCTTAAGACAAAATCCTAATTTCTGTGAATACCAAAAGTAGTAAGTTTAGGATTTTGTCTTAAGTTAGTTCTGTGAATCGGCCCCTGTAATGTTGCTGTGGCCACGGGGACTACACATCCCACAATTCCACGCTCTCCCAGGAGGGAGGAGCCATGCTGCTGGTCCACGCTCAAAAGCGCTCGCGACACCCGCTGCGTGGAACTGCGTGGGCCGCGCCCAGGCCAAAGGCGGGCCCGTCCTTGCACGTCATTGCCAGGAGGAGGCAGGGCAGGGCCACCTCCCTTTCATCCAACTCCTGAGCTGTGACGCAGAACTACCTACCTGCAATCCGAAAAGGTACTGTGCCAAGAGCTAACGATTGTATCAGGGACCTTTGTTGTTAGAAGGTACCAGCAGGATCCTACTATTACAAACTTTGTGCCGGGCCTTTGGACTTAGCGAATAACTTCTGCAAATTGAATATTTGACTTTGGGCATTGGGGGTACAAACATCTTGGGGGTCATTGTAACATCATGCCACATATATCTAGCAGGGGCTAAAAGATGGGTAAAAGGAAAACGATGGAGGGAGCAGGGCGGGAAATGGCCCTAGTGGGGGGGCAGGAAAGGGGAAAAAGGCAAGAAAAAGCACATAAACACGCCACCAATAACTGCGTGATGGATAGAATAGACACCCTTATTCACGAATGTGAAGGCATCCTGGAAGCAGATCCAATAGTTTCCCACACTAACATCCAATCGCCCCCCAAAAGCACCAGTCCTCCCCGATCAACTACCATCCCCACAATGTTCTGGAAGCCCTCCCAGAAGAGAGCATTATCACACAGTAAAGACGCATCACTGGAGCTTAGAGTAGAACAGGGGAATGACTCGCCTTCCCATGACTCACCTTCAAAACCTCCAAATCTCTGTATTAGCATCGGCGAGAGCCAACTTGGCCCCCCCATTATCTGCTTGAATAGGTTTGCAGCTTTGGCAGATATGCCCGATGCCTCTGGGGTTGAGATGTTGCAACCACCGTCTACAACCCCAAATGAGACTGGTAAAGAGGAAATTCCACTGCCTCATGATATTTTTCAGCTCGTTAGCTCCCTTAGGCTAGAGATAGGAACCATGAGAAATATGATCGAAGAGCTTATCATCACGGTAAAACTCCTATCCTCAAAGGACACACCACACAAGCAAAAGCAGCCTGCTTACCCTCTGCATGAACAACGCCCACAGGTCCATCGAGCTTGCTTACCCACTTATAAAGAAAGACCTTCTTTGTCCCCTGCAGTAACACTTAAGCAGGTTTCACCAACTGAAACGTTTGACTTATTTAATGTTTATATAAGGGGGACCACAGGGGGTAAGCCATCACCCATTGTCACGCTAATGGAACAAGGTTTGTCTAGTTGTTTGTCTCATTCTAGAGTTGTGGTTGCAGGAGATTTTAATTGTACTTTTGAGCCTCTAAGCACAGAGGACATGCTGGGGGTTGAGGAAGACGACAGAAAATGGCCTGTTCCCCCATTAAGCATACCCCCTGTTAAAAGATGGTCGCAGATAGCAATCCAACTTAATTCCCTTACCCTGGAATTTGGCTTGAGGGCAGCAAATGGTAGAACCATATCAGATGTCCAGAGGGCCAATACCTATAATAGAGCCAGCTGCCCTTCCCGCATTGACTGCGTCTTACTAGATGTAAGACTAAGGGGAAATGTAATAGACATGGTTGTGGATAATACAACTGATAGCGACTGTAACCCCCTTTGCGTGACCATGAAGACCCCATTGGTCCTTCCTTGCCCCCCTCCGAGCACCCATATGCTATCTTTAACTAAAGAGGTGATCCCCTCAAATTGCAGAAGGTTCCTCAAATGGCACAAGGTTGCTATACAGGATTCAAAAATAGATGGAATTAGGCAAGTATTGAGCAAGAACATCTTAAAGCTACAGGAGGCAATAAGAAGTTCAGACAGGCTCACAAATGTTCCTAATATCCACTCGCGCACAATTGAACAGATAGGCGTATACTTTCATGCACCTAACAAGTACAACAAATCTGGCGCGCATCCAAAGAGTAGGCAGACATGGTACACAAAGGATTGTAGACTTAAGAGGCAGGCACTAGCTGCAGCAATTAGAAGCAAGAACTGCCATGTGATTAAAATAGCAAGGAAAGACTATAGAGTGGCTTTGCTACAAGCAAAGTTGAAATGGGATGAGACCTACTGGCAGGATTTAAAGGATTCTAGCACAGCAAGGGATACCAATCTTTTTTTGAACCTTGTTAGATGGGCAGACAAGAGGGATCCAGATCAAATCCCCAATCATATCTCAAGCCAGGATTGGTATGACCACTTTGGGAAAACTCTACTCTGGGTCTGATGACGCCTGCCTTGAAGGCCCATACGATTATCCCCTCATTCTCTCTGAATGTAGCAACACCAAACTTTTTACGCTGGCTGAAGTAGAAACTGCCATAAGTAGGATAATTCCCGCCAAAGCCCCGGGACCAATCGGTCTCCCAGGAGACCTGTTCCTTGCAGACCTCCGAACTGGGCACGGTACAGTTTACTTCAAATTAATTCCATCTCTAATGGTTGATCAGTACCAGAATCCTGGAAAGGGGCGGAGGTGGTACCAATTTTCAAGAAGGGAGCCAGAGAGGACCCTACCATCTACAGACCAATCAGTCTGATTGATGCAATTCAGAAGGTAGTTGGCAGGGTCCTGCTACAGAAGATTAATTCCTGAGCTGATGATGAAGACATCCTCTCCCAATATCAGGCGGGATTCAGGGCTAACACGGGAACGGTAGATCAGGTCTTTAGGCTTCTTTTGATATATTGGAAAGTCGTTGTGATCGGCAGAGGCAGTCTTTATCTTGCTTTTATAGATTTAAGGACTGTCTGTGACCTGGTCCCCAGAAAAAGGTTGTGGCAAATATTAGGAGACATGGGCATCCCTCCAATACTCCTCAACCTATTGATCCGGCTCCATGAGTGCAACTACGCACAGGTGAGATGGGGGTCCCAAGGTCAGCTGACGGAAAGGATTCCAGTAAACAGGGGAGTATGCCAGGGCTGTGTGATGGCAGCCACCCTGTTCTCCTTAAACGTGAACATGATATGTGCAAATATATTAAGGATGACAGCCCCAGACCTAAATGAAATGTCCATAGTTTAGATTCAATGCTAGACTATTTCTTCAGTTGCAATAACAACAAGTTGATGGATGGAATGATTGAATTCATCTGAGTCACTGTCAATCACTTGGGCCGCATCCCAATCTATTGTTTTTCACCCACCATGCCACCTCAGTTTGGACCCAGCCATATGCAAATCAGTCTTGACCCTGCTCCTCGTGGGAACAGTCCAGCCTGAACTGCCAGGCCAGGTCCTCCTTATTAGGGCTCTTCAGCCAACTTTATCTTGGTTCCAGTGACAGAATGAACCCAGGGCTCACGTCTGGGCATACCAAGCGCACTTAGGGAATCAGATGCAAATAGAACAAGGTGATGGATGAAATACTTGGATTCATCTCAGCCACGAGCAATCACTTGGGGATGCATCCCAATCCATCATTTTTCGCACACCATACCGTTTTTTAAGCAAAGTATTTAGCCATAGGGTTAGCAAGTGCCATCAAAGCCGAACTGAAAAATAATAAGTGGCAAAATTCTTTGTCACTCTATAGCTCAGTGTAGATGGCTCTTTGCTTATCCTATGCTTAACAATTTTGCTAGAAAACAGACATTCCAGGTGAGCAGATTCAGGGTGTCTGTGGTGTTTTAGGGTGCTCCAAATTAAGAAGCTACTCTCTGCCTAAACTTGGGAACTACCCACAGCTCCCTGCTATTCTTCCTTTCTTGCATGCACACATACACACACAAATATATTAATTGAAAATTTCGGCAGTTATAGTTACCTGAGCTCAGTATAACTTACGCACCAGCAATGCACTGCTTATGACCTCACATATTACATCACTCATTACATAGTGACAGCACTGATGAAATCTCAAATTACATCACTGATGACATCATCCTGTGGGTGTAAGTATTCTGTATGAGCTTATGATTGTTAAACATATATACTAAGGTACTACAAAAGTTACAATATTATAGTAGGTTTACGACTAATGAGTGACACTACTTATAATATATATTATATGAAAGGCTGTGTGACTGCATGTATCCTTGTGCATATGGGTGTGTGAATGGCAGTATGGGTGTATAAGTGGGTATGTGAATAGCTGTGTGGATAAGTGAGATGCTGTGTGAGTGGCTGTATTGGTGAGTGAGTGGGTGTATCAGTGGCTGTATGGGTGAGTGGCAGTGTGAGTAGCTCTATGGGTGGGTAAGTGGTTCTGTAGTGACTGTATGGGTGAGTGAGTGAGTGGGTATCTGAATGGCTGTGAAAGGTATGTAAGTGCCTGTTTCGGTGAGTGAGTGGCTGTTTGAGTGGGTGTTTGCGTAAGTGAGTTGGTTTGTGAGTGGCTGTATTGGAGGGTAAGTGTCTGCGTGAATGCCTGTATGGGTGAGTTAGCGGATGTGCTTGTGATTGCATGGATGTGTGAATGGGTATGTAAGTGATTGTATGGTATGTAAGTGAATGTGTGAGGGATTGTATGGGTGAGTGAATGGCAGTATTGAGAGGCTGACTGGGTGAGTGAGTGGGTGTGTGAGTGACTTTGTAGGTGGATACGTGGATGTGTGAGAAGCTTTATGTGTGAGTGTGTGGTTATATGACTGGCTGTTTGGGTAAGTGACTGGTTGTATGAGTGGCTGTATGGGTGAGTGAATGGTTATGTGAGTGGCTATATGAGGAATGAGTGGGTATATGAGGACTACTATGGCTGTGTGAATGTGTATGTGAGTGTTTGTGCGGGTGTGTGAGTAGGCGTAGAAGAGGTTTTATGGGTGTGTGAGTGGTTCTTTGGATGATATCATCAGTGATGTCATTTGAGATGTAATCAGTGATGTTACTGACCATGTCATGAGTGATGTAATATGTGAGGTCATAAGCAGTACATTGCGGGGGCATAAGTTATACCTAGCTCAGGTAACTATAACTCCCAAATTTCACTGTATTTTATGAGTGAAATCGGATCCTAACTATAACATCCTTGTAACTTTTTTAGTGAATTTCTAAGGTTTTTTAAATTCTATTTACTAACTATAACGTCCCTGTAGCCTTTGGTTTTTTAAGTAAATTTCTATGTGGGGGGGCAACCAGCTCTCAGGAATCCTGCTGTGTCAAACTTACTGGAGGTAATAGGAGGGCTTCTGGGCCCCCAAACCCCTCAGCATCCAAGAGGACTTCATCCTGAAACCAGCAGTGCACCATGAGGTGCGTTTACAGAGTGGTGGAGAAAGAGGGAGTGGCCTCTGAAGACCTCTCAGCAATCCCGCTGTGTGGGACTTACTGGAGGTAACAAAAGCACTTGTTGGCCCCCAAGAGCCCTCTGCAGCCAAAGGGACTTCATCCCCCAATCAGTTGTGCACCAGAAGGCGCATTTACTTAGTGGTGGTGTTAGGTGGTGTAAGGTGGCGGGGCCTCTGGCAACTTGCCGGTCTTTTTTTAAATTCAGTTTTTTTTACTTTTAAAGGAGAGGGACCAATTTCGGCCCCAGGACCTCATCCCCGCAGCCCGGTCTCAAGTGTGGGTGCCCTGGTCCGGTCCCACCCAGGGCACCTACTTAGAAATGTTGGGGACTACAGGGGGAGCCTCAAGGCCACCGCAGTTTCTGCCGGCTCCCTGCGTCCTGCGAGAGCCAGCACTGCTTTGACAGAGAGGCAGCTGCTTAACATGCAGCTCCCTTTCTGTCAAAGCAATTGTGCTCTGGTTTCAGCAAGCAATAGCAAAATGCTTTTCCTTGCTTAAAGTGGAGCACAGTTTGCAATGGCTTCACGGGAGCGGTAAAGCTCCCACCAAGCCATAGCAAATAGCTATGTCCCAGGGACATAGCAGGACATAGCAGGAGCCATCCCTGGGGGTAGCGGTCCCCAGGACCATGTATGGTTCCAGGAGGATGCCCCACTCCTTTCTTGTAATTTGCCCTGATGAGGTTATGGTTACCGGGGCTGTTGAGGGGTCCGCGCGACCCCCCAGATAATTTGAATTTAAAGCCCTGGGGTGGCCCCCAGGACTACTAGCAGGACACGAGGCCCCCGATTTCTTTATACAAAAAGAGGTGGGGGCCCCCGGGTTGGGTGTGCTCAAAGGGCCTCCCCATTTATAAGTATATAAGCCATAAGCCCCGGAAGGTGGTGGTACCTAGTGAAGCTGGGAAGGCCATAGGAGCCTCCCCCATATTTATTTGAAAAAAAATCCTGGGGATGTGGTGGTCCCCGGGGCATTATAAGCCATGCCCTCCCCTATAGTAATATCCAAATGCCCCCAGGACTTGGCCCACCCGGGGCCAATTAATAACGAGTACTTTGGATTCATCGCAAGGAGGTAGACACCCACCTCCGTATCTATTTTCTTGCCTTCCAATTATCAGTACTTCCTTTTACTTGAATGGGGGCAAGTGAGTCATGCTCCCCCAATTACCTGTACTAAACATTCTTCATTGATGGGCACCCCAGGCCCTGCCGGGCGGCCTCATCTATCGGGAATGAAGCATTCCATATTCCATATCACAAACGACAAAAGTGTTGAGATGATATAGAGTTAAGAATAGTAAATCTATACTTACCTATTTGCACTTACCTTGTGGAGATTCTGGTCCTTTATATTTTGGGCGCAATATTTTTATAGCAGTCTGTTTCTGTATTCAAGATTTCAACAAACAACCCATATTCAAATCAAATATAACCCGAGTAATATTTTTTTTTGCTGAACTGCCACTGTATTTTGCACACAAACGTTTCTAAATTTTCCTCCAAAGTTCATTTTCTTCAAAGTACAAAGGGAATTCCTAATTTAGATTGCTAAATACTCTTTCTGCATTAGTATTTATTAAAACATTCAGTGAATCATCTTTCCCTGTGAAACCAATTATTTGATTTATCTGCCTGACAAATTCTCACACAGCTTTTGGGCTTATTCTTGTTTGATCCTAATGGACTAATCTGTTGGGGGCATATGTATCAACCGATTTTGTATTCGCAAACGCTGCAAAATCGCAAAAAAACAGCGTTTGCGAATACAAAATCGCAAAAGGAGATGTATGAGGCTTTTCAGCCTCGCAATCTTAAGGAATCGCTAAATTTACGATTTCTTAAGTTTGCGTAAGCATTTAAGAAATCGCAAATTGCGATTTCTTAAATGCAATGTAACACGCACCCAAGTTGTGAGATTTCTCCTTAAGAAATCGCAAATTACCACCAACTTCAAGTTGGTGGTAAATTGCGATTTCTTTGAAATATGCACTTTTTTGCATATTTCAAAGTGCCATGTGGTGCACATACATGCCCTTAGGGCATGTATGTGCGCCATATGTGCACAGATGCTGATTTCAGGGGTGCATCAGGGGCACCTTTGAAATTATTCTCAATTTGCGATTAGCAAATAGCGAATCGCAAATTGAGAAGGACTTCCCATTCATTGCTATGGGCCTCCTGGCCCATAGGAATGAATGGGAAGGTATTCCTTAATTGCGATTTCGCAATTTGCTAATCGCAATTAAGGAATTTTAAGAAATCGCAAAAGTTGTGCAATTTTTTAAATACATCCCGTTTTGCAATTCTCAAATAGCGATTCTCAAAAAATCGCTATTTGAGAATCGCAAATGGAGATGTTGATACATATGCCCCTTGGTCACTTCCTGAAATATATTTGCACATATCATGATCACAATGTTAAAATCCACATTACTTAGAGAGATCACTCCAGTGCTTAATTTGAGCTCTGGTTGCGGTGGGGCCCACTGGCAGTCATTTCTGGGGACCAGCACTAATCTTTCCTATCCAGCCATTTCCAGAGTTTAAGAGAGGGAAAATGCACAAAGGGGAAAGAAAGAGAACTACAGAAAAAACATCACTAATGGAAAAAGGATGAACTTGCAAGAGTGAACCATAGGGGAAGGGAGTGCCTGGTAGTCGGTGGATTCCAGATGAGGCAGCCTTGGTATTTGGTGCTCTGGTGACAGCCGCTGGTTTCTGAACAAGAAAAAGTGAGATTATCTGAGTATGTTCTGATGAGGGTAGTGGAGGCATTATATTCATTTCCACCACTTGATGATCATGGCATAAGCAATGTCACCCAAGGGGGTTGATCTCCACTGGGTGATCCTCTCACGGATAAGACCCAACAACTACCCTCAGTTTACACCTTTTTGTGCAATGCCAGTAGGTGAGAGAGTGAGTTGCAGTCTTGGAGAGAGAGTAGAAGGCTGCAGTGAAGCCTCTATTTGCTAAAGTCTATGTTTAAGGAAGGAAGAAGTCAAAACAAAAATAGGGCTGCTTTCCTGCAACCAACGATATAGGTCTGCCTTGCCACATTGGATGATTTTGAGGTTCTCCTGTGTGTTTTCTGTTGATAAATGTGTGAGCTGATCTAGTGGTGTGTGCAGCCGCGGCTGCAGCAGGTAAGAGCGATAGGGCGGTGGGGCCGAGTGGGGGGATTTCGAGACACGACCACGAGGAAAAATTAATTATTTATTTAATTTTCCCTCGTGGTCATTTCTCGAAATCCCCCCCACTTGGCCCCAACGCCCCCACCACCACACCGCTCTTACCTGCAGCAGCCGCAACTTGGTGTGTGTATTATAAATATCCACTTCCTCTGCATTTATTTTAGTTTATGAAAAAGTTATCATTTCGATTTTTGGACTTTAGATTTGATGATGTATTAATGAATAACAGAGGTTTATCTGTCACTGTCTGTCCATGCACCACAAGCTGGTCACATGTTATATGTTCTTAAAGGTCTTACAAACTGGGTCCAACTCACAAAGACTGGTGTATAAGTAGGTGTTACACCTGTAAGATTCCTTGCTTACTCCTGAATTTCAGGAATAATACAGGAGTATTCTTGTGTGACTCATGCTGCAAGCTCCTAGCTCTTTAGGTTCAGGTGCCCCAAACTCCTCGGAGTTTCTCTTTTCTCCAGTGTGCCACAGGCTAGCACAGTTGATTCCACTTAGAGAGGAATGGAAGAACCCTAGTCATGGCTGCTGAAAATCCTGAGTACCTCTATAATCCGCATTGTGCTCAAATAACATAATGTGTACATAATTTACTGCAGCAAAGATGAATTGGGATACTAGGGGCCGATTAGGATGCCACCCTAGCGGTGCTGGAACCGGCCGCCAGTGGTGCGGCGGTCCCACACCTGCAATTAGGATGCCACTGCCACCGTGGCAGTGGCATCCTCCATTCCCAGCATTGTGGCAGGCGGTACTCACAGCCCCGCCCGCCACAATGTTGGGAATGCACTGTATGCATTGTCATGCACAAGGTGACAGGCACCATGTCCATGACAATGCAGGGGGGTACCATAGGTATCCCCCATGTGCACCCCCCCCACCCCCCAATTCCCTGGGGGCCCGCAACAGGCCCCCAAAAGCAGACTCCGCATGGCTTTCCATTACGGGGTCTCCGCCATGGAAAACCATGCACCGCTGCCCATGCTAATATGGATGGCGGTGTCTAGCAGACACCTCCACCATATATAGCCCCTTCTCCGCCCGGTCGACTGGCGAAAAACTGGCTGACGGTCTTTCCATCTAACGGGGTCCCCCCCATACTAATATGGCGGGGGGAAATGGGTGGCGGGTGGGGAAGGATGTAGGGCAGATCGCTATCACCATGTGGGCGGTGGCGAGCTGCCCCACATCCCAATCGACCCCTTAGTGAGGTTTTGCACAATACCAGAAGTGCCTATAAACTCTAATACAACCATGTTTTGAGGTTTAGAAAAGGTTTAATGATAGGAAAATGCATTCTCAGTTAACAAAGAAATATGTAACAGCAAGAACATTGACCCACAATTTATTTAATTTGACACATTCACTTAACATAGAAATTTCCAATTCATACCACTAATAATCCATTTTTATTAGGGGTGGACAAAATGTGCGTAGTTTCACAACGCAGAATTCCACGTAGTTACACAAAAACACAGTGCGATTCCGTGGAGTTCCACTAACTGGTGAAAATATGCATGTTGTGCTGCAATTTAGTACCAGTAGCGCGAGCAGTGCTGAAAAATCTATGCGGGCAGCACTATGCAGTGCGCAATAGCGCGCTGCTATTCGAGTTGATTTTGTTGCAGCTCGAGTCAAGAATATACTTGTGCGGCAGCAAATCCACTTGAGCAGCAATCGTCCATATTACAAAATGGCAGTAGGGATCGCCAAATCTCACTCGCATTTCTGAACTCTCGCAGGAAAAGAATTGCCAGACGTCGATTAGCAGAATTTGGCCAAATCTCCGCTTTACAAGAGTAACATGGAGTCGCCAAATTCTGCCAATCCAGTGCATAATGCACCCCTAATTTCCACAAGCCGAAACAGACTCCAATCTACGAGACTTTAGAATTGCCTGAAGGTCAACCTTGAACTAATGAAAGCACTCTGATGCCTACCAGTTGCAGATTGGGGCACATACAGTCAATAACATATCATTACATACAATAGTGATTAATAACTTTCTGGCTCAAGAAATCATCGAATATCATTAGGAACACAAAATGTAAATGATGTTCCTCTCTTGAAGACTTTTAAGTATGTGGACTTGTTTAGGAAATTTGCTTGAACATAGGTGAAATCCTTTCAAGATGGATCTTAAAGCCCATCTCATAGAGATGCAGCCACTACCAAACCCTGCCAACGCCTTGCGGGCATCTACAAAGCCTTGCTGTTATCTGACGACCTGACTAAGACTCAATGGCCACACATGGATTTTAGTGATATTTACTTTTGTTCAAGGATCTAAGTCTCCTTTTTCCGTGCATCACCTTGGTTTTCATAAACGCCATGAATTCTGTTAACAAAGTAGTTTATGACGTAAATGTATGTTTCTGGTTGAAAATACATCAATCCCATATGCCAGGCATTCACAAAAGGATGCTTGGTTATGTGTGCATGGATCTAGGCCTGCAAATTGTTCCACTACAATTAGATAGTATCCACAGTGGTGAATCCAATGCAAGGGATGGGAAGGAAGAGTTACATGGTGAGGTAAGCCTTGTAAGTTGGGGAATACCCATAAACAAGCAGGTCAGTGGGGTGTGCGTCCACAAACTCTGATCTGAGCCCTCCCACCCTGGAAATGGTCAGAAATTTACTCCAGCCAAGGGAGAGAGGGGTCGGTCATTTGACCCCTGTGTCTGGTGGTGATGTTGACGAATGGCTATCTCCACAGGGAAAACTGTTTTGCCTGGGGAAAAAAAAATGCATTTGCACAGCGGTCATCATTAACCCAGGCTCACACCTATGCCACGTAGATTTTCAGACATGGGGAATATTATCCTGTGAGAAATGGCACATGACATTCCCGGTGGTACACCTGGAAATCTGTGCCATGCATTGCTTTCCAACGTGAACGTCTGGGAAAGTTTGTAATTGTAAAAGTACTTTCAACCATAGATGTCAATCTCCTCTCACACTTTTATGTTTTTATCATGAATAGGCCAGCCTGTTAGAATGGGAAGTTCGCCTAATTAAAGTAAAGCATTTCTTGTCAAGATGACAAGCTCAAAATCTAAATACAAGTACAAATTCAAGGCATTCAAAAATGAAATCAAGGGGCCAAAAACCACAAAATGGATACGTGAGATAACCAGGCTGACTTAAAATGCCATTTAAAATACAAAGAGGCCTAGTAGCAAGGGCATTTTGGAGGACGTAAGGTAGTATTCCTGTAGCACTTTTTTACATACTCTTACATGCTGGTGTGAATTAGCCCCAAAATATCTCAAATGGAAATAACATGGGATCTTTTCATACACAATTAGTACAAACACAAATAGGGGGTTTTAAGTTTCAGGGCCTATTCACAAAGGCATGCAAGGGTATGTATAAGAGTACTCCCCGGACTCATAAAAGACGTAAAATTAATATGAAATGTTAATCCCCAGAAAGGAATAGACAAGCTAACAGGCCACTAAGGATCAAGGGAGCACAGGTATGTCATGTTTCAGTTCCTAAACTCATAACAAATGGACTCATTTTGAATATATTTGCTCTGTCTACAGTGCCCGAAGCTGCTCGAGGTGTGATGTTGGTGCTATTAAAGCATGTTTAATAAAGAAATATCTCTGATTAAACATCAGCTTCCACTTGACTGGCGTCTCCCCGAGAAGTCATATTCCCCGCAGGTTTTCTTCCGTTGATGTGTGATTTTTTGCTCGTTTGCATTTTGTTTACATGTGTAAATTGTGATATTTTCCAATGCCCCGGAGCCCTTTCCAAGTGGAAAGAGACTCTTGAAGCCTGTAAAAATGATGGTGGTAAATACATACTGCCATCTGCGCTTTTCTTCACGTTGGGCTGCGGTTTCGAGGGGGCGCACGATGTGCTTCCGCAGACAGAAATTGCAGTCTGTTCTCCATTATTGCCTATAAAAAAAAGTGACCCTTTTTTCAAAATCACTACCTGCCTCCCAAAGGTTCCAGAAGCATTTGTTGGGTGGGAACGCTAGAAGCAACTTAAACAAAGTACCACAGCAGCTCTGCGCCCAGGGAGGCATGCTCCAACGCTATTATAGATGACACTGATCTAATGCCATCTTCCAGGGCTCCATTTGAGGCGGTGGGCACCGGCTCTCTGTTCCAGTGAACCAGACTTAAGGCCTGATTAGATCTTGGCGGATGGGATCCTGTTGAAATCATAATTCTACACGTGGAACAGCTGGTTGCAATACGTTTTATTATATTACCACAATAATAAAACCCATGAGTGAAGAGCGCAGAACACAACTTCCTCAGCCATGGTTGTACGGCGTCCAACTGCCGTCCGGCAACCGCATCATTACACTGTACTCCCAACAATCCATGAAGAACGTTCCTGCCGTTAGGCAATAACATTAACCTACAATGTGTTATTTTTTGTTTATCCAATGTTGAGTAAGCAATTAAGGTGCCGATTCCGATCCGGGTCGGAAAGCACTCCGACCGAGCCGGATCCGAAGTGTTACAGCTGTACGAGTCGGGCGGAAAACACGCGTACGGCTCGCAGTTTTTCCAGCCGGGTCGCGTTCGGTGCCCTTCCGACCCAGATTGGAATCGCCCCCTAAATGTTTATAGTAGACAGATACAAATTATATGAAAGAAGAAAATAATAAATACAAAATCAATAAAAGGACTAATATAAAACAAAATCTTCCAGTTTCTTTGCAATGTTCCCTTCTCTCTTTATTTCACATATCAATGGTGCACAATCAATAAAAGTTTCTGGATACTCTAATGAACACCTCTCGTCTTGCATTAGGTCCTGTTCCTTAACAACATTATCATGTTGTACATTAACAGAAACATCATTATGATCACCAATCATTTTTTGCAATAACAACTTTGCGTCCTCTTGTGTCAATTCTCTAACATCACCAATACAATCATGCTGTTCTTCAATAACACCATCTTGATGTTCATTAACCATTGTTTGTGAACATTCAAACTCCTGTGTCAGACCACTTGTGGTTTGGGATGCTGCTTCCGTAGCGCATTCAGTACATGTCAAACATTGTACTTTCTGATCTTTTTGCATATTATCATCAAAATATATTTTATTTTGCACGGCACCTGTTTTTCTTCGATTTTGCCACACCCTTTCTTTTCTTGATTTGAGGACATCAATAGCACTTTATTCCACCATCATCTTTTGTATGCCAGTTCAGCACTACAAATAACTTTTAGCACATGCGCAGGATCTAAAAACTTTGGGGCACATGCATCAAAGGAAAAAACGGTCGCAAAAGGGCAGATTCTCAGAATCTGCCCCTTTGTAACCGGTATTTTTGCATTTGGGATGCATCATCCCAAATGCAAATATCGCAAATTGCGATTGCATTTAATGAATCGCAAATTGCGATGCCATGAATGCAATGCAAGATGCCATTTAAAATAGCGATTTCGCTATTAGGGTCCGCTAAATACTGAAAAATTAAACCTGATGGTATTTAGTGAAAACTTTGAAAAATGCATTAAAGTGCATTTTTCAATTTTCCAGGTTACAAACACACATGCCCTTTGGGCATGTGTGTGCGCAACATGAGTGCACATATCAATTTCAGGGGTGCAACAGGGTGTCCTTTTGACACCCTTGCACCCTTGAAATTGCATGTGCATGCAATTCCCATTCATTCCTATGGGTCTGTAGGCCCAAAGGAATGAATGGGAAGACATTCCTTAATTGTGACTCGCAATTTGCGACTTGCAATTAAGGAATTTCTAGGAATCGCTATTTTTTTGCGTTTCCTACATGCATAGGTTTTGCGATTCCTTATTAGCGAATCCTTATTTTTCGCTAATAAGGAATCGCAAATGGCATTTTTGATGCATGTGCCAGTTTGATTCATCCTTGTGCGCAATGATGGGTTTGGATATTAATACCCAATCACCAAAGCTAACTTTAAGTTTTGTCTTATTCACTTTATCAAAATAGTTTTTACAATTAATCTGTTTATCTTGTCGATTATTCCTCGCTTTATGTAAGTTTTTTCCAAACTCATCACACTGTGCCTTGGATCCACACACACCAGAGCTACTCATGTTGGGAGAAGCCATGGTACGAACATTCCTACCTCTCATCATATAATAATGGGCAAACCCCGTAACAATGTGTGTGGTGTTATGGTAGCTCCAAATTTTGTTTTTCAAAAATTCTTTCACTTGGATGTTATTGGCTAAGGCTGACTGAATGCCCTCCTTCAAAAATATATTGGCCCTTTTAACTTGTGTCAGAATCTTATTATGTAACAGCTCCTCTTGATAAATCGCCCAATTCCACATACCATAAAGGCACAGAAGCTTGGAGTGACTGAGTGAGGGAAAGGGTATAGGGATAAAGAACAGCAAGGAAGGAGACCTGTAAGAGAAAAATAAGGACAATCAATGTCATCTCTCAACTTTATTATAAGATAACTTAAATATTGCTTTTTAGCTAGAAATGTGCCTATCACACTGTGAACTTTCTTGGGGGAGGCTTATGTCTGGTTTCAGACATTCTTCCTTATGGATAAACACGAAAGACTACTGCAATTCAAACAAACAAGTGGTGAGCACATTTATTCCTATTCAGACCTTCTTAAGCAATTTTATGTTGTATATCACACATTTTGGAGGAATCATGCATACCAAACACCATTTGGTTTCCAAGATCATTCGTCAGTGATTCTTTCACTCACTAACTATTAAAGAGCCCCCACTATGAGCTTCGTAAATTTCCTGTCCTTCGAAGAGAAGTAGAAAGCTCTGTACCCAATGGACCAAAGGTATGAACTCAAAAATAAACTTTGGTGAAAGTCTTGAACAAACGAATCATTAAAGAGCTATAAATCCTTTGTTGAATATCACAAAGTGTTTCCTCTTAATATATAGTCAAGAAATAAGATCGCTGAAAACTTGAAGTAAAAATAAGTGCTGAAGGAGAGTCTGAGCAACACACAACCTCAATATAGGTAGAGTACGGAGTTATAGTCACACCTATATGACGGCTCACGGCTCACCTCCAGTATCGAAAGACAGCTCTCTGCTGTCCCAAGTACAAGGATGTGTTGCCTGAATTGAAATCCAACCTAGAAAACACTCTCATCACCAAGCGCACCTCACGCTGCTTGAGTGTCTCACACCAGCTGATGTGTGTACATCGAATGGACAACCGGAAAGGAGAATCTCCTACTGATACTCCTCCCACGGGAAATACAAGATCTCTGAATAACAGATTACTGGTTTGGCCTCTACCGCCAATCCATGGAGCACCAAATCAAAACACAAAGGCCGCCAGGCCGGCTGCAGCTTCCTCTGTTCTCCTGGCGTGTCCCACACCACGCTACCATGGAAGTCTTCACAGGTGTTTAGAATTATGCATGTCAGCTGTTGGAAATGGCCCTAAAACTTTTGATTTTTCTCTTCCTGGTTTTTGCTGATTCTCTTTTTGTGGCCTTAAGACCCAGGGCTCTTTCCTACTGTAACACACTGCGAAAGCGCACACCCTTCCTACCACCGTAAGTGATGCTTACTTGATTGGTTTAGGTGTTGTACCCTATAAAAAGGTACACCACATACCCAGAGCAGGTACTGCTCTAGCTAATGGTGGGCCGCAGCACTGATTGTGCCATTCACTAGAATAGCCTTTCAAATATGTATCAAGGCTGCAATTGCAGGCCTGTGGGTGCGCAGTTGCGCCTATGCTCAGGTTGGCATGTCTAACTCATTAACTAACCCTGAGTGGGCATTCCACTATGGTATTCAGTCAAAATATCCAGGTGGAAATGTCGACTTACACTAATATCGAGTTTTAAATATCGTGACACAGAAATATCGACAGCAAGAATATTGTGGTCAGGAATATCGACTTTAAGGTAAATAATATCGATTTTAAAAATATAGAACTCATTAATATCGTTTGCAAAAATATAGTTGTTTTAAAATATCGATTTTTAAATTAGTGCTATGTATTTTAATATATATTTTAAATGAATATGATGTATTTTTTGTATAAGTATTGCTATGTTTTTTAATATATTTGTTAAATATTTGGTAGTTTTTAATTTTATTTTAATAAAAGTTTGCGTTGTTTTAATTGCGTAGTGGGTTGTGGGTTTATAGGGGTATAGGGTGGTAAGTTATTTAATTATAATAAATTAATGAATATTCTTCATTTATTAATATTTATTTAATTGAGATTTTATAATGTTAATTGTGTTTTTAGTTTTTTGACATTGTACTGTCAAATGCACAACTTGCATTTCTGGCATTGCGGCGTGTATTCTCATTCATTCCTTCTTAGACACTTTTACATTGCATACCGCACATTCTGGAGGAATCAAACATACCAAACACCATTTGGTTTCAAAGATAATTCATCAGTGATTATTTCATTCACTAACTGTTAAAGTGCCCTGTTGGAAAGAGTGCTTTCTAGGGGACTTTCCCTCGACTTTTTGCTTTTGTCCCTCCTAGTTTTCCGCTGAGCAAAGTGCTACCCTTAGGACTTTGAGTGCTTTGGCACTGCCATTCAGTGCGAAAGTGCTGTGTTTGTCATATACATACTGGTGATTCGTATATACATGATTTGGCTGAATTGAGCTAGCTGTAAGTCCCTTGTCAAGTGGTAAGACATATACCTAGGGAATGTAACTCAAAAGCTACTTCATGGGCCTGCAGCACTGTATATTGCTACCCAGGGAGGTAGCTATTCAAATGCACCACAGGTTTGCCATGTTGAAGCCTGTGTGTGTAGGATACTGTTACTCAGCTTGGCATTTAAAAGGTACTTGCTAAGGTTCGGCATGTCTCTCGCTACATATGAGTACTCTCTGGGAATAGGGTGCAGTATAGGGAAGAAGGAGGGCCTGTGCACGTGTACACTGCATGCTCTAGTAGTGAATGCCACAGGATGGTGTGTTCAGTAATGTGTGGCTTGCTTCTAGCATTGATTAATATGCGGGATCTGTGGAAAGGTTATTGAGCAACATTTCCTACATGCAGAAAAGTAGCAGTATAGTGTTTGGTATTGATGGGTTAGTAATGGTAAATCCTCTCCGGTAGTGAGAGTGGATTTGTGATTATTAATGAGGAAATACCATATTGGGAGAGTGGGCATTTCAATTCTTGTGGCTCTCTGTGTGCCTGTCAGCCTTTCTCTAATTCACATCTGGGTGCTGAGGTGACAACTACATCTATGCATTCCTGATAGATGGCCATAAACTAGGAGCATCCAGGAGAAACTGCAGATCTCTGAGGGGCCTTCCTGGGACGGATAAGCGTGGTGGAATTGGCACCTGCATTCTAAAGGGCAGGTTCTGTCCCCACTAAAGATATTGCTCAAGCCTCCCAGGGTAAGATGGCAGAGAGGACTAAATTTAGAGGGGGGTCTGTGCATTTCAAAGGTGGCCGTTTGAACTGATTTCATCGCTCCTGAGCACTCTCCAAGGGCCAGTTGGCTGACCCCCTGCCCAAGAGATCCGATGGGCAGTAAGGATCTCACTGTTTCCACAAGAATGTAAGGATTGTGCAGGGTGTGGAGGAAATGGGTGGAAGTTATCATCGGTTGGGACAAGGACCGTCCTGTTGGACACAATAATCCTGCTGTGCAGAGAAGTGGCCCACCTGGGGTTCTGTAATGGGAGGAGCTTGAGAAGTGCTGGCAAAGTTTGCCAAGTCTGAGGGACCTGAGCTTGCAACCAAACCCTGTGCTAGCTTGCACTTTGTAGCATGTGGTGTCCGAGGGGTGTATTGGGGATGTTTGGGGATGTTTGCCTAGTCCTCAGGATCAGAGCAGGAAGCCTGGACTGTTTTCAACCTCCAGATCGGGAGGACAACAGTGCCTGACATCGTGCCTCAGTCCAAGGTTGCTGGCTCTCTCTCCCCAGACCCATGCTACAAGGTACTGTTGGTAACATCGTGACTAGACCCAAGGGGTCTCACTGTGCCTTTTGGGCACCCATGGCTGGCTGCCTGAAGGAACTGTGGCTCACACCTCCACCTGGGGGCAAACATTTCTTCAACTTGGAAGATCACCAGCTTCTAGTGTCACCGTTTTTTGCCTCTGAGGGATATGGTGTGCCCGCACTCGAGAAGGTGCCACTGGGTGCCTTGATGGCCTAATCTGGATGGACAAAACCAATTAACTGTTTCCTTACACTTTAGGTGAGCCTGACAATCTAATCAAGGTGACGCCATTGGGTGCAATGTGTATCATTGGCTGGTGTCGTTTGAATGGCTGCTGGGCTGGGTCATTAGGTAGAGTCCAAACCTGTGAGTTCTTGACCATAACAACTGTACAGGGTATGCGATTTTTGGGAATGTCGGGGTTTATGCGAATGGAATATCGGGAAAGTGGAATACCTCTGAACAGCCTGCATATAAATGTCTGTCCTTTTTGATGTGAGAGGGATCACTTGGAATGTGAATACCTTGGGAAAGGATGCACATGGGTTTATATTGCTTTCGAGGATAATTAAATAATGGAGCAAGTGAATCCCTATGAAGGGTATATATATGTTAATGATGTTCTGCTGCTAATCGGTATGTTGTTTTGATTTCAATGTGTGTGTAATACAAAGACCAGTGTTTTATGCATACAGTGTGGAGTCTTTTTGTAATGTACTCAGTGTGTTGCGTGGGTGGTGCTGTTCCAATACTTTACACTTTGACCCTGAGGATAAGCCTGACTGTTCTGTGCCTTGCTACCAGAGGGTGAGCACAGGTTACCTGGTGAGTGCATCATACTCATCCATACTAGGACGGTGGATTCTGTCTAGCTTCAGTGCATCCCAGGTAGCCATAAACCTCTGGGACTAACATTTGGTGGCAGCAGTGGGACAGAACTTGTGTTGGCAAAAGCCCTGGCAACACAGTGTTTCGCTACAACACCGGTTCGCAATATTGTTTTCTTGTCTTGGGTTTCCATTTATTGTGTTTGCCATTCTAGTTTTGGAAAACATTCTGTGTTCAAAACAGTCATTTCTGAGCCTGAAGAGCATGCAGGGGTACTTGCTCTCGGGGAGTTTGAGCAGGATAAATGAGAAACCGGGAAATTGACACAGCTCAAAAGACACCGCAGAGACCTTAAATGTTCTTTTAAAGGCTCCGGAGAAAGGGGGAGCTGAAAAAGCCATTGAGGGCCTGGCTGGAGGCCAGGAATGATGCGGGGGATTTAGAGGAGAGTGATGTTGTGGATAATGGAGGAGAGGGTCAGCCTCTTGATGCTGTCCAGGATCAGGAGCTGCAAGGATGAGGAGTGGTGCCCCCAGGCAGGGCAGTGTTGCCTCTAGGTGTCTGTCCTCCAAGGAACTGAGGGACAGGTGGGGAGAAAGGGAGTTCAAGGTAGAGTCGGATAGATTCCAATGGGAACATAGTGAGACAAGGGCAGAGAGAAGGAATATTATGAAGGTAAAGAAAAGGATGTTGGCTCCAGGGTTGAGCACAAGAGGGTTGATTTCACAAGCCAAGGGGGTTAGGTCCGGCCTAGGTGGTGGCAGCATGTCAACATGGCCCAGCATGGTGGCTGGGCAATCAGTAGGAAAGGAGCCTAATGTGATTGGTTCCTGTGGTCTCTCACCAAGGATGGGGAGGTATAGATAGGCATTGGCAATTCCCCATGGAGTTGGGGGTACGGGGTTCCCTATCCCTCCTCTGAGGAGGAGGTAAAGTAGGAGTAAACAGAAGTCCAGGATGCCTCCTATTCAGCTCCAGGGTATGGTGTATTTCCAGATGGAACACCTGGGGAGGACTAGGGCAGTACCGGGATGCCATCCACTGAGGGCTTCTCTCTAGCGGCAGGAGAAAGTGGCAGGCGGCTGACATATGCATTTCCCCCGTTCAGGATTTGGGGAGGTACCCCTTCTCAAGAGGGGGGAGGAACAAAGAAAAGAGGGGTAGGGAGATAAAGAACTCGCCACTGTCCAGCCTCAGGGTCACGAACCTGGACTGGAGGACCAGGCTCAGGAGTCTATCCCTGAGCTGGTGAGAGGGGAAGTGGATAATGGGTGCAGTGCAGCTGGGATTATCAGCCCCCTCCCCCATGGAATTACCCAGGATGGAAGGTTTGGGGTGTATAGAGACCTGGCTTCTGGACACTGACGGCTGTCAGGGTCCTTTGCTGGGTTATGTACCAGCAAACTAGGGTTGCCCGGGGTGAGGACTGGAATCAGACCCCCAGGACCAAAAGGAGCACTGGGTTGATCCTGGGAGGGTTCCCAAGGGAGGCTTAGGGGACCCTGAGAGTTGGCAGAACAGATCCAATGAGGCTCTGGGGAACATAGGACTGGCGGGTTCCATTGGGGGTTGTGGGCCATTTTTTAGGATCTATCGCCTGGTGCAGTGACATTTATCAAGGCATTGATTACGCTACATTGTCTTTCAGGTGGGAGGGGGTGCTGTTGGAAATGGTCCTTTCAAGGGTGCTTTCCCCGCAACTGTTTGCTTTTGTCCCTCCTGATTTGTCACTGATCTACGTGCTAGCCTTAGGACTTTGAGTGCTTATACGCTGCATTTCAATGCCAAAGAGCTGTGCTTGTCATATACAATATACCTACTGGTGGTTGGTGTATACATAGATGGTTGATTTGAGTTAGCTGTAAGTCTCTTGTCCAGTGGCAAGACATATACCTAGGACATGTAACTCAAAAGATACTCGGAGGACCAGCAGCTCCGGTTGTGCCGGCCAAGGAGGTAGCTCTTCCAACGTACCACAGGTTTGCCATGGCGGGGCCTGTGTGTGCAAGTTACTGTTACTCAGCTTGTCATTTAAAAGCCATGTGCAAAAGTTCTGCATGTCTCTCGCTACATCTGAGTACTTCCTCGAGGCAAGGTGCGGTGTAAGGAAGAGGGAGAGCATGTGCATGTGTGCGCTACGTGCCCTATTAGTGAATTCCACCTGATGGTGTGTTGAGCACTGTGAGGCCTGCTTCTCACATTGATTAACATGAGGCATCTATGGAAAGGCTATTGAGCTGTATTTCCTACATGCAGAAAAGTAGCATGATGTTATTTGGTATCCATGGGTTAGTAATGGCATATCATCTCCGATAGTGAGAGTGGATTTGACATTACTAATGGAGAAATTCCATTTTCGGGAAGTGGGTATTTCAATGCTTGTGGCTCTCTGTGTGCCTGTCAGCCTGTCTCCGATCCACATCATGGTGCTGTGGGGACAACTACATCTGTGCTTTCCTGATAGATGGTTATAAACTATGGACAGTCAAGGGAAACTGCAGATCTCTGCGGGGTCTTCCTGGGATGGATAAGTGGGGTGGATTTGGCACCTGCATTCCCAGGCCATGGCCCCACTAAAGATATTGATCAAGCCTCCCAGGATAGGTTGGCAGAGAGGACTACATTTAGAGGGAGCCTGTGTATTTCAAAGGTGACCTTATGAACTGATCTCATCTTCAAAGGCCATTGTGGTTATAGCTACAAGGGCACTGTCCTCAGGAGTTTTAAAGACGCTATGGGGATTGAACCCATACTACGCTTGTTCGATGCTGGGACATGGACAAGAAGAACCATTGGGCCAAAGGACTGCATCTGGATTATCCTCAGACTTTTGGTGGCCTGGGACTTGTTGTGCTCAGGGAAGGGGACTATGACTTGGTGGATTTTGCTTGGATGTTGCTGGCTTGCAGCAATTGTCAGCTGTCGTGTCCCGGGTCCCTGAGCACTCTCCAAAAGCTGGTTGGCTGGCCTCCTGTCCAAGAGATTCCAGGGATAGAAAGGGTCTCCTCATTTCCACAAGATCATAATGACAGCACAGGGTGTGGCAGAAATGGTTGGAAGCTATCGTCCGTTGGAACAAGGACCGTCCTGACACTTAAAATAATGGCTGCATATTTCAATTACAAATATGGAACCATGTCTACCAGCCACCTGGGAGCAAGATGCCTACTGCCTGTAAAGGGAACATTTCGAAATGGAAGACAATTAAACTGAAGAGTTAATTTTATGTTTATATGCATTTCATAAAACTCATCATTAAAATGTTCTCCTATTGTCAACTATCACATTTATGTTATACTTGCTGCTCAGCCAGTGTGAGTGGGGTGTGAAATGTTGGTGCACGGTGATGCTGTGGAATGTTGGATGAGTGAAAGTGTCAGTTGGTGTATGGGCCGAGCAGCAGGAAGACTGCTCCTCGTGGGGCTCTCTGTACTTCAACTCTTGATCTCACCATCTCAATAAATAGTACTTAAGCTACCTTGGAAGTTGGATCGTCATTCTTTTACAACATTTTGGCGATGAGGATGGGATGATACAATTTTTCACACTTTGATTTGTTTTGAGCTTTCTGTAAAGGAGCAAAGGAGAAATTGTAAACTTCATGGAAGGGGTGTTCTGCTTCCTGCTTATGCATCTGTGATTTTGAATGTTGGCTTTTGGGTTCATATCGGGTTTTTCCAGTGTGCGCAGGGATTAAGTCACTTTTTAGTTTGGACACATTTGGGTGGTGTTAGGGAAATTTGCAGTCAGGATGTTTGTTCTTGAGAATGACTGTGTGGTTGAGTTGACTTTTAGGTGTTGAGTCACTCAGGGTTACCACTATGGTGTGGTTGTGGGTGGATATATGTGAATCCCTCATGGGTGGTGATTAAGCCTGGGCGAAGCACTACGCTACGCTCGCGTAGTTTGCGAAGTTCGCGCTACTTCGCACTACGCGAACTGCACGTAGCACAGTGCGAACACGCGTAGCGTAGTGTTGCGTAGTGCTGCGGTCATTTTTTGCTTGCTCGCGGTCCTCAACGTCAAGTTGGAGACCGCGAGCAAGCAAAATGACATCCCGGCGAGACTTTTTCCTTGTTCGCGATCAGCAACATCAAGTTGGCGATCGCGAGCATGGAAAATAAACCTCCCGGTGAGATTCCCAATGCGAGGAGGTCAGGTTTCTCATTGCGAGGAGTCGCGTATGCTCGCGACCGCTCGCGATGAGAAACTACCAGTTCGCGTTGAGAAAGCTGCCGCTAGAGTAAAAATCTACTCGAGCAGCAGAAAACTACAGCTCGCACTGTGCAAGATGCCATTTTCAATGATTGCACAGTGCCGGTGGCTTGTCCGCACTGTGCAATCATTGAAAACAACATCTTGCACAGTACGAACATGTTACTACGCAGTTCGCGAAGTGCTATGCGTAGCTCGCGTAGTGCGAACTTCACTTTGCGTAGCTTCGCGAAGTGCTACTTCGCGAACTACGCCCACCCTTAGTGGTGATATGTGTGTGAGATGGCTTTTAGTTGGTAAGCCACTCTGATCTTCCACTATTTTTGTGGTTATGGGTTGATTTAGGTAAGTCACCGTGTTGGTGTTGTATTTGGGATGACTTTTAGGTGTTACGTCACTCTCGGTTTCCACCATGTGGTGGTTATGGGTAGATGTTAGTGAATCCCTTACGGTTGGTGGTGAGTGTGTGAGAATGCTTTAGGTGCTAAGCCTCTCTGGTCTACCACTATTTTTGTGAGTGTGGGTTGATTTAGGTACATCGCCCAGTGGGTGTGGTGTTTTAGTTGACTGGGTAGGAGTCACTTGCGTCTACTGCCTTTGTGGTTGGTGGTTGAATTAGGTATCACCCCTAGTATTGGCGTTGTGGTTCAGAACTGTTTGTGTGCTTGTTCACGCATTCCTTCCACTTACTCTCTGCTTCATTCAAAGTCCTAGAAGCAAAAGCTACATTCCATTTATCCCTTCCACATCTCTGGGACAATACACCACCCAATCCATACAAAAACTGCATCCTTCCTTGTCAAAGCATGTAAAGGTTCCAACTTAATTGCAGAATCCTTGATAAACTTGCTATAATATTCACACATGCCTGCAAATGAAAGTAGTTTCTCTTTCGTGTCCGGTGCAGGAGCTTTTACATTGGCATGAACTAAAGATTTCTTAGGAACCACCCCTTTTCCTGACAGCGTGTGGCCTAAATACTCCACTGAGGAGCGCAACAATTTGCATTTAGATTTCATAGGGGTCAGACCATGATCTTCCAAATTTTTACGTACTACTCCCAGATGAGCCAAATGCTCTTGATTGTTCTTTGGGAAAATGAGAAAATCATCTTGAAAGCATTTCAGAAAAGAGTCCATGTTTTCAACATGTGATACATAGCTCTCTGAAAAGCGGATGCCGCTGAGACCAGACCAAAAGGCATCCTTTTGAAATGATAGAGGCCCAGTGGAGTCAAAAACGTAGTGTAGGGTTTTGAATCTTCAGTCAATTTTATCTGATGATAGGTGGATATTAAATCCAATGTAGAAAACACTGCAGCACCATTTAACATGCAAACTACCTCATTAATGTTGGGAAGAGGATGGCAATCTGCTACTATGTTGGCATTTAACGCTCTCAAATATACACATAATCTCAAAGACTGGTCCCCTTTGTGTGCCAAAACTATTGGAGAAACCCATTCAGAGGATTCCACCTCTTCAATGATCTCCTTCCTGATCATTTCATCCAACATTCTTTTCAATTCTTGTCTAACATTAATTGGAGCATTCCTTAGTTTCAGTCTTACATGTTTTGTTCCTGATCTTACTTTAATCTTGTTTGAATAGCCTGCCAGTTTACCAAGCTTTGAGGTTCCGTGAGAGTCGGAACGACATTTTTGGGTTGTTCGAATATGGACGAGTTTGGTATCTACGAACCGCAAATGACGAGTTTAGTGGGTGTACGCGTTTTCGCTACGCTACTATGTACGGTTCGTCTCATTTGTGGGTATGTTCATCTCAACCCTCGGGTTCCATTTTAGATACGGCGTCCATCTTGTCTCTTGCCCTCAAGTAGCCAGCGAACGGACACTGTCCGCTTCGTGACCCTGGGATTCCCAAACTTTCGCGGAGGACACATGTTCCTTTGAAGGTGTTTTTATGATGAGGGGGATGACACGGCAAGGGCAGATGGCCCCGCTCGAGGCTCATCTTGCCGTGCTAGTTTATTGTCTCAGTCGTGCATACATTAGGCACGAGTCCTTTGATCCTGCAATCAAGTTTCCTATATTGCTCTCTACACTGTTTTCTAAACTTGTGCACATCCTTGTTTTTCCCTTTGCATCTGTTTCTGTCCCTTCCTCTAATTCGTTACGGTCAGAATGGAATGTGCTTAATGTGGGGATAATGTGCTTTTACAGTTGGGAACCGGCAATGCTGCTGTAATTATGTTTCGGGTTTCTGAAAACATGAATGCGACCTTTTGAACTTTACTGTGGGAACTGAGTTGTAACCTTTTGTTCGTTATGTTGTTCAAATGACGAAAATGTGTATAAAAGGAGCGATCCACTTTTGCAATTTGAAGCAGTCTCTCAGAACCTACACGTTGTGTACTTCTTGCGATTTCTGTATCCCTGCAGTAAATAAACGCTGAGCTTTGACGCCGCAGGAAGTGTCCCGTGTCTCTGTGTTTTGTACGCCGGAACAGGTAACCCACGAAGGTTTCAGGTGTTGTCCCCTGGCACCGCTGGGCCTTAGAATAGCCCAGTCCTTCAGTTGGCACCCAACGTGGGGTGACATCAGCGGTACCGGTCCAAAGCCCGACGATCGTGAGGAACTTCGTGTGAAATCTCCGAGGGAAGGTGCACCCCGCTTCATCGATCCAGTTGTCGAAATAAGTGGCCCGAAGACTTTTCCTGCGAAGATTCCTGCCTCCTGACGGCTGCGACGGACTGATGCCCTGACTGTCGACCTGTTTTGGCGCCTGGCGTAGTCCTTTGTACGGCGAGACGATAGACGGGCCTTCCTGGTGACGCCATTGCTCTTTCAGTTAAGTATTTGTGGGTCGCTCCCAGAGTAGACTTGGTTGATTGCATGGTTCCATTGCATTTGTGGTTCTTAGTTGTTGGTTCTTAGTTGTTGGGTTTTATTTGACAATTGCAATTGCCAAAAACCGAGGGTCTTGCTTTTTTTGCGAGGACATCGTAATTCGATAGCCCTTGAAGTTTGTTAACTCGGTCAGTGTGCACGATGCCTGGCCGTAGTACTTTGTTTGGTTTCCTTAAATGTTGCAGCACGGATTCCCGACTGGAGGATTCATGCCCGATACCTCCAGTTGGAACTCCAATTTATGAGCTCTATAGTCGCCACGGAGTAGGTCCTATCGTATATAATGAATATTGGATTCGTTACACTAAAAATGATGGTGTCCTTAGTTGGCCACCACATGGTAGTTTCGAACCTGCAATATTAGATAATCTTGAAACTAAATTGTTTAAAAAGAAGGCTAGGCCGGCCATGTTTGATTCCTTTCGGTTATGGCGTAAAGAGGCCAAGCAGAAAGAAATCAAACAATCTAAGAAAAATAAGAGAGAAGGTGTTATTGCGGTGATGCGTAATGCAGAACAGTATCAGCGAGACAAAGATGAGAAGGAGCAGGAAGTTTTTGCTCGATTGCATCATATGGCGGTGGATAAATGTTATCCGGTTCTACCATCTAGTTCTGATAAGACGGGAGAAGAAGCGGTAGAGGATCCATTATTGTCTTATCTATTGAAATCGCCACCTCCCTATGCACCAGATACTGTGGGTCCTGTGAATCCTCCTGCTCCTCAGCCTGTTGTCTTGGCGGCTGCTGGACAGCCTGTCGTTCCTCCTGTTCTTCCGAATCCCCTTGTGCCGCAAATTGTCCATCCTCCGTTACCCGCTTTTCTTCCTACTGCTCCTTCGCCTGTACCTCATCAGCCTATTGTTATTACTACTCCTGCTATCTCGACTACTTCTACTACTTCTGCGGTTACCCCTAATGTGGTTACTCCTGTACTTCCTTCTTCTTCCCCTTCCGTTCGTAGTCGTATATTTAATGCTGTCGCTAATCTCTATTCTCCACTTTTTGTACCGATACATGGGTCCGATCTTTCTGATGTCTCTCAGAGGCGCAGTCAAGTTCCTGATGGTAGAGAACGTGAGTCGTTAGTGAAACTGGCGCGTAAATGGATTAGTCATCCTGCAAAGTACACTTCGCGTATAGTTTTTGAGACGTTTTCTAGGTTTAATGAGCCCACACAAAGATTTGTGTATGAGGAAATGTGTAAATCTTTGAGAGACGAGTGGGATAATGATGCGGTAGACAATGTACCGCCCGAGCTCACTGAACTTCAGCATCAATTTTCGAGTGGTATGATTGTGGGTGCTCATGTTCGACGTGCTTTAGAGCGTCTGTTATCTTTTCGATCTACGGTACCACCTCGAGCATTGTTTAAGGATGGAACTGAGGAGCGAATGGCACAATCTGGTCAGTACCCTATGCGGGAAGTTCCCCCAGTGTGGATGCCAGGTGATGCTGCTGCTAACCCTGCTATTCCACCACACTTTCAGAGAGTTTGGATACACCTCCCATGGAAGCGATCGGAAGTTTTGCAGGTGAAGTAAACCTTGCCTGACCCCTGCAAAAATCCGGCAGGTTATTATAAGGAGTTATCCCAATTAGTGGACGCTACTATTATGAACCTTGCCGATATCGGCATGTTGTTCGGTAATGTAGTACCTCAACCGATTTGGGCGAAAATCCATCAAGAGAATCACGTAGCTGAGTTAGGCGGTGATTGGGCTGCTCTTGCGGCGGCTGACGCACAGCAAGTTGGTGGGGCTAAACCTGAACAGTTCATTGAGAATCTGCCCCAGAGGATAATTACACTTATGAAGACGCTTATGCCAGCAATAAGAGTTAATTGGGACAAATTGTCTGCGTGCAAACAAAAGAAGGGTGAGAGTGTCTCCGATTTCTTTACGAGATTTGAGGAGGCATTCATCGATCATAGTGGTCAGGATATGAGCACTGAGGGTGGTCAGCGACTGTTTGTTGATAAATTTGTATCGAATCTGTTGCCTGAACTAAGCAACAAATTGAAGAATTCTGAAAGTTCGTGGGCTGTTTCTACCACCGCTCAAATATTAGCCACGGCCCAATACTACGAAAATAGAGAGAAAGAAGAAAGCGAACGTGCAGATAGGAAAACGAAGGATCTTAAAACTAAGGTCTTATTGCAGCAAGCGTATCCCCCGCGCTCGATTCAAAATGACTCGCAACAGCAAAATCGATTACAGTCACAGTTTTCTAGGTCGCAGTCGCATACTGACTCCTCTACACCACGAACTATGCTGGGGTATAATCAATGCGCATATTGTAGGGGTGAGGGCCATCTGAAGTTTAATTGTCCAGTTTTGCGTGACTGAAACAATGGTGTTTCGGCTCGAGGAGGTCGTAGTGGTCCTCAACAAGCATCACGTGGTAGAGGTTGCGGTGTTACTCAGAATCAGAATGAGCGTTTTGCCACTTCAGCAGACTCGCAAAATTGCTTTGATCGGCGCGATTTATCATCTGGTAGATCTGCACAGTATCATGTGGACGACTATTATGTCGAGCATGATGTTGCTGCTGACGGTAATTATTAGGACAGCCATAGACAAAGAAAGGGAGTGGTATCAGTTCCGGTTGATCAGAGAGGGCCTTACGTCGCAGTTGCCACATTGGGCGTAGTTGAACCTTTTCTGTTGGACACCGGTGCAGCGAAAAGTTCCATCATGCATTCAAAACTCCCTGGCGCGCCTTTGTCTGGCTTAACGAATGTTTCCGTTGGATTCTCCGGCGCCCCCGTTAGCAATCCAGTTTCTAGCCCTTTGCCTCTTACAATAGGGTCTCGTGAGGTAGAAGCTCCTTTGATTTTAACTACTGGTTGTGGTGAGAATCTTTTGGGCCTGGATTTGTTGAAGCGGTTATATGCGACTTTGTACTGTTCTCCTGCGGGAGTGGAGCTTACGTTGGGTCAGAGAGTAATCTCTCCTATGTATTTGTCAATGGATAAACTCCCACCGGAATTGAGTTCTCTTCCTGAGTCTTTGTGGGCAACGGGTCCCAATGACGTGGGCCTGCTGGATATTCCACCTTATGTTATTCAATTGAAATCAAATGTACGACTGCCACGCATTCCCCAGTATCGTATCTCTCTTGATGGAGAACGAGCACTATTAGCGATCATTTACGATTTGATCGATAAAGATGTCATTGAGGAAACTCGGGGTAACGTATGTAATAGTCCTGTGTTACCTATTTTGAAACGAACTGATCCATCCAAGCTTCCTGTGTATCGTTTTGTTATTGATTTGAGAGAGGTGAATAAAATTGTAATTCCACAGTTTCCCGTGGTGCCTGACATTACAGCTTTGCTGACTCCGATTCCAGCTTCGGCATCGTGGTTTTCGGTAATCGATTTGAAGAATGCCTTCTTTAGCATTCCGGTTGCTGAGGAAAGCAGAGATCTATTCGGTTTCTCCTTAGGTGGTCGCAGCTTTAGGTTTAAACGCGCACCTCAGGGCTACTGTGAGAGTCCATCGATCTACAGCCAAGCTCTTAAGAGTCAACTTGATGCGTTTGTGTTACCGGCTGGTGCGGCCTTGATTCAGTACGTTGATGATCTGTTGGTAGCTGCCGACACTGAACAGATTTGCAAAACTGCTACAGTATCACTGTAACAGCATCTATGTGACTTACATCATAAAGTGTCACCTTCTAAACTACAATATTGTTGTCAAGAAGTAACCTATCTAGGTCACTTATTGTCAAAGGAGGGAAGAAGGTTGACCCCAGAGAGAATTGCAGCGATCGCTCGAATGACTGTGCCAACAACTCAGAGAGATGTGCGTGCCTTTCTAGGTATCACGTCATACTGTAGACAGTGGATCCCAAATTTTTCACTGTTAGCGAAGCCATTGATAGCTCTCACGTGCAAGGATGTTTCGACTCCTTTGCCATGGACGGAAGAATGTCAGAAGAGTTTTTCTGAACTGCGTGATGCGTTGTGTTCGGCTCCTGTGTTAGGTACTCCTGATTACAGTAAGCCATTTACACTATACGTTCACGAGAGAGAAGGTTGTGCGTTGAGTGTTTTGACGCAACAATTTGGTGGTAAGCAGCGTCCATGTGCATATTTTTCCTCGACCTTAGACCCGGTAGCTAGAGCGTTGCCCAGTTGCTTGAGAGCGACAGAGGCAGCTGCGGTGTCTATTCGACAATCCTCAGGTCTGGTTATGGATAATATGCTCACAGTGATGGTTCCGCATGCAGTTGACACTCTCCTGAATCGTACAAAAACTCAACATCTGACGAGTGCAAGGTTGTCCGGTTACGAGTTAACACTTTTGGCAAGTCATATACAGATTAAACGTTGTAATGTGTTGAATCCGGCGACATTGTTGCCGACTAATATGGAATTAAATGATGTATCACTACATGATTGTTATTTGCGAACTGAGGAAGAAACGAAAGGTCGTGTGGACCTGAAAAACACTCCGTTGACAGACCCCGATGGCACTTTGTATGTTGATGGTTCATGTTTTAAGTTGCCGAATGGTGATGTGACGACTGCGTATGCTGTAGTGACATTGAGTACGGTTGTGGAAACTGCGAGATTGAGTCAGAATTCAGCGCAAGCAGCAGAGTTGATTGCGTTGACGAGAGCGTGTGTTCTGTCTAAAGGAAAGCGAGTGAATGTATTTACTGACAGTCAGTATGCGTTTGGTGTTGCACATAGTTTTGGTCGATTGTGGAGAGAGAGAGGATTTATGACATCGCATGGTACGAAGATCCAACACGGGCAGCTCGTGAACGATCTTTTGGATGCACTTACATTGCCTAAACAGGTGGCGATCGTTAAATGTAGTGCGCATCGAAAGGTTACGGATGATGTTGGTCGTGGTAATGCGTTTGCGGATGAGATTGCTAAGGAAACGGCTAAGAATCTTGCGTCCCGAATATATGTTACGAGTTCAGTGAGGTGGCCGACGGAGACTGGTATGTGTGAAGACACTGTTGAGAGCGTGAAAGCAATTCAGAATGAGGCCACTGAAACTGAAAAGACCAAGTGGAAAGAAAGTACGGGGAAGTTGGACACCCATGGATGTTGGGTCGACTTGTCGGAATGTCAGAGGTGGATGTTACCGGATGCATATGTGCTAGCCGTTGTGACTATGGCTCACGGCTTGTCACACATTAGCGTGAAAGGTATATGTAAGTTATTGTCCCCTGTATGGAAGAATGATGGTATTGCTAAATGTGCTGAGAGAGTGGTTAAGAATTGTATGGTGTGTTTGATGCATAACCCTGGCAAAGGCACCCCCACTCCACCCGGCCATTTTGCTCCTCCTACGTGTCCCTTTGAGGTTATCCAACTGGACTTCATTCATATGGAGAGATGCAATAATCTGAAGTACGTTTTAGTTGTGGTTTGTGCGTTCTCCAGATGGATAGAGGCCTATCCTCTTAAGGATAATACTGCCCTGTCCACAGCGAAAGTCCTACTGAAGGAATACTTTCCTCGGTACGGAATGCCACGGATTGTGTGGTCAGATAACGGAAGTGAGTTTGTGGGAAGTGTGATGCAGAGTGTGTGTAAGGGCCTTGGAATTCGACAGAAATTCCATAGCGCCAATCATCCTCAGGCAGCGGGTTTGGTTGAAGGGTACAATGGTACTCTGAAACTGAAACTTGCAAAGATACAAGTTACGACTGGTTTGTCATGGCCTGATGCTTTGCCTCTGGCTCTCTTATCAACCAGGGCGACTGTGCACTCTCGAGTAGGGCTCAGCCCATACGAGATTGTGTTCGGCCACCCTGCGACCATTTGGGGAGTCCCGAGGCCTAAGGCCTTTGATAGCCTTGAGTATCCAATGTTAATTGATTATCTTCATGATCTGACTGCTAAACTGAGGTTAATTCATCAACAGGTCCTTGAAGCTTTACCGGCACAGACAGAGGGTCCTGGACATCAGCTCCAACCGGGTGACTGGGTTGTCACCCGCAACTTTGGCAGAAAACGCAACTTGGAGCCGAGATTCGTGGGTCCCTTTCAAGTATTGTTGGCTACAAGGACTGCAGTTCGGTTGGAAGGCAGAAAGAACTGGGTGCATGCCACCCATACTAAGAAGGTTACGATCCCTTCACCAGCAGATAATTGGGTGAGAACTGGTATTGCGACAACGGAAACCGAGACCCCTCTATGTTACGTGCCGTTTAGCGATGCTCAACCTGTAGTAGACAATTCATTGCAGCCAGACACATCTGTTGAGTCATCAGTTTTGGAGAACTCAAGGTCTGAATTGTCATCTGATCGATTGAACACTGTTTCATCAGCTGAACAATTATTTGAAGAGCAGACTCGACCTGGAAGAAGTCGATATTTTCTTCGTTCACATGACAAAGACTAATAAACCTTTTTGGACTCATATTATCGTTACTGTTGCTACGAATATTAAGAACAATTGCATCCTTTGCTGATTTTTGAGTTTCTTTCTATGTGTACTTTTTACAGCTGAGAGATTTTTTTAAATTAGATGTTTGTTTAAGAAAACCTATCATCCGGGTTAACCGTAGGGCCGTGCGGGTACTTCCCCCTGTTTAGCAGGTTCCTGACACTAGGTCAGTTACCTTTTGTCGATTCCTGGGAACTCCTGGGGATTGATAATCGCTACTCAGAACGAAGTGCGTCAAGGACGTCACGGACGGTTTTTAGAGGATGGCGTTCTCTAAGCTGTTGGAAGTAGAAAGGATGTCGGCGCAAAGATCAAAATTGCATAAGATTGTACGAACGAAATGCTTTTTGTTTCAGGTATTTCTACTGTTTCTGACTGTTTCTATGCTATTGGTGGGCGGAGTGTATTTTGGAATACAGTCGTTATTGCCTTCCATTTCACCTACTTTTTCTCCTAAACTAAGTTCTATTACCACTGTTTCCCCACATTCTTTTCATCTTCTGCCCCAACATGAGCAGGTTAGACGTGCGGAATTCATGAATAACTCCTTCGTTCAACTCCTACATCAGCATCAGTTGGTGATGAATACTACCAACTGTTGGGTGTGTGGGTTAATGCCACATACCATGGATAGAGGTATTCCGTATTTGGTTCTTCCTTACAGCTCCCAGGGCTCAGCTCGAGCATTCCAAACTATGTTCCGTAGTGCACTAGATTCCTACCCCAGTCGAGAGCCACGTTCTGCAAACTCTGGTCCTGGTCCGTATCACAAGCCATTGGTGATAGCGATTGCTGATCTAGATAGAGATATTTTTGATGCATCGCTTATTCCAGATGAAGAGGTACAAGCATATAAAGATCTGAGTGAGGCTGAGTATAGTATGTCAGTGGGTGATAGACAGCTTAAGAGCTCGTCTCCAATATGGATCGTACCCCACCTCGGTAATTTCTGCTTGAAAGGTCTTGGTCGAAATCCGAGAGCCCAGCTTGGGGAGAGTGCTTGTACTGACACGTACGTTTTACCGATGCTCTCTTCCCCTGTTTTCCTGACTGCCAAGGGTACCTATTTCGTATGTTATGAGCGTGCATATACATGGTTGCCCCGTGACTTCTCGGGTACCTGTTATATTGCGAATCTTTTGCCACCGACCTTTTCGGTCGCCTCAGACTATCACAAAACTAGAGTTGTGAGAGGCGTTATTAGCGAAGAGGATACTGCCGGTCAAGAAGCAGGAGACTTCTTTAAGGGTTTCTTGCCGTTTTGGGGACCTATGGTTAATAGTAGGAACCTGAGACAGTTGACCCGTGTGGTAGAATTGACTGCCAACATAACTGCGAGTGCTCTTGGTAATTTAACAGCGGAACTTCAGGCGGATAGACTCATGACAGGTGGAGAGGTGTGGCTCACTGGTTAGAGGCGGCAGACCCGTAAGCAGAGAATCGGCCAGGAACCAGGGTTCAATTCCCGACACGGCAAGGTTGTGGACCAGGGTCAAAACGGACTCGATAATTCTCGCCTCGGTACCTACTCTAACCAGGAACACACTCGGCAACTCTGGGCATTAAGCTTGCCTCATCTCTACAACGGCCCCCCACAGACGCCGGGGATGCCTGGTTTCACCTTGGAGATACCCAGAAAAGGGACCATCTCACAGGGAAAGCCAGGACGGGTTCCCCAGCGGTCTTCAGCGCCAGGATACTCCATGGAGTCACAGTGCGCGTTACAAGTACACCCACATTTACATTTATATGACGTTGCAGAACCGTATGGTTCTAGACGTTGTGCTTGCAGACAGAGGTGGTGTGTGCAAAGTGATTCATTCGAGCTGTTGCATTTTCATTCCTGACAACGCTCCAACTGTTTACCAAGCCATCTCGAAGTTGCATAAGATCTCCGAGTCCATACACGTGGACGAAGGTAATTGGATGCTTCTAGGATGGTTTTGGGGCCTGATATCAACCTGGGGTTGGAAGATTCTGATGATCGTAGGGGTTGTTGTAACGTTTCTGTTCACGTGTTGTCTTTGCGTACAGTGTGGTCCTGCCTTATGTGGCCTCTGTGCTACAACGTGTATAAGACGGCCATCTGTTACCAAGGAGACGTTGATGGATAGAATGATGTTCCAGCAGCAACTGAACGATTTGATGAATATCGAAATCGATTCTGATCTCGACTAGTGCTTGCCTACATGAGGGCAAAAGGAGCGTCTGAGGTTCCGTGAGAGTCGGAACGACATTTTTGGGTTGTTCGAATATGGACGAGTTTGGTATCTACGAACCGCAAATGACGAGTTTAGTGGGTGTACGCGTTTTCGCTACGCTACTATGTACGGTTCGTCTCATTTGTGGGTATGTTCATCTCAACCCTCGGGTTCCATTTTAGATACGGCGTCCATCTTGTCTCTTGCCCTCAAGTAGCCAGCGAACGGACACTGTCCGCTTCGTGACCCTGGGATTCCCAAACTTTCGCGGAGGACACATGTTCCTTTGAAGGTGTTTTTATGATGAGGGAGATGACACGGCAAGGGCAGATGGCCCCGCTCGAGGCTCATCTTGCCGTGCTAGTTTATTGTCTCAGTCGTGCATACATTAGGCACGAGTCCTTTGATCCTGCAATCAAGTTTCCTATATTGCTCTCTACACTGTTTTCTAAACTTGTGCACATCCTTGTTTTTCCCTTTGCATCTGTTTCTGTCCCTTCCTCTAATTCGTTACGGTCAGAATGGAATGTGCTTAATGTGGGGATAATGTGCTTTTACAGTTGGGAACCGGCAATGCTGCTGTAATTATGTTTCGGGTTTCTGAAAACATGAATGCGACCTTTTGAACTTTACTGTGGGAACTGAGTTGTAACCTTTTGTTCGTTATGTTGTTCAAATGACGAAAATGTGTATAAAAGGAGCGATCCACTTTTGCAATTTGAAGCAGTCTCTCAGAACCTACACGTTGTGTACTTCTTGCGATTTCTGTATCCCTGCAGTAAATAAACGCTGATCTTTGACGCCGCAGGAAGTGTCCCGTGTCTCTGTGTTTTGTACGCCGGAACAGGTAACCCACAAAGGTTTCAGGTGTTGTCCCCTGGCACCGCTGGGCCTTATAATAGCCCAGTCCTTCAGCTTCTCAGTGAAAACCTTAGGAAATCAAAAACGGATTCTCTTCTCCTCTAACTTATCTGTTACAACAAGAATGGGTTCCTTGCTCCTTGGGTTAGGAATAATACCCAATTTGCATTGATCCTTCCACCCAAGTACATTTACTCTTTTTTCAGCTACATCTAATTTGACCTGCGCTCTCCTTCCTTAGAACTCCAAATCAACCAAATTGTAACCTATAATGTCAATGGTGGTGCCATCAAAACTCTCAGCAATGATATCAGACACTCTCAACTTATTTGCATCTAGCACTTCCCTGAACTTTTCCCAAAAATTATTTTCTTTGACTGATGGTCCATGGAGAACCTGAATCTGCCTTAAGTTCAAGATCCCTATCTAATACATTAACAACTCATTTGGGTGGAAGGATCAATGGAAATTGGGTAATATTCTGAACACAAATGTAGGAAGTTGGTATGACTCAAAGATAGAATAGATCCTTTAATAAGAATGCATATAAATTCAGCACAAGACACACAATTGATACACGGAATGCAGAACAAATCAAAACATTCACCCCCAGTCAAGAGATCTGGGTTAAATCCATCATTCTTTTGCGCACAATGCCACCCCAGTTTAGACCTGGCCATATGCAAATCAGACTTGACCCTGTGCCTCATGGGAACAGTCCAGCCCGAACTGCCAAGCCAGGTCCTCACTGGAGCGGAAACAAGCATCCTAGAACCGGTTTCGGGGTTTCACCCCATATCAGCCAGGATAGCTTGATTCCAGTGGCACAGTGAGCTCAGGACCCATGTCTGGGCACACCTGGCGCACACTTAGGGCAAGAAAGCAAAAGACACACAATTGATAGACGGAATGCAGAACAAATCAAAACATTCACCCCCAGTCAAGAGATCTGGGTTAAATCCATCATTCTTTTGCTCACTATGCCACCCCAGTTTAGACCTGGCCATATGTAAATCAGTCTTGACCGTGTGCCTTATGGGAATAGTCCAGTCCAAACTGCCAAGCCAGGTCCTCACTGAACCGGAAACAAGCATCCTAGGACTGGTTTCAGGGTTTCACCCCATATCAGCCAGGATAGCTTGATTCCAGTAGCACAGTGAGCCCAGGATCCATGTCTGGGCACACCTGGCGCACACTTAGGGCAAGAAAGCAAAAGACACACAATTGATAGACGGAATGCAGAACAAATCAAAACATTCACCCCCAGTCAAGAGATCTGGGTTAAATCCATCATTCTTTTGGTCACCATGCCACCCCAGTTTAGACCTGGCCATATGCAAATCAGTCTTGACCCTGTGCCTCATGGGAAAAGACCAGCTCAGACTGCCAAGCCAGGTCCCCCCTGGACCGGAAACAAGCATCCTAGGACCGGTTTCGGGGTTTCACCCCTCATCAGCCAGGATAGCTTGACTCCAGTGGCACAGTGAGCCCAGGACCCAAGTTTGGGCATACCTGGCGCACTTAGGGCGAGAAAGCAAAAGACACACAATTGTTAGACGGAATGCAGAACAAGAACAACTCAAAACATTCACCCCCCAGTCAAGAGATCTAGGTTGAATCCATAATTTTTTTGCTCACCATGCTACCCCAGTTTAGAGCTGTTTCCAGTCCAGGGAGGACCTGGCCTGGCAGTTCGGGCTAGACTGTTCCCATTGGGCACATGGTCAAGACTGATTTGCATATGGCTGGGTTCAAACTGGAATGGCACGGTGAGCATAAAAACGATGGATTTAGGCCCAGAACTCTGCACTGGGGTGAATTTATGACATTGTTCTGCATTTTGTCCATCAATTTTTGTTTTTGCATTTGTCAGGACATGGCCTGGTAGTTCGGACTGGACTGTTCCCATTGGGAACAGGGTCAAGACTGATTTGCATATGGCTGGGTTCAAACTGGAATGGCATGGTGAGCAAAATAACGATGGATTTAGGCCCAGATCTCTGTACTGGGGTGAATGTATGACATTGTTCTGCATTCTGTCCATCAATTATTGTTTTTATAAATGCAGCACAGCATCGCCAGTCTTATTCGGTAGGCAGAAAAGAAGAACTGCCTCCACAACATTCTACATTGTTCAAGGTTTCCAACAGCAGTTGAAGAACCTTCAAAAGTAAACAAAGCTAATAATATGTAGCAGATTATAACAACTTCTTCACTTCTGTACCCCAGCCTGGGTTATAAATCTGACTGTGCACTGCTCATTAGCAGGCTCTGTTATCTTCAGCCTGATGATAATGTGAAATAAACACAGCCTTCCCTTAACTTTAAAAGGAAAACGTGACCCTGTGTTTACTTTGAATAAACTCAAGGCTATGAGCTACTCTAAAGCTGTATGCAAGCTTCTGGTAGCTCGGGTCGACTGTTTGGAGACATCTGATCTAGGGCATGGGGCACACCTCCGATTGGTTCTGGTGGCACTCCACTATTTGTGCAGGGTGCTAAGGGGAAGAGTTGGATGTGTGATGATGTGGTCAGAGGGAGATGCAAGAGCCATCAGGCTGTGCCATAATTCAATAATTCAAACGCAGAAGCTGGTCAGCAAGCTAAGATTGCAGTTAAGCCATACCCTTGGTGATCTCTGATCCATCACCACTGAACTGGACTGTCACAGGGTGAGGGCATCCAGGTCTCAAACGTCCCTGGCACGTTGTCCTTGTGGTCATTGTGACAACATGCGTCTCAATTATCATGTTGGCAAATCCTTTATATTTTCTTGTATGGAAGGCCTGCATCAAAGGTCTCCTGAAAAGTGCTTTACATGATTTTGCCTTGTTGCTGACAAACTGAATGCTCCACTATGTTGGGCGATAAAGGTATATCATCAGTGGTACTTCTTTTAACATTGGTGCTGCTGCCCACATGACAAGGCCATTACACTAAAAGTGGTGCTTAGTGACAGTTGATAATGGCAGTGAAATCTAATCCTTCCAGCCCATTCCTGCATGCTTTGGCGTGTCCTGCTGAAGAAAACAGGCCCCTCCCCCACCACAATAAAACCTGACTGGACAGAAAGTAATACCTTCTTAAATTTCCCCCACGTCTCCAAATATTGTCATACTGAAGATTCTGGAATTTCTCAGGACTCTTTAGCAAGCTTATCTCGAAAGCAATGCATTAATTGAGTATATTTCCATTGCTGTGATTGGTCCAGCCCAAACTCTGTTTGAAGACCTTGAAAGTTCTTAAAAGGATCAGTAGATATTAATTGATCTAAGGTACTATACTAGCCATCCTCCAACTGGGTCCAAGAGGCAAAAGTCTCCCTATCCTAAGGCCACAAATATGCCATTGAGGAGCCCAAGTATATAGCCAAGGTCTAATTTTCAGAAGGCCATGGATAGATTTCCAAATAGTCAGTATAGATCAAATCACTCAATCATCTGTCTATTGTGTGCGTGATTTAATATTTGGGCATCTAGTACATAATCACATGACAGAATATCCTTTTCTATAATTACCCAAAGGAAAGGTTCAGGAACATCCAAAAGGCAATTTGTCAATTGCAAGAGATAGTGCCCAAGGTAGTACAAACCCATGTGGGGCAGACGTAAATCTCCAGCCTCTGTATGTGAATACAATTTGCCAGGTGTGTGCCTTGGTTGTCTGCCTCCCCATATAAATGATTTCATATTCTAGTCTATTCGAGATTGGAGATGTTTGGGAATTAAGATCTGAAACATCCCAAAAACATAATTATAAAGAGGTACAATAACCATTTTATCTGCTTATGTTTAGCTCCATTGTGACCAATTGCGGCCATCTCTCAAAATTTGTACAAGTTTTATCCATGAATAGTAGCAAAATATTCCCCACCATATTGGTGAAACGTTTATTGAGAAAACATCCTAAATACTCCATGCCTTTAGGTACCCATTTAAAGTTATAACCCTCAACACAAGCTCTGATAGTGACATAGGACATGGGCATCACGTCACGCTTTCCGCACCTTATACCTGGAGAACTGAAAGAAGCAATCAAGTAAGGATATTAATGCAGGTGAGGACACATCTGGCTTTGTTACTGTGTTTAGGATATCAACTGCATTTAAGGAGACTGCTCTGGAAGGGATACCATGAATCTGCTGAATAGTTCTAATGGCAATAGCCAAGGGATCTTAAGCCAGAAGAAAAGATTTTGTGAATGCTCTGGAAGGGATACCATGAATCCGCTGATACGTTCTAATGGGAATATGCCAAGGGTTCTAAAGCCAGAAGAAAAGATAAAGGGGAGAAAGGGAAGCCCCTGTCTTGTACCTTGCTTCATAAGGTAATACAGGACAAGACACCAACACAGTTGAGATGTGCTACTGGTGCTTGGCATAACCACCTGACCTTCTCAAGAATTCTCCACCCTAGACCAAACTTGCTGATCACTTTGATCAAATGGAATGGCATTACTTATTCAAAGACTTTCTCAGCATCAAGTGAAATGGCCAGACTTCCCTCTTTTGAGTTCTTTGAAGCCCACGAAAAATGCACTAGTATCCTCAGATGGTTTCTGGGGTAAACACCCAAAATATCGATTCCAAAATATCGACTGCCCAGAATATCGAAGTTAAAATATAGAGTGGACAGAATATCGACTCTACAAAATATAGATAGGTCAGAATATCGAAATTTGGGTCCAAAATATCGATTACCAAAATATAGACCTTAAAAATATCGATTACCAAAATATAGACCTTAAAAATATCGAATACCATAATATCGAATTTTAAAATATAGATTACCGTAATATCGAAAAAAAATTGTGATATGTATGGTAGTATATGTGTTAAAATGATGTATTATTGTTGTAATGTATGTTTAATTTATTTAAACAAATGAACGTTATGTAATTTAATTATTGCGTAATTTAATTCCGTAGCGGGTTGTGGGTTTATAGGGGAATAGGGTGGGAAGTAATTTAATTATGGTTAATTAAATGTTAATTATATTTATATGTTTTGATAATTAAGTAATTGATAATTAATTATTAATTGGTAATTTATTTTTATTAATTGGTAATTAATTTATATTGATTAATTGATAATTATGTTAATTGTATTTGTTATTAATAGGAGCGGGTTGTGGGTTTGTAGGGGAATTGGGTGGGAAGTAAATTAATTGTGATAAAGTAAATCATTATTTTTTTATTTATGTGTATTGATAATTCATTGATAATTAATTAATAATTGGTAATACATTTGTATTAATGGGTAAATAATTTGTATGAATTGCTAAATAATTTTTATTATTTGCAAAATTATTTTTATTAATTGATTAATTGATAATAATGTGAATTGTATTTTTTATTATTGGGAGTGGGTTGTGGGTTTGTAGGGGAATTGGGTGGGAAGTAAATTAATTGTAATAAAGTAAATATTTTTTTTTTATTTATGTGTATTGATAATTGATAATTAATTTGTAATTGGTAATTAATTATTATTAATTGGTATTACATTTTTATCAATTGATAATTAATATTTTTAAATGGTAATTAATTGTTATTAATTGGTAATTATTTTTAATTAACTTTTTATCAGTATTGATAATTAATGTCATCTTATATTTAATTTAAATCATTACTTTCCCTACTTTTGCACTCTCTGGAGTGGGAATAGTAATTTTTACCTCTACGCTATCCAACGCTTTCCCTACTGTTGCACTGTTTGGAGTTGGAATAGTAATTTTTACCCCTACGCTATCCAACGTTTTCCCTACTGTTGCACTCACTGGAGTGGGAATAGTAATTTTTACCTCTACGCTATCCAACGCTTTCCCTACTGTTGCACTCTCTGGAGGGGGAATAGTAATTTTTACCCCTACGGTAACCAACGTTTTCCCAACTGTTGCACTCACTGGAGTGGGAATAGTAATTTTTACCTCTACGCTATCCAACGCTTTCCCTACTGTTGCACTTTCTAGAGTGGGAATAGTAAATTTTACCCCCACGCTATCCAACGTTTTCCCTACTGTTGCACTCACTGGAGTGGGAATAGTAATTTTTACCCCTACGCTATCCAATGCTTTCCCTACTGTTGCACTCTCTGGAGTGGGAATAGTAATTTTTACCCCAACGCTATCCAACATTTTCCCTACTGTTGCACTCACTGGAGTGGGAATTGTAATTTTTACCCCTACGCTATCCAACGCTTTCCCTACTGTTGCACTCTCTGGAGTGGGAATAGTAATTTTTACCCCTACGCTATCCAACGTTTTCCCTACTGTTGCACTCACTGGAGTGGGAATAGTAATTTTTACCTGTACGCTATCCAACGTTTTCCCTACTGTTGCACTCTCTGGAGTGGGAATAGTAATTTTTACCCCTACGCTATCCAACGTTTTCCCTACTGTTGCACTCACTGGAGTGGGAATAGTAATTTTTACGCTCTCAGTATCCAACAAAATCTCGACTTTTTTAAATTACTTATATTATGTTTACATTTTAAGCTATTTTATATTATATTATGTATGTTTTATTTAATTGTTTTTAATATTGAATTAATTTTATATTATTTTTAATACATTTAAAAAATTCGATATTTTGGCTAACTATATTTTGACAGTCTATATTTTGGAATCGATATTTTAGTACTTACCTGTTTGTAGATAGGGAGTCGATATTCTGTCCCTCGATATTTTAGTGTCGATTTTTTGTATAGTCGATATTTTGTCCCTCGATATTTAGTCACTGAACCGGTTTCTGGAGGATCACCTAGGCACAAATCCTATCTGAAACGAACAGATTAATGATGGGATAACCCTATGTAACCTTATCGCAAAGTGAGATGGGCCTCTAACTCCCATAGTCCAGTAAGTCTTTGACCTAATTTGGTAGCAACAATGCAATTCTTGTTAAATTCACCAGGGAAGCTGTCATTCTCTAGTGAGATGCACATCAGTAGGTTTGTGATGGTGTCATTGAATTCCTCTAACGTGATTTCACTCTCCTGCAATGTACGTTCCTCAGGAGTAAGGGATGGAATAGAAAGAGAATTCAAGAATTCATATTCCCCTATATGGATATTCTCAGAAGGTGAGGCATGCAAGGTCTCATTTAAAGAGGCAAAAGCCTCTGTGATATCCTAATGATGTGTAAGGAGATTTCCCACAGGGCTACCAATCAACGGGGTTGCCAGTTGAGGCTTTCTCTGCCATAGTTGGAAGACGAGCATCCTTCTAGCTTCCTACCCTACCTTGTATTGTCTCCACTTTAGCCTTTTCTGCTACTAGGCTGTAGTCTTTATTGAGTATGCATTTCACACTTTAATCTACCTATCAACTGGGGAGTGGGAGTTTTGTTATATTCCTCTGTCATTTTGACAGCCATCACTTTCAAAGTTTGTCCTCTTCACTAGCAAACTTCCTATTGATAACATAATTCCTCATAATGAAACCTCTCCAAGTCGCCGTGACCCTTCATGCCCAAAGTGTCTGTGGAAAGTCACAGAATTTTCACTCTCCAACCCTTGTACTCCAATATGTGAATTTAGACACTGCTTCTCTTCAAATAGTCTATATTTACAAAAGCGTTCATCCTCCAATGTGACCCTCACCATAAGTTGTTTTCCAGGTGAATGCAAAATTTAATCGGCAGCGGTTGCCCAGACCTCCTCGCAAGATGTGTGCCTGGAATGGGGATTGTAGCAGAGACCCCTGTGCCAGGAGATAAATGTATTCGAAAGATGTGCCATACACTTACGAATAATAAATATAGTCTTTGTATGATGGATGTTTGTGACGCCAATCATCTACCAGTACGTTTGACATGACATCATTTAGTATCACCTTTTCTGGTGTGTTGCACTTTTCAAAAGGTCCTGTTTTATTGATGATGGGATCTAACACAATGTTCCAGTCACCTCCCATAATTACTGGAGTCTTACCCAATTCAGTTATTAGGCTGGACAGATGTGCAAGAAATGCAGCTTTAAAGTGGTTGGGGCATAAATCGATCCCAAAATGTGGGTCTTGTCCACTGTCTTTATAATGAAGACATGCCTCTTATTAGGGTTAATTTCATGTGCAATGTACCGTATGAGGGAATGTTGTGCGCATGCAAATTGCCACCCTAAATCTTTTACCATAACTGGATTACCACATCTGTTCATTTGTCTTTGGATCAGAGCAACAACTACTCAACACCTTCCCCGCCCAGTCCTTTTTAAAATTGTCTGCATCCTGCATCAGGGCAATGTCAGTATTCTTATGATTCAGATAATGTCAGACCTTTTTCTGGTTTACAAAATGTTTAGACCATTGACATTCAGAGATAGTATCTTGGCATGCATCTTAGCTAGTATGATAATGGGCATCCAGGATAACATACCATAAGTCATATTGGTACAGGCATTAGTATCAACTGACTAAAAATTCAGAGTTTTCAAAAAAGTATGGCTTTGGAGAGCTAAATAAAATAAGAGTATAAATTGACAAGAGAAGAACAAATAAACAAAAAAAGCACAAATAGGAGTTATGGCCCCAAGGCAAATGATATTAATTAACTATAATCATTCTGAGTACTGGGTTTATAAAGGTGTTTAGTCATCTGAAAAGATAACTGGTCATAAAAACTATTAATTTTCCTGTTCTTTCAATACAAACCATACCTAACATTTAACTGGTAGCCTTGCTTCTTCATCAGGCCACGCGAGATGCCCCAGGGTTCTAAGCAGATCATTAATGAGATAGGGGTAGAAAAAAAAATCAGTGTTCACCAGAGGTTGGAAGAGGTATTGCAAGTTCCAAATTAACTATAAAATTTAATATTGTAAATGAAATAAAAACTATTAATTTTCCTGTTCTTTCAATACAAACCATACCTAACATTTAACTGGTAGCCTTGCTTCTTCATCAGGTCACGCAAGATGCCCCAGGGTTCTAAGCAGATCATTAATGAGATAGGGGTAAAAAAAAAAATCAATGTTCACCAGAGGATGGAAGAGGTATTGCAAGTTCCAAATTAACTATAAAATCTAATATTGTAAATGAAACTATATGGAATCATTCTCCTACTGAGGGAAGGAGGCACCACTGAAACATTAGTCACGCACTATGGGCCAGATGTACGACCCGTGTTTGCATGCGCAAACGGGTTTGCGACTTGTTTACGCATGCAAAAACCTCATGGGCCATGAACAAAGCCTATTTAGCGAGTCGCAATTTCTTTGCGACTCGCTAAATAGGTTTTGCGACTCGCTATTAGGACGGGACGTTCCCTTCCTAATAGTGACCGCAAAGCCATGTACCAATATTTTGTGACCGCAATCGCACTCGCAAAGCACTCGCAGATTACCACCCTCTTTAGGAGGGTGGTAATGAAGTCGCAAATGGGAAGGGGTCTGTGACTTTGTGATTGGCTCCGAAAATATTTTTTAAGGGCAGGCAGTGGTCCCAGGGACCACTGCCTGCCCTTAAAAAATGAAAGGAAAATGTTTCATTTATTTAGTTTTTTTAAATGCATCCCGTTTTCCTTTAAGGAAACTGGCTGCATTAAAAAAAAAACTGCTTTATTTAAAAGCAGTCCCAGACATGGTGGTCTGCTGAGCTCAGCAGGCCACCATCCCTGGGAGGGCCTGCCATTCCCAATGGGGTCGCAAATTGCGAGTGGCTCATTAATATTCATGAGCCTCTCATTTTGTGACCTCATTGGGAATCGCCAACAGTGACTCTGACACTGTTGTATATCCCAATTTGTGACTCGCAAATCGCAAATTGTGTGGTCTTACATCTGGCCCTATGTCTTAATGATCAACGTTGTAAGTTAAGTTAGAGGTAGAAACCTCTATACCACAATAATGTCAAATGTGCAAGGTGGGGGTTCCCTTTGTAACTTTATAAAGTGATGTATAGAAACTCCGTAGCACACAGCCATGAAACAACAAAAGCCTTTCACATTTAAAACATCAAAGTCACATTTCTTTATAGCAATATCTAAGGATGTCAGTGAATTATGGTGCTTTGCCTGTAACTTTTGCAGCCCCATTCCTTGGAAACCTTTAGAGGGGAGGACGTTTTGACTATGTTTAATGAGTTCTACCACTCTGTGGAATCTGTCTGAATGTCTGTGGTGCGTATTGCAGTTCTGAGACAAATGAAACTTCCGTTCTGTGCGGTCTCCTCTCTTGAGAGGGCATATGGCCAGGGACCTTCCACAATCCTAAGAACTGTTGAATTCCATAAGTGTGAAGTCCATGGAGTCCAAATTTCCAACCAGCTCTCGGGATAAAGACATTCTGATGTCTGTCTATTTAGATTTGCAAGCACTGGTGCAGGGTCCAGAATCCGTACTTAATATTATTCAGGTGTAGTTTAGGTCTCTATGCTAGAAACTTCCTAATTTTTATAGCTGTGTCGTGTCGGTACATGGCGGCTAGGTAACCTGTTGGCCTTCATACAAATATGGTCCCACATGTTTTTTAACTGCTTGAAGAATCATACTAACATGTTGATGCCAAACCAAAAAGGCTATTAAGACCGTCTGATTATTTGTCAACCGATCTTGTTGTGGATGTGTTCCCTGTGCTTGTTTGTATTGTAGTGGGATGGGAAATTTTACATCCAGTATAGGTAGCAAATAGGTCTCTAGAAATGTGAACAAGTCACCTTTCTCCTCTAATCCTGGGACTCCATAAATTTGGATGTTCGATCTCCTTGAACAGTCTTCAAGGTCTGTGACTTTGCGTTTCCGTTGACAAATCTCAGTCCTACAGTTGGGTCCTGGTTCACTTGCCTGGATAGGTCTTTTAATCACTAATCAGTAGTGTCCAGGCATGTATGTACCGCTGTAAAGTCAGAAAGCATTGATTTGATCTCAGCCAATAATTCTGACGTTATAGAACTCAAAGTAACCATCTTAGTACCTAAGGAAGCAATTTCTTGCACAATGCTATTCAGTGTGACTTCCAACATCTTGCTCTGCTTTTGAGCAATGGCTGATTTCACTCCTGAGAGTATCTCAGAGAACAATAGCTGCTGCAATGTTCTCTAAGAAGGCATATTGCTTCTAGTCAGAACTCTGAATATGTTGAATTAAACATATCACAATGCACGCAAACACCTGATAGAGATCAAATGGGGTGGTGAATCCAGATGGGTCTCACCAATCTATCATTCAAATTAGAAGCAGAGCATTTTCCCATCTGTAAAAGTGGTGATGCCCTCTTACAAGGGCCAGATAGAAACAGTGGGTGGTCTCAGTCAATGCTATGTGCAGGTAGCATCAACTGTAAGTCACTGACTCCAATGTGACTAATTGCCACACACCAGGTACCCTGTTGAGTTATTGTTTTAGGAGAGAGACCCTTTGTTTATCTAAACAGGCGGTTTCAAAAAGAAGTTAAAGTATTGTTAGCTTTCACCAACCCTCCATATAACCCAAGGGGTTCTTACTCTTGTGACTTGAGTGTTGTCATACAACACTTAGTTACACCTTCCCTAATGCTCAGCCAGGATGAGTGCTGGAGTGCTTGGGATGTAGTGGAATGCTGAATGGTTGGTGATGTCATGGAAAGCATGGGTGTCTGGTGTGGTGCTGAATTTAAGTTGGAGCGTGCAAACTGATCAGCAAGGAGGCTGCTCCTTGAGGGGCTATCTTCTATATACTTACCTACTTACCATCTTGATGACCTGTAACCAAGTAATAATACACCATCTTCTACAATCTACTCTATGGCTACCTAGACTTCTTTTACTGTTACACCACATAAAATATCAAAAAGTGGTTTCCCCAATATCAGGTTGATGTCATGCAATCAATAGAGAGCTTTATCCATGAAGTCCAAATAAAGAAGGGCATTGTCTGCTGACAGTCTTTTCAAGTACTGGGAGGGAGAATAGTAATCATTGATGCTACTTTCATTAAGGCTGGTTGCTCGTATTCCCTCTAGTTCTGTAGGTTCGAGCAATAAACAGCCTATGCCCAGATCTATGCTGAGGGCACCAAAAGGTTTAGAAATCCACAGCTCACCAATATGTTGCAGTCCTCTGATTTACAAAGGAGCAAAACATTGCAGATATTGTGTTGCATTTCATCTGCTGTGTGGCTGCTTTTCTGTTGTGACCATGAGCCTGCTCCTTCATCAAGTACTCTTGTCTATTAATAGCATGGAAGGAGGCTGCCTGGTGTAGCAACACCGTCACTGGCAACAACACTAGCCAACGAGGGGGTGAAGATATCTCTTGCCTCGCGCTCCAAGCAGCACTGTCACAGCCCTGGACTTAAGCCCCTGTCAGCAGTGCAGATCAGATCCCATTGTCCCTGATTCATTCAGCAGGTTATGAAGGCTGCAGGATCGCACATGTGTGGAGGAGAGCTGGCTATGGTGGCCTCATCTGCCATTCCCTGTCTTTTGACTATGCATGCAGGGCTGTTTCTGCCACAGGGAATCCTTGCACCCCCTCTACCATCATCCTTAGCAGGCAGTGACCCCTTTAAAGCTGCAAAATCACCCCTCTGCCTCCCGGCGGTGTTAGAAGAATTCATGGAGTTGCCAGCTTGCTCCTTGGTGTACCTTTTGATTGGTTAGAGACTGATCTAGTCAGTCCCCTCTGTGCTTCTGGAAATAGATATTCAGAGACAATGCAGCAAGCTATACAGAATCAGTTGAACTGCAGGGCATGGTTGCCCCTGTCAAAAACAACCACCTGATTGCAGCTTCCCATTATTTCTATCCCCCAGGAAAGTAGTTTTTGAATGGGGATCAAACTTAAAGTTGACATGCTTAAAGGTGGAGACTAAGGAAGGTGTGGAGAAGTTTAATGAAAATGTAAAGAGCATAATGATCAGATACCTACACAGTAATTAGAGTGCATGGTTGTACTAAGACAATTCTCCAGCCTTTCTTGCTGACCCCAGATCTAGCTGAGGAAGGCATGAAACTGCCAAATGAGCAGTAGCGGCTCGTGGAGGGAGTGGTGCGGGGCGGAGGGGCGTGGCGGGGGAGGAATAGGGTGGGGGGTAGTAAACTACGGAATACGGCCAAACAGAGGTAAGTAAACAAATAAATAAATAAAATGAATTTCATTGCGCGCACTGCATTGACAAACACAGGTAAACGCTGCGGGCGGGTTGGGAGCAGGGGGAAGTTGGCAGACGATGTAATAGGTATATAAAAAAAAACACCTATCCTGTCATCCGTCGACTTCCCCCTGCAGCGCCCTGCCACGCCCACCGCCCTCCGCGTTACCTGTGCCGACCACCGCTGGTACAATATCAGGAAGCATTTGACAGGATCAAGAATGATCTAAGCATAGCCCCAGCAGTTCAGGCATCTCAATACAGCCGGCCCTTAACGATACAGGCATATTCCACTAACAAGGGTGCCACACGTCATGAGCAAAGAACATTCAGTATTTTTATCAGTTCTTGTTGCTCCCCAGAATGCTAACTGGCAGATGATTAAGACAGCCTGAATATATTTGCAAATAGATATTGGACCTCTCTCCTCTCTTGTTTCCTCCCTGGAAATAAAACCCTTGGCTCAAAAAGTCAGGTTGAATGACTCGGGCCCAGTATTTAACTCAGCTCAGAGGTAGCACAAGTGACTCATAAAGAAGAACAGTATTTGTGAACTTACTTGCTTCAGGAATTTTGTAGCATTTAAAAAAAACCAGTTTAGTTCTTGTGGATGAATCTGCTCTCTAAACAAACTCCTTGAGGCTCATCAATTCAAACTTCTATTTCGACTTTTATAATATTTGGGTTTAAAAATACCAAAAGGTCCATCACTTGTTTTAACTTGGAGCATCATTGTTAAATTCAGGAGACAGCACTATGAGAACAGGAGTATAATTGTGAGAATGCTATTGTATGTGTACTGTATTTGTGTAGGTGTAAGTAGCTGATCAATGCAGATGAGCATTTGTGTGTTCTGTTGGTCTGTTTGTGAGCTAATTAAGCATATACTATGCATTAGTGATTTGCATGCTACAATTTTATTCAAGGGGTATACCAGGTGGGTGCGTTTGCTTGTGTGTGTTTGTTTATGGTACATGGTCTGATTAGTCACAAAACAAACAGAAGTGATTATGACAGAAGGTATGTTGTAAGAGAGTTGTCAGCTAGCAGCAAAGGCAACAGCTGCTTAGTGCTAAACATAATGTGTAAAGAAGATGAAAGATTTAATACTGGAGTAAAGAGTCTTCTGGGAAGAATTCTCTGAAATATGGGAGTGTGACTCTAACATTGTGCACAGCTGATAAAATGTGCACCTTGTGATGTCAAACTATGTACTGATCTTGTACAATTTCACCTGTAATTTAACTTTCCTGCAAGGTCAAGTATGTTTTGAAGAAAATCTTTCCACAAAAAACCTTTGCAGCATAGTTCTCCTGAATGCCAGTTCGTCTTGAGACTTCTATTTTTAAAATAAATTTGATCAACCATGCAAAGTTCACGAAGCTTTAATAGTGAAACAGATCATACCTAGCACCCATCTCCTTCAGAGAACACCTAAAAGCATGGACAGTTTTCTTTCTTGCTGTATTAGTTTCTAAGGTGGCCTCTCACCCATATATTTCACCAGAACAACAGACGTGTTCTGTACTGAGAAGGGCATTCTCTGTCTCTGTGCTCAAGATATTATGGCATACCCAGTATTGGAAATGCCTGCACGTGGCCTTCAGAAAAGATATTTACAGCTTCAGCTTGCTTGATCCGAGTATCTCAGGAAGTTGAAGATTTCCTCTCTGCCTTACACTTGTATATACCCAGCTTAAATACAGTTTTCTGGTTATTTTGAAAAGGGCAAGCCACACATCTAATGATATCAAATGTAAGAATTCACATATTAATCGTGTTACACCTTCTTTTAATTCTATAAAACAGTATAAATCATGTGAATACATATATGAATAATTGATTTTGAGAAATTTGGTTGTTGGTTGAAGGGAGAGCTAATCCTGCTCAAGCAACAGCCGCAGTACTCATCGGAGTGAACCACAAAAATATCACTAAGTTAACCTGTGCTTAACCCTCTGGTAGCTTGGCACAGAAGAAGTCAGGTCTAACTTAGAGGCAATGTGTACGGTATTTAGGCAGCACTCAAACAGCAATAAAACAAAAACACAACAAAAAAATCCGAAACTACTTTAGAAAAATAAATTTCAATAATGTATTTGTCACCAAAACAACAAAAATCCAATCAGTAGAACTAGAGTCATGAATTTAAAAGTTTAAAGTGAAAATTAGCACTAAAAATATCAACTCGCCAACCACGCACAACTAGTTGCAGAAGACCAGGCAAGGTCGAAAGTTATGGCCGTCCAAGAGGGAGCGTGGTCCGGATACACAAAGTGGATTGGACCCTGTCTCCATTTACCTTCGAACTTAGGAGAATTTTAAGAAAAGTTATCTAGAAAGGTAAAGTTCAGCGGGGCAAGGGAGTACGCGGTATCAGAGTGGAGGTGTTATCATCAGGGAGCCGTCGAACGAAGCTGCAGTGATTATCTGTACATTGGGAAATTTTTGAGGAAGTTGAGAATCTCCAGCAGGACAAGATGATGAGTGCTCCACGAGGGCAGATACCCCTTCCGTGAGGAGCCGCTGAACACGATTTGCTGCTGCAGAGAAGAACGTAGTGGGAGCTGCTACAAAGTCAAGCTAACCAGCAATGCACCTTGGATGGATCGATGAGCAGGTAGGTCCCGTTCTCCTCTCAGTTCTCAGATCACATTCTGGCAGAAAACGTTTGAAGTGCCTAGTTTTGGGTTAGGGCAAATTCAAGGGGTACAAGACTGGTGGGGCACCACTTGGACGGTCAGGACTCACTCAGGCAGGGTTCAGGTGCAGGTTTATGATAGTTGGAGCCTTTTCTGTTCCTTAGGCTCCGATCAGGAGGCCAGCCTACTAGCCCTTCGAATCATTCCGAAAGTCCTGGGTTTAAGGTGAAGTTCAGGGCGCAAGCTGTAGGGCAGACTTTGGGATACAAGACAGCAATGCAATCATTCTTCGTGCAGCAGAGCATTCTTCTGAAATGCAGAGCAGGCCACAGCAGCAGACAGTCCTCTGAGAGTGGGTCTGAGGTTCCCTTTTTATACCCGGTGCCTTCTTTGAAGGGCAAGAAACGTCTGGAGGCTTCCCAACACAGAAGTGTCTGGAATTTCCTGCCTCCCTGCCTTGGCTTCTGCCTGGCTATAGGCACAAAAGGCTAGTGTGAAGTTCTTTGTATAAGAGCAGTGCTCAACCTATTAAAGTGCAAGTGGGACTACTCCAAGCTTCGCCCCCGTCCTGCCTGAGATGGCCCATCTGGGCACACCTAAACCCTCTATTGTGTGGCTGTCTGCGAGGAATATACAAAGGCCAGCTGCCACTCACACCTATTCATGACCTATTCATGACTCAGGAACAGGCTGCAGGCACCTAATGGTTAGGCCACAAAAATGCCAATTTTCTAAAAGTTGTATAAAAGAAAGGAATAAATGGCTGTGATAATTCAAAAACACTTATTCTAATAAAACCAAGTCAAATCAATGTAGTACCTTGGTCTGTGTATTCATTTCACATTCAATTCAGAAAGTATTGGGGGTGTGGCCGAGCGTCGACAAAGATGGCTGCAAGCTAAAGAGGCTCCGGCTTCTACTTTTACTAACCCGATCAATATCCACACATCACAGTGTCTGCTGAGAGCCTCTGCTCTCTTGCCATGTTGTCCGGGTGCTGAGCTTATCTTGACCGCCCTAGGTGAGCCCGACTGAACATAGACTGGTCGCAGCCTGCGAGTGGCTGTGCGCATCATAGTCGGTTGAGGCACCAGAGCTGGAGCTCTGCGGAAGGGGCAGGGTGTAGCCGTGAGAGACGGCACCTAGCTGTGGGACTGGAAGGCCACGAGTGAGTGCCCCCGGCAGACTGTCTTGCTGCCCTTCCCAACTTGTCACCCTCTCACAGCTGTGATATTGGATGTGAGAGAGGGAAGCAACTGCCCCGGCATGAAGGAGAAGCCATGTAGGAGGAGCAGAGACCCCACGCCAAGGCCCGGCCGCTGAAAGGTGGCTACCTGGTGCTTGGAGTGAAGAGAGGCAGCTAATTTTGGTTTCGACCCGGTGGCCTTCAAACAACGTTGGAGACTCGACAAGGAGTGTGAAACTAGGTAAAGGGCATAGTGCACTGGAGGGGAGACGTGGCCCCACATTACACACCCCATGGCCTACTCACCCTGGGGAGAGCCTGAGAATTAAATGCTGCAGCTGGTGAATGGATATAGTGAATGTCTCCTAGAGCACACAATGCTTCCTGTGCAGGGCAGAGAACGTTTTGCTGGCTGCTAGGGGTCCTCCACCGAAGCGGCGAATACCGGGGGTTGATTCCTGAGATGAAAAGAATTGGCCCAGGATTTTAGCAGGATCTGACAGTGAGGTTATATCCACTGGCTAAACTTCTAGTCACCCAGTCCTAACAACGGTCTGGCAGCCTCTCACACCCGCTAAAGGGACAGTCTGCATTCACTATCAAACACCCAACCCCGGGGTCGGGTCGCTCTGGGCACTACCAAACGTCTTTAATTGTTAAGGTTCCAGAAGCCTCGGATAATTGACTGACTTGCAGAGACTGGAACAGAGCTGTTACAATCCATTCAACATGTGGAATGGGGACCTGTGGCACAATCGAGTAGTGGCTCCCTAAACACCGGGGAAACCCAATAGGCCGAGTGGGGTACATCTGGCCACGGGCAGGCAGCAGCTACTACCCAGGGGAACACTATGCTTGAGCCAGGGGTGAAATCCTTCCCAAGGCGGAGATGATGCTCGGTGCCAAGGGGCAGAAGGAAACTCTTCAAACCAAGCTCGATAAATATACGACACCAAAGGCCCCAAAAACTGAAACCACTGCTTTAATTTGAGCGGCCACGTTGCCGGACACGGGGACCCCTGCACTAAAAGACATTATGGAGACAACAGGTGGAGTACATACCTCACATGAAAACCGAATGGATACTATTACCACGAGATAACGTTAATCAGGTTCGACCTTCGAAAAATGAGTGTAGAGTCAAAGGAATCAAAACTGTTACTATGGAGCTCCAATTTGACTTGGAAACACTGAATTGAAGCTTGATGACTATGAGGGCAGATCTTGCCACAATAACCTCAGAATCCTGGGAGTTCCCGAATGTGCGGTGGGGCCCACGGCCAACCTGTTTGTGGAGGAGCTAGTAACACGCTATTTGCAACCAAGGGGCCTATCTAACTTCTTCTCAATTGAGAGGCCCCACAGAGTTCCGGGGGCCACTCCAAACCCTGGGGCTCCTCTGAGGCCCTCGCTAGCCAGGCTTTTCAACTTCCCTGATCAGGATGCTATACTACAGACAGGTCAGAATGCCTTGCCGGTTAGATATGAAAACAGTACGATAACCTTCTTTCCTGACTTCACAGTCAAGGTTCAAAAGCAAAGGAGATCTTTTCTGGAGGTCAAGAAGGTACTACATGATAGAGGAGTGAAATACTCCATGATGTTGCCAGCAAGACTATGGGTCGAGGCGTAAGGGAAGACATGGTTCTTTGAGACTCCAGAGATGGCGCAGAAGTGGCTCGACAGTTGGAGAACAGTAGGGGGAAACAGCCTCAGACCACACAGAGAGAATCTCCACAAAAAGGCAACTGAATATGGTGACTGCAGAATAGCCAATGTCAAAACAGTGAATCTTGAGGGTAAAAATAACTGAACCTCTCGCATGGACCTAAAAGATGCCTGGTCTATATTCCTGAAACGCCAGGAGGAGACAGGCCGGTGGAACCCCGGGTGACTGGGCCAAACGGTGGCTACTGGACAATATCCTTTTTGACTAGACCAAATTCTGCAGATACTGTGATAATAAATTCAGTGGCCAGGGGTTTCTGCTGTGGCGCTGCGGACAACCCCCCTCTTTTTCCTTTTGTAGACTAGTTGGGGATGGGGCTAAAGGTGCTGTTCATAGTTGGGGGGGACAGGTAGTTCTAAAGCCGGATTGCAGGGAAGAAGGGAGGCAGGACTTATGTTTTCTGTTAGTATAGTTCACAATTTAGATGATGTAAAGGCTAAAATTGGCAATATATACAGGGTGTGAAACTCTATGAGATATATGGAACAGGTATTGCAATGATCCTCTTGAGGCAACATGGAGGGATAGATAAGAACTTAGGGCAAGAATTTAGGGCACTGATGGGCAAATTCACTACACCGCAGATATGGAAGATAGTGGTGGAACTATCATTCAAGCCCCACACACACCAAAATAGACACAATAACAGAAAAGGGACTGAGACTCCTTTCCTGAAATGTGAATGGGCTGGGGGACAAACTCGAGCATGGGATAGTGCTTCAATATATACAATTACACCCCCCAGACATAGTCCTATTACATGAGACACACCTAGTAGGCAACCCATGAAAAGCCCAAACTAGTTGGGTGTATAAATTAGTAGCACGTACTGGATTCTCCACTGATTCCAGAGGGGTGGGGATTCTCATGCGAGGCACTTTTCCCCTGGCAATAGAGGACACTTGGGTGGATACGCAAGGCAGATACGCTGCAGTGGCAGGAGTCTGAGAGGGCCAACCTATTACAATCCTTGCAACCTACATCCCTCGGGCACTCCACTATACTGCCTCCAGAATCTGGGAGACCTGTTTCTGAGTTTCCTAGTAGGGAAGTTGATTATAGAGGGAGACTTTAACGCTACTTTATCTGAATCTCTGGATTGTTGTCCCCCCGTAACTCTCACCACAAGTCGTCACGTTTCTCTGAGTTACTAGAGCAATAGGACTCGTGGATGTGTGGTGAACCCATTACCTAGACAGGCAACAATTCACATTTCACTAGGGGGCCCATAATAGCAATTCGAGAATAGACTACATACTCACTTTGGTTGATCAGGTAGTGCGATTTCAGGTTATACCCAATTTGGCTAGGGGAATCTCCATTCACTCCCCCATATGGGCCCTCTATACATCAGGCACATGACAGAATGGGAAGATGGCATCGGTTAATCCATGGTATTTCAAATTACCACAAGTGAGAGATGGGATGGTTTAGGAAATAGAGCAATAATAGAAACAACGAAAGAGTGACGGTGAAATTACTAGGAAAGCCTAGACAATAAAACAGCACGGGAAAACAAAATGTATTTTATAAAAGAACCCTCACTCACCAACCTGGTTGGTGACATGCTTCATCATAGGGTTCCCACCAGAGAGGCCGAGTGCCTCTCTGGTGTGCTACAACGCCTGAGTAAGAGCGGATCAGGTTTTTTGGGGGGAAGTGATTGTGAAAAGTGGTGCAAGTATTAAAAGGTGGCTGGTTTTAACCAAAAAACAGTTTATTCCAGGCAAACTAACAACCGTTAAAAGCAAGTGAAACAGACGTAGACTGGCTGGTTAGGATAACCAGAGTTGTCCGACTTAAAATAAAATAAGTGAAGAGGAATGGTCGACATGTTTCAGCTTATCTTTGCGGATTCGCTAAGCATTCATCAGGACCGATAGAGATTCCACGGCGGTATGGCACGCTAAGGCGCACCCTAACCTGTGGAACCGTGTTAGTGGTAAAACTTACGGTTCTACCAATGTGGCCTCCTGGGATTTCCTAGGCCACTGGACTCTGCAAAAGAAATAAACAGGACACACATAAATTGTAAATACAAGTCGGTGGTCAACTGTTTGTCACGCATTCGTTAATTGCAGAATACTTTGATAATCCCGTGCTGTGATTGGGAAGGAGTGTAATTAAAATAGTACCACAGGTGCCCCTAACTCAGGCACCCGTGTTCTTTATTCTACAGCTGCTCCATGTATAAAATTATCGTGGAGGGGTCCAGCTACAGGACGAAGCCTCTGGTTTATGTTTCCCTTTAAGTGTAGGCAATGTCAAACACTTGCTTGTTAAATGGTACCTTCGACATGGAAAGTGCTCGTTGAAGCGTACTCGTGAATATAAGCACTGTCATATAAGTGATGCGCTAAGGATGTGTGGCAAGCGCTCGGGCATATGCACGTGCATGATTAGAAAACAAACAACCCAGTAGCATGGAAATACTAATCGGCTTACTAGAAAACGGTATACGTTTTACTTCATGGGTCCAGGAGGGGAGATCAATGTGCTGATAGTATCTGAAACGAGGGATACGATAAGGTCAGAAACAGCAATTCAAACCTAAAGTTGGCCAGTAGTAAATCACTAGACCCCATATACACTTACTTCTATGCTCGCACACACCAGTGGGGAACCTCATGCTGTCCTCCTCGGCCCGAATATTACCGAGTATCAGCAAACTCGGGTAGAAGAAGCCGGTTCACAATCACGTGACTCCAGAACGGAGCATGTGGTGCGCTACGTCTGAGTCACGTTATGTCAAACAACTAGAACGCGCCCCATAGAGGACTGTTGAAAAACGTTATCGATCTACTTGGGCAAACGTGATTGAAGTTCAATCGTGTGCAGGGAGGCTACAAGTTATTAGCATAAAAGTAGTGAAACAACTTAGAATAAGGCGATAGGGATTTATATTAATTATATATAATCGACCTATGTCCTTTCAACTTCAAGCCAAAGAGGGGGGGGGGGTTTAGAATTGGTCTGGATCTTGGTCATCAAGATCATTATATGGATATTCATATTGTGGGGCGTTTAATTGAAATAAAACTGCCAGACCCTTCATTTAGATTATATGCAAGTATCTGAAGGGATTCATTGTATTTCTCACAGAGGCTGGGTGGCTATTGCACAAAGGAATATGTTTAGTGTTCAGAAAGGCGGTAACTGTATTAACGTTTAAGGACTGAGACTCACGGAATATTATCATTAAGTCCTGTACGATGCGTGGACAAATGATAAATCCACCGCTGATCCTTTTCAAAGCGTGTCTGTTGTGTGTTCGGACCTGCTCTAAGTTTCTCGATGATGGTCCACCTCAGATCGTTTGTGGTGTGATTCAAGAGCAGGAAGTGGTCTGTAAGTTTTGTGCTGTTCTTGCGGCAATGAATCGTACTTCGGTGTTCACATATACGTTGCTCTCCAGAATTTTCCAGTATTTGTTTATGGATTTATTGACCGCATTGGAGGCTGCATTGTAAGTGGTCACGCAGGTGAGAGGTGTAATTTCCATGGAACTTGTCACATTTTTTTACAGGAGTGCTTCCCTATTCTGATTGCGGGCCCTCTTGCAGCTCTTTTTCAGAATCCTTTCAGGATATCCTCGATCCTTCAATTTCCAAGTGACGTCTTGTGCTTGGGTTTTAAAAACCGAGACCTCACTACAGTTCCGTCATAGCCGCAAATATTGCCCAAATGGAAGGTTTTCTCGCAACGGGCGGGGATGGTAACTGGAAAAGTGCAGAAGGTTGTTTTTGGCCATCGGTTTGTGGTGTGTCTTGGTCTGTAGTTGATTACCCACTTTTGTGATAACTACATCAAGGAAGACCATTTCGTCTTCAGTGTAAGAATAGGTAAACTTTTTTTTTTTTTTTATAATTCTTTTTATTTGCAGTTTTCAAAAACAAACTTAAAACAACATCACTCACTATTGTGTACATAGGACAAGCAATGACGATACGCCTCCACATCGAGCAGCTCATCACAATTTGGGTATCATCACACGTACTCAGTGCTACATTATCAAGTGCGTGGCATACAGGAGCCGATCGACCCATCCCGCCCGCATGCGGCATCATAAACCAGTTCAGCACCCAAAATAGTCCCCCCGAGAAGTACGGTCATCTCCATCTGGCGTCCGCCTTAGGGAATAGTATCGAGTCACAGCGCCTGCAGTGTAGCTTGCTCCAACCATTGTATGAAAGGCCCCCAAATGTCCTTAGGTCGTGAACGCAGCGGCATAAGCTCCCAGTACAGGGCAAGTTGTGTCTGACAATAGACTGCGCTCGTGACCCACGCACGAATGCTAGGTGACGTAGCAACTCCCCAGTGCATCGCAACTTGTCTTCTAGCTAATAACAATAGCATCGCTGGCAGCTTGCGGTGCTTGGGCTTAATCATGTGCAAAATACCAAGCAGCGCAGCCTGCGGGGTGCACGGGATCTGTAGGCCAGTGAGTTCGCATATAATCTCTACTACCCTTTCCCAGAATGACGACAATGTAGGGCAGTGCCATGCCATATGCAAAAAGGTGGCGCCATGAGTGTAGCAGCGCCAACATTCATCCGTGTCTCTTAAACCCATTCGGTGCAGTCGACTAGGGGTACGGTAGGTCATGTGTATATATTTGAAGTGGATCAGGCGCAGCCTGTAGTTGGGGGACAGAATCTCAAGATTCTTACAGCACAAGTCCCAATGTTGTTCCGAAATATCCATACCCAACTCCGCCTCCCACAAGCCCCGCGCCGCAGGAAGAACCACGGGATGGCAAGTCTGCATTTGCACATACAAGCGGGATATAAGTTTGCGCCCGGACTCCACAGCTAGTACATTTTCCAAGGCAAGCAGGGCCGGCGGCGGCGCCGGGAACGCAGGAGACAGCCTCCGGCACGAGTGACGGAGCTGATAGTAAAGAAGCGTGTCCAGCATCGTCGGAGCCTCTGCATTACACATCTGCTCCGTAGTTAGGAAGGTGTCTCCCGGAAACAAATCGCCCCCAGTGCGGAGACCCAGCTCTTCAGCGCGCTCCCCGGTCTGCATGCTGCGCAGCGGCGGCCACATCGGATTCCCGCGCAGGGGCACAGAAGGTGAATAAAGAAGGTCAAGTCCGGCCCTCCGCCGCAGCCCATCCCATGCCCACCTGAGTGCGTGTACCGGGTCTATGTCCGCGCATCTCCGGGTGTGTGGCACGTAAAGTGCCACATTCAGCGGTAGCGGTGCTACTCTGTCCGTCTCTTTTGCCACATGTGGTTGAAACGGTGTGGGATGTGCCCAGTAATGCAGGAATTGAGCCTGTGCACAGTAAGCATATAAGGAGAAGTCCGGCGCTGCCAAGCCTCCCTGTCGCTGTGGGAGAGTCAGGGTCTCCCATGCCACCCTCGGTTGCTTACCCCCCCAGGCAAGCTCCACCATCTGCGAGCGTAGCCGCCGCAAAAAATGTGCAGTCAGGGGTAGAGGAATATTCCCAAACAGGTAGAGGAGTTTGGGCAGGATCACCATTTTGGCCACCGCAATTCTGCCAGCCAGCGAAAGGGGCAAGTGCTTCCAGCGATCGACCCTCTCCTCCACCCAATTCATCACCCGTCCATAATTCTCCGTCCATATTTGCTGTTTATCCGTGCTAATCCAAATCCCCAAGTATCGCACCGGGCCAGTGGCCCATTTCAGCGGGCAATCTGGAGTAAAGCGGGGAGTCCCGGACGTCAGGGGCATAATTACCGACTTCTCCCAATTTATATTCACCCCCGATAGTTGACCATAATGTATCAGTTCTCCTGTCAGAGGGGAGAGGTTCGTCTGAGGATCAGTGACATATAACGTGATATCATCAGCATATAGTGAGATCGTCAGTGCCCTCGACGAGAACCCAATGCCTCTAGCCGCGTGATGCTGCCTGATGCGAGCAGCCAGAGGCTCCGTGGCGATGGCAAAGAGCAGAGGCGATAGGGGACATCCCTGCCTGGTACCCCTCTGAATCGCAAAGGGTGCCGAGACGAGCCCGTTAACTCTCACCCTGGCAGTGATGCCAGTATAAAGCAGCCTAATGTAGCTAATGAAGGCTGCACTCACACCCATGCGCTGCAGCAGCGGAAACAGGAACCCCCATTCCAGGGAGTCGAACGCTTTGGTGGCGTCCAATAGCACCGCCGCAGCCTTAACATGTGGGGCCAAATAGTGTAGTACCCCAAAGAGGGTACGGAGGTTGTGAGAGGTCGATCTGCCCGGCACAAAGCCAGACTGGTCCGGACGGATCATGATGGGCAGCACCGGCTGTAGCCGAGTGGCCAGCATTTTCGCAAAAATCTTTGCGTCAGTGTTAATTAATGACAGTGGCCGGTAGGAGTCGCATTGTTGGCTATCCTTGTCTGGTTTCAGGAGGGTGACGATGACAGCCTCTCTAAGCGACCCAGGGAGCACACCCGACTCGAACGCCTCCGCATACATCGCCAACAGCCGGGGGACCAGGAGATCTGCGTACTCCTTGTAGAACTGCGCCGGCAGTCCATCCGGGCCCGGCGCTTTTCCGGCCGCCAACGAGCCTATGGCCTCCCGCACATCATCAGCCTCAAAAGGCCGATCGAAATAGCCTTGTTGGTGCGCATTGAACCAGATAAGCTGTACAGTATCCAAATATTCAGCAAGCTCCACCGGCGTGCGGGCCACCCGCGACCTGTAGAGGTCTTTGTAGAAGGTCCGAAACGTATCCAGGATTTCAGGGGGAGTGCATACAGTGTCCCCTCCCTGTGTCATCACTGAGGATATGAAGGGAGATGGTCTTTGAGCGCGCAGGAGCAGGGCGAGCGTTCTACCCGGGCGGTCCCCCTCACCATATCTACGGGCCACAGCATGCTTAGTCAGGAACTTAAGTTCCCTGTCAGCCTCCTCCTGATATTCAGTGAGCGTTGTGCGAGTTTCGGCCAAAGTGGCCGTCGAGGGGTCCGAGCAGTATTGCACCTCTAAGGAATGTAGGCGATCCTCTAATCTGCCTAGCGAACACCTGATAGTCTTTAGGACCCTGGCCTGCCCCGCTATACAGTGGCCTCTTATCACCACTTTAAAGGCGTCCCACAACGTGCCTAGAGAAGCGACAGATCCCTCATTCAGTTCAAAATAGTCAAGTATTTGCTGATGAATCTCTTCCCGAAACACCTGATCTGTCAGGGCAAGTGGTGGTAGCCGCCACGTGAAGGGCGTGATGTATGGTTTGGGGACAGTCAGAGTTAGTTCGACAGGAGAATGATCAGAGAGGGTACGTGCCCCGTGAGTGACTGCGGAGACCCATGCATGCACCTGCGGGGTTAAGAGCCAGTAGTCCAAGCGGGACCAGGCACCTCTGTGCGGGGTAAAGCAGGTGCCTTCCCGAACCGTGGGGTGCAGCACGCGCCATGTGTCTAATAGAGTGTAATCCGTCATTAGGCCCCGGATGATGCCAGCCGCTAGCGGATGATGTGTGCGTGCCACCCCCTCCCTATCCAGCTCCAGTGAAAGTACAGCATTGAAATCACCACCCCACAAGCAAGCACCCCCACCCAGGGATTGCGCCAGGTGCCAGACATTCCGGAAAAAAACAGGGTCATCAGAGTTGGGGCCATACACATTAATCAAAGTGATCGGCATATGAAAGAGCTGTCCGAGTAATATGATGTATCGCCCATCCGAATCAGCTTGCACTTTGAACGTCTGCCAGGGAAGGCCTTTACGGATAAGAATGGCCACTCCACGGGAGTAGTTGGAGCAACCCGACGTGTGTACCTCTCCCCATCGTGCATGTCTGAGCTTGTCCCCGGAGGCACGGGTCAAGTGGGTTTCCTGTAGGAAACATATATCGATTTGGTGTCGCGTCAAATGTGCATGGGTCAAGCGTATTTTGCGGTGATCGTTAAGACCACGGATATTCCAGGTAAGGCAGCGCAGTGCGGTCAGGGCGGCCTGTGCGTGCATTTCTCATGGAAGCGTGTGGTCACCGAGGGATCCAGAGGAAGGGCCCACCCGCAGGTATCCCGCCCTCCCGGCTTGTGAGTCTGCAACCACAGTAAGTCTGCCCGTGTCCGGACCGCATCGTCATGTAGTGGTGTAGCCAGAAAGTGTAGTGATGTAGTACCAACCAACAATAACCCCAACCCCCCCCCACCCACTCCAACCCCCCAATCAGGTTGAGATAGCATCCCCCCCCACCACCCCCCCCAACTGGAATTGTCTTTCAATAGTATCTCGGGAATCATCCCACAGGGGCGTGGGGTCACCGGCTCACTCCCCAGTCTATCAACGACCGGGTGGCCGGACATTTCCGCCTAGCGTTGAAATCAGTATCTCAAGGTACAGCCTGGAAGTCCCTGCATGCTGCTCATCACAGGTTTCCGCACGGTACTAGTAGCGTTAATCGTGCATGAACAGCCCGGTCTCAGGGGCGGACCCATCACCCTCTGCAGGTCTCAGGAACACTCAGCGTTGGGCAGAGGGCGCGTGTGCCTTTGTATCATATTATTCAATGTCACTTAGCTGTCCCATCGGCGGATTCTCATGGTCATCTCTCTTCTCCCGTTGCGAACGTTCCGTCTGTCTCGCAAACTTGATCGCGTCCGCCGCTGTAGTGAATACCATGGGCTTCCCTTTATGATGGATACGCAGCTTGGCCGGGTACAGCATTGCATACTTAGTCCCCACCTTCTGGAAGATTTTCTTGGCCGGTATGAATTCGCGCCGGGCGGCCTGCACAGCCTGCGTAAAATCCGGAAACAAGGAGATAGCCATGTTTTGAAAAGTTAGTTCCCCCTTTTCACGTGCCAACCGCAGGATGGTATCTCTGTCCCGGTAATTAAGAACCCGGGCCAGGATTGGCCGCGGCGGAGCCCCCGGCACCGGCCGTGGCCCCAGCGTGCGATGTGCGCGTTCAACCAAGAACATGGCCGACAGTCCCTCTCCAAAAAGTTCACGGAACATGTCTTCAACAAATAGTTCCATATTGCCAATGTTAGTGGATTCGGCAACCCCAATAATTCGTACATTATTTCGGCGGGAGCGAGCTTCCAAATCTTCGTTGCACCCACGTATCACCTCCAGGACCCTGTCCATGCGGAGCAACTTCTCCTGGGTGTCTCCATGGCCTTCCTCGCAGTCCGCGATCCTCGCTTCCATCGCCGTGATACGCTCCTCATGTTTGTCGACCCTGTGCGACATGCCATCCAGCCGCTGGGCCATGGAGTCGAGTTTTCCGTCAATTTCCTTAAGGCAGCCCTTAAGGTCACGGAACATACTTTTGACATCATCGTCCGGTGTTGGGTCCAACTGTGTTTCAGGGACCACCGTCTGCGACTCCAGCACCGCATCGGTGCCGCGGGAAGGCTGTTTCTCGAAGGGGAGCTTCCTCTGCTTTGCGTCCGATTTCCCCATGGTTCTCCCCCTAGTGTCCGCCACTTATCAACAATGGCGGTGAGGGGTAACAAGCCACAAGCAGGCCACCAAGCGCAAGGTGGATTGGTAACCACACAGGCACCCCCTCCGCACGAGGAACACCGCCAAGTAGGGAAGGCCAGGCCAGCATTCGTCCCATTCAGGGCGCGGGTCAGGGAATAATGGCGGCCTAACCGTCCACTCGCCCAGTAGGCCTCTCCAGCGCAGTGTCTCCCCGGCCTGCAGGCACACGATGGTTAAAGCAGGTCGGCGGCAGGTACCGGTAGCCGGATATCACCTTCTGCGGGCGGGGATCGGGCCCACCCAGCGGGCGCCACGGCTTACTTCTCCCAACTCCTCACTCCAGCAGGCCCATCGGCCCAGTAACCGGATCAGGGCGTAGCCACGCCGGGTAGGCCTAGTCATTCAGTCCGCCAGCTCGGCCCCCTCCAGTCACCAGTTCTCCAACAGTGGCCAGGTCTCAGCACGTCCGGAAGTCACCGCAGCCGCTCGGGCGCCAGTCGCTGGGTTCACCACGTCTCAGTTGGGTCCACGATAGCCGCCTCGTATCTGCCCGATCTCGGCCTTCGACCAGGGCCTCGCGTATGAGAAGACTCCGACCAGCTCGGCGCCCAAAAAGCCGCTCGGCCAGCCCGGCCGAGTAGCTCCGGATCTCCGAGGCCGATTTCAACCGCAGTGGCCCCGCTAGGATCACCTGCACCAGGGCACTTCCCGCCGTGTAATTTGATGGTCAAAGAGCAAGGCAAAGGTCGGATTGTCTGACGGATTAGGTGTCCGGCCGGCAGAGCCCCGTTACACGGCGGCCATCTTGCAGCTCGGCTCGGCCACGCCCCCTAAGAATAGGTAAACTTAAGGTTAGGGTTACACGTGTTGATCCACCCGAAGAACTCCAGTAGGGTGTTTTCGGTGCCTTTCCAGTTGATGAGCACATCATCTATGTACCTTTTCCAAAAGGACACATAGGACGTATATGGATATTGTGCTGATATGATGTGTTTGCACTCAAAATCATATACGTACAGTCCGGCCACACTTGGGGCGAATGTACTGCCCATAGAAGTGCCCCTCGACTGTAAGAATAGTTCTCCCTTGTATTCGAAAAAGTTTTGCTTAAGTGCAAGGGTTGCACAGGCCATCACAAATTCTCTTGTTGTCACATAATCCCAGATCTAGCTGAGGAAGGCATGAAACTGCCAAATGAGCAGTAGCGGCTCGTTCAGGGAGTGGTGCGGGGCAGAGGGGCGTGGCGGGGGAGGAGTAGGGTGGGGGGTAGTAAACTACTGAATACGGCCGAACAGAGGTAAGTAAACAAATAAATAAATAAAATGAATTTCATTGCGCGCACTGCATTGACAAACACAAGTAACTAAACGCTGCGGGCGGGTTGGGAGCAGGGGGAAGTTGGCAGACGATAACAATAACCTCAGAATCCTGGGAGTTCCCGAAGGTATATTAAAAAAAAACACCTATCCTGTCATCCGTCGACTTCCCCCTGCAGCACCCTGCCACGCCCACCGCCCTCCGCGTTACCTGTGCCGACCACCGCTGGTACAATATCAGGAAGCATTTGACAGCATCAAGAAGGATCTAAGCATAGCCCCAGCAGTTCAGGCATCTCAATACAGCCGGCCCTTAACGATACAGGCATATTCCACTGACAAGGGTGCCACACGTCATGAGCAAAGAACATTCAGTATTTTTATCAGTTCTTGTTGCTCCCCAGAATGCTAACTGGCAGATGATTAAGACAGCCTGAATATATTTGCAAATAGATATTGGACCTCTCTCCTCTCTTGTTTCCTCCCTGGAAATAAAACCCTTGGCTCAAAAAGTCAGGTTGAATGACTCGGGCCCAGTATTCAACTCAGCTCAGAGGTAGCACAAGTGGCTCCTAAAGAAGGACAGTATTTGTGCACTTCCTTGCTTCATGAATTTTGTAGCATTTAAAAAAAATCAGTTTAGTTCTTGTGGATAAATCTGCTCTCTAAACAAACTCCTTGAGGCTCATCAATTCAAACTTCTATTTCGACTTTTATAATATTTGGGTTTAAAAATACCAAAAGGTCCATCACTTGTTTTAACTTGGAGCATCATTGTTAAATTCAGGAGACAGCACTATGAGAACAGGAGTATAATTGTGAGAATGCTATTGTATGTGTACTGTATTTGTGTAGGTGTAAGTAGCTGATCAATGCAGATGAGCATTTGTGTGTTCTGTTGGTCTGTTTGTGAGCTAATTAAGCATATACTATGCATTAGTGATTTGCATGCTACCATTTTATTCAAGAGGTATACCAGGTGGGTGTGTTTGCTTGTGTGTGTTTGTTTATGGTACATGGTCTGATTAGTCACAAAACAAACAGAAGTGATTATGACAGAAGGTATGTTGTAAGAGAGTTGTCAGCTAGCAGCAAAGGCAACAACTGCTTAGTGCTAAACAGAATGAGTAAAGAAGATGAAAGATTTAACACTGGAGTAAAGAGTCTTCTGGGAAGAATTCTCTGAAATATGGGAGTGTGACTTTAACATTGTGCACAGCTGCTAAAATGTGCACCTTATGATGTCAAACTATGTACTGATCTTGTACAATTTCACCTGTAATTTAACTTTCCTGCAAGGTCAAGTATGTTTTGAAGAAAATCTTTCCACAAAAAACCTTTGCAGCATAGTTCTCCTGAATGCCAGTTCGTCTTGAGACTTCTATTTTTAAAATAAATTTTATCAACCATGCAAAGTTCACGAAGCTTTAATAGTGAAACAGAGCATACCTAGCATCCATCTCCTTCAGAGAACACCTAAAAGCATGGACAGTTTTCTTTCTTTCTGTATTAGTTTCTAAGGTGGCCTCTCACCCATATATTTCACCAGAACAACAGACGTGTTCTGTACTGAGAAGGGCATTCTCTGTCTCTGTGCTCAAGATATTATGGCATACCCAGCATTGGAAATGCCTGCACGTGGCCTTCAGGAAAGATATTTACAGCTTCAGCTTGCTTGATCCGAGTATCCCAGGAAGTTGAAGATTTCCTCTCTGCCTTACACTTGTATATACCCAGCTTAAATACAGTTTTCTGGTTATTTTGAAAAGGGCAAGCCACACATCTAATTATATCAAATGTAAGAATTCACATATTAATCGTGTTACACCTTCTTTTAATTCTATAAAACATTATAAATCATGTGAATACATATATGAATAATTGATTTTGAGAAATGTGGTTGTTGGTTGAAGGGAGAGCTAATCATGCTCAAGCAACAGCCGCAGTACTCATCTGAGTGAACCACAAAAATATCACTAAGTTAACCTGTGCTTAACCCTCTGGTAGCTTGGCACAGAAGAAGTCAGGTCTAACTTAGAGGCAATGTGTACGGTATTTAGGCAGCACTCAAACAGCAATAAAACAAAAACACAACAAAAAAATTCCAAACTACTTTAGAAAAATAAATTTCAATGATGTATTTGTCACCAAAACAACAAAAATCCAATCAGTAGAACTAGAGTCATGAATTTAAAAGTTTAAAGTGAAAATTAGCACTAAAAAGATCAACTCACCAACCACGCACAACTAGTTGCAGAAGACCAGGCAAAGTCAAAAGTTATGGCCGACCAAGAGGGAGCGTGGTCCGGATACACAAAGTGGATTGGGCCCTGTCTCCATTTACCTTCGAACTTAGGAGAATTTTAAGAAATGTTATCTAGGAAGGTAAAGTTCAGCGGGGCAAGGGAGTAAGCGGTGTCAGAGCAGGAGGTGTTATCATCAGGGAGCCGTCGAACGAAGCTGCAGTGATTATCTGTACATTGGGAAATTTTTGATAAAGTTGAGAATCTCCAGCAGGACAAGATGATGAGTGCTCCACGATGGCAGATACCCCTTCCGTGAGGAGCCGCTGAACACGATTTGCTGCTGCAGAGAAGAACGTAGTGGGAGCTGCTACAAAGTCAAGCTAATCAGCAATGCACCTTGGATGGATCGATGAGCAGGTAGGTCCCGTTCGCCTCTCAGTTCTCAGATCACATTTTGGCAGAAAACATTTGAAGTCCCTAGTTTTGGGTAGGGCAAATTCAAGGGGTACAAGACTGGTGGGGCACCACTTGGACGGTCAGGACTCACTCAGGCAGGGTTCAGGTGCAGGTTCATGATAGTTGGAGCCTTTTCTGTTCCTTAGGCTCCGATCAGGAGGCCAGCCTACTAGCCCTTCAAATCATTCCGAAAGTCCTGGGTTTAAGGTGAAGTTCAGGGCGCAAGCTGTAGGGCAGACTTTGGGATACAAGACAGCAATGCAATCATTCTTCGTGCAGCAGAGCATTCTTCTGAAATGCAGAGCAGGCCACAGCAGCAGACAGTCCTCTGAGAGTGGGTCTGAGGTTCCCTTTTTATACCCGGTGCCTTCTTTGAAGTACAAGAAACATCTGGAGGCTTCCCCACACAGAAGTGTCTGATATTTCCTGCCTCCCTGCCTTGGCTTCTGCCTGGCTATAGGCACAAAAGGCTAGTGTGAAGTTCTTTGTATAAGAGCAGTGCTCAACCTATTAAAGTGCAAGTGGGACTACTCCAAGCTTCGCCCCCGTCCTGCCTGAGATGGCCCATCTGGGCACACCTAAACCCTCTATTGTGTGGCTGTCTGGGAGGAATATACAAAGGCCAGCTGCCACTCACACCTATTCATGCCCTATTCATGACTGAGGAATAGGCTGCAGGCACCTAATGGTTAGGCCACAAAAATGCCAATTTTCTAAAAGTTGTATAAAAGAAAGGAATAAATGGCTGTGATAATTCAAAAATACTTATTCTAACAAAACCAAGTCAAATCAATGTAGTACCTTGGTCTGTGTATTTATTTCACATTCAATTCAGAAAGTATTGGGGGTGTGGCAGAGCGTCGACAAAGATCGCTGCAAGCTAAAGAGGCTCCGGCAGCCCGCTGCCTTCTACTTTTACTAACCCGATCAATATCCACACATCACAGTGTCTGCTGAGAGCCTCTGCTCTCTTCCATGTTGTCGGGGTGCTGAGCTTATCTTGACCGCCCTAGGTGAGCCCGACTGAACATAGACTGGTCGCGGCCTGCGAGTGGCTGTGCGCATCATAGTCGATTGAGGCACCAGAGCTGGAGCTCTGCGGAAGGGGCAGGGTGTAGCCGTGAGAGACTGCACCTAGCTGCGGGACTGGAAGGCCACAAGTGAGTTCCCCCGGCAGACTGTCTTGCTGCCCTTCCCAACTTGTCACCCTCTCACCGCTGTGATATTGGATGTGAGAGAGGGAAGCAACTGCCCCGGCATGAAGGAGAAGCCATGTAGGAGGAGCAGAGACCCCACGGCAAGGCCCGTCCGCTGAAAGGTGGCTACCTGGTGCTTGGAGTGAAGAGAGGCAGCTCATTTTGGTTTCGACCCGTTGGCCTTCAAACAACTTTGGAGACTCGACAAGGAGTGTGAAACTAGGTAAAGGGCATAGTGCACTGGAGGGGAGACGTGGCCCCATATTTCACACCCCATGGCCTACTCACCCTGGGGAGAGCCTGAGAATTAAATGCTGCAGCTGGTGAATGGATATAGTGAATGTCTCCTAGAGCACACAATGCTTCCTGTGCAGGGCAGAGAACGATTTGCTGGCTGCTAGGGGTCCTCCACCGAAGCGGCGAATACCGGGGGTTGATTCCTGAGTTGAAAAGAATTGCCCCAGGATTTTAGCAGGATCTGGCAGTGAGGTTATATCCACTGGCTAAACTTCTAGTCACCCAGTCCTAACAACGGTCTGGCAGCCTCTCACACCCGCTAAAGGGAAAGTCTGCATTCACTATCAAACACCCAACCCCGGGGTCGGGTCGCTCTGGGCACTACCAAACGTCTTTAATTATTAAGGTTCCAGAAGCCTCGGATAATTGACTGACTTGCAGAGACTGGAACAGAGCTGTTACAATCCATTCAACATGTGGAATGGGGACCTGCGGCACAATCGAGTAGTGGCTCCCTAAACACCGGGGAAACCCAATAGGCCGAGTGGGGTACATCTGGCCACGGGCAGGCAGCGGCTACTACCCAGGGGAACACTATCCTTGAGCCAGGGGTGAAATCCTTCCCAAGGCGGAGATGATGCCCGGTGCCAAGGGGCAGAAGGAAACTCTTCAAACCAAGCTCGATAAATATACGACACCAAAGGCCCCAAAAACTGAAACTACTGCTTTAATTTGAGTGGCCACCTCGGTGGAAACAGCTGCCGGACACGGGGACCCCTGCACTAAAAGACGTTATGGAGACAACAGGTGGAGTACATACCTCACATGAAAACCGAATGGATACTATTACCACGAGATAACGTTAATCAGGTTCGACCTTCGAAAAATGAGTGAAGAGTCAAAGGAATCAAAACTGTCACTATGGAGCTCCAATTTGACTTGGAAACACTGAATTGAAGCTTGATGACTATGAGGGCAGATCTTGCCACAATAACCTCAGAATCCTGGGAGTTCCCGAATGTGCGGTGGGGCCCACGGTCAACCTGTTTGTGGAGGAGCTAGTAACACACTATTTGCAACCAAGGGGCCTATCTAACTTCTTCTCAATTGAGAGGCCCCACAGAGTTCCGGGGGCCACTCCAAACCCTGGGGCTCCTCTGAGGCCCTCGCTAGCCAGGCTTTTCAACTTCCCTGATCAGGATGCTATACTACTAACAGGTCAGAATGCCTTGCCGGTTAGATATGAAAACAGTACGATAACCTTCTTTCCTGACTTCACAGTCAAGGTTCAAAAGCAAAGGAGATCTTTTCTGGAGGTCAAGAAGGTACTACATGATAGAGGAGTGAAATACTCCATGATGTTGCCAGCAAGACTATGGGTCGAGGCATAAGGGAAGACATGGTTCTTTGAGACTCCAGAGATAGCGCAGAAGTGGCTCGACAGTTGGAGAACAGTAGGGGGAAACAGCCTCAGACCACACAGAGAGAATCTCCATAAAAAGGCAACTGAATATGGTGACCGCAGAGTAGCCAATGTCAAAACAGTGAATCTTGAGGGTAAAGATAACTGAACCTCTCGCATGGACCTAAAAAATGCCTGGTCTGTGTTCCTGAAACACCAGGAGGAGACAGGCCGGAGGAACCCGGGCTGACGGGGCCAAACAGTGGCTACTGGACAATATCCTTTTTGACTAGACCAAATTCTGCAGATACTGTGATAATAAATTCAGTGGCCAGGGGTTTGTGCTGTGGCGCTGCGGACAACCCCCCGCTTTTTCCTTTTGTAGACTAGTTGGGGATGGGGCTAAAGGTGCTGTGCATAGTTGGGGGGACAGGTAGTTCTAAACCCGGATTGCAGGGAAGCAGGGAGGCAGGACTTATGTTTTCTGTTAGTATAGTTCACAATTTAGATGATGTAAAGGCTAAAATTGGCAATACATACAGGGTGTGAAACTCTCTCTATGAGATATATGGAACAGGTATTGCAATGATCCTCTTGAGGCAACATGGAGGGATAGATAAGAACTTAGGGCAAGAATTTAGGGCACTGATGGGCAAATTCACCACACCGCAGATATGGAAGATAGTGGTGGAACTATCATTCAAGCCCCTCACACACCAAAATAGACACAATAACAGATAAGGGACTGAGACTCCTTTCCTGAAATGTGAATGGGCTGGGGGACAAACTCGAGCATGGGATAGTGCTTCAATATATACATTTAAACCCCCCAGACATAGTCCTATTACATGAGACACACCTAGTAGGCAACACATGAAAAGCCCAAACTAGTTGGGTGTATAAATTAGTAGCACATACTGGATTCTCCACTGATTCCAGAGGGGTGGGGATTCTCATGCGAGGCACTTTTTCCCTGGCAATAGAGGACACTTGGGTGGATACGCAAGGCAGATACGCTGTAGTGGCAGGAGTCTGAGAGGGCCAACCTATTACAATCATTGCAACCCACATCCCTCTGGCACTCCACTATACTGCCTCCAGAATCTGGGAGACCTGTTTCTGAGTTTCCTAGTAGGGAAGTTGATTATAGAGGGAGACTTTAACGCTACTTTATCTGAATCTCTGGTTTGTTGTCCCCCCGTAACTCTCACCACAAGCCGTCACGTTTCTCTGAGTTACTAGAGCAATAGGACTCTTGGATGTGTGGTTCACCCATTACCTAGACAGGCAACAATTCACATTTCACTAGGGGGCCCATAATAGCAATTCGAGAATAGACTACATACTCACTTTGGTTGATCAGGTAGTGCGATTTCAGGTTATACCCCATTTGGCTAGGGGAATCTCCATTCACTCCCCCATATGGGCCCTCTATACATCAGGCACATGACAGAATGGGAAGATGGCACCGGTTAATCCATGGTATTTCAAATTACCACAAGTGAGAGATGGGATGGTGTAGGAAATAGAGCAATATTAGAAACAACGAATGAGTGACTGTGAAATTACTAGGAAAACCTAAACAATAAAACAGCATGGGAAAACAAAATGTATTTTATAAAAGAACCCTCACTACCCAACCTGGTTGGTGACATGCTTCATCATAGGGTTCCCACCAGAGAGGCCGAGTGCCTCTCTGGTGTGCTACAACGCCTGAGTTACAACGGAGCAGGTTTTTTGGGGGGAAGTGATTGTGAAAAGTGGTGCAAGTATTAAAAGGTGGCTGGTTTTAACCAAAAAACAGTTTATTCCAGGCAAACTAACAACCGTTAAAAGCAAGTGAAACAGACGTAGACTGGCTGGTTAGGATAACCAGAATTGTCCGATTTAAAATAAAATATGTGAAGAGGAATGGTCGACATGTTTCAGCTTATCTTTGCAGATTCGCTAAGCATTCATCAGGACCGATAGAGATTCCACGGCGGTATGGCACGCTAAGGCGCACCCTAACCTGTGGAACCGTGTTAGTGGTAAAACTTACGGTTCTACCAATGTGGCCTCCTGGGATTTCCTAGGCCACTGGACTCCGCAAAAGAAATAAAAAGGACACACATAAATTGTAAATACAAGTCGGTGGTCAACTGTTTGTCACACATTCGTTAAGTGCAGAATACTTTGATAATCCCGTGCTGTGATTGGGAAGGAGTGTAATTAAAATAGTACCACTGGTGCCCCTAACTCAGGCACCCGTGTTCTTTATTCTACAGCTGCTCCATGTATAAAATTATTGTGGAGGGGTCCAGCTACAGGACGAAGCCTCTGGTTTATGTTTCCCTTGAAGTGTAGGCAATGTCAAGCACTTGCTTGTTAAATGGTACCTTCGACATGGAAAGTGCGCGTTGAAGCGTACTCGTGAATATAAGCACTGTCATATAACCGATGCGCTAAGGATGTGTGGCAAGCGCTCGGGCATATGCACGTGCATGATTAGAAAACAAACAATCCAGTAGCATGGAAATACTAATCAGCTTACTAGAAAACGGTATACATTTTACTTCATGGGTCCAGGAGGGGAGATCAATGTGCTGATAGTATCTGAAACGAGGGATACGATAAGGTCAGAAACAGCAATTCAAACCTAAAGTCGGCCATTAGTAAATCACTAGACCCCATATACACTTACTTCCATGCTCGCACACTCCAGCGGGGAACCTCATGCTGTCCTCCTCGGCCCGAATATTACAGAGTATCAGCAAACTCAGGTAGAAGAAGCCGGTTCACAATCACGTGACTCCAGAACGGAGCGTGTGGTGCGCTACGTCTGAGTCACGTTATGTCAAACAACTAGAACGCGCCCCATAGAGGACTGTTGAAAAACTTTATTGATCTATATGGGCAAACGTGATTGAAGTTCAATCGTGTGCAGGGAGGCTACAAGTTATGAGCATAAAAGTAGTGAAACAACTTAGAATAAGGCGATAGGGATTTATATTAATTATATATAATCGACCTATGTCCTTTCAAGCCAAAGAGGGGGGGGGGGTTTAGAATTGGTCTGGATCTTGGTCATCAAGATCATTATATGGATATTCATATTATGGGGCGTTTAATTGAAATAAAACTGCCAGAACCTTCATTTAGATTATATGCAAGTATCTGAAGGGATTCATTTTATTTCTCACAGAGGCTGGGTGATTATTGCACAAAGGAATATGTTTAGTGTTCAGAAAGGCGGTAACTGTATTAACGTTTAAGGACTGAGACCCACGGAAGTGGTCTGTAAGTTTTGTGCTGTTCTTGCGGCAATGAATCGTACTTCGGTGTTCACATATATGTTGCTCTCCAGAATTTTCCAGTGTTTGTTTATGGATTTATTGACCGCATTGGAGGCTGCATTGTAAGTGGTCACGCAGGTGAGAGGTGTAATTTCCATGGAACTTGTCACATTTTCTTTCAGGAGTGCTTCCCTATTCTGATTGCGGGCCCTCTTGCAGCTCTTTTTCAGAATCCTTTCAGGATATCCTCGATCCTTCAATTTCAAAGTGAGTTCTTGTGCTTGAGTTTTAAAAAGACTGATGAAAACACAGTCTTAGAGAAGAGGTTAGGTTTCATAACCACAGCTCGCCTGGACCGCTTTAAACTGCACTGCGAGCTCTCTGAGTGTTTTTCGTAAACTGAAACTCAAAAGCTTCTTTGAGAAGCAGGTAACAGATGAGACCCAATGCAGTGAGGGCGACACAGGTCTAAGGTTAAAATCTACCTTTACACCACCCCCTCACACTGATCCACCAGAGATTACAGCCTTTGAACAGGCTGTCTTTAATGACGGTGAATCTTTTAAAGAGCCGGCTGCCTTTAAGAACATGAAGGCCAGTGAGTTCCAGGCATTGCAATTTTTACAATCCAATTATAGCATCGTGATAAAATCAGCCGATAAAGGCGGGGGAGTCGTGATACAAGACCTCGAGGCCTACGAAACGGAACGTAGACTCCTCCTTAATGACCAGGTCAGCTATACCCGCCTGACCATGGATCCAACGCCAGAACTCCGGGCAACAATCTTTGACCTAGTGAGTGAGGCTGAAACTCAGGGCTATATTACAAAACATGAGTCTGCTTTCCTCACTACCAGTAAGGGCATCATACCATATTTTTACACTTTGACCAAAACCCATGAGAACAGAACACCACCGCCAGGAAGACCAATTGTGTCGGGCATCGGGTCCTTACTAGAACCCTTATCACGTTACTGTGATTTCTTTCTGAAACCATTGATTCAGGCAACTAGCACTTACCTGAAGGACACGAAGAGCCTACTCGCACTACTACAGGACATCGAAATCTCAGATGAACCATCATTCTTGGTCACACTGGATATAGAAAGCCTCAATATCTGCATACCACAGAATGACACCATCCGAGTCATCGAGGCAACGCTGGAGACTAGCACTTGGGATTATGTGACAACAAGAGAATTTGTAGTGGCCTGTGCAACCCTTGCACTTAAGCAAAACTTTTTCGAATACAAGGGAGAACTATTCTTACAGTCGACGGGCACTTCTATGGGCAGTACATTCGCCCCAAGTGTGGCCGGACTGTACGTGTATGATTTTGAGTGCAAACACATCCTATCAGCACAAAATCCATACATGTCCTATGTATCCTTTTGGAAAAGGTACATAGATGATGTGCTCATCATCTGGAAAGGCACCGAAAACACCCTACTGGAGTTCTTCAGGTGGATCAACACGTGTGACCCTAACCTTAAGTTTACCTATTCTTACAATGAAGATGAAATGGTCTTCCTTGATGTAGTTATCACAAAAGTGGGTAATCAACTACAGACCAAGACACACCACAAACCGACGGCCAAAAACAACCTTCTGCACTTTTCCAGTTACCATCCCCGCCGGTTGCGAGAAAACCTTCCATTTGGGCAATATTTGCGGCTACGACGGAACTGTAGTGAGGTCTCGGTTTTTAAAACCCAAGCACAAGAACTCACTTTGAAATTGAAGGATCGAGGATATCCTGAAAGGATTCTGAAAAAGAGCTGCAAGAGGGCCGGCAATCAGAATAGGGAAGCACTCCTGGAAGAAAATGTGACAAGTTCTATTGAGATTACACCTCTCACCTGCGTGACCACTTACAATGCAGCCTCCAATGCGGTAAATAAATCCATAAACAAACACTGGAAAATTCTGGAGAGCAACAATCATAAATGGGAGAAACCTCAGTTCTCTTATAAGAGAGCAAGAAGCATTAAAGACACTCTTGTACACACACGCCCCAGAACACAGGACAAAGAAGCGGACCAGACGGTTCTCAGTACATGGGGTTTACCTCCAGTGATAGGTCACTTCCCATGTGGATCATGCAGTGTATGCCACCTAACCTCTACCACGAAACACCTCTCGTTGGAACCTGGAAAACAACGGTCACAGAGATCCCACACGAACTGTAATTCCACTGATGTGGTATACTTGATCACCTGCCCATGCGGGCTCAGATATGTGGGCATGACGGCGCAGAAAATCAAGCAACGTATATGTGAACACCGAAATACGATTCGTTGCCTCAAAAACAGCACAAAACTTACGGACCACTTCCTGCTCTTGAATCACACCACAAACGATCTGAGGTGGACCATCACAGAGATACTTAGAGCAGGTCCGAACACACAGCAGACACTCTTTGAAAAGGAACAGCGGTGGATTTATCGTTTGTCCACGCATCGTACAGGACTTAATGATAATATTCCTTGGGGCTCAGTCCTTAAACGGTAATACAGTTACCTCCTTTCTGAACACTAAACATATTCCTTTGTGCAATAGCCACCCAGCCTCTGTGAGAAATAAAATGAATCCCTTCAGATACTTGCATATAATCAAAATGAAGGGTCTGGTAGTTTTATTTCAATTAAACGCACCACAATATGAATATTCACATAATGATCTTGATGACCAAGATCCAGACCAATTCTAAAACTCTCCCCCTCCTTTGGCTTGAAAGGACATAGTTCGATTATATATAATTAATATAAATCCCTATCACCTTATTCTAAGTTGTTTCACTACTTTTATGCTAATAACTTGTAGCCTCCCTGCACACGATTGAGCTTCAATCACGTTTGCCCATATAGATCAATAATGTTTTTCAACAGCCCTCTATGGGTCGCGTTCTAGTTGTTTGACATAACGTGACTTAGACGTAGCACGCCACACGCTCCGTTCTGGAGTCACGTGATTGTGAACCGGCTTCTTCTACCCGAGTTTGCCGATACTCGGTAATATTCGGGCTGAAGAGGACAACGTGAGGTTCCCCGCGGGAGTGTGCGAGCATAGAAGTAAGTGTATATGGGGTCTAGTGATTTACTAATGGCCAACTTTAGGTTTGAATTGCTGTTTCTGACCTTATCGTATCCCTCGTTTCAGATACTATCAGCACATTGATCCCCCCTCCTGGACCCATGAAGTAAAACGTATACCGTTTTCTAATAAGCCGATTAGTATTTCCATGCTACTGTGTTGTTTGTTTTCTAATCATGCACGTGCATATGCCCGAACACTTGCCACACATCCTTAGCGCATATGGCAGTGCTTAAATTCACGAGTACGCTTCAACAAGCACTTTCCATGTCGAAGGTACCATTTAACAAGCAAGTGCTTGACATTGCCTACACTTAAAGGGCAACATAAACCACAGGCTTCGTCCTGTAGCTGGACCCCTCCACGATAATTTTATACATGGAGCGGATGTGAAATAAAAAACACAGGTGCCTGAGTTAGGGGCACCAGTGGTACTATTTTAATTACACTTCTTCCCATTCACAGCACGGGATTATCAAAGTATTCTGCACTTAACGAATGCTTGACAAACAGTTGACCACCGACTTGTATTTACAATTTATGTGTGTCCTGTTTATTTCTTTTGCAGAGTCCAGTGGCCTAGGAAATCACAGGAAGGCACATTGGTAGAACCGTAAGTTTTACCATTAACACGGTTCCACAGGTTAGGGTGCGCCTTAGCGTGCGCATACCGCCGTGGAATCTCTATCGGTCCTGATGAATGCTTAGCGAATCCGCAATGATAAGCTGAAACATGTCGACCATTCCTCTTCACTTATTTTAAATCGGACAACTCTGGTTATCCTAACCAGCCAGTCTATGTCTGTTTCACTTGCTTTTAACGGTTGTTGGTTTGCCTGGAATAAACAGTTTTTTGGTTAAAACCAGCCACCTTTTAATACTTGCACCACTTTTCACATTCACTTCCCCCCAAAATACCTGCTCCGCTGTAACTCAGGCGTTGTAGCACACCATAGAGGCACTTGGCCTCTCTGGTGGGAACCCTATGATGAAGCATGTCACCAACCAGGTTGGTGAGTGAGGGTTCTTTTTATAAAATAAATTTTGTTTTCCCGTGCTGTTTTATTGTCTAGGATTTCCTAGTAATTTCACAGTCACTCTTTCGTTGTTTCTATTATACTTTTCAGGGGGAACAAGAGTGACCCTCTCTTGTTGTTTCTAGATAAGGAAATAGAGCAGCACTTCCGGGAAAATGAGGGATCAGTGGATTCCGTACTAACCCTTTGGGAAGCCTTTAAGGCAGTAATTAGGGGACAGGCCATACCCTTGATAACTGGGGCCAAGAAAGAAAAGCTTGCTGCAGTAGATAAACTAGAAAATAAGATTTTTCAATTGGAGGGAGAAGTGACTGGGGATTCCTCAGGGAACGTTAAACACACTTTGAGTATTAAACTGAATGAATATAAAGATATAGTTATTAAAGCAGCTAAGATGAGAGACAAAGCAACACAACATAAAATATATGAAGTGGGAGACAACGTGGGAAAATTACTTGCCTGGCTTGATAAATGTGAGCGAGCACATAGGTTAGTGACCAATGTCTCGACATATCAAGGGGTGACACTTCATGATCCACAACTGATAGCGGACGTGTTCGCTACCTACTACGAACCGATCTACTCCTCGAATAATGCTTCTACTATGGAAGTATCTAGAGAATTGTTAGCAGACATGCCCCTTCCCAGTCTCAACTCGGAAGACTTAGCACTACTGGAGTCCTACATAACAGAAGAAGTAGTCCAGGCAATCTGCGGACTTTGATCGGGTAAAGCGATGGGACCTAATGTCCTCTCAATTGAGCTCTATAATACAGGGGTATTCAACTCCCCGACATATAGAAATATTACTGGGCATCACAACTTATGGTGATTAATCAATGCATATATCGACCACACGACGAACCAGCATACAGAATGGATAAAATGGTTTTAACAGGTGGTAGGTACGAAGGGACACTTTCCATCACACCAGCAAGGCTCCAGCTAACAGGGCCTACTAAACATACAATTTAACTCTGGTGTGCGTTAAGCACAAGCCTGGGATGGGAGAACAAAATCACTCTCGTCACCCCACCATGGGACACTGGATGACTGGGAACCCTGAGGAATATCAGAGGTTTAAACAATGGGATCCCACAGGTATCACCCGTGTGGGCGACTTGTGGGCAAAAGGAGGGGTGGTTCCCTTTGCTACACAGCAAAGAAAATAGGACCTAGTAGGCATCGAATTGTTTAATACATACAAATTAGACAAGCTCTTTGGGCAGCCATCCCAGGGTGGTGGGGGACTCCCCAAGTCCTCACGGCTTGAAGACAGAATCCATGATTACAGACTACATGGATCGTGGGGCGATCTCCTTGTCCTACAAGAAATTAATCAATAACTTCCCTGACACTCTCCTTCAACTCAGAGAGTACTGGACACAAGATATTGGGGAATTAGATGAAGAAGAATGGCTAGGGGCATTGTCCTCATCCCGGGATGTGGCCATTTCCATGAGATTCAAATGGAAACAACTCAAAACATTTCATAGAGTGTACTTCTCATGTCACATATTAGTTAAGATCGGTCTCAGGCTGGATCCTACCTGAATGAAGCACTGCAGGTAGGAGGGTACGTTCTACCATATAATATGGGACTGCATCTACATAAACAAATACTGGGGATTAGTTATATGCTGCATGGGAGAGATACTAGGGACGAAACTGGAGCTAGAACCTAAATGGTGTCTCATAAATATATGGGGAGCCACAGATTTGAATAATAAAGAAAAGTCCTAGGTTACACTGGGAAGGGCAATTACCAAACGTAACATAGCGAAACTATGGTGTACCCCCAAAATGCCAACACTCCGTGCATGGATGGAGGATCGACTGGTGCATGATATCAGAAAAGACAATATATGAAAGCCGGGCAGCCTGAGGAAATGGGTGCAGATACGGGGTAAATGGAACTCATTTAAGGGAGAATATGTACGCCACCAATACTTAACTCCCACCCCATTGCTAGGAACTATTTGGACAAAGCACAACAAGGGAGGGATCTTATCTGATAATACAGATTGTTGTAATGTATAATTCATGGATTCTTTATATGCTGTCCCTTCATAGCGAACTTACTGTAATGTTACAGATATATTCTGGTTTTTGGTCATCAAGAAAAAGAATTATAAAAAAAAGAAATCTGGAAAATATGAATGTTTTGGCGAGAATTCTGTTTCTTCAGAATTCTCGCCGATTCGAGATGGAAAGGTTGCTGCGAAAACCGGCTTTGAACATATGAGAAATTTAAATAAAAATGAAACGAGCCCAATTTAACAATGGCCGATAAGAAGAGAGATGATTTTGACAGCAGCAGACATCTCAAACTACAAAGAATAGAGACCGCAAGCCTGCCCATAGGAAAGTGAATGGCCATCCACAAAGAAAATGACAAGTAGTGGAAATACTTCTCCAGCATCTCCATCAATGAAGAGTTGAGAAAACGCCCAGTCTAGGTCCTGATGAGAACCCGAAATCGTGAGTGATTCGAAATTTGTCGACGACAATAAGCAAGCAGATCAGTTTAGAATTAATCATGACAGCTAGTGGAAAACAATTTAAAACATCTACCCCACTTCTGATCATATTTGCATTAACCTCTCAGCTGGCTCCAAGAGGGTCACCATGTCTTCATCAACTGTGATAATAACCTCTGGTTTACTTAATCCTGTAAGAATGGTATTGATATATTGGTCTTAATGACCTTTACAAGATTGCTTATGAACTGAACTACGTTTGCTCAAATTACGCATACACTGTTGTAAATGTATACAACCACCTATTATTTGCTATTTCACTTACTTGTCTTAATTGTTGTGTCTTCTTCTATGATGATGTATAAGTGATTTATTATTGTCTTTCACCTTTGTTGAACACACTAGATAACACACTAGTTTAATCTTTTTTTTTTTAAAGGTCTTCTGTGGATAAGATAATAGTCATTTTATGTGACATATTGAAAAACTACATTAAGTAAATGTGTTAATACTTTCAGAATTTAATGTGAAATAAATACACAGACCAAGGTACTACATTGATTTGACTTGGTTGTGTTAGAATAAGTGTTTCTGAATTAGCACAGCCATTTATTCCTTTCATTTATACAACTTTTAGAAAGTTGGCATTTTTGTGACCTAAACATTAGTTGCCTGTAATTTGAAGAGGCCCAATTTGGCTGGTAGTACTAAGGACAACCCCCCTGTCCTTTTTATAATTGTGACTTAAAGCCCAACTTAATCATTAAAGAGCGTTTTAAATTACAAATTCCTGAAACATCAAACATAACTTTCTTATCAGTTCTCAATCAAAAAATAGAACTTTTTAAATGTAATAAGATAACCCAATGTTATCTTACGGGAGAGGTAAACCTCACAATAGTGAAAAACAAATTTGTGAGTTATTCACTATCAGGACATGTAAATCTTAAAAGTACATGTGCAACTTTTTCATTACAATGCACCATGCCCAATGGGCTGGTCAGGGCCTACTTTAAGAGTGACATATATATTAAAAGGGGAGTTTTAGGCTTGGCAAAGGGGTTATTTTGCCAAGTCGAATTGGCAATTTAAAACTGCTATCAGGCTGCAGTGGCAGGCCTGAGACATGTTTTAAAGGACGACTTAAGGGGTTGGCACAATGAGCGCTCCAGGCCAACTAAAAGCATTTAAATTTTCAGGCCCTGGGTATATGGTACACCTCTGCACTAGGAACTAATAAGTAAATTAAATAAATTAAATATGGCAATCAGGTTTAATCCAATTTTGCCATGTTTTAGGGAGTGGGCACTTTTGCACTGATTAGTAATGGTAAAGCCCAAATGCCAACAAAAACAAATTTAACAACAATAGTAGGGGTGATGGCAAAAAGTTTTGGGGAAGGCCCCCCTAAGGCTGACAGGTCTAAAATGTGTCCCCCCAGTGAAAGTTGGAAGAGCTAACCAATTTCTTGAGAGTTCTCAAATTAAGGTGGACAAACCTGAACAGACCATCAGCATTGGAGAGGTTTGACCCAGGACGGTGTTCCACCATGAAGTCCATTACCTGTAAGGAGATGGACCATCTCAACAGTTTGAGATTCTCACCCCTCATTTGCATGAGCATCTGAGGGGCCTGTGGTCTGTCTACACATGAAAAGTGGTCCCAAACAGGGATGGTCTCAGCTTCTTCAGTGCCCAGACCACAGAAAAGGCTTCCTTTTTAACAGCACTCCACCTCCATTCCCTGGGAAGTAAACTCTTACTGATGAAGGCTATAGGTTGATCTACACCCTTCTCATTTAACTGTGATAACACAGACCGTATGTCATACTCCAAGGCATCAGTTTGTTCAATAAACTCCTGGGAAAAGTCAGAGGTCTTGAGTACATGTGCTGTACAACTGGCCTGTTTGAGGGTGTCAAAGACCTTCGGGCAGGCTTCTGTCCAGATCATCTTCTTGGACTGATTCTTAGAAATCAGCTAAGTTACGGGGGTAACAATGGTGCCATATTCCTTAACAAACCTCCTGTAATATCCAGTGAGGTCCAGGATGGCACTCACTTCTATTTGAGATTTCGGGGTCTGCCAGGACAGTCGTTATTTTGACTGGAGGGGCTGCATCTTACCCCTGCCCATGAGGTGTCCCAAGTAACCACAGAACTCTGCCCTATCTGGTTCTTACTGGTCTTGATAGTCAGGCCTATCTGTTGCAGAACATGAAGCCCTTCCTGAAGGTGAAACAGGTGCTCTTCCCCGCTACTACTTTAAACAGCTATATCATTTAGGTATGCATCACTGAAGGCCCCCATCTTGGCTAGGACTTGGTTTGCCACACTTTGGAAGGTGGCAGGGGTATTCTGGAGTCACAGGGGCATCACCCTAAACTGCATGTTGCCCTCTGGGTTAGGGAATGCTGACATCTCTTTTGCCCCTCAGTCACGGCAATCTGCCAGTATCTGAAGTGAGGTCCAGAAAGCTCAGGAACATGACAGCCCCAATCTGTCAATGAGCTCATCAGCTCAGGGGACGGGGTGAGCATCAGCCTTAGTGACTGAGTGAAGCCCCTGTAGTCCACACAGAAAACCCAAGTTCTGGGGTGGGACCAAGTGCTGTACCTTTGGGGAACAGCAGCATTGGGCTGAACCAGAGACTACTGGAGTGCTCAGTCACTCCCAATTTCAGCATTTTGTATGTAATGCACATAGAACGCAGTTTCTTTCTGAAACCATTCAGCCTCAGGGAAAGTCTTCCCAGTTTCCAGGCCTAATGCAAGCATTCCTCAGCAAATAATTTGACACAGATCTTTGATGTGGCTACAGCTTAGATAGTGGTCAGTAGCTTTTCTGATCTTCAATGTTACCCATCATGGGACTTGGCATCTGGTATGCTCCTAATTAAACATTGGATGGTCAATCAGTCTTACTATTAGTCTCAAAAATCACCTTTAAAAAGGTGTCCCACCAAAGACATTTAGCTAGCAGAACCAAGCTACTGTACCCATCAGACCCCAAAGCCCAGGCATTTTGCAGCTGCTCATGAGCCTTATTAGAGTACTGTGTTTGGTATGTCATTCCCTTGGCACTGAGAGAGCAAGCAGCCTCACAGGGACCAGGCATAACAGGACAGCCCAACTGAGGCAGAACGGGCCTCATCTGAGGTACAAAAAAGTCCAGTCAGACATGCTATATGCCTGTCCTTGATATGGGAAACAAAAAATACATCTGCCCTCCAGCTCTTCTCTGTTTGTTTTTCCCTGCTACATGAAAAGGTCAAGCTTTATTTCCTTCCACCTCCTTAAGGACTGGAAAAGGAGTGAGTCACATGTCAAGCAAGAGTCATATCATTAGCAAAGTTGAAAATAAAGAATTTAAGTACCCAGACTGTCATAGAAAGAATCCAAAGTGCTCTCTAAAACATGAAAACATTTCATTAATTGCCATTAATTAGTTTCATATTAATCCTCTTCATGACTTTAACGAGACCAAAGGTGGCCTCCACAGAACATAGACAAATTCATAATTGCCACTAATGAGAGTGTGAATCTTTAAATACAATTAATGCGTACCTCTTCATAACCCTCTTCTTGAAACTTTAAAGCCTGTATCTCAACCCCCTCTGTATTCTCCTTAGGGATAGCATAAGACTTCTGTTCTGCGTGTGTACTAATTTGGTAATAGTTATTGTTTAATTTTCAAGTAGAGTGTGTGGTTAACCCTGCAGTGAGAGTTGCCTTCTAGACATACTGTTAATTAATAAATACTAAATAGATAAAGTAAATTAGAAAAATCAGGAAGGGGTGGCTGGGCGAGCTGATCTTACTGTTGTAATTTACGAAGTATAATATGAGGAAAGGTAGTTTTAGAATCCATCGCTTGCGTTGGAAGACAATGCTGGCTAGGCACTCTGTCGAGCAGCGCTAACCTTCAAGTCCTGATCCAATGTGAGTTTCTGCAATTCTCCATCCTCACACTCAACTATACACAAAAAGAAATATGTTGAATAACCATAGACATCGAGAAAGCAGGCTGAGAGTAAACAGAGTCACATGGTATCCCCACTCTGATTGGTCACTCTACTGGGGTCTATGGATCATAACCATATTTGAAGCAAGAGGACTAGCTTTAGTGCCAGATTAATAATATACCAAGTAGTCTGTAGTTTATGAAAGTGATATACATTGAGATCATCTCTATGTTTCAGACTCTCAGTGTTAAAGTGGAACAGTGGTATTCCCAGCCGCGGCCGCTGCAGGTAATAGCGGTGAGGCGGGGTGAGGGGGGATTTCGAGAGACGACCACGAGGGAAAATTAATTATTTATTTAATTTTCCTTTGTGGTCGTCTCTCGAAATCCCCCCTCATCCAGCCCCACCTCTCTTACCTGCAGCGGCCGCGGCTGGGTATTCCTGATAATGGACATAACAAATATTAATGTATTCATTGTTATTCAGCCCTGAACATAATCACACTCCTTTCTCTCACAAGGTAACTTCCTTCTGGTTTTGTGAGTATCTGCACCGGATGCTAATTTTCAAGGTTGTTTTTTTCGTAAAACTGTAATATACCAAAAGTTTGTCAGAATTATATAGCTCTCACTCACATCAGCTAGTTTCACCCCTTAACACCCACCACTAACTTAAATGAAATTATTAACAATATTTGAACAGTCTCTTAAAAGTGAAGAGGAGTCTTTCCATGTGCTTATATAACAACAAAGTGCAACAAAATATACGTATGTACTCCTGCAAGGTAGATCAGAATCATTATTTCAAACTATCAAAGTTGGTTTCTAAACATGACTTAAATCCTTACAACACTTCTCTGTGTTCACTTTCCTTTTCCAAACATGCTTTCAAAGGAAAATAATCAATCTCAAAATCTTCAAGAACTTCTGGAAATATACCCAATAATTCAAAATGGCTACCGCTTTTTCCAAAAGTGAGAGTTCAGCGTATTCATGAGATATGTAGTGTATGCTTGGGTGTCAATGTATTGTGTGTCTTTCAGAGTCGCAAATCCTTTTGCCAAGTGGACTTAGTGTTCTAGGACCACTGACTGACAGGACATTTGAGTATGGACTACTTTGCTCGAGCACTAAAAGATAATCCACAGATCAGGACAGTGGTACTGCATGAAGGCATTTGCAAACATAATGCTATGGGAGAGAGAGCAAAAGGGTAAGATCCATACAACCCTGCAAAAGTCTGAGATCTCTCACAACCTTCAGAGTGGTTGGTTTGAGACCTAAGGACTAGGGAGGAATAAAGTTTCCCATTTGTTCATTCTGTTGCACAAAGTGAGATTCGCCATTTCGATGGCATTTCAATGATGGTTTGTGTTTTCCTATGTGTAATGCTGTGTGCTTCTTCTTCTGCAGCCATACAATGGTTATATAGAGTTTTCAGTCATGGTCTGAATGATTAACCTTTTTACCTATGCAGGTTTCTATAGGAGCTTTTATTCATGCTGTATGTCAGACATCTTATAATAAAATGCTCATGTGCCCATGTATGTTATACAGATCTATGACTAAAGTTTGACCATACACATAACTTCCAAGATGGTGATCAATTGCGCAGTGCCTGAAAATTTGGGAATCATATGTACTCTTTCAGAACTTGCCCACACATTGAACAAACACCTATGTTTCCCTTTCCAGTAAGCGAGTGCCATAGCTGCAGGGGTTACAGATGTGACATGAGCAATCTATTGCACTTGTGTTGTATGGGATATTGGATCAGAGTCTGCATTAACGCACATTGTTGATGATGCGCTAAGAATATTGGATCATAATGAGTCGTGCCTTCTGATCCTTCTGGACCTCTCGTCAGCATTCGATACTGTCAAACATGATAACCTAATTGACCTCTTTAAACACATTATGGGGCTGTCTGGCCTGTACTTAACTGGTTCTCTTCATTCCTTCAGAATAGATCCAAAAGCTTCAAGGTGAACCAATCCCTTTCACATCCTGCACTGGTCATGCTGGGAGTCCCCCAAGGTTCAGCACTGTCTCCCACGCTCTTCAACCTGTTTATGGAGCCTCTGACAGAAATTCTGAAATCATCCAGCATTCACTATCACATGTACGTGGATGATACCCAACTATACCTGAAAATTGCGTCCCCTGAGGACATCCAATCTCTCAATTCAATCCTGCTGGAAACACAAAGCTGGCTGACATGTAACCGCTTGAAGCTAAATGCTTTAAAAACTGGGGGGCATAGCTACAAGGACGGCGATAAATAGACGCAAAGTGCGCTTAGCACATTTCTATTTATCGCCGTCTATCGCTTGATTATATCGCCCTGTTAGCGTGTTATTTACAACACGTTTCCCCAGGGCGATATAATTACCAGCGATAGCGGGGAGATCGCCGTTTTGCAGGGAACATTGCTTGTTTTCCAGTGATGTTCCCTGAAAAACGACGATAACCTTGCTGATACGACCCACAGGGTCGTATCAGCACAATCTACCCCCATAATATCTATGCCTAAGTCTGCATTTTAGCAGACGTTAGTTTCTGGGGAAAACAGCGGTTTTCGCTCAAAACTAACGTCTGCTAAAATGTGTTGGCAGCCTTGTAAATATTGCGATGTGCACATCAGCGATATTTACAAGGTTGTCCTGCCCAGTGACGCCCACTTAGCATCTCATTAGAGATGCAAAGGGAGGCGTTGGGTAAAAGGGTGCTAACATGCGCTAATGCATGTTAGCACCCTCTTGTTAATAGGGCAATATTTTTATCTCCGTTTTTTGGCTTTAAAAGCCAAAAAAGTGGAGATAAAGCCCTTGTAAATATGCCCCTGAATTCCTCCTAATCTCACCCCACAAGCATTCCCCGGTCTTGGAACAATGGTTGAATCAACTTACGGCTCTAAACTGAAGACCTCTCTTCGTTGATTCAGCATCATCTCTGGGTATTATTCTAGACAAAAGCCTGAACATGCAGAAGCACATCAGCTCCCTTACCAAAGTAGCTAACTACCAACTCAGTATCTTGGGGAAACTCAAACCCTATCTACCGTCTCAGGACCTAAAGGTGGCGGTGCAAGCACTAGTGATCTCCAAGTTGGACTATGGTAGCGCAACGCTTTGCGGATGGCCTAAACACAGCTCCTCTTAGGGTTGCCCTCAATTCTGCTGCTAGGCTCATAACGGGCACTATCAGATTCAACCATATCTCACCGGACTTGTGCTGGCCCTGCACTGGCTTCCCTATGAAGCGCAGATACAGTTAAAAATTGCATGCATAGCTCACAAAGCCATACACTTCAAGACTCCACTGTACCTTGCTCAGAAACTGGAGCTCTCATGTGGTTCAAGAGCCTCCAGAAGTGCCAGCACCTTTTTACTCAAACAACAAAAATGTAAGGAAAGAAAGACATACAATCGAGCCTTTTCAGGTATGGAACCGAGGATCTGGAACTCCCTTCCCCCCGAAGTCAGGGTGAATTCCTCCACGGTCCTCTTTAAAAAAGAGGTCAAAGGGCTCCTGATGAAGAAATTCTGGCCTCTGCTGGGCCCCCCATCTGATTCCGGGCCAGAAACATAGATTTGTGGCCCAGCTGCTGGGCTCCCGAGAATTTGCGTCAATTTTTAGACTGTTAATCTGTTGCTTTTTGTTGATGCTGTTTTGATTGCTTGTATTCTGCCTGATGTATAAACTGTAAAGCGCTCTGATACCCTCGGTGGTCATGTTCGCGCTATATAAAACTTTCAAAATAAATAAATACTGTTTTGTGTCCCAGGGCTGGCTCTAGGGTGGTGCGATTGGTGCCACCACACCGGGAGCTGACTTGGGTTGGGGGCGTCATTTTTGCAAATATATTATCATTTTAAAAGCACCTGCTGATGCTTTTCCGGCCTCCAGCAATTTCAGGCATGGGGGGCATGGTCGGGCACCAAAGAAGATGGCGGTAGGTTGACGTCGCTCCGCACCGAACTGCGGGCAGGATCGTTACTTTAGCCAGTGGCAGCATCTCTGCACCCAACTGGAACCAACGGCTTTGTTTGCGAAGGCACACTGCTTCGAAAGATGCCTTTATTAAACTGCAGTAAGGAACGGAGACCACGTGCTCTAATTTAGCAGCTGCGGCGCGTCACCGTGACTGGATTCGCAGCCGCCATTTTGTATTTTACAAAGCGCTCCAACGCTTCTACAGTTTCCTGCAAATAATTATTTCTACAAGAAATAATATGCCTCTGGATCACTTTTCTTCATTCTGCTGCAGATTACTTAACAAATGTTTGTTTTTTCTCCTATTAGACATGTAAACTGCATTATTGACATCTGAGTCAGTCAGTATACTGTCAATGTCAAATATTCTTTATTCGATGAAATTTCATCATAAAAGAGCAATATAGCAGCACAATACAATATAAAATACCAAGAATAAAATTAAATAAAAGCAACAATTGACCAATACACCACTAAAAGATGAACACAAGTCACATATCAACATAGTGGAACTCCTAACCAAGTACTTTTAGCTAGTAGGTGGACCAGGGTAGGTTTTACAACGCCTCATCCGGGATCGCCAAGCACTGCCCAAACACCACAGACCATAGCAATCGAAGAAGTATCAGTGCTGAGTATCCGCAGGGCCATTTTATGACATCTAAGGCCCAAACTCCTACATAACGGCTTTAACCAGATCCTCCTGGCAACCCTATAAGCTGGGCAAGCAAAGAAGAAATGTGCCACGGACTCTGTAGGGGCTGCACAGCCCGGGCATGGATTCACTTTACCAACATGCTTTTTCCACCCCGAGGTAAAATCATTTACTGGGAGGATCCCGAACCTAACCTTCAAGTAAAGGGCTCTATCCAAAGGCAGCTCGATGTAGTCCAAGAATGGTTCAAAGCTCCTAATCCATTTGAAGGACAAGAATCGCTCAGTAAGGGAGCCCACAGAACTACTAGAGAATGTCTCCTGCTGGACTAGATCCCAATATAGCTGTTTAATCACCATCTTGGGTGGGGGTGATTGGCTTTCCCAGGAGTCACTCAAACCCAAGAGAACTACCAACCGCTTCAGGTTGCTCAGCCATTTAATCTTATTATTGGAATTAAGCTGAATTAATTCGTCTAGGGCGGCGGCATAATCCTGAAGCTCCCTTGTCCTACGCATACGAACCCAAAAAAGTAACGGGCGTAAGCGCAGTAGGTCCTTAAGAGGGCGCCTACCCATGTCAGCCCGAAGAGGAATTAAGGGGGTAGAGACTGGAAGGGCTACCGCATCTCTCAAAAACTTATTTTCAGTGACTGGATTCGCAGCCGCCATTTTGTATTTTACAAAGCGCTCCGACGCTTCTACAGTTTCCTGCAAATAATTATTTCTACAAGAAATAATATGCCTCTGGATCACTTTTCTTCATTCTGCTGCAGATTACTTAACAAATGTTTGTTTTTTCTCCTATTAGACATGTAAACTGCATTATTGACATCTGAGTCAGTCAGTATACTATATTTAAACAAACTTCAACATAACGCTACGGTTGAGGACTCCTATATTTTCAACTAGACACAAGGTCAATCTCTGTTTTCCTACAATTGCTGTGTTGCACAACTTTTCTTAACTCTTTCTCATAAGACTATTCTTTTGTCGCTGTGACATTCATGTCTAAGGGGAGGACCAAGTCTGTCAGGAGTGCTGCCTCCACTACTGTACTATGCCCTATATCTCCCGCTTTCACAACCTCAAACCCTTTTTCTATATTACAAAGCGACATGGAGGAACCGGAGCAGGTTATCTCCCCACCTCTCATGGGGGAGTCCATGCCTGCATCGCATTCCTCTCTATCAAGTGGAAAAAATACTTCTAAGCTCACACCTCCCTCAATGCTGTCATCTACTAAACGAGTTAAAAAGGATCCTCCCTCACCAGCTATTTGACCTCCGCCAACATCTTTGGACTTACTCTTTGATTAGATACGGGCTCTCAAGCCCTATATGGAGGAAACAAACTTACGTTTGCAAGGCTTAAAGGATAAATGGTCGACTTTTGATAACAAAATTTCTAATGGAGCTTCAAATGGAATCTCTATAAACGTCTTCTCAGTTGATTCATCCTATGAAGGCAGAGATAGCTCAGCTTCGGAAACAAGTTGAAAACTGAAGCAGACATAACAATCTATGAATTTATGGTTTAGCTGAAGGATTAGAAGGCTCCAATCCTATTTCTTTCGTTCAGACCTTTCTGCCTCAGGTTCTTTGATTTTTCTGACTCACTGCAATTAAACATACAAAGAGCACATAGACTTGGTCATGCCCCTCATGCATCAGCGTCCTCACGCAAACCAAGAGGTGTAATTTTGTACTTTCTAGAGTATACTGACTTGTTGAAAGTTTTACAGGCAGTTAAGTTTAAACATTGTATATCTTGGCAGGGTACCTCATTATTTTTCTCACAAGACTATGCTGAAGTCACGGCAGATAGAAGGAAACGTTTCTTAGCTTTGCAACCAGCACTATGAGACCTAAACACCAGATTTGGTTTAATCCATCCTTGCCTCTTCAATGTGGCTAACAGAAATAAGACAACTACCTATGAGGACCCAGCCCTTCTTCAATGATTCATTGACAATTGTAAAGAAGAAACCATGGAGATTGCGAAATCATCATCTTCTACTTGATAATAATAATTTTTCTCTTTTATTATGCTAAACATTATCTATACTTTTTCTATTTGTTTCTACAACGTGTTTTGAATAATTGTCGCTTTTCCCTTATGTTTTTCCTTATCAGGTGCTGTTTCTCTGTTCCACCCATCGTTATGTAGCTTGCCTGGATTGTTCCCCTACTCGTTGCTTGTCCCGGAGTTTTGATTGGTTGTTCCGTCTTCTCCTTGTGACCTCAACACACGCCACCCCTGTATGAGTCTTTAGTATGTTTCATTGTTTATTTTACCTGTTGTCTTTATCTATTTTCTTACTTTTCCATTTACCTTTCTCTTTCATTCTTTCCTGTCTTCCTCTTACTTTCTTTTACCACACCTTCTTTTACCTTCATTTCTTATCTTCTTTCATATCTGCCTGAGAGCTTTGCTTTCTATTATCATATCTACTTAAAATTTTCCAATGATTATGCTGTAATTCATTCTATCTCCTTTTTACCTTTGATAAATTACATTATGTGTTATATTCTGGAATGTTAAAGGTTTGGGCACGCCCATTAAAAGACAAAGGGTTTTTACCCGCTTGTCTAATCTTAAATCAGATATTGTATTTTTACAAGAATCTCACATAGTTGCTTCAGAAGTCTTAAAGCTTATGCGCCAATGGGTAGGGAATGTTTTTTCTTCTCCAGGTACGGGCAAAAGAAACAGGGTTATGGTTCTTTGTCACAAAAAGCTTCATGTTTCTCTTTCATCTCAAAATTCAGATGATGAAGGGTGTTGGTTGATTGTTCATCTTAAAATTAATAATATACCTATTTCTTTGTTTAATGTGTATGTTCCAACTATACCTCACAATAATTATTGGCCGGCCATATCTACTCTATTGATGTCTATTTCTACACAATATGTAATTTCTGGTGGCGATTGTAATTTAGTCGTTGAGCCATACATAGACCGCAATTCCAAAGTATCTTTTGTCCCTTCCCCAATGCACCATCACTTTACCACCCTAATCACTCACAGAGCTCTTGTTGATTCCTGGAGATTATGTGATCCACAATTACGTGAGTATACTTTTTCTCACCTACTCACTTTTCTCAATCTCGTATAGATTGCTTATTTGTTTCAGATTACAGGCAAACATTGGTTCCATATTAATTTCTGACCATGCTCCAGTTATACTCCCCATTACTATGACCAACAAAAGATGGCATTTTAACACCTCTTTATTAATTGACCAGACCGTTACCTTCACCTTTGAAACTTTTATTACTGAATTCTTTAATCACAACATTTGCTCAGATACTTCTTTCCCTGTTGTGTGGGATGCTTTTAAAGCTTCAGCTAGAGACTTTATTATATCTTATGTTGCTAGAAAAAAGAGATGTAACTCCCAAAAGCCCTTCAAATTCTCAAAAACATCAAATTATTAGAAACATTGTATACTACCACTAATTCACAATCTGATCTTAATAATCTTATTGCAGAAAAATTCAAATATAATAAGCTATCTACAGAAAATACTAGCTCCTAACTTCTTAGAGGTAGTGCCCGTTACTATGGATGCCAAAATAAAGCTGCCAAACGTCTTGCCTCATACCTTAAAATCAAGAAAGAATGTACGAATATTGATTATGTTATAATTTCTACCTCGATTCCAGTGACCAAAAATGTAGATATTCTAGAGGAATATTCAAAAAATATTATACTACTATCTATACCCCTGAATCCATCCCGAAACCCTACTGATACACAAAACTATCTCTCTTCGCTGCAAAAACAATTTCCTACTGATCTCGATTTTTCACCTCTGGAAAAAGACATTTCTCATGCTTTAAAACTCTTTAAAACAGGGAAGGCTCCTGGGCCGGATGGTTTCCCTGTTGAATTTTATTCCCACTTTTCTAGATTTCTTCTTCCATATCTTCATCCTTTATTTGTGCATTTCATTTCATCTAAAGCTTCCAGTGGTACTTTTCAAGAGGCTCTTATCTGTCTAATTCCTAAACAGGGAAGAGACCTTCATTCTTGTAAAATTTATGGACCAATTTCTTTAGTCAACTCTGATTATAAATCATTTGCTAAAATCCTTGCACTTCGACTAGAGCCATTTCTACCTTCGATTATCTGCAAGGAACAATCAGGTTTTATTAAAGGCAGAACGATTTCTGACAACACTCCAGTTTTCTTTAATGTATTGCATAAATCCAACAAATACCCATATTCACTTGCAGCTATTTCTCTTGATGCAGAAAAAGCTTTTGACTGGATGGATTGGTCTTTTATTAATAATACTTTTCTTGGTTTGGGTTCGGTCCTAAGTTTATTACTTACATATCTTTATTATACACGTCACCCAAAGCTTTTATTTTTGCTGACGGTTCTATTTCTACTCTTTCGCCCTTGCAAAGAGGGGTTCATCAAGGATGTCCTCTCTCTCCACTTCTTTTCATTCTTGCATTAGAACCCTGTCTTGCTAAAATTATACAAAATTCTAATATTTACGGTTTTCAACACAGCAAAGCTCATATCAAATTGAGTGTCTATGCAGATGATATCTTATTATACCTATCTAATCCAGAATCTTCTCTCCCTGCATTCACTGCAGAAGTTAACGTTTTTTTCTTACTTTGTGGTTATAAATTGAATCATGATAAATGCGAGATCCTTCCTTCAAACATTTTTTGTTTTAAAAAGGATTTCACCTCTACCAATTTTACATGGAACTCCCAAAAAATTAAATATTTAGGACTTTGGTTTGCTCCATCTATAAGCACACTTTATCTTTAAATATGAATCAAGTTATTTCCACACTATCTATCTATCTTGGTGGGGTAGACTTGACACTATAAAAATGATGCTTGCCCTGTTGTTTTTTTATACTATTTCTGCCATTCCTCTCACTATTCCTTTATATTTCTACAAAATAATGTATTCTATCTTATCTTCCTTTTTATGGAATAAAAAGAAACCATGTATGTCCCTAGCCACGCTTACAGGCAGTAAATCATATGGGAGTGTAAATGTTCCTGATTTCCAATCTTATCATAATGCAGTTCTCCTTAAACAACTTTCTAAGTGTTTACATCAGGCTTTGGGCCTCACTCTACTCTGGAAGGACATTAAACACTCTTTTCTCTCTCCCTTTTCATTCCAGAAATCTCTTTCATTCACTCATAAGACACACTACCTATCCTCACCTATACATAAAACTACTCATAAGCTCTTTCATTCAATACTTATCTCACATCTTTCGGACAGTGACCGATTTCTTAACTCTTCAATCTGGGATAATCATCTTATAAAAACCAACAATAAATCCATTTATTGGAAGACTTGGCGAGATAAGGGTTTGCTTTGGGTCTATCAACTTTATTCAAAGGACACATTTCTTACCTTATCTGAAGCACAAGTACTTTATAAGTTACCAAAATCATACTCTAATAAATTTAAGATTTTACTTCAACTCATATCCTCTTCCTTATCTTCATTATCTTCGGTTTCTCCCTATTTACTGCCTCAAAGCAATATCCTTCCTTTATTATGTGCCCAGTCAAGTGCCTCATCTATCTACAAGTTCCTCAGCAAACTTGTAAATCACAGAAATAAGACTAACATTGAACTTCAATGGGAACAAGATTTCCATACGTGATGGTCCACTGAATTTTGGGATAAATTGGGGTTAAAAATTCATAAGTCTTCAAGATCGGCTAGTACTACTCAAACTCTTTTCTTTCTATACAATCGACTTATCATTACTCCAACTACGCTACATAAATTTAAGTCTACAGTCACCCCAAATTGTTGGTCATGCAATGCTTCAAATGCCTATCTGTTTCATATGCTTTTTTTCTGTCCCTATACTCTCCAATTCTGGTTGAAGGTGTGATCTCAAATTAATGTCACTTTTCACACCCATTTTCCATTTTCTCCTATGAATATTTTTCTAGGCACACTCTCTGACTACTGGTAATCACTTATATGTAACACTACCATTGTAGACTTACTAATTGCAGTTGCATTCCAGCAAATAACAAAAAATTGGAAACAATCCACATAACTTTCTTTTCAGGCAGGGTGGTACAGTGTCTGTTATAATCAATGACTCGACCGTGCATACATTTCTCCCTTATCTCTACTCCTTAAAATAGAACATAGATGGTCCCTTATAACCATTTTCTTAAACGCTTCTGCTCGAAAGTTTGACCTCCATCGCCCTTTGTTGGAAGAAGTTCCCAAACCACCATGAATTGTCTTATGTTTTACATTTTTGTTTTTATTTTTATTTTCTAATTCCATTTTACAGCCATTACTCTTTACAATGTTGATATTTTCAATATGTATTGTGCTCTCCTGCTCCTTTATTGTTACCATTATATTATTATAACTTTACCCCCCCTCTTTAATTTTCTCTCTTTTTAGTTTTGTTGTAATCTTTCCCACATGTGCAACTCTTTTGACTTCCCTAATTTTTATTGTATTACTAGTTAACCCAATGTTAATTATTGCATTTAAGCTTTAGTTGACTGTAGTTGCTTTGTTGCATTTTTACTTCAATAAAGTTCTTCTTTAAACTTAAAAGCAATTTCAATTAAAATGTCAAGATAACTCCAGTGATTAATTGTCTTCCTGGAAAGAGGTTGAGGTTTGTCTAGTGGAAGTTTTGACTCATGGCAAGGTAGTGCAGAGGGTTAAAATGCTGGATGAAAAGAACATGTACCATGCAAATCACAAAGTGCATATAATGTAAATATGTCAATTTGTTACTGCTTCTGTAAGAGAGATCCTTTTGTTACTGATGAAGCGAGTAGTACAAAATTTTGTATACCCCTTATTTCTGCATGTTTAACTAATTAGAATAATCTATTAAATATAATAGTATTAATGTATTTGTGTGAAAACTAATCAACAATTACTAATGTATGAAAACATGTGGCGTTTGCATTTTGCATGGCTAAATAATTGTTATTACTAACCTATGTAAGCATATTAATATTAGAAAAATAGAATATTGCATGATATATGTTGCTTTTGTAAGGTTATCGTATGTTGCACCAGATGACATCAATGGGTGAGTATGAACGCTTTATATGTCACTATATGCTAGATAATTACAAGCACATAGGGGAATTAGTGAGGGTATAACATTTTTAGTCGTTATTTCTATGTTTTAATCTCCTTTTGTGTCTGTTTTGCTTAAGTTGTCCTTTGGGCCCAAAAACAAGATGGCCACCCGACCTACTCGATGAAATGGCCACCATTCCATGAGGTTTCGAGTGAAGTGCGCTTACGCCAACCACATGTGACAGTTGACTCGAAATGACCCTAAGCAAGATGTACCCAAGCAAGGTCACGACGGGAGACTCGCCAAATGTTCAAACAAAGGACTTTTGCAAGAAACCGGATGGATCATGCCTGACGCTATGACATTATTAAATATGTAAAACTTCACCGGACGATCTTAATGGACCAATGGATGATGCCCAGATCTTTATAATGTATCATTTTGACTTTACTTTTATTATAAAAGACGTTAGAATAGAGAGGGGTGTGTTTTTTCGTTTTTGCTTTTGCTTTTCGCTTCTTGCTCTTGCTCGCTCTGACGACTGATGTTCTTTGCTGACGGAGACGACGGTGACTCTACATGACAGCTGTGCTCCTGAATCTTTGACAGACTGAATTGCTGCCCAATTTCTTGATGAACCTGAGACTTTTGAAACCATATGGGCACTGATCGATACTTGCACGACTTTGGTCTCTGATCCGACCTTTGGGACTGTAGCGTGCTGACGACAAATTTTGATTACTTAGAGGAAGACCGATAGCCAGAATAGGTAAATATGGTATTCTGTGATTTGTGTGATGATTAATAAATTTACTAAATTGAATTAAATTCTTATATTTGATTAGATAAACTAAATATTGATTAACTAGCAAGTGTGTTCTGGTCGTTTATTGAGAGGAGAAAGAGCAGAATCTTAAATGTATGTAGTCGGAGTAAATCACCTCACTGATCCAACTAAATGATCCATCGAATACGTGGGAGGAGTTTCGTGAAGGTTTCCAAGTTTATGAATTAATGTACATATTTGTGTTATGAGGTACTCCTTTCATGTCGTCGCTTGGAACATTTATCTCTCCTGTAAGTGCAGGCCAGTGAGAAGTGAAGTGTGATTGTTGGTGATATGGGCCCTACTACTGATTGAAAGAGTGAATGTGTTAATGTGAATTTGGCCTGTGATGAAGGGAGGATATTTGGTACGGGGTTTTGATTTTATTCCTGTTACCCAAGTTTCCGCGCTGCAACTGTTTTTCTGGTAGCAGAGTTATGTTTTTTATTGTTTTGGTTTGGTGATTATTGCCTGTAAATAGCTTATTGATTATCGGAAAGTATTGGTTTATGTATTAACACTCTATGTTGAGTCGTGTTGAGTTCTATGTTGTTGGCACGGCTTCTGGGATGTAGGAAGTCGGAAGTTTGTAACGGTTCCGTAGTAGAGCAGAGGTAAGCGCTGCTCTCGGGAAAGACGGAATTGTTGTTGCCCTGTAGGTACACGGGGAAAACGTTTAACGATTGAAGTTGCACGACGCATTGTCTGGGTTCGATTCGGTAACATTGCCGTGTGTTGCCATTAGAGACATTTCCTGTTTGAAAGAAGTGTATGGTAGCAAATGTCACCTGTTAAATTTTGGTCTTAGGCACCAGGAGTCCAGAAGGAGCTCTGATAATGCTTATCACTGGAAAGGTAATAGGTGTTCCCTAAGCTTGCTAGAAGGATAAAGTAGAGGGAAGTGCTACTTTATTAACAAGTGTCATAATTCTGTAGTAGGACAGACTGTTCGCTGTTCTCAGGAAAGACAGAATTCTGTGTGAATGAACTACATTTTCCGTGTGAAAGTGCGTGAATGAAATAGCATTCAGGTTAATTGTGAAACTCTGGTCTTATTTCTCAGGAGCATTGGGTCTCCAACTAGGAGTCTTAATTCTGGAGAAACGGTTAGCTAATGCTTGTTAGAAGGGTTAGGTAGAGGGATGTGCTACTTTATCAACGGAAGTAACGATTCCATAGTAGGGCAGAGGTAAGCGCTGCTCTCTGGAAAGACGGAATTCTTGTGAGAAAGGTCATTAACTATTCTTTGGTTAGCGAAGCGGCCATTGGTGGCGTTTGTATGTTGTTACTAACAGATTTGTGAATTGAAAGAACGTAAAAAGTTTACCAAGAGAATTTTGTAAAGGAGGGGTCAATAGGAGCAGGATCTGCAGCAGCGGCTGCTGACGTCAGAAAGACCGCGCTGGGATTGGCCAGTCAGCCAGAGGTGTAAACGCTCCTGATTGGTGCGTTAGTGTACGCCGAGCTAGGAGTGGAGAATTGAAGGGTGACGTAGACCCTCCTGATTAGTGCGTTAGTGTGAGACGCGCTGGGATTGGAGAAAAGTGACGTTGACGCTCCGGATTGGTATGTTAGTGTGAGTCACGCTACGATTGGTTAAAATAACAGAGCAGATGTAAGGAAAAGACTAGCGATACCCAAAAGATGAAATGATGTATTATGATCCACCTGAAAAGGAGAAAAAGTCCTGGTTTGGGAGAATCAAGAAATGGTTTAAAAAGGACAAACTGATTGTGACTAGGGAAGGACAGTTGCTTCCCCCCCCCCCCCCCGAAAACCCCTGCATCCTTTATGGTTGGGAAATAGGGATATCATACTTGTATTTGGTTAGACAATTGGGTAAAGTACACTAGAGATGATGGAGTTTTGGCATTTCCAGAGCATGGTTCATTTAATTTAGCGGTTTTGCGAAATTTAAGAGAAAGAATGATGAACCTAGAACCGAGACCTAGACCGACACAGTTCGAAGCATTGCCCGAATGGGAAGATGAAATGCATGACAGAGAGAGACAGAGGAGTGGCAGAAGGTATAAGTACATGTTTGGTAGATATGGGCATGACACTCATGATGAGTGGATGAGAAGGTGGAGGAATGCAAGTATGACTGATGGTCTGTTTCCTGTAAGAACTGCTGAAGAACTTCGAGGAAGAAAATGTACGGAGAAGAGACATAATATAGGATCAAGAGGGTATGGAATGAATGAATGAGAGGATGATGTTCTTGATGACATGTTTTATAAAAGTCCACCTCCGTATCAACCAGAATCTGAAATGTTGACACCAAGTGCCCCAATGAGAGAAACTTTACGAATCATTAAGTCATAACCTGTAGCCCAAGAATTAGAAAGAAATAATTCCATTAGAGAGGTAGAGAAAAGGTCGGAAAATAAGGTAAATGGTGAAAACTCGGCGGAATTAGCAAAAACAACTTGAAAAGATAAGAGAATTGACTAAAAATCTAGAAGCTCTGACTGTTCCAGTGACTATAGGCCCTGTGATGCCTATCTTTGATAAACAGAAAGATAGTGAACATTGTTTAACGGTTCCCTATAACAGTAATAAACAGGTTGAGAAGCCAAAGCAGAGCCTAAATGAAGATCCATGGAGACAGACAATGAGTGTGATCGAACCAAATGTTTCGAATAACCCATTTATAGGTCCAAATGTAGCAGAAAGACATACAATGACAATGGAATCAGTATTAGAGACACAAAGGGACTCAAAACGAAGTAATGTAGAGAAACCAGTAGGTCCCTCTTCAGAAGAATTAAGTGAATGGTTGAGAAGTTTACAGAGAAAAGACAAAGAATCCCAATCAATAGATGTGGCTAAATTACGAATGGTACTGAAAGGTTGATAGTAGGAACTATCCCCACAGAGAAATTAAAAACTTATCAGGATGAGGAGTTACTGTTTTTGTGCAAAAGTGTAGCATGGAGACCAAAACATTTGCATGAAAGACTAGAAGTAGTAGCAAATGAAATGGGTATAGATATTGAAAAGGTGAAGGCTTTACAAAAACCATATCGAATAGATTTTACTGGAAAAGATATTGAAAATTTGAATACCACAGGACGAATAAGTCAGATTGAAGAAATAATTATCCTGTTGAGGAAATGGGGAGATGTAGATAAATGGAGAAGTAGGTGGTATAGAAAACGAGATGATGCCTCAGATAAAACATTTACAGCGTTTCCGGTGAGAGAAAAAGAAAAGGTAGTAACAGAATGCCCCATGAGAGAAATTCCAGGAGGAGGATATGTACATATTCCATGGACTAGACAAGATATTTTGTCTTTTACAAATGATTTCCCTCGATTACGCGAAAAGCCTGTGGGGTGGTTTAGGCAAGTGGACAGATTTGTGAAATTATCTAAAGTATTATGGATTGATCTAAACAGCTTATTCAACATAATAGTACCAGCAGATTTATGGACAGAGTGCAAGCTGATGATAAATTGGCCAACACAAGAATACCCGAGGGATCCAAAGACAGGAGCCCCAGACCCCGAAGTTATGAAGAAATATGAACAGGTTATTGCCTTTTTGAAAAATAAAGTTCCTCCTAAAGAAACTGATTGGGTAAAAATTGACAGAACTCATCAGGAAAGTAAGGAGTCGGTACATGCCTATTATGAAAGAATAATTTTGGACTTTAAACAGTTCAGTGGTGATGAAAATTTGAGTGAAAAAGATTTGAGTCATTTTGTACACCGATTTGTATATGGTCTACCTCCAGAGATTAGTGAGATGATCAAACAACATACTGTAGATTGGCAAAATAAGAAAATAGATGAAGTATTGAGACATGCAAAATATTTCAGTGATGAGATCGAAGCAAAACAGCGTAAATTAAAAGAGAAGGCTATGTGGGCACAAGTAAAAGTGGCAGAAAGACAGGAAGCTCAGTTAACGGAACATGCGAATAATACAGGCCCCAGAAAATTCATTCCTGGGAAAGGTAACGGAAATTTTAAGATAGAAGAAGCTAAAAAGAAATTCTCATGTCATAATTGCGGTAGAATAGGGCATTGGAAATCCGAGTGTAAATTTCCCCCAAGTACTAATAATGAAAATGCATCATTGAATCCACAGGTGCAGAATGAGGTGAGTGGTCAACCGCAGCGACAGCAGCAGGTTGTTACCCAACAGAATCAGGTGCCAAAACCGCCTTTTCCACAAAGCAAAAACTAACAGAGACACAGTAATGAGACAGGATTCTACAACGAAGAACAGGTAACTAAGCTGCCGTGCGCTAGCGCTGTTTCACAGTATTGGCTACAACGAGATGAGAGCGATTCAGAAGAAGATTATTGACGGTGCCGAGGGGAGGAAGAAGAGTGCGTACTTGGCGCAACTCTAGAAGTAGACCAGACCGGCCCATTTGTGGATGGGAAGATAAATAATGAAAATATTACTTTCCTAGTCGATACTGGTGCTTCTCGATCAACTGTTAGGTCAGCTGATGTTAAGCATCTTCCTCTCTCGGATGAAACGATCCAAGTAGTTGGTGTATCCAACTGACAGATTAAAACTTATCTTACAGAATCAGTGAAAGTTAACACAGGGAAATTCTCTGAAATGCTCCGCTTTGTCGTGTGCTATACAAGTCCTGTAAATTTGTTAGGTAGGGATTTGTTGTGCAAAATGAATTGCACTATTTTCTGTACCCCTGATGGTATAGCATTTGAGACCCCTGATGAAGATGTGCTGTATAAGATGACTATGGCGAACAGGGAAACTGAGGTTACTGAAGCCTATGCTGTATTTATCGCTGATGAATTTCCAAAATAATTAAAACAGACGGTAAAAGCAGAAGTCTGGGATTTCACAGGAGAAGATGTGGGACGAATGAGAAATGTGGACCCAGTAAAAATAACAGTGAAGGAAGGAATAAGCTATCCAAATATCCCTCAATATAAATTGACACCCGAGATAATTGAAGGAGTTACTCCTGTGATTGAAAAGATGATAAAACAAGGCATTCTGAGAGAAATAATGAGTAGTCCATGTAATTCTCCTATTATGGGACTTAAAAAGCCTAATGGAAAATTCAGGATAGTGCAAGGTTTGAGAAAGATAAACAAAATTATTGTATCATGTTGTCCCATTGTACCAAATCCATCTGTGGTTTTATCTTTTGTATCAGATTCCTCATGATGCAGAATGGTATACAGTGATTGATCTATGCCATGCTTTCTTTTCTATTCCATTGCACCATGACAGCCAGCAGATTTTTGCGTTTCGTTTTGGCGAACGTATTTTGGCTTGGTGCCGAATTCCGCAGGGATACACAGAAAGCCCCTCAATATTTAATCATATATTGAAGAAATCCTTGGAGAGTCTAGAAATGCCTGAAAATTCAGTGTTAGTCCAATACATCGACAACCTTCTTGTGGCGTCGAAAACCCGTGAAGCTTGTGAAATAGACACTATAGCCTTGTTGAATCATCTAGCTGATGGAGGACTTAAAGTGTCACCATTTAAATTACAATTTTGCAAGAAAGAAGTACATTATTTAGGCCATAACATTGAAAAAGGACTGAGAAAAATAACAATAGACAGAATCAGGATCATAAAAGGAATGAGACCCCCCATGACGCAAAGAGAGGTGAGAATGTTTCTTGGAATGGTTGGATATTGTCGTCAACTGATAAGCAATTTCTCCCTGATTGCAAAACCTTTAGTACACCTGACAAGAAGTGATGTGAGAGATCCCATTGATCTGAATAAAGAAGAATTGGCAGCTTTTAAGCGATGCTAGACCCAGTAGCTTTAGCCTTACCTGGGTGCTTGAAAGCCGTGGCTGCTACCTGTCGGAGTTTGGAACAGAGTGAAGGAATTGTGATGGGATATCCTGTGAAGGTGTTCGTACCACATGATGTGGCAATCCTTTTAACAAGGAGTCGTACTCAATGCATGACCCATAGTCGGCTGACTAAGTATGAGAAAGTCATATTAGGTGCAACAAATGTAAGTCTTGTGAGATGCTTGAATGTGAATCCTTCAACGCTGCTGCCTGAGAATGTGGATGTCAGAGATGAAGCAGATCATGATTGTCTGGATGTACTTGATTACTGTACCAAACCACGTCCTGACATAAAAGATGTACCATTACCAGAAAGTGATTTTGTGATGTGTGTAGATGGGTCTTGCCTGAGAACAGATGATGGAATGCTGAGTGCAGCATATGCGGTGTGCACAGTTGCAGCAGTAATGGAAGCATCCTACCTGAAGGGAGTAAAATCTGCCCAAGTAGCTGAACTTGTTGCTTTGACTAGAGCATGTAAGATTGGGAAGAGTGTGAGAGTGACAGTGATGACTGACAGCCAGTACGGATTTGGTGTGGTCCATGATTTTGGCCAAATATGGCTACAGAGAGGGTTTATGACATCAAGTGGAACTCCCATTAAGAATGCTGAGGTGGTTGGAAAATTGCTTGAGGCGATACAGCTGCCTAGGCAATTGACTGTTGTGAAGTGTGCTGCCCACAGTCAGTCTGGCGATTACATCGCCATCGGCAATAAATACGCCAATGATATGGCTCAATACTGTGCACGTAATCAGAATTCGATAAACAGGGCAAAGGAGAAGGAAGTGATTTCTTGTACCTTGATGTTTACTAACACTGTAGGTACCTGGGAAGAAGTAAGGCAATTGCAGGAAGAAGCAGGAGATGAGGAAATGAAGCAGTGGGTAAAAACAGGGTGTGAACCAAGGGAGAAAGACCATGTGTGGGTCTATCGGGATGGAAGTTATGCCTGATAGCATGATGTCTGCCATGGCACGGATGTATCATGGTCAGGGACACATAGGGAGAGATGCCATGATCAGGTCATTTAAGCAGACCTGGTACAATGCAAAATTCAGACTTGTAGCAGAAAGTCTTTGTCAGAGATGCCTTATATGTCAACAGTACAACCCTGGAAGAAAGACAGTGGTGAGTCTAGGAACAATAGGTCGAGAGGGAGGACCTTTTACCAGAATGCAAGTAGATTTCATTGAAATGCCTCTTTGTAACAGACTGAGGTATGTTCTAGTTATGGTCTGTTTGTTTTCTAGATGGGTAGAAGCATTCCCAACAAGGAGAAATGATGGAATCACAGTGGCAAAATTACTTCTGAGGGAATTTATTCCTAGATTCGGGTTCCCAGTAACAATTGAATCAGACCGAGGAAGACATTTCCATAGTGAGATCATAAAATTAATTTGTGAAGCATTGAATGTACAACAAAAACTACATTGTGCCTATCGCCCAGAGGCTTCTGGTGTGGTAGAACAAATGAATGGTACTATCAAAAACAGGATAGGGAAAATGTGTTTAGCCACAGGTTTGAAATGGCCTGATGTCTTGCCTCTGGTACTCATGACTATTAGATCAATTCCATACAGGACTACAGGGATGAGCCCCCATGAAATCATCATGGGTAGAGCGATGCGGCATGTGTTCATACCAGTCAACAAGCTGTTGCCTATAACTGATGACATGGTGTTGGATTACTGTAAAAGCCTGGCTGACGCAGTTCATTCTGTGTTTCATCAAGTTGGAGCGGATGCCACCACCCTTGAAAAGAAGCAAGCTCATGATCTGAGCCCAGGGGACTGGGTAAGAATCAAAGTACACAGAAGAAGAAACTGTCTGGTTACAAGGTGGGGAAAACCACGACAAGTGATTTTGACTACAACGACAGCAGTGAAGTGTGCTGGAATTAAGAACTGGATTCATGCAAGTCACACATTAAGGATTCCAAATCCAGTGGATAGCACGGAAAGAGAATATTTTGATGAAACAGAATCTAGTAATGAATCAAATGAGGAGACAAGAACAAAAGAAAACCCTGAAAGGGGGGAATCAGAAACAGATCTAACTTTTGTCCCAAGAAGCATTTCCTTGTGGAGAAGGTTGCAGATTTCTGATACCAGCTCAGACTCAGAGACTGAACAAGGAACATCAGGTTCAAGGAAAGAGAAGGACAGTGAAAAGACAATAAAAGAAATTGCTGAGAGAGAAGTTCCAGATGAAAAATTGAGAGAGATTCCACCTGAAATAACAAATCTAGAAGATGGACAGGTGCCAGATACAGAGAGAGAGGGAAAGATTTCTGCGGAAGACCCCCGAGGAGGTGTAGGGAACTCCAACTTCCAGTCAGAAGTAGGGACAAGTAGTCAGCAGGAAGATTGCGTGCCGGAGATTCGAGGAGGGACAGAATTAGGGAAAACGAGGGAAGTGGTGGAAAAAGAAGCTGTTGAGAGTAAAAAGGAAGTTGAAACAGAGTCAGAGGAAAGCGAAGATGAAGTACCTGAAGGTAGAGTTCTAAGAAAAAGAGCTTGGAGAACTGAAAAGAATGACAAAGGAAGTAAACTGAAAAGAGCAGCAAAAGACGAAGTTTGGCCGAATAAGATAAAGAGACTGAGATATCGACTGACACGAGTGAATTCACCAAGAGCTGAACAGGTGAATGAAGTGACAAGTCAGGAGAAATCGAAAGACAAAGAAATAATTGTAATAAAGGAAAGCAAAAGAACTAGAAAACCAAACCAGAAGTATAAATCACCGGAATGGACGTATGTGGCCCTGCCTGAAGTAAAAGAAGAGGCGGATAGCCAAGGAAACCCAGAGGTGACAGTACTGGAAGTGGTTGAGGAGGACGAAGAATCACAAATCCTGAGAGTTATCTTGTCCGATATTGGAGAAGAAGCGGATGTTCAGGACATTCTGTACTCAAATCACAAAGGAAAGGTGAAAGATGATGAGATGCCAAACTGAATGACACAAGAAAGCTGCTAATGGAAAGACAATAAAATACGAGAAAGAGACAAAAACTGGTAGGACCAAGTAGGTGCTTAGAGCCTTGCGTTAGACAAACTAGTTGTGAAGTAGAAGAGGCTAAGTCAAAAGACACTGTTCATTTTTTACGAAAATGGCAAACACTGATAGTAGAAAAGGTAGATGTATATTTTTGAAAAGATGGTGTAAAATTTGTTGTTGTTGTACAGGATTACAAATGCTTCTGTGGAGTATACTTGCTCTACTGATCTCATTTAAGGTTACTATAGATACAATAGAAGGACATAGTGAAAACAAAACTAATATAGAAAAGATTCAAAAGGTAGTTCCAACTAGAATAGATAGAAACTATTTGCATAAAGACAGGTCAATAACAGATTTTTCTAACAATGTATTTTCGAAATTACTGTATGAATATGTAAAGACAATGGACGTAAGGGACTGCTATGTCTGCATGCAGTTACCTGCATCTGTATCGGAGGGAGTGACTTATCACCACCTTCCTGTAACGTATGGAATAACATGTAGTGTAATAGCTAGTTTATTTTATCAAACAGGGAAATTAGAATATTATTTTTCAGATGTAGATAACATATTTTCGCAAGTACCATCAATTAACAAGTTAAACAAGGTAAAACCTGCAAAGGTATTAGGTGAATTTTTCTTAGAAACTTAAGAACTAACATTAGAATATATATTTAGAAACAATTTGACTTGCAGTTTAAAGAAAGAAGAAAAGACATTTTTGGATATGGTTGAAGAAAGGATATTGAAAATGCAAAGGAAGGCATCTGAAGGAAATGTGGAGAAGACAGTCTGGGATGTAGAAATGGAAAAACACTTGAAAGGAGAAGCTAGTCCAACTATGGCTCTAGATTTGCCTCAGAAAGGGAAATTGTGTATTAGAAGGAATCAAACTGCATATGATAATTACTTTGTAGGTAATAGTGACTGCCATGATACATACCGAATCATGGGTGGATGGGGATTTAACCTCTTCTGTGCCCATGACGAGATAGTCTCGTCATGGAGCACGGTCGCGCTGTGCCCATGACGAGACTATCTCGTCATGAAACCTGCCCACTAATGAAACGCCCGGCACAGGAGGGGGAAAGGGCGTGGCACAGAAGGGGTTAAAGGAGGAAAGGATCCCGTTTTTCCTGGATTATACTTGATTGCGGGAACAAGGCGTAATATCGTTTGCCAGACCATTGGTATGGCACATGTTATGTAGGCCTGGTTTTTACGAAGATTTTTCATATGGAAAGAGGAGAAGATGGTGTACATAATTTAGGTAGTTATTTAGCACATAGGAAGAGAGAATCTTGGTCAGAAATTGTGGGTGATATCTTTTGAGCATTGATACCAGCAGTGGGAATATCTCTGAATGCAAAAAAAATTAGAAGGTTATCAACAGTGGTGGATCGTTTGTCAACAAGCACCGCTGGTGGATTTTTATTGGTAAACACTGAAATGGTTGCCATGCGTGCCATGGTAATGCAAAATTGACTTGCCCTTGATATATTATTGGCGAAAGAGGGTGGAGTCTGTGGAATGCTGAAAGTTCAACATTGTAGTACTTACATTCCAGACGAAAGAAAAGATTTGAAAATTTATGTTAAAAATATAACTGAACTGCATGACGAAATTGCACCACTGGAGGTTGAAGGTGTTTGAGAAAAGATTGGTAAGAGAATTTCAGCTATTAAAAATTTCTTAGTAAACCTAGGTAGTACCTTTATAGGTAAAATTTTATTTCCATTAACATGTGTGATTTTCGTAGTATTAATATTAAGATTAGGTTGCCTTTGTCATAAAAAGAAGAAAATTCAGAAAAAGTTAAAAAGAGAAAATTTAAGGGGAAAGGATAAGAAACAAGAGAGGGAATTTGAAGAAATAGAATTAGAAGAGGTTAAGGAAAATATGTATAAGACAGCCAAGAGAGAAGAGTCGAGGGAGACTGAGTTGTGAATGAAAATAAGAAATCAATTCAACTCCATGAAAAGAGATACAAAATTGTAATGGTGTGGTGATAAAATCACCAAAGGGGTGATTGATGGAGCGGGTAGTACAAAATTTTGTATACCCCTTATTTCTGCATGTTTAACTAATTAGAATGACCTATTAATTATAATAGTATTAATGTATTTGTGTGAAAACTAATCAACAATTACTAATGTATGAAAACATGTGGGGTTTGCATTTTGCATGGCTAAATAATTGTTATTATAAACCTATGTACGCATATTAATATTAGAAAAATAGAATATTGCATGATATATGTTGCTTTTGTAACGTTACCGTATGTTGCACCAGATGACATCAATGGGTGAGTATGAACGCTTTATATGTCGCTATATGCTAGATAATTACAAGCACATAGGGGAATTAGTGAGGGTATACCATTTTTTGTCGTTATTTCTATGTTTTAATCTCTTTTTGTGTTTGTTTTGCTCAAGTTGTCCTTTGGGCCCAAAAACAAGATGGCCGCCCGACCTACTCGACGAAATGGCCACCATTCCACGAGGTTTCGAGTGAAGTGCGCTTGCGCCACCACATGTGACAGTTGCCTCGACATGACCCTAAGCAAGATGTACCCAAGCAAGTTCACGACGGGAGGCTTGCCAAATGTTCAAACAAAGGACTTTTGCAAGAAACCGGATTGATCATGCCTGACGCTATGACATCATTAAATATGTAAAACTTCACCGGACGATCTTAATGAACCAATGGATGATGACCAAATCTTTAGAATCTATCATTTTGACTTTACTTTTATTATAAAAGATGTTAGAATAGAGAGGGGTGTGTTTTTTCGTTTTTGCTTTTGCTTTTCGCTTCTTGCTCTTGCTCGCTCTGACGACTGATGTTCTTTGCTGACGGAGACGACGGTGACTCTACATGACAGCTGTGCTCCTGAATCTTTGACAGACTGAATTGCTGCCCAATTTCTTGATGAACTAGAGACTTTTGAAACCATATGGGCACTGATCGATACTTGCACGACTTTGGTCTCTGATCCGACCTTTGGGACTGTAGCGTGCTGACGACAAATTTTGATTACTTAGAGGACGACCGATAGCCAGAATAGGTAAATATGGTATTCTGTGATTTGTATGATGATTAAAAATTTACTAAATTGAATTAAATTCTTATATTTGATTAGATAAACTAAATATTGATTAACTAGCAAATGTGTTCTGGTTGTTTATTGAGAGGAGATAGAGCAGGATCTTAAATGTATTTAGTCGGAGTAAATCACCTCACTGATCCAACTAAATGATCCATCGAATATGTGGGAGGAGTATCGTGAAGGTTTCCAAGTTTATGAATTAATGTACATATTTGTGTTATGAGGTACTCCTTTCATGTCGGCGCTTGGAACATTTATCTCTCCTGTAAGTGCAGGCCAGTGAGAAGTGAAGTGTGATTGTTGGTGATATGGGCCCCACCACTGATTGAAAGAGTGAATGTGTTGATGTGAATTTGGCCTGTGATGAAGGGAGGATATTAGGTACGGGGTTTTGATTTGATTCCCGTTACCCAAGTTTCCACGCTGCAACAGTTTATAAATCAGAATCCTAATATAGAACATTGAGCAATTAACTGTCATCAAAGAGCTGAATGCAAACTGCAAGGTGTATGTTAGAGCTATATGTTTTTGTGCCCAGTCTTTCATTATTCTAATCTTGCCAAAAGGGTTCATTTGGTTAGAAAACAATTCTTATTATTAAAGAGAAGACCTAAAAATGGTGTTACCTTTTAAATTCTGAATTTGTACATTTCCAAAATAAGGACTCTTAAACTAATTTGCCTACCAGTATCAATGACATGTGACTCCTACACCTTGTAGTCCTATCTGATGTAACATTTCCTATACACTGATTTACACACAAATGATTGTCTCTGTGTAATGTGTGCATGATGTAAAGTGTGCTGACACCTTACACTGGTATGAGTGGCGCTAGAAAACTAAATGAATCTGAGAGACAGTGTTTATGGAGACTTGAGGGGCACTGTTAAAGGGTGCTAGCTATGGAGGGAATCAATGGCAGAGTAGGTCACTGGGGGGGCACCAACATACATTGTCGCACAAGGCGCCACCAGTGTTAAAGCCGTTGTGTTCTGACTTTCTGCCTTCATCACAGGGAGATAAGCTGCTGGTCAACCTCTGTTCCTTTCCTATCTTCACAAGTTTAAGCCCGCATTAGGAGTGATAGGAAGAAATTGGTAAAAAAAAACACGTGTAAAGCATTCTGTGCAATTGGGTGCCTGAAAAAAAAACCTGCTTTAAAAATCACATCAGTTAAAAATCAACAATAAAATGTAATGCGTAAGAAAAGTATAGTTTTGCATTAAATACAGATAGCTTTATTTATCGCGTGCTATTGTTATCACATGGGACAACCGAAAACACAATCACAAGTCGCCTTTTCTTCTGAAAAGCAGCAGATAGCAGATGGAAAATTACCCTATGGTAAACAGAATAATCGTATCAGCAAACATCTCAAATACACGTGAGGATTTTCATAAAGCAACTAGCACACACAAATGCGTAACATAACACCCTCAGACAGGCGAGGTCTACCAGGAGCCGCAGGCAATGCATAGTTGTGCTAATCAACAGCATGGGATATTGCCTGCTGCTGTGCAGCGTGCAGGGCAGCACGCCATGCAACAACATTTACAGACCTCGGCAATGCTGCAACATCCATGGGCTCAAAGACCCAGAAGGGGACTGAGGATTCAGAAGAAATGGCGGATTGCACACAAGAAGAGGTACTTACTGCCTGCAGACTTGACATAGGCACCAGGCGCCATTTGCTTTACACCCTAGGACACGTGCTGTAGTCCAACATTGGCATACATACTGCCATTCCTCCACTCCTGAAACTTGGCAGTACTTGAATGTTATGGTTTTTCAGTTTATATAGCGCAATGGTTACTCCATTACGGAGTGTCCCCGCGCTGAATTCCTTACAACAAGCTGCACACAGCACACAGCCTCAAACGGTGTATTGGATTGCTCAACAGGGGCTTACTGGGACTTTAAAACAGCCCTGGCAAAAATTATAAATTCAGCCCCTTATGTTCAGAAGTGCTAATTAATGTGCGAAAGAACCAAACCAACTGTTTCAAGTTGCTGCTGGGATCGCATAATGTGCAGCACCACTCCTGAAGGCAGGGAGCAAGTGTCAAAACCGGCCTCCTGGGCCTGCAGCCTCCTGGGGGGATTGCCCGCTTGCCTAGCTGGCCAGTCCGGCCATGTCGCTCAACCCACGTTTTCCAAAACACTCAAGCAAGTGATGGAGGCGGCGCTGAAGATCAGGGCACAGCAAACTATGGGGGAGATTTACTAAGATTTTGTGCAGTGTTTGCCTCACAAAAGTAAGGCAAATTGGTGCAATTTTTTTTTCCCAATTTACTTTCATTTAGCGCTGGAAATAACAGAAAAGTAATGCGAAGCAGTGTATAGTGCTGCTTCGCATTACTTTGCGCCATGGGGGCGTACCAATGCAACCACCCAATGTTTCTCACGCTAAACCCCATTTACTAAATAAAGTAGATTGGGTTTAGCGTGAGAAAACTGCGCCCTTTTCAAGTAGGCAAAAGGAAGGAGAAATGGTTTCGTTTCTCCTTCCTTTTCCGACTTTGCATGTGTGCTGCACTGTGCAGCATGCACACACAGTGGGAAAATGGTCAAAGTGAGTCTGTGCATAGAATTTTGTACTGGAAGGGGCCCTTCCGGCACAAAACCTATGCTAGACTCCCATGACGCAAAGGTGTCTCCGTGGCGCAGAGCGGCTGATTTCAACACCAGCGCTAGTGAGAGGGGAGGAGAGTGCCTTATTTTAGTAAGTAGGGCGCTCTCATCCTGTCTCCTTTTCATGTAGCATAGCGCAGCATTTGCGGCTGCTGCAGAGTGCTATCGAAGAAAAAATTGTAAATCTGCCCCTGTATTACCTATGGATTCACGTGCAGCAAATAAAATCAAAGAAATGTTTATGCTATTGAAGGGATCCCTGTGCTGGGGACATAAAGTGTTTGAATACTGCGTGGGTTGTCCCATGTAAAAGAGAACAAATCGTAAGATGCAGAACACAATTAACACACAGATGATCCGTGATGCAGATTTACTTTTCCCCACTGCTGAGACAAGTTCCCCGGCTCAACTCATGATGTAAAGATCATGCATAGAAGCTGTTTTCCCAACAGTGCTTTATTTGTAAAAAAAAGAAAGGAAAGGGAAGTGCCAGGGCCCTTCTCACAAATCCACTGCAACTGGCAACATCCGTTTCCCCTGCCAGCGCTGTCAATGCCAGTAGCAAGACAACTACTAATCCTCACGCTCCTATGGGTGAGACAATTCTGACTTCCCCAGGCCACCTAAAGGTCTGTATTATCAAAGTGTAATGTATGGTGCATTATTAAACACAGTTGGTGTGTTCAACCGCAAAATTGATAAGTAGTGCCACCACGTGGTGGACTGTCATAAGTGCCAGTGTTAAGAATTAAATGCCCTTGTCGACCATTGGTAAGCACCGGCTCAAACTAAGCACTGCTTCCCAACACAATGGAAGGCTTACCACCCAATCATATCTGGCTACTATGTAGGTGTAAACCTATCCATTACTTTTCAATTACATGTGTATATATTTGTGCCCAAGATATACAAACATGGAGATATTAATGTTAAAACATTGAAAGAAAAACACTAAAGAAAAAATACTGAACAAGCAGGTGCATTATGGTTAATGTAATCAAGTGTCATACACATAGTTTAAATTAAAATACAGATGCAAGAATATGTCTGCCAGGCTGGAATTACCACACACACACACACACATACAAACACACAAACACACACACACACACACACATACACACACATGCAGGCATGCACGGTGCACGCACACATGCACGCACACACACACACACACACTTTGTTGGTTCAATAAACATGTGTTACAACGTTGAATGACTGTATAAAAACTTCAACGTGAAAAAACGGACTTTTTTAATATTATAAAACAGCATGTTTAGCTAAACCTGCGCATGCCAATGCAATTTCTACAAGTGCTAATGGATACCCCTTGAAACGAGGGTTAATAACACCTGTTACACACCCAGCCACAGTGCAGGAACATTCATGCAACCATGGGCATGTCTGGACTTGGAATACAACTGAAAGGGCGTTTGGTCTGTTAAAGGCAAAAGGTAGATGTTTGCAGTGGAGTGAGGGTGCCCTGGAGAGCACACCAGAGAATTTAGATCTTGGCGGACGGGTTTCTCCTTCCCAACGGTGACGGCTCTCCCGTCGCCAAAATATAAATCCCATCGGGTATAATGGGATTAATATTTCGGCGGATTTGATATCCGTCACCATTGTGACAGAGAATAATTGCCAAGATCTGAATCAGGCTCACATTGCTTGCACACTTGTTGGTTGCACCATGCTCCATCATCTGGCCATGAGGTGAGGCATTCCCTTGCCTGATGACTTATAGAGAGTGCAAATAGACGAATCAGAGGAGGAACAGCAGCGTCAGATGCAGGATTGCAGTGCCAATGCCATCAGGGACAACCACTTCATTATTTTTTGTTTGTGAGTTTTTAATTAAACAACATAGACTTCACTAAAGACATTCCACATGGTAATGCTTGAACAATTGCTTTTCTATTCACAGTAAACAAATCTCTGTTGGACTCTTACTTCAGTCATATTAGGCAAATAATTGAACATCATGAACCAATGAGACGTGTACATTTAAACGGATGCATCATAATCTCTATTCCCCAACATGCTTTGCAATTAACTTTCAAGATTGTATCTCACATGTAAATTCAATCATCCAAAATGGGCAGCAGGTACTGTCTGATGAACGGCGCTATTTTTGTTTTTATTGTTGCTGCCTCACCATGCGAACCTCACATGCAGATCATCTTTAGCCGAACTCTGGGGAAGCCTGTGAGGATGGTGCACCATCTCCTGCTCCTCCAGTAATCTTCCACGGATAAAAAATGAGGCCTTTGTGCTTGTGTGACCCTCATACATCGGTCAACTTCATGTGAGCATTGATGCGGTTAGTTGATTAAGAGCACTTGCTTGCAGCCTCTGATGTTTTCTCTACTCTTTCAATGATTTTCTTCCCTCTCTAGGATGTCTCGTATTTCTGTTATGGCTGACAAACTTTGTGAAAGTTTTCAGTAAACTATCCTGTACCTGCTCTAGGTTAATGATGTATATAGGTATGTTAGTTGCTCTCTAATATTTCTTTCTACAGCATCATGTATTCTTACTGTTTCATGTTTGCTTGTCAACTGTGGTGGGCTCCATTGCTCATGTCTTTTAGATTGCACTACTGGCTTATTGACTGCTTAAAATCGTATGGAAATCCTTCTCTCTCTCAAATGTAAGGTTAACTATACACGCTACCCACACCGCGCATCCGACTCAATGGAACATTAACTGATGCGTTTCAAATCACCCGGGGGACGCGACAGGGGTGCCCATTCTCTCCCCTATTGTTTGTGGTGGCACTCGATCCATTGTTGCAGCATCTCCAGGAGAGGCACAGCCACCAGGGCCTGCAATTTAATACATGTCTCCTACTTCTTACATTGTATGCAGACAATATTATACTGTATGTAAGGCACCCGGATGATAACTTAACACCACTACTCCAGGAAGTGACAATATATGGTACCCTGTCAGGTTTACGTATTAATTGGGAGAAGTCGGAGGTTTTCCAACTGACAGTGGCGACCTGTGACAGAACAGTGGAATATCCACTGGCGTGGTGTGATGACTCTGTGAAATATCTTGGAATCCACATCCAAAGAGAAAAGGATCGTATCCTCCAGCTGAATTACGGCCCGTTTATAGAGAAGCTGGGACTCAACATAGAACGATGATTGATGTTGCCCTTGTCAATGGCAGGTAGAATAGCTGTAATTAAGATGGTGGTTCTTCCACAATTTTTATATCTTTTCCAAAACATCCTTATTCTGTTGTATAATAGTTTCTTCACAGACCTTCGAACGCTGTTGATATGACTCGAGGGGGGGGTGGGGAAAGCAGCCCTGAATTGGTTGGGATACTTTAATGTTGCTGTATGAAAAGGGAGGGTTTGGGGTATCAAACTTTCGGATATACTATTTGGTAGTGCAGGCGAGTTTTGCCCGACACTGGTAAAATGCAGATGTCGGGATCCCATATCACAGACCAGAGGCCGATCTGGGGCTTCCGGCGCCACTCACCACCCTGTTACCGGTAGGGTTCCGCGAGACCCGCACAATATCCAAACACTATCCACAACCAGTTGGGCAAGGCATAAACTACTAAGGGTAACTGGATCCCGCATATTATATTCATCTGCACTGCTACTAGTGGGTAATGGCTGAATTCCTATTTTGCAGGAGGCCTTGGTAAAGCGCACGTTGTCTAAATTTCAGCTGGTAACATTTGGTGATCTGTTTCCCAACGGTCATGTTTTCTCGCGCACGGAGGACCCTCGCTTCCGTGAGACCACTATAATGGATCACTTTGTGTTTGCAGAGGTTCCAGAGGGCATTGTGGGCGAGTATGTATAGTTATCCATTAGAACCCTCTGATTTCCCAATACTGACAGGGGTTATTAAGGATGGGGATGGGAGTCATCTTATCGCTAGGATGTATAATGCTGCCGTGGCGATGCTTCCTGGTTGGGATGCGGGGGTGCGGGTAGCTTGGGAACGCGACCTTGGTCACCCAATTACAGATGCGCAGTGGGGTCGGTGCTGTACACAAATATGCCGGGTCTCCCCTAACCATAGGCACAAGCTGCTGCATTTAAAATTCCTGTGGAGAGCGTATATGACACCTAGCAAAATGCATCATATAGACCCTTCTCGCCAACACACATGCCCGAGGTGTCGCTCCCCAGAGGCAGACTTCGCACATATTACATGGGAGGGCTATTGGAGGTCAGTCTTCGGAGAAATTTCTCGTAGGATTGAAATGGAGATTACACCCACGCATGGTGCTAATAGGGTACTGGCAAGACCTCCAAAATCCAAGCGTTGATTTGTCGCAATTGTACTCCTCATTGCTAAATGTGAAGTAGCCATCAACTGGGGTAGCAAGCACGCCCCCACACTGCATGCATGGCTCCGTGGTATGACATACTGCAACACTACTAGTGACACATATGCACAACTGCAGCCACCTGTAGCAAGGCCCGTGGATATCTGGCAACCACTTCCATACTACCTGCTGGCAACGCGGGATATCAATGACACCCTACACAGCCACAGCATGTACCCACAGGAGCCGGGGGAGATAGGGAAACGCCTGGGGTTGGTGTATCATCGCAGAGTTTACCGTGAATATAGCTGGGTGTTGAGCCTGGCCCTATGCAGTACAGACTTCTGTACCTACTGTTAAACTGGTCGAAATAGGCATGTATCTGGAACATGTAACTATGTTTTTCAATTATGCTGCTCAATAATGCACTGTAATGCTACATAACTTTCTTTTTCTCTTTGGTGAAATTAATAACAAAAAACTTTTTTTTTAAACTGTAAAGTTGACTATAGCTTCGAGCCTGTTGTGGGATTCGTCCTCAGGAGAGATTTGAAGTGTTATAAGTATTAAACTTTCCATAGTGCTGACCATCCCATGGTGTACACTGATCTTAGTGATATGACGTTGCCAGTGATTTGGTCTGTGATGCTATAAACACCATGGCCATGTCTGATGAAGTTATAGTGGGCATGCAGGCGACAGCACAAAGAGCAGGACTGCTAGAATTGGCTCCTTGAGTGGTATTTTCTAAAATGTCACATGTCGTGCATTTCTCAGGCGAGGGTGTGGTAGTGGAGGCCAAGGTTCCAATGATTGTGGCTGTTGTTGTGGCCCATGTCAGTATCATAGAACTATCAATGGATGCCACCAAGGTGACATATTTTCTCACATGTAGCACTTATCTAAGCTGTGACATGGGTGAGTACTTCTAACTGTGACTGTGCTCTGGTCTTAGACTTGAAACCAGTTAGGACTCTTGCCTTCGAAGGTGGAAGGATCTTCCTGGGGACTTTTGATGAAACAGAGGAACGGCTTTTGCTTCTAGTCATGGCCTGGCATAGCATGGTGGGCTTAGACTTGCTCATAGTTGGTGCAGGGTCCCTTGGTGCGACTGGCCCATGCCCTTTGATGCCTTAGACTACTTTAATCAAGTTCTTTGTGTATTCTTGAAGTGCTGATGCTGCTGTGTCAGACGTGAGGTACATGCTCATGCTCTGAGTCATCTGTGATGAAAATTATTCCTGCAAATGTGACATGATTTAATTTAATTTTGGACTCCCAACAGCCTTTTTGATAGCCAATTCACATGGGATGTTCACTTGCTTCCTTTTAAATTTGTTAGATGATAAGTCTGAGGGGAATTACAGGCATTTGATCTATCCTTTCTTGTTTATTTTTAACACTATTCAGAGGCTCTTAATAGCTACATAGTTTGTAACAGATCTCTTTTCAGTCCTTTAAGAATGTAATTCCACATAGATATATATCAACTGGTAAGAAACCATGGTGAATTATTTAGTGCGACACTTGATTTCAACCACATATAATTTCTACACCATAATCGCCATACTTGGATGTGCCTGCATATGCCATTGTATGTTACAGGCACTTATTTTGGTTTCTCTGTTGAACTCTCTTGCCATTCTCTTATCTACCAGTACTCTCCAGTCCTCCTTTGATGTACTCTACCCAAGACATGCCCAAGGTGTTCAGGACTTTTTACTCTCATGACCTAAGTAATAGTTTTGGTGGTTGTTGTCCTCCGGTTGCTAGGCTATCCTTATGTTTTGTCACCATTCGTTTAAAGTCAATGTCAATGTACTACTTTTTGTCATCCTCCAGTTCATGTGGATAACTCGGCATTTCATTTATCTTCTATGTATGTCCTTCAATAAGCGAGTGTGTGTGTTTGGGGTGTTTTGAGCATTAGATGCCCCATGATTCAGTCGGGGTCAATAACATCTGTTTGACGCTATCCTTCAACTTGTTGGTACTTTTGTGGTGAGGATGGCATTGAATTGTAACACACAAATCCCTAGGTGATTCCTGAATGATATTCAGCTGCCTCCAAGTGCAGTCATCCGGTTCTTGGGTGTCCACTGTGCTGAACAAAGCAAACACAAGGAGATGATGGACAGAGCGCTGAAACATTTCAGACACTCACCCCCAGTCACAGATCTGGGTTGAATCCATCATCGTTCTTTAGCTCACTTCGCCACCCCAGTTCAGACACAGCTATATGTAAATCAGTCTTGAGCCTGTGCCTCATGGGAACAGTCCAGCTCGAACTGCCAAGCCATGTCTTCCCTGGACCGGAAACAAGCATCCTGGGACTGGTTTCAGGCTAACAGTCCTCATTAGCCAGGCTAGCTTGAATCCAGTGGCAAAGTGAGCAAGGGACCCACGTCTGGGCATACTGAGCTGGCGAAGTGAGCTAAAGAATGCTGATGGATTCAAACCAGATCTGTGACTGGGGGTGAGTGTCTGAAACTTTTCAGCGCTCCGTCCGTCATCTCCTTGTGTTTGCTTTGTTCGCCCTAAGTTGGCAGGGTATGCCCAGACAGGGGTCCCTTGCTCACTTTGCCACTGGATTCAAGCTAGCCTGGATGATGAAGGGCGTTACCCAGAAACCAGTCCCAGGATGCTTGTTCCCGGTTCAGGGAAGACCTGGCTTGGCTGTTCAGGCTGGACTGTTCCCATGAGGCACAGGGTCAAGACTAATTTGCAGATAGCTGGGTCATAACTGAAGTGGCTAAGTGAGCTAAAGAATGATCATGGATTCAACCCAGATCTGTGACTGGGGGTGAGTGTCTGAAAAGTTCTAGCGCTCCTTCCATCATCTCCTTGTGTTTGCTTTGTCCACTGTGCTGGAGACACTTATCCAAGTTGTTCTGCACTGTCTTTCTCAGGCAGTGGCCTCCTCCCTCTCCATTGGCGGATGACATGTCCTGTGGGTGGTAAGGCAGGTGGGACACTTAAAAAAAGAAAAAAATTAAAAGCACTTACCTGCGAGCGTGACGTGATGTCCTCCTCAATGGTCTTCCCTCTCCGAGGCAGGCAGGCTCCAAACTCCCAAACCAATCCGAGCACCTCTGTCACCAGAATGAGAGCAGTGCTAGGATTGGTGGGAGCAGCCTCACCCAGCGCTCCACAGCGCTCTGAAGGCCTTGGTTTTCTCTAACTTAGCTGTGTAAAGGCAGCTGTGTTGGACACGTTTAGAGTGGCCGGCCAAAAAGTTGTGCACGCTTTAAACTGAAAGTGCCCTGCTCTCTCTGCTGCTGCCAGTCAGCAGCAGCCCGCCCCAGTTCTGACACTCCATTCGGGATGGGGTGAAGAAAAATTAAATGGTAATGAATTAATTTCATTACCTTTTTATTTTTCTCCCTGGGGGCATTTTAGTGGGGCGAGGCTCCTCCGCTCAAATGGAGGATCTCCCTCTCGCTTTTTGCCCAAAAAGCCAAAAGTGGTATCTTTTTGCTATTCTAGACATGCGCTACTTCCCGATATGAATAATAACATGGACCAATAATTATTGCACTAGCAAAACTCTGTGCATACACAATTTATTATGTGCAATAAATATTAATTGCTGAATTTATCATACCAGTTAAATTCTGTTTCTGTAGGGCACGGTAAGACATGTAATTTATCGCTCTAATCTTAATGAGGGCCTAAATTTACCAATACTACATTCACATTCCAGCACAAGAAAACGCCAAAAAACGGTCTGGTAAGAGCATAATGGATATTCATTACGGTAGGGAAAGAGTCAAATCTTGCACTACCTTTGACCTTGCCAAAGTTATAAAAGAGAAGCATCACAGGCTCCTCTATGACGTGCAGTGACTGGGAATTACTTCATGCAACAGATTTATGGAAAATACATAAATGAAGAGGTAAAAAGTTGGATTTTTTACAACTACATTTGTCAAGGATGCTGTTGGAGAAATTAAATGTTAAATTTGTTATTTTTGATAGAATCATGTTGAGCTTCTTATGCATATTTGGTGCTTCCTTTACTCTTTTATGGCATAGAGCAGCGCCGTAAGCCTTCCTGTGGGACTGCCCTAAGTCAAAAGAAATGGGAAGGAATGCACTGTATCTATGAGATATGGCGCATTCCTGTCCTCCTTTACTGTGCTGTGCAAAATGGCTGCCTAATGCCAATGCTGGTACCCTTGCACCATGGTGCCTGTCTTGAAAGCTGATTATTTTCATGCAGGAAGGGACATCTTCCTTCACAAAAACAACTGTTACGTCAACCCTGGGGAGGCATAGGCTTTTGACACATTTCCAGGTTTACAGCATGGTGTAAATCTGGGAATGTGTCAAATACCATGGGAGTTACTTGGGAACACCCACCGTAACACTCATGGCACGCCTCCCTATCGCTGTGTGAGGTAACGCAGTGACTTGCTCTGCGTTGCCTCACACATATCTACAAGGCCATGAAACACCACACAGAGTTGATTAACGTGGCCTCGTAGATTTGGCTCTGCAGTGCGCGCCGCCCCTTAGAGTGTAGGTTTAATATTAACAAAGAATGCCGGATTGAGTGCCCTGGAGAGTAGAGTCTTCCACAGGAGTGCAAGCACATCGACCCTGCTAGGGTGATATGGCATAGTAGGTACAAACTGCTGAGCCTTGTTTGGTCTTCTCTTGAAAATCAAACTGAAGTAGATCAGGGTCTGAGGGGCTCATGGCTGCGATATAGTTAGGTCTCGCCTGACCCAGCGCATGCGCTGGTCTGGTGAGACATTTTGTGAGGGCTCCAAAAAGTGCTACCAGGCCAGCCTAGAGCTACAGTGCATGTGCGCGGATGAGCGCGCCGCGCTTGACCGCGATTACTTTCACTTTCGCGGCCGCTTTGATGTTTGATCGCGATCACTTTTGCGGCCGCTTGGCATAGCCAATAGGTCTCGCTTTTGGGACCTTATAAGTATTAGTTATGCAACTGTTGCATGGATAAACACTTATAAGGTCCCAAAGGCAAGACCTATTGGCTATGCCAATGCTTGTTTTTATTCTGCTTTCAAGATGTGAGCACATAGTAAACAATCCACTCTAGTGTATGCCCCACAGAGAGGACCATCTGTCATTGTTTCACACTACATAAACTAAAATGGCGTCCAGGGTCAAGCAGAGGCCACGTGGAAGAACAAGCGGCGAGCCTCGAGTATTCTAACTTCATTGATCAGATAACCTCTTAAAATCACAATTAGGGGATGAACGAGAAAAAGGACATGACAGCTCTTAATGCAAATTATAGGTTCGTGAGTGTATTTAGTACAGACTCACTCCTTATGAATAATAGCGCTGTTATTGAGTTAATAGCCGAAGGCAGGCGGCCCCACATCGGGTGAAGTGGAATACAGGCGGAGCTTTGAACAAGCATGAGTGTGGAACTTACATTCAAGGAATACTTCCTCGAATATCTGTACACCAGTGGAGCACACCGGATGACATACTGCAACTGCAAATAAAAACCAAACTGTTTTCATCTTCATTTTCTCTTCTGCTTATTTCTATGGGTTGCACTTCCACGGACTTAAAGTAAACGTGTATTTGGTTTTGTTTAATATCCATTTCTTATTGTTTTTACCTATAAACAGGCTAGTTAAGCCATTTGAAAAGAGTGTTTGGAAGGCATGATGATTAGAAATGTTAATATGGGACTGGTTCCACAGGAAGGAATATTAGAGCCCTTCATAATAGAAAAGGTAACAAATACAAAACCAACAAAACAACCTTTGAGTATATAGGGGATGGGGGCACCCGAAAACCAACACGTGGAAAACGAAACAAGTGCATTGAGGGAAAAGTCAGGATAACGAACTCAAGGCTGCGGAGGAACCCCACCAACACGAGAAGTTGCCAGGCACTGTGTTGGGTGAAAGGGGGGAGCACAGACCACAAGCACGTATTTAGGTGTGGAATAGGCTGCTTTACTGAAAACAGGTGTGCATCACAAAATAAACATTAGGCCTTTGTCTTTAAAAAAACCAAACATCACTATCCACAAAACCTCCTACCGTCACTAATCCCCCCTCTCTAAAGTACCTGCCCCCTTTCATATTCATCTTACAATTTCTGAAGTCCTTCCCTGTCATTGATATTTTGACCTTTAATTCTCCTACCTCTTAACCTCTATTAAGATCTAACTATGTACATTCCGACAGCCTAACTTTAAATTCCTTGTTTCATCCAGGTTTCACTTTTGGTTGTCAACCCCAATTCTCTATGGCAACAACAATAACCTTGCTCTAGAATCATGCCAACTTGACGGCCCACCACTTCACACCTGCTTCAAGAGACAACACATAAAACCAAGCTCCTGCGCACCTGTAACCACTTAAACTAGCCACCCTAAAGAAAAAGAAAGGGCCAAAATGGACCCAAAAAGAACAAGAATTTGCAATGCAATACATTTCACATTTGGAAGAGTTAGTGCTATTGCCGTTGTAAATGACAATGTCTATTACCTTTGTATTTTGGTTTGTAGTGCAATGGATGTATGTGGTGTGGAGTGGACTTATGTGGGTTTATTGGAATTGTTAGTTGTGGAATTGCGTGGTGTGGAATTGTGTGGAGTTTATTTGTGTAGTGGAATTTTGTGGCATGGTGAATAGACAGGGGTAAGAGCTGCACAGAATAGATAGAAAGGAAGATAGAGAGGGAAAAGTAGTTTGTGCAGGAAGTGTTGAATGACCTGCAAACAGAGGAGCAGAAAGAGTGTGTGAGAAAGAGAGAAAGAAGGGAAGAGCAGGCCACAGACATATAAAGAGTGTGTACGCAGAAGACACCCTAAGAAGAGGAGAGCACAGGTTTGAGGGATGAAAACTTTGAAAAGGCACAGGAAAGGAACTGTGTTTAGTATGTGTGAGCAGGCAGTACAGAGAGGAGATAGGGAGTGTGAGGGAGGGATGAGAGCGATAGTGAGATTGCAAGATGAGAGGGGGAAGTGGCAGTGTGGCAGTGTGGCAGTGGCAGAGAGATGAGAGGGGCGGTGGGTCTGAGGGGGATAGTTGACAGGGTTGTTGGAAGTGCAAGGGGGAGACAGGTTGCACCTATCTTACAGGCTAAGATCTCAGACAACAGGAAGTGATGATATTAAAAATGGCAAGAATCATTACAACCAAACATTTCACCGAAGTGGGCTGCATTGTGCCAAGAACATCTGCGATATCTCAAGAATTATTATGTGGGTTGACATTCGCCTCATCACTCACGTGCATATGCAGATTCGCGCTATCACTCAGTAGTCCTCAGAGCAATTTTAAGTCTCTCACTATCAATCAAAAATACTGAATGCCTTTCTGATTTGCACTCAGAGATCCAAACTCATTTTGTCAAGACTGTTAACGACAACAACCAATGGCTATAATGCTGGCTGATTAACATGGCGTTGACTCTAACAAACAATGGCTGAGGGGGCTGGACTTTAGCTCCTCTCTCTGTGCATTGATGCTCCGAGCTCTGGGAGACTACTCCAGCTTTCTAAAAATCTGTAAGTCAGTTGTGACCCGAAACTTTTCTACCTATCTCGGGTAAATGGTGAACGAGTAAAAACTTGAGATTTTAACAGCATGCAGGACCAACCATAGGTAAGAACTCAGGAGAGTGTGAATTATGAACTAGCTGAGCTAATGTAAATTGCCCTATTTAACCCACTCTAATAGCTCTTATACAAACAAAGGAAGATTTGAAATCAACCGTTAGCATAAGCGAGGCCACATCAAAAACTGCAGTGATGTACCATGCATGAGATGGTACTTCAGGAAGGGAGAACATCGAGCAGAAGCTCTGTGGAGAATAGATCTGGTTAAAAGGAGGCAGGGCTTCACAGGCTGGGGCTGATCTGCTTCAGCCATTATGTCACTAATATAAAAAGATGTGAAACACTGGAAGGAGCTAACTGCTGCTTACACCTTTCAGGCCTGTGGACTAGTTGACGCAAACCCCTCAAAGTCAATGACAAGTTGCAGTATCCAATTTACCTGGGTTATTTACTGTATGCCCTTTATGCAAAGGAACATTAATTTTCTACTCTTAAATATACAGCAAGGTGAGAAAGACAGTGTAGAGATATTTACTGATGTGTCCAAGATTGCAGAACCTTAACTTCAAAGTAAGTGTGTGAGAAGCTGGTCTGGTATGTGATGTCCACTAATGTAAGTGGGTACCTTGCACCACTCCAGACAACCTTATGGTGATTTAAGAGGTCGTAGACAACCTTAGGAAGCTCTCTAAGTGGGAGATGTGGAGAGCTGCCTTCAGGCTTAGTCCAGAAGGAGTGTGAAGCAGCTTGTTTTACCAGACTGCAATCTTATGGTATAGATTAAGTGAAAAAGAACCACGCAAGATAGATATCAAAATATATATTTATTATAATATACTCTACACGTTTAGATAGCTCCTACCCAGAGATAATCACAATGCACACAATATTTTGCAAAGAAACACAGTAAATAGCAAAGAATACACAGAGGACCCCAGGGGGGGACCCAACCATATACTAAGAAAGAGGTATAAGAACCACAACTTGGGTCAAGACAATGTCGAGAGGATGTAGAAGTCCTGGGGACCCAAGGAACCTTCCAAGTTGAGTGACTAGGAACCCCACGGAGAGCGTGTGCAGTGTGGAAAAACGACTGCATGCTCCGTACAAGTGTACGTGTAAGTCGCAGTTGGATTTTTTTTTTAAAGTTAAGGACCCTTTACAGTAGACCCTGAAGAAATCACATGGATGACAGAAGGTTGGAGAGCCACCTCACCCGTGGATACCCTTGTACACACGTTACCTACACCAGGGAAGCCAGGTGCATACGTGTGAAGTGGTGTCAAAAACCGCAGTCAAACCCAATGGAGGACTTCAGGAAAGTGCAGCTACTGACGAAGGAGAAAGTGTCCTTTGGATTCTGAAGCTGAATTCCAGATGAGAGGTACCTGCAAGCAGAGGGGACAGAGACTACGTCACTCAGGAGTTACCAGGAGACTTGGACGACGAATGCTTTCTGATGTCGGGTGTTGCTGGAATGATGACGATGACCTTGACTCTGCAGCTGTGAGGACCAGGCGACACTGACGAAGACCAGGAGATGTGCACAATCTGTGCAATGAAGGATGTCAAGTGCTGAGGGGTCGGTGTCCGGCAGGTGCACCAACAAGCCTTGGCAAATGCAACCAATGCAGGAGCAAAAGAAAGAGCAACGTCGGGACCAGCAAGGTCCAGGGGACTCACCACAAACAAGGGAGTCAGTGCAGGCCCAAGCAATTAGGGGAGACCAAGAGAAGCAAAGGTGACCCACAAATGGACCCACAAGCAGGAGGCACTGGAGTCGCGAGAGGACCTCAAGCAGCTGACCGAAGGATGCAGGCCACGATGCACACAATGCTGTGGACCAAAATTCTGGTCACTGGAGATGCTCGAGGTTGGGGCTACTACGAGCCCAAAGATTTTCTTGGAAGGAAGCCAACAAGCTTTTGCAACTGCAAGTTGACGCAGTGCACAGGGGTTCGGTTATTGCAACCCCCACGAGGGATACTGGCCTCAAACTTGGTGAGAGGGCAGGGCAGGCCTCGGGAGCTGTGTAAAACCACCACTTGTTTTGCAGAACCTTACGACATCTGAAGGTGCTCAGGATCAGCAGACCGATCAACTTTATTGTGGTGCTTGAAACGCAGGAGAGTGACTCCTTTACTCCAAGGGAGATTCCTTCAGGTGTCTTTGATGCCCACAGGCCTTGGAAGGTTCCTGAATGGTACACAGGCACAGACAATGCAGCAGACTGGAAAGGAGATGAAGTTGAGCCCAAACGAAGTCCAGCTAAGTCCAGAGTGCCCATACGCTAGAAGAAGAAGTGGTGTCTGGTCTTAATCTTATCACACGATGAATCTAGGGACCTACACTCAGGTAATCCCTTAAGTACCCTAGAGAAAGGGTTGGGATGATTAAGGGGACACTCCCAGGGGAGGGTTTGGATGGGGGGGAGGTTACTCCTATATCCTTTGTCCAGTTTCATGCCAGAGCGGGAGCCAATGGCTCCCAGGACTGGTTTGAACTGGACTATGCACAGGGACACCAAATGTGCCCCTCATGCAGACTTAGTGGCCCTGGCAAATGCACCCAGCCGGTCCCAATACATTAAATCCTGTCTAGGAGGTGGTCACACCTCCCTGTGACAGGATGCCTATTGTTCTGCCTTCCCCTGCTCGAGCTAGGCTCAGCAGCAGGAGGGCAGAAATGTGTCTCTGGTTGTCAGCAACCATTTTGTACTGTTCGGCTGTAGAAGGTTGGCACTGGGAACACTGAGAGCTCTTCCAGTGCTTGGAATCATACCTCCCTCACCGTTTAGAGTGTGGGAGGTATGATTCCAACATATTTGATATCAAACATGATAAGATTCGTTGCAGCCAGTATCGAGGTGGTCATCGCGTAGTTACGCGGTGCCCCTCCATATACTATATGGCTGCTTTCTGACAATCGGCAGAATGGACTCCATAGGCTGTAGGGGTGTCCTGCTCATGCAGGGGCACCCTCTCACTTAGAACCAAGTACCCTACCTTCAAGATTGCAAAGGCCTGCTATAGGGGTAACTTATAGGTTTTTAGTGCAGTGACCCTAGATATAGGAAACCTATATCTCTAGTAAGAGGTGCTAGCACCAGCTTACACAGACTGCAATGGCAGACCTGTAGTTCCATTTTAAATGGTCTCCCATGGGTGGCATAATGCATGCTTCAGCCCATGGGGGACCTCTGGGGTACCTATGCCCTGGGTACCTTAGTACCATATACTAGGGACTTATAAGGGTACCCCAGTATCCAATCTGGGATGTACCTAAGTACTGAACATAACAATTTAGGGAGAAAGCAGATAGACTGGGGTCCTGATTAGCAGGATCCCAGTCAGACTAGTTAATAACAACTTAGCACCAGGCAAGAAGTGGGGGTAACCATAGAGGCAGATCCTACTTTCCTACAAAGTGGTGCTCCTAGCAGGGGAGAGAAGACACCAAGGAGAAACAGGAGAGAAAAGTATGCATCTATTAATTCTGTGTGCATTTGAACCGCTGTTTGGCACATCCTAATAATCATAAGCTGCAATCAATATATTACCATATGAGGCACAGCTCCCATATTCATTCACTACATGAGAATGAAATCTTCAAACCTTTTGGTCATTAGAGTATTTCACACTTGGATTCTTGAACACAGTGATATGTGTGGTACTGCAGGTATGATTTTATTAAATATGTATGTGGCTTCCCAATACGAAAAGGGATTATTTGAATGCTGAGAACCCTGCTGAGGTCTATGGAAGAGGTGTAGGAATAGTCTCTGGAGGCTGTTATATAGAACATGGGCGGGACACAAGAGACAGACAGGTCAAGGAACAGTTAGCATATGAACGTTTCTGATGCTACATAGGCAGATTCAGAACTAGACAGATTATCTAACAATGTATTGTGTGTTATAAGATACCATCTTGTTCATTCATGTTTGTGCCTGCCTTACTTTGTCACTCATTGTTTTGTTCAGTCCCTCATTTCTCCTAGCATTCACGGTGGGTGTTTTTTTCTGTACTTGTTTATCTCTCTTGCTTTTTTGTGATGCTATGTCCCATTCAGTTTCTCCTGTGTATGAGGGTTGTATCCCTGTCACCCTTAAGTCCCTCAGCACCTTTAGTTTTGGAGAAGCAGGTAAGACCTCAACAGACTGTGTGCTGGTATGCTTTGTTGAAGTAGTGGTTCACAAAGGACTGAATCTGATGATGGTGTGATATGTTTTGCAGTATTACAGCCCTAAGTTGTTACCCAATCCCACCTTTTCAATAAATCAGGAGTTTGTATAGCGTGGCTACTCACCTGTGAGGGTCTCAAGACGCTGATACATTTGACAAAATCTTCTGACCTTCTGCTATACCTCCTCAGCTGTGAACCAGAGACTCTAGCTGCTGTTGAACACAGTCCTGTTCTCAATGTTTACTCCTGCTTCCTCCCTTCCTCTCTGGGAATATACTTAATAACTGGTTAATCTTGACATTTCCAGAGTATATTAGAAAGGGCGTTGGTGACTGGTATTGAAGACTAGCTGTGAAACCGCAACTCCTGAGACTGGAACAGTAAATACATTGGTTATGTCCTGTATACACCTCATAATTTGATAGAGCATCCAATAAGAAATGACACATTCAATGTTGACTAAAGTTTAAGTCTGATTGCTGCCCCACTGTATTTACACTTCAGTTGAAAACTGCACAAAATATTTATTTTGGTTTGGCTCAATATAAAGAAATAATTGACATGATCAGACTGATTTGCATATGGCCATGTCTGAACTGGGGTGGCAGAGTGGGCTAAAGAACGGTGATGGATTAAACCCAGATCAGTTGACTGGGGGTGAGTGCTTGCAATGTTCAACACTCCGTCCATCATTTCCTTAGGTTTTTGCTTTGTTCGCCATAAGTTGGCAGGGTATGCTCAGACGTGAGTCCCTTGCTCACTTTGCCACTGGATTCAAGCAAGCCTGGCTGAAGACGGCTGAAATGCCAGAAACCGGTCCTAGGAAGCTTGTTTCCAGTCCAGGGAAGACATGGCTTGGCAGTTCGGGCTGGACTGTTCCCATGAGGCACAGGGTCAGACTGATTTGCATATGGCCATGTCTGAACTGGGGTGGCAGAGTGGGCTAAAGAACGGTGATGGATTAAACCCAGATCAGTTGACTGGGGGTGAGTGCTTGCAATGTTCAACACTCCGTCCATCATTTCCTTTGGTTTTTGCTTTGTTCGCCATAAGTTGGCAGGGTATGCTCAGACGTGAGTCCCTTGCTCACTTTGCCACTGGATTCAAGCAAGCCTGGCTGAAGACGGCTGAAATGCCAGAAACCGGTCCTAGGAAGCTTGTTTCCAGTCCAGGAAAGACATGGCTTGGCAGTTCGGGCTGGACTGTTCCCATGAGGCACAGGGTCAGACTGATTTGCATATGGCCATGTCTGAACTGGGGTGGCAGAGTGGGCTAAAGAACGGTGATGGATTAAACCCAGATCAGTTGACTGGGGGTGAGTGCTTGCAATGTTCAACACACCGTCCATCATTTCCTTTGGTTTTTGCTTTGTTCGCCAGAAATCCTTAAACAAGCACTCTTGATGGCTGGAGCACACCTCCAGGAGTAAAACATCACACAAAAACCCCCATGCGAAAAGGCCCTTGTGGATGGAATATTCTGTGTTTGTGATGGCTGCTCTTGAATGGCCTTCTCCACATGTCCCTGGGGAGGGCCAGAGCCCCGGGGAGACGAGACCGAGAGGAGCGCACCACACTTCCCATTCCTAGGTTGCATTGTCATTCCCAGGAGAGGGCCAGTGCCCCAGAGCGACTAGCCTTTCAGAGCCATTACACTTTCCTGTATGTTGCCCATTGGAGGTGGAGGGCAGGCACCAAATATCTTGGTGGTCCGGGAAGCTCATGAGGTATCGTCCCTCCAAAGCACCAGAGCACGTGTCACACTTCCTCCTGCCTTCTTTTCTGGCTCAGTGTCTCGCTGTGAAAACACAAAGGAGTGAGGCAGGAAGAGGAAGGAACAACTGCCAACTCCGACGCAGAATTGAGTGTGCTGGATGGTGGGAGAGCTGGCCAGGCTGTTCAGGCTTCGGATTCCAAACAAGTGCAGGGGTGCTGCACATGTGGGGCAGGAACATTTCTTGTGAAACATTTACATGCCAGCTGGCGCTTTTGTTCCTGAGATGAAACATTCACTGGTGCAGCTGGAAAAACAGAAAGGACCAGAGCCTTGGAGCCACAACTAAGAAACCCGGGACTTGCCCCATGAGAAACATGCCAACTTGCTAAAAATGTGTATAGCCAGTGCAGTTCCGCATGGGGGCAGTAGCACCACAAGAGGAGTTAATCTGTACTGGGGCTATCCAAGAGCAGAGAATGGGGGCCATCATAATCCTCACAAGTTATGCGGCAGAGGCTTGTTATAATCTCCTGGTGCTCATAAAGTGTGAGCCTGGGAGATATTTTGCATCTAAACAAGTCTCATTGGAACTGTCGCTTTTGTTCAGAGGCTTACAGGTGTTAGGTCTTTAGTTGGGGTCTCTGAGCTTTCTTGGTAACTGTGCAAATGCAGAAAGAAGACTCTGAGAGATACTGCTCGCTGCTTATTGAATGATATGTGCATAGAATGAAGTCGAAATCAACACACAAATTCAGTACATACTTTTAATAATATCCGAAATAGTTTCATGTTTAAATTATTATAAGCGAAGGGCTTATGTTGTGCAGTTTGATAAAATGGTGATATCCTGATAAAGCTGGCAGACCAGCTATTTTATTAATATAATCCTCATGTTTTACTAGGAGGTGCATGAGTTGGAAGGGTACAGTGTTTTTAGGGTTTAGGACTTACTGGTACACATACCATTGAAGGTGACTCCAGCATTGGAGTTCCAGAGTACACGTAGTTGGACAATTTATCCGTTGTGACTTTTTGTGTGTGTTCTAACTCTAGGTTGTGAGGTTTGTTCAAGGTTGTCAGCGTAGGCACTTACGACTGCTAATTTTGAGTACTGTGTACCATTGAATGCAACAAAGGGCTTTCTCTTTTCAAATGACGAAGCATTGACGCGGCAGCGATTTGTTAAGTGTTGTATGTTGAGTTGCTGAGTTCTAAACATCTAGCTCACATCACCTCTCCTTAGCACGCCTTGGACTGCTCTACCTTACTACATTGAGAGCCAAGTGCTTAAAAGCGTTACTTGGTTTCAAGTTTGGGCTCCAAAGCACTGAGCCACTCAACAATAAGTGGAGGGAACGAGAGAGAGGCTTGAGCCATCTTTTATCCATCCAAGAACCACCTTTCAGTACAACTAATCAGTTGGGCGCCTCCACCAGATCTTGGGAAAAGGTTCACATAGAACCACATTGTGTCTAGTGCTTGCTGCAAGTGCCCTTGTGACAATCGGACAACATATCTGAGTATCGTTTATGTAGGTATTAAAAAGAGGACTCCATTGAAACTGCTATTTATGACCAGGTATCCCCACATAGGCAGCAGACCAAACATCACCCTTCAGCTGGTACACAATAAATCTATGGATGTGCAAGGTTGCAAGGCATGCGACTTTGTGTACTTTTATTATAACTCCTCAAAATACAAAGCCTTGGAAGTTCGAAATAAGAATAGAAGCTTAAACAAGTCTTCTCCCTAGTTGAAATCCTTCCTGCTGCTGCTTAAGGCTGCAGGCGGCAGCGCAGGTACCACCACCGCTCAGTATGTGTGTTCTGCGATCAGTGGTCAATGGGCAGGATGCACTGGGAACAAAGTTTGAGATCTTTTTGAAGTTTGCAAAAAGAGATCCCCTACTGTTTGTTTAAAAACAACCATTCCTGGATGGTTAATGCTGACCTTGAGGTGCCTCTGGCTGAAACGGAAGGGAAGGGGTTCTTCCTTGCTGTGAAGCCAAGCGAGAGTCAGACAGTGCAGGAAGAAACAAGCCTTCTCACCAGGGTTCTGCTACTTGAAAGAAATGTAATTGACCATAATTGGTTAATCAGCAACTCTAATGGCTGCTTGGGAGCGAGTGCATGGCTTTGGTTTATGGAGGTATTTGAGGCTTCATGGTAACTAAGATTTATTATTTTTGAGAGGTGATGTAAGGGTGTCACCAGCTGCGGTCTAGAGTGAGTCCTTCTAAGCGATACTTAGAAAAACGTTTGCTCTAGGTACAATCTAATTACATACTACCAAAATATATGTTTTAAAATCACCTTTTTAAATCTTATACACTAAGCTGCATATTCACAAGAAACTATCTCCGAATCAACGGCACTTTATCGCTGCCAAAGTTGCGATAAATCTATCGCCCCATTCGCAAGCTGGTGTTCACTGCCCACAGCACCAGTATACCCACGATAGCAGCCACAAAAAACATCACCACAGATGCCCCCCGCAACTATTGTTAATAAGATGCAGAGTGGGCGTTCCCGTGCCAAAAGCCGCGACAACATCACACCTCAACATTCACAACGACCAGACAGAACTGCGTTAAAAACACAAAACAGGCGATAAGGCGCGTTAGCACCAGGAAATCTACACCTGCTCTGACCCGGTGTTAAGTCGGACGGCAGCCTGCACAACAAAAGGGAGCACAGCCCGGGGCCACATCGGAAGGGCAACAGATGCCATGGAGCCACCCATCATGCGGCCCGGACACTCAAGAGGGCCACAGCACCCTCTGACACCAAACCCAGGCCCGCAACCCCCAACCCACCAGCACCCCCCGGGACCACCCCCAACCCCGGACTAAGAAACTGCACACCAACACCACGAATCCCAATACAAACATTTTTCCTGATGTCACACAAGCAGGAAAATCAACAGATATGCGTGGCCAGGAAATGGAGACTCAGTCAAACAGCAATGCAATCACCAACACAAAACACCATACAAACAAAAACCGAGACAACCCTTAGGATGTGTCCAAGCGGCTCCTCACTGGACAATCCATAGCACACAGCCTGGAAGACCAAATCCAAGAGAAGAAGGTGTGCCATGCACCCAACAAAGGAAAGACAGGGAGAGAGCAAGGGAGAGAGACGTAGTGAGATTGCACAAGCAGCGCAAGGCCCCTCGGGCACCTGTCTCCACATGCCAACATGTGTGGGTGTATCGCCATCCATTACACCTCTCTGCAACGCAGCCCCCTGGCGCATACTGGAAGTTCCTGGTGGGCTAGTTGGCCCCTAGGGGCCCCCAGTATTGAAGGGGAATTTGTTCCCCCTCTGCAAACGCGCCAGGGGGCGCGTTTGCAGAGTGATGAAAGGAGGGGGCGTGGCCTCCTCCGCGACCCCGTTTAAAAAAAAATATTTCTTTTTAAGAAGGGGGCTGTGTAGCCCCACTTCTTTTTCTTCTTTTTTTGGCCCTTGGAACCCCATCCCCCAGGGCCTGCCCCCAATTTGCATTTTTTTTATTAAAAAAAAAAAAAATCGGGAAGGGGGCCGCGTGGCCCCCCTCCCGAGGCCATAATTTCCCGCGGGGACCCCATCCCCCGGGGCATTGCCCTTTTCTAAAAAAATATGTTTTTTTATGGAGGGGGGCTGCATAGCCCCCCTCCTGTGGCCACCTATGGCCCCGGGGACCCCAACCCCCGTTTTAAAAAAAAATAGGTTTTTTTTTGGGAGGGGGGCCGCGTGGCCCCCCTCCCGGGCCACTACTGGCCCCGGGGACCCCATCCGCCGGGGCCTGGCCTCCGTTGGGGGCCGTGGGGGGTCCCCAATCCCCCCGTGGCCCTGCCGGCTACCCGCGTCCTGCGGGAGCCGGCATTGCTTTTCCACATGGGGAGCAGCTAACATGCTGCTCCCCATGTGGAAAAGCAATCAGCTTTGGTATTTGGAAGAGAGAGCAGGTTTCCTGCTCTCTCTTCCAAATACCAAAGCAGTTTGCTATGGCAGGATGGGAGCCGCGAGGCTCCCACCCTGCCATAGCAAACAGCAGTGTCCCGGGGGTGGGCACCCCGGGACACTGCAGGAGCCGGCCCTGGGGGGTGGCGGTCCCCATGGCCATCTTTGGCTCCCACTGAATTTAAAGCCCCGCTGGTCCCCGGCTTGGGGGTCCGTAACGGACCCCCAATTTTACATAATTAGTGCCACGGGGAGGTGGCGTTCCCGGGGCGTGTGGGGGGGCTCGAGCCCCCCCACACAGGTTTTTTATTTAAAAAAACAATCCCCGGGCTTGCAACACACACTACCAAAACCAGAATGCTTTGCCTAATCAAGGGCGTGGTATCGTATAAAAGAAGGGTGTGTCAAGCTACGCACATAAGTCGAGCCTTTGAGAAAGAAGCATGAAGCTTCGAAACACGTCAGCGCAATCGACTGGAATGAGCAGCTGTGAAAGCCGTCTGTCCAAGGGTATCATTTTGACCAATAAAGCCTGTTTGTGCACGTCGAAAGTCGGAGTGCATTCCTGTATATATATATATATATATATATATATATATATATATATATATATATATTTTAACACCTTTTATCTATTTATTAGCAATTTGCACAATTCTACGACTCTGACCTGGACACATTTCACAAATGTCAGTCAGTATAATATGTTCAGTCGTAGACCAACCTTTCTTTAATTTGTACAGACTATATAACAGCATTGATGCACATATCACATTCCATTTGATCTAGGACTTATCAGTGTCTCCTTGAGTAAAGCACATTTGACCTTTCTCTAGTAGCGGTGCATTGAGGCTTTGATATTGTCCCAACAGAACACAGTCAAACACGTTTTACTAAAACACACAAGAATAAGGGGACAGTACAATCTATCTTTCGACCTATCCACTGGTCGTGCTGCTTTCACCTTAAAACATATGGTTATTGAAACAACGATCTAATGAACATGAAATATCCCTGAATCGATATAACTAAAGAATCGAAATGTAATGAATTATTGCATTTTTTCACAGCACACACTCCTAGGCTGTCTTTGCACATATTTTGCACTTTACACTCAAGCACTTTTTTCAATCAACAATTGTGGTCTTTTATTGTTATTGATTTTAAATTTGATCGTGACGCACTAACAAGGCGATAAGACAACGATGACGTTTTACAACAGCACACAAAGCATCAAAACAGATGACAATATCTTTCAATAACTTTATGAGAGTATTATAAGTCAATTAGGTTGATATGACATTTTATGTAACCTTACCTGTATTGTCAATTACAAATGCCATGTCTGTTGTTTATGTCTATGACGGGATTAGCGGAGTATGCTGATCACGTGGTCACGATCTCATTGGCACTGTCACTTTAAAAAGGTGTTCTTTCTCTCAGTCCACTGTCATGTGATCAAGGCTCAGGCGAGCCGAAACGCGTAATGGCGACAGAGAAATAAAAACTATTTGCACTACAAGTCGGGTCCGTGCCTCTCTCTTCTGGAGAATCGTAAGCGGGGAAAAGCTACGGAGGATTAAGCGTGATATATATATATATGTGTATATATATATATATTCACTGAAAAAACCATAGGTTTCAGGCACGTTATAGTTAGGAATTAGCATTTAAAAAACCTCAGAAATTCACTGAAAAAACCATAGGTTTCAGGGGTGTTATAGTTAGCTGGACTTTTCACTTGTACAAAACCATTGAAATTCCCCCGTTATAGTTAGTTCAGCTAACTATAACTCGCGCGCCCGCAATGCACTGCTGATGACGTCACATATTACATCACTCATGACATGGTCAGTGACATCACTCATGACATCACTGATGACATCTCAAATGACATCACTGATGACATCACTGATGACATCATCCAGTGAATGTGTGTTTTTCTGAAAATTAAATATGTTTTATATATGTATATCTCAAGGTCGATGGAAGAATAAATGGGTATATAAGTGTCTAAATAGATGATTTGTTTTTGAAAAATTGATTGTGTAACTGACAGATTAAGTGTATCATAGTGAATACATGGCTTAGTGAGCAATGTTTAAATATGTAAATATCTGTATCAGTCTCTCACTTTGTGTATAAGTGGCTGCATGGGTTGGTGAGTAGCTACATGGGTGTCTATATAGGTTATTAGTTGGTTTTTTGAGTATCAGTCTGAGTGTCTACATGGTTCGGTGGGGGGTATTACGTAGTGCATAGGTGCATGAATGAGTGACTCACTGTTTGTATGTGTTGAAGACAGCATGTGTGCAGGACTGTATGGGTGGATGAGTGTGTGTATGGGTGTGTTAGTGAGTGAATGACTGTCTCGATAGTGTCTTTATGAGTAACTACATATGTTTTAAACTAGTATATGTGACTATTGGTGTATATAAGTGAGTATATGTGAGAGTGAGAGATTGAAAGAGTTCCTGTATGAATAAGTATGTGTTTCTATAAGTGATTGTTTAAAAGATTAAGTATGTGTAAGTTTCCGTAGAAGTAAGTGTGGTGGTGTGTGTATAACTGTATATGCAAGTAAATGTATGTTTGATTCTTTATTAGCATGAGTGACTATGTGTGTGAGTAACTCTATGGATGAGTGGCATTGTGTAACAGGATGTATAGGTGTATGAGTACATATGATGAGTGAGTACATGTATGAGTGACTGTATAGGACTGTTGGTGAATGAGTGGATGTGTATGTGGATCTTAGAATTACTGAAGAGGTTGTTATAACTGGTATTGGTATGTCCATTGTTTTGAAAATTGTAGTCTCTATTTTTGAATGTGTGTATCAAAGGTTATATTAGGGTGAGAGGAGGTCTGCCACTCTATCACAAGGATGATGTCATCAGTGATGTCATTTGAGATGTCATCAGTGATGTCAGGAGTGATGTCACTGACCATGTCATGAGTGATGTAATATGTGACGTCATCAGCAGTGCATTGCGGGCGCGCGAGTTATAGTTAGCTGAACTAACTATAACGGGGGAATTTCAATGGTTTTGTACAAGTGAAAAGTCCAGCTAACTATAACACCCATGAAACCTATGGTTTTTTCAGAGAATTTCTGAGGTTTTTTAAATGCTAATTCCTAACTATAACGTGCCTGAAACCTATGTTTTTTTCTGTGAATTTCAAAAGGTTTTTTAAATGCTAATTTCTAACTATGCCTACAGAGATAGGACATGTGAAGAAAGAAGAAAAAATGCACAGAAAGAAAAAAAAGAAGTGCAGAAAGAAGAAACAGAAGTCCTCAAAGACGAAGAAAAGTGCAGGAAGAAGGATAACGTGCAGAAAGAACAAAGAGAAGAGCAGAAAGAATCCTTGTTGCAAAATCATCCTGTACCCTCAACTTTTTCAGACGGATACTGGTGGTAACTGAGTCTGACTAACCAGTCCTAGAGCCAGTGCTATGTTAAAAGACACTTAGAATACAGTGAAAACACCTACATACACTAGGGAACATTATGCGTTGGGGTCCCCCTGTGATTAGCATGACCTCCTCTGTAAGCCCCTAGTATATAATAGGGCAGGGGGATTAAAACTACCTCTTAAAACAGGCCACAGGGCGTTTTTGCACACGTTAACTCAGGCCCCGCCCCTCCCTTCACCACTGTGTAAACACGCCCTGTGTCCATTTTTAGTGGGGAGATTAAGTTCATTTGAATCCTGAGGGTCCCTAGGGTCCAACTAGCCCACTAGGTACCTCCAGTAAGTGCCACAGAGCTGCGTTGCAGAGAGGTGTAAAAAGTGGCACGGCCTGGACCACCTCTCTGCAATGCAGCTCAGTGGCGCTTACTGGAAGCACTTGGTGGGCTAGTTAGCCCCCAGGGGCCCTCAGTATTGAAGGAAAATTATATCCCCAATTTAAAACGTGCCATAGTGCGTGTTTGCACACGTCACCTCAGGCCCCGTGTAAACACGCCCTGTGGCTGTTCTAAGTTGAGAGATTAAGTCCCCTTGAATCCTAAGGGTCCCTAGGGTCAAACTAGACCACTAGGTACCTCCAGTAAGCGCCACAGAGCTGCGTTGCAGAGAGGTGTAAAAAGGGGCATGGCCTCAGAACACCTGTCTGCAGCGCAGCTCCCTGGCGCATACTGGAGATGCCTGTTGGGCTAGTTGGCCCTCAGGGACCCTCAGTATTGAAGAGGAATTAATTCCCCAACTTACAACTCGCCAGGGGGCGCGTTTGCAGAGTGCTGCAAGGAGGGGGCGTCGCCTCCGGCACGATGCCAGTCTTTTATTTATTTTAATTTTTTAAGAAGGGGGGCTGTGTGGTTCCCCTTCTTATTCTAATTTATTGGCCCTGATGACCCCATCCCCCAGGGCCTGTCTCCTAATTATATTTTTTTTTACCCCAATCCCCAGGGCCGGCCACTGTTTTTTATTATTTTTAAAAAATATATATTTATAGACACACCTAGGACATGCTGGACAAACCGTACGTACCTATCACCATGACGATTTGCGTGATATTCATTAAAAGGCGACTATGCATACAATGAATCCACGTGGAATGTATTTACACCACTAGTGAAGCTCTGACATGTCTGATGCCCTAACGTGCCTAATCCCGGTAGACACCCTTGTCGTTTATTTATACAAACATGGGTAGCTATTGACGGGCACATTTAATACACATGCACACCAAGCCATTCAAAGGGGATTCGACAAAAATTCAGCCAAAACTATGCAAGAAACCCCCCTCACAATTAATAAAAAACACATCCACTGCCGGATGTGTAATACTTTTTTTTTTACTCTCTGGAAAGGGGACGAACATCACTTGAGAGTCACAGCGCGCTCCTGGCAGAGCCCAATGCTGTGTTACACCCACCATTGCCTGCTGAGTGCCACACACCTCTGTGTTGTATTCCACTAGCTAGTGCATATGCTATGACACTCTCTAGCCCATGTGCACTGTAACACCACCCCGTGAATATGTCATGCCACACTTGTCTTCGCACGGGTTATATTGCCCCAACTAACGTGCCTTCCTCGATGCCTATGTTATAACGCACAGTGCTATGCCATACATATTACAATCTGGGATCCATATCTTTGTCACAGTGCATATGCAACGTTACACTCCCCAGCACATATTTTATATTACAACTTTAGAGACTAGTTAGGTTACACAACACTGCCCTGTGCATATTACACTCCAGGGCGCATATCGCATAGCACGCGCTAGTGCCTGTGCTATCTCGCGCTCTCCAATGAATCTGTCATTGCGCACAATGTATTGCATATTATATTTCACGCCCGGTTCATCTTATATCACACTTTTTGGTGCATAGTTTATACCATACACTATATCTAGTTTTCATTTTCAATCGTGCTCTCAGGACTATGTTCTATATAACACTGTGTTCACCTACCCTTTTCACGGGCATTACATTTTGCGATAGGGGGTGGAGGGTCAGGGGGTGTTTCTGCCAAGTGAGCCCGGAGTCACAGTCACAAACGTCCTCTTCTTCCTGAATAAAAGTGAGATTATGCTGCATACTTGTTCATATTTTAAGTAGTTCGCACAGACACACGTTTTAAAAACAATAAAGTTCCTAATACCCGCCTTCTCTAAACAGTTAGCTTGCTGCCCCATCCCCCTCCTCCCTATCCTCTGTTGTGTGAATCCATGGACTAGCCTCCTCCCTCCTGCCATGCATGGTCTGATGTGCTGCCACTGCCCTCAATTTAGTATGATGTACCAGTCCACTCCTCCCGCCCTTCATTGCCCAATTCTATGTCCCATCATGGACCTCCTGCTTAAACTCTGTGCTTAGCTTGCTGCCCCTATTCCCCTTCCCCCTGCCCTCCGATGTCTTTGTGCATGCCCCTGCTCCATCCTTTTTGCCCACCATGTTCCATGGACCTGCCTCTCCTATCTACTCTGGGTGTTCTGTTGAGCTGCCACTCCCCTCCCACCTGCCTAGCATTGTCAGATGACTGTAACCTGTCCCTGCCACCTCCACCCTGCCTGTCCACATGCCATGCCCCTATCCTCTTCCTCCTGTCCACATGGTCCATTGTATTGCCACACCCTTCGGCCCTCCCTGGTCTGTTGTGCTGCAACTGCTCCTCCTGCCTGCCCCGTGCGGTCTGTTGTGAGGCACCTTCCCCTGAACTTTCTTGTCTCTGCACAGGTCCTGACCCTCCCTTCTATCCTCCATCGTCCTTTGTGCATGCCCCTGCACCCTCCTTCTTGCCCATCATAGCCATTGTGCTGCCACTAACCCTCCCACTTGCCATGCATGGTCTTCTGTGCTGCCATGGCCCCTCCCACCTTCCCTGTGTGGTCAGTTAGCTGCCCCTGACCCCCTCCCACCTTCCCTCCATGGTCTGTATGTATGCCATCACAGTCTCACTGTTGCTCTTCATGGTGTGTCTTGCTTCTAGTGCCCATCCTGCCTGACCTCCATGGCTATCTTGCTGCTCCTGCCCTGCCCCCTTGCCCCCAGCCCTCTGTTTACATGTGCAGACCCCTACTCCCTCCCTCCTGGCTTGTCTGTTCCATTGTAATGCCCCTGATCCGTCCCTCCTGCCCTTTATAGTCTGTTATGCTGCAGCTTTCTCTCCTGTCTGTCCATTATGGTCAGCTAGCTACCATTGCCTCTTGCCCCTCTGTTCTCTGTTGTCCATGTGCATGGCCCTGTCCCCTCCCTCTTGCTTTCTATGGATTGTTGTGCTGCACTCCCGTCCCGCATGCCCTGTGTGGTGTATTGTGCTGCTGCAAACCCTGATGCCTGCCCTGCAGGGTCAGTTTGGTGCACCTCTCCATGTCCCTCCTGTCCTCTGTTATCCAAGTCCATGTCCCTACCCCATTTCCTTCCATGATCCAATGTACCATACTTGCGAACATTTTGAACTTGGTAAGAGGGAGATTTTGAAAAAAAACTGGGGTATTGATTTTCCCCTTTGAGTTACATTGAAAAAGAGGAGATTGTAGACAGGAGACAGATCAAACAAAGCCCATTTGAGCTTAAAAACATTGGACGTTTCCTGGCTGAATCGGGTCTGTTGGCATGTATGGTTGTACTACCATTGCCTCTTCCTTCTGCCCACAACGGTCTATTACATTGCCACAGCCTCTCTTGCAAGTCCTGTATTGTTGGTTTGTTGCCACTGCCCTCCATAGTCTGTTGTGCTGCCACGGCCCTTCCTGCCTGCTCAGTGTGGTTAAATTGTTGCCTTTGCACCCTCCTACCTGCCTTCAATTTTCAGAGTCCGTGCCCCTGGCTTCTGCCTCTCAACAGTATCCTAATGAACAACTAGATTGCTAACATTCTATATTTATTACAAAAGTGTGGAATGCCTGACCTCATCTTGATGTAATCAAAACTGTAATACCTAGAGCATTTCCTTTAGAATTTACATATATGAGAGGGTCTTATTGGCATCAAAATTATGGTTAGTGCTCTAAAAGAATAAAATAAGGACATATTTTCTGAGTTTTCAAATAGCGACAAAGCACTTTTAAATTATTTGTTATCTTTATGTTTTTTTATCCAGTTGACCACTTGATTAAATGTTGCACTTAGGGGAGAGGATCTGGTGTTACTTCCAGAACTGCAGACTTTGCAACTGGGGACCAGGTTGGAGTTTCTGGTTCAGCGCGACATTCTGTGATTCTGGTCAAATCACTTAGTCTCCCCATGTCTACAACCAAAATGAATTTGTTCTTGTGTGATGTAACCAATGCTCATGTAAAGCACTCCAATACCTGACAAGTCTGCACTATATAACACTGCAAAAACACAAAATAATAAGTGTTTTGCACACTTCTGTCATTGGGCTATATTTGGGCTACATCTGGGTGATTTTGGGCTACATTTGGACTCTTTTGTCTCCGGTGGCCATTTTGGGAAATGTATTTGTTATGAAGTTTCCTAATTTCCTCATGTATTGCAGTCTCCTCAGTAGGAAATGCTTTCAGTTTTTTACTTTGATTCCATCATGAAGGTATTCAGATATGTCACACATTTGCCATAAATTCTGAATGTTAGCACTCAAGTTGCTCATTAGATCACTGTAGTAAAACTACTGTTCACCATGGAAGTCTGCTCCTGGTATTAAAAGTGCATGTTTCAGTCTGCATGTCAGAATTTTTTAATGAAATAGAAGAGGATTTGAGAAGTCACTCAAAATGTGCCCTCATTTTCTTTCTTCATCATTAATCATAATTTCTATGGCAAAATGAACCCCCTCATTGTGTTCCTTTTTAAATTAAATGTTTTAAGTGTTACCAGTTTATTCCAATCAAGATGGCTTCAGGTGTGCCATACTTTTGTCATAAGTAAGACAGTAAGCGCTCTAGTTGTTTTTAAGAACACTCTGGGACATTCTGTCATTGGGCTATACTTGGGCTACATCTGGGTGATCTTTGGGCTACATTTGGGCTCTTTTGTCTCTGGTGACCATCTTGGGTGACTTATTTGTTATGAAGTTTCCTAATTTCCTCATTTACTGCAGTCTCCTCAGTAGGAAATACTTACAGTTTTTTACTTTGATTCCATCAAGAAGGCATTCAGATGTGTCACACATTTTCCATAAATTCTGAATGTTAGCACTCTAGTTGCTCATTAGATCACTGTAGTAAAGCTACTGCTCACCAGGCAAGTCTGCTGCTGTTATTCAAAGTGCATGTTTCAGTCTGCATGTCAGAATGTTTTTATGAAATAAAAGAGGATTTCAGAAGTCAAAATGTGCCCTAGTTTTTCTTTCTGCAGCACTAATCATAATTTATATGGCAAAATGAACCCCCTCATTTTGTTCCTTTGTAAATTAAATGTTTTAAGTGTTACCACTTTATTCCAATCAAGATGGCTTCAGGTGTGCCATACTATTGTCATAAGTAAGACTGTTAGCGCTCTAGTTGTTCTTTAGAGCAGTCTGGGAAGCTGCAGTAGAACACAAAGGAATCAACTGATAGTCTCTGCCCTTGTTGGATGTACATGTTTTACTGAGAATGTCAGACTTCATTCTTACATGACTGAGAAAGATAATGTGAATTTACAGAAAATATGCTCTCAGTTTAGCTTATAGATCACCTTCCAAACCTCTGTGGGAAAAGCATGAGAATATATTTTTCTCCCAATCATGATATCCCAGCAGAAGGCTTTTTCACATGGTGAAATCACCTTAGAACATACCACAATTCCTAAAATGAGTATGGTACCATCAACAAATGATTTATAATGTAACTAAAGTCTTAAAACCTTCTATTAACTGCAATGCTTTTTAATGAGGTGCTATCATGTATATTGGTCCCAAGATATCTGCCAACACTTCTTGGATGAAGTGTTGACAGCCAATCAGATCTCAGGATGAGATGTGTGGTTAGGCTCCGCCCACGTATATATATATATATATATATATATATATATATATATATATATATATATATATATATATGTATTATCTACTGGTGGTCGCCAGTAGATAGTTATAGTTAGGACCGTGTTTCCATAGGATATCCGCAACATTCTATTTGGAATAACTTTGGCGCCGGTTGACGAATCCTCGCAAAATTTTCAAAATAGGTGGGGCGCTCCGCTCCGCTCCTACCCTGAAAGTCTCGGGGTGATTCATCAAGCGGGGGCCGAGAAAAAAGGGGGTTCCCAAAACGCGTGTTCCCCATGCAATTTTCCATAGGGACCTTTAGTCCAAGGTACAGCCCGAACGGCTGAATAGAATTACTTGAAATTTGGCAAAGTGGTAGTCCTCAGGTCAGGCATGTGCCTTTTGCATATATGGTGTCAATCTGTTCAGTAGTTCCTGAGAAAATCAAAGTAAAATCACATACATATCTGGGCGGAGCCTAGCCACACATCTCATCGTGAGATCTGAATGGCTGTCAGTACTTCATCCAAGAAGTGTTGGCAGCCATCTTGGGACCAATATACATGATAGCAACTCATTAAAAATCATTGCAGTTAATAGAAGGTTTTAAGACTTTAGTTACATTATAAATCATTTGTTGATGGTACCATACTCATTTTAGGAATTGTGGTGTGATTTTACCATGTGAAAAAGCCTTCTGCTGTGATATCACGAACCATGTTTGAGAGAAAACTATTTTCTCATACTTTTCCCACAGAGGTTTGGAAGGTGATCTATAAGCTAAACTGAGAGCATATTTTCTGTAAATTCACATTATCTTTCTCAGTCATGTAAGAATGAAGTCTGACATTCTCAGTAAAACATGTACATCCAACAAGGGCAGAGACTGTCAGTTGATTCCTTTGTGTTCTACTGCAGCTTCCCAGAGTGCTCTAAAGAACAACTAGAGCGCTAACAGTCTTACTTATGACAATAGTATGGCACACCTGAAGCCATCTTGATTGGAATACAGTGGTAACACTTAAAACATTTAATTTACAAAGGAACAAAATGAGGGGGTTCATTTTGCCATATGAATTATGATTAGTGCTGCAGAAAGAAAAACTAGGGCACAATTTGACTTCTGAAATCCTCTTTTATTTCATAAAAACATTCTGACATGCAGACTGAAACATGCACTTTGAATAACAGCAGCAGACTTGCCTGGTGAGCAGTAGCTTTACTACAGTGATCTAATGAGCAACTAGAGTGCTAACATTCAGAATTTATGGAAAATGTGTGACACATCTGAATGCCTTCTTGATGGAATCAAAGTAAAAAACTGTAAGTATTTCCTACTGAGGAGACTGCAGTAAATGAGGAAATTAGGAATCTTCATAACAAATAAATCTCCCAAGATGGCCACCAGAGACAAAAGAGCCCAAATGTAGCCCAAATATCACCCAGATGTAGCCCAAGTATAGCCCAATGACAGAATGTCCCAGAGTGTTCTTAAGAACAACTAGAGCGCTTACTGTCTTACTTATGACAAAAGTATGGCACACCTGAAGCCATCTTGATTGGAATAAACTGGTAACACTTAAAACATTTAATTTAAAAAGGAACACAATGAGGGGGTTCATTTTGCCATAGAAATTATGATTAGTGCTGAAGAAAGAAAAATTAGGGCACATTTTGAGTGACTTCTCAAATCCTCTTCTATTTCATTAAAAAAATTCTGATATGCAGACTGAAACATGCACTTCTAATACTAGCAGCAGACTTCCGTGGTGAGCAGTAGCTTTACTACAGTGATCTAATGAGCAACTAGAGTGCTAACATTCAGAATTTATGGCAAATGTGTGACATATCTGAATGGCTTCTTGATGGAATCAAAGTAAAAAACTGAAAGCATTTCCTACTCAGGAGACTGCAGTAAATGAGGAAATTAGGAAACTTCATAACAAATAAATCTCCTAAAATGGCCACCAGAGACAAAAGAGCCCAAATGTAGCCCAAATATCACCCAGATGTAGCCCAAATGTAGCCCAATGACAGAAGTGTGCAAAACACTTATTTTTTGTGTATTTGCAGTTTTATATAGTGCAGACTTTTCAGGTATTGGAGTGCTTTACATGAACATTGGTTACATCACACAAGATCAAATTCATTTTGGTTGTAGACATGGGGAGATTAAGTGATTTGACCAGAATCACAGAATGTTGAGCTGAAGCAGAAACTCCAACCTGGTTCCCCAGTTGCAAAGTCTGCAGCTCTGGAAGTAACACCACACCCTCTCCCCTTGGATGCAACATTTAATCAAGTGGTCAACTGGATAAAAAAACTAAGATTACAAATAATTTAAAAGTTCTTTGTCGCTATTTGAAAACTCAGAAAATATGTCCTCATTTTAGTTTTTTAGAGCACTAACCATAATTTTGATGCAAATAAGACCCTCTCTTATATGTAATTTCTAAAGGAAATGCTCTAGGCATTACAGTTTTGATTACATCAAGATGACGTCAGGCATTCCACACTTTTGTAATAAATATAGAATGTTAGCAATCTAGTTGTTCATTGGGATACTGTTGAGAGGCAGAGGCCAGGGGCACGGACTCTGAAAATTGAAGGCAGGTAGGAGAGTGCAGAGGCAACAATTTGACCACACTAGGCAGGCAGGAAGGGCAGTGGCAGCACAACAGACTATGGAGGGCAGTGGAAAGGGGGGCAGGGGCAACAAACCAACAATACAGGACTGGCAAGAGAGGCTGTGGCAATATAATAGACCATTGTGGGCAGAAGGAAGAGGCAGTGGTCATACAACCATACATGCCAACAGACCCGTTTCAGCCAGGAAACGTCCAATGTTTTTAAGCTGAAATGGGCTTTACTTGATCTGTTTCCTGTCTACAATCTTCTCTTTTTCAATGTAACTCAAAGGGGAAAATCAATACCCCAGTTTTATTTCAAAATCTCCCTCTTACCAAGTTCAAAATGTTCGCAAGTATGGTACATTGGATCATGGTAGGCAGGAGGAATTGGGGTAGGGACATGGACTCGGATAACAGAGGACAGGAGGGACATTGAGAGGTGCACCAAACTGACCCTACAGGGCAGGCATCAGGGTTTGCAGCAGCACAATACACCACACAGGGCATGCGGGACGGGAGTGCAGCACAACAATTCATAGAAAGCAATAGGGAGGGGACAGGACCATGCACATGGACAACAGACAACAGAGGGGAAAGAGGCAATGGTAGCTAGCTGACCATAATGGACAGACAGGAGAGAAAGCTGCAGCATAACAGACCATAAAGGGCAGGAGGGACGGATCAGGAACCGACAAGCCAGGAGGGAGGGAATAGGGGTCTGCACATGGAAACAGAGGGCTGGGGGCAAGGGGGCAGGGCAGGAGCAGCAAGATGACCATGGAGGTCAGGCAGGATGGGCACTAGAAACAAGACACACCATGGAGAGCAACAGTGATACTATGATAGCATACACACAGACCATGGAGGAAAGGTGGGAGGGGGTCAGGAGCAGCTAGCTGACCACACAGGGAAGGTGGGAGGGGCCATGGCAGCACAGAAGACCATGCATGGCAAGCGGGAGGGTTAGTGGCAGCACAATGGCTATGATGGGCAAGAAGGAGGGTGCAGGGGCATGCACAAAGGACCATGGAGGATAGAAGGGAGGGTCAGGACCTGGGCACAGACAAGAGAGTTCGGGGGAAGGGGCCTCACAACAGACCGCGCGGGGCAGGCAGGAGGAACAGTTGCAGCACAACAGACCAGGGAGGGCAGAAGGGTGTTGTTATAACCTGTCCCTCTTTCCCTGTCCCTGTTCTTTCCCCCCCCCCCCGCCCTCCTCTCCTATTGGGTTCGCCCATACATGGAATGTTGGCGTGAAGCTTGCATTAGAACGTTGGCTTAGTGGCTAGCGAAGGCTGTAGGATCCACACGTAATAAACTTGTTCTCCTCCTCATTTCGTTTGGAGACTTTTATTACAACAGTAATTTGGCGACGATCTACTCACTGTGCTGGGGACGGTTTGGATCCTTCCCCCAGTTCTGTTCTGCCTTCAGGGAACCTCCGGTCATCGAGCTCACCTTCTGGAGTTCTTCATTCCACCTCTGCCAGCGCGTGAATAGTCCGTGATTTTACAGGACGATTTGGTTCCAGTCCTCGTAGCTGTCCAGGGTGCAGTTTTTCGATTACTCCATCGAGAGGGTGTCCGGAGTTCAAGTCAGCTTGATGGTTCGCGCACTTCGAGGAACGATTCTTCCGACGCCTCCATCGACGCTCTCCACCTCCTCCTTCCAATAGGTATTTCCAGTTTTTCTTGTGCGCTGGAGCGCTGGGGTGAGCCTGTCAGCGTGAGAACCCCCACTCCTACTGAAGCGCGTTACCGAGTGTCTGCCTGCTATTGCTTTAACTTCCGTGAGAGCGCTCCGTGTGGAGACACTTCCTGCGATCCTGTATGTCAGCCTGTCATTAACTTTTCCTCACGGAGGACGCTCACGAGACACTTTTCCTCATTTCATCACCTCATCAGTTCCACCTGCTGGCCGTTCGTGATTTTGCGGTTGTTTAACAAGAAAGAGCGTCATAACAACAGCTCCATTACCTACTATGGATATAATTACTTTTTCTTTCATTGCTTCTGGTTTAACGCAGTAGACGAGGTTGTCTGCCTGTTCCAATTATTATTACCAGTATATTTTCACCTCCCCTCATATCTCGTTCGCTACTTTAATTAACATTTTCCTTTCACTTCCCTCTTCTCTTCGTTTTCCTCTCTGTTTTCTCTCTTTCACTCCCTGCTGGATCTTACCTTCCTGTTTCCTCTTGCTTTTCATTATGTCTGCATTCGCAATGTCGCAACCTCCACCGTTTCTTGAGGAAGGGGACGATCCACCGGTTCCATGGAAGAAATGGGTAAAATTATTTGAATCGTACCTTATTGCTATTGGTGGGGACAGGTTTTCTGCAGTACGTAAACAATATGTCTTACTACATAATTTGGGCAAACAAGGGAGAGAAACTTTTGAGGACTTACCTGATGACATTGTTGACAATGTAAATGTAGAAGCTGGGGGTGAGGGCGATGTACAGCATGATGTGTATCAGTTGACGTTATTGAAATTGGAGGCACAATTTGGGGACAAAATCAATATTGTTTTAGAACGTCACAAATTTTTCTTGCGCATTCAAGGGAAAAGTGAAAAAGTGATAAATTACGTAGCTGCATTGAGAGGGTTAGCCTCTACATGTGATTTTGGAATGTTAACTGAGTCTTTAGTCAGAGATCAGTTAGTGAGATGTACTAGCAATAAGAAAATTCAGGAAAGACTTCTAGCAGAAGCCCCAGATTTGAAACGTGCCATTGATATCGCTAAAAGCATTGAACATACAGCGTATTGCATGAATGAAATGAAGGAAGCTGTTGAAGCTAAACAAGGTGCAGAGGGCAATGTGCATAGAATAGTTAGCAAGGATATCAAGCATAAACTCCCACCTTCTAGTCCAGAAGTACATGCTGCAGCGGGTAATAAACCCAAATGTTACAGGTGTGGGAATCCCAACCATATGGCCAACAGCATGAATTGTCCTGCAAGGGGTGTCGTATGTAGCAAGTGTAAGAAGAGGGGTCACTTTTCCAAAGTCTGTCACAGTGCTAAAACTAGTGTCACCCATATGATAGGGAGTGATTTAGAGCCACCGTTAGAGCCACAACCTTTTAGTGAAGAGATAATTTTTCAAGTAGCCACCTCTTCAGAAGGTAATAGCACTGAATACCCGAAATGTGTAATTTTGTTAGACAGTATTAAGTACGAAGTTTACGCTGATTCTTGTTCCCCGTACACTCTTGTAAATGAAGCAACTGTCCAAGCTAATTCAGGTACACGTGCATACAAACTCCTACCGCCTGACATCAAACCTGGGGGGTACAATCAAGATCCTATACCACTGGTGGGGATGCTACTTATGAACATTGATTTCAAAGATAGATCCACTGTGGGGAAAGTCTACATCACAAAAAACGGTTCAAACCTACTAGGATGGAAACACCAAAAGGATTTGGGGATCAAGTTAGACCCTAACGCACCTGAACCTGTGTATTTGATCGACAGATCTAATGTGGGGAGAGAAATATGCAACAAATTTCCTGAGGTGTTTACGGACAAAGTAGGACTTCTAAAGGGTTTCCTTCACAAAATCAAACTAAAAACTAATGCGAAACCTATAGTTCACAAACCAAGATCCATTCCACTTCTGACAAGAGAGCCACTAAAGAAAGAACTGGATAGATTGGAAAGATGCAAGATTATAGAGAGAATTGAAAGTTCGGAATGGTTGGTACCCATTGTAGTGGCAGCTAAAGGGGGAAACAAAGGGATTCGTCTATGTGTGGACCTCAGGGATCTAAACTCTAATATTTGGGTGGACAGACACCCTCTTCCCAACATAAATGAAATGCTATCTGCAATCCACGAGGCAAAAGTTTTTTCGGTGTTAGACCTATCTTCAGCATACCACCAGGTCGCCCTCCATCCGGAGTCCAAACCTCTCACCTCGTTCATAACCCCGCTGGGAGCGTATCAATTCGCCAGGTTACCCTTTGGATTGGCGTCGGCGGCAGCAGTATTCCAACGTATCATGCAACATATCCTGCAAGGCTTGGAAAAAGTTCTTTGCTTCCAAGATGATATCTTGATCCATGGTACATCCGCGGAAGAGCATAATAAAAATTTGGAAGCAGTGCTGACCCGACTCAGTAAGGCAGGTTTTACCACCCAAAGGGACAAGTGCAAAATAGGAGTGGATTCGGTGGTCTATCTGGGTCACAACATATCAAGCGAAGGAATCAAACCCAAATCAAGTTTGGTAGATGCCGTCAAACAAGCTCCAGAGCCCACCAACAAAGAGGAGCTCAAGTCATTTCTGGGTCTTGCAGAGTATATGGCCAAGTTCGTGAAAAACTTTGCAGACCAGGTGCAGCCCCTCAGAGAGTTGCTTAAGAAGTGTTCCAAGTTTGAATGGAATCAACAGCATCAGTCAGCTTTCATCCTCATCAAGAAGGCAATTGCGGATGCCCCTATTCTGGGTGCGTTTGACTCCAATGCCAAGACCACACTTAACACGGATGCTAGCACAAAGGGGCTAGGAGCAGCACTAACTCAGAAAAAAAACGGACAGGAGGTTGTGGTAGCGTTCGCATCCAGAACGTTGAGAGACGCTGAATTAAACTACTCAACGGTGGAAAAAGAGGCTTTAGCCTGTTACTGGGCCATCAACCACTTTAAGTATTTCCTGTGGGGTATCCCATTTGTGTTGAGGACGGATCACAAACCGTTATTACCGTTATTCTCCACCAAACGGCTGGAAGGTACTACCCCAAGAATAGCAAAGTGGGTGCTGAGTCTTCAAGGGTTCAACTATTCCATGGTATACGTCCCTGGAAGTGATAACAGGATAGCAGACTGTCTTTCACAGCTACCTGTGAACGGGGGTGATCCGATGCAAAATCCACCGGAAGAGACGGTCTTATGGGTGGAGATTCCTGCCATCAACCGCAAAGAGTGGGAAGAATCCTTAAAGGAGGACAGCATGATGATCATATTGAAGAACATGATTCGCACAGGATGGCCGGATAACAAGTCCGAGGTGCCGGAAACTATCCATCAATTCTGGCCGGTACGTGATGAACTATCCATCGTAAGTGAGCACATCTGCAGAGGAAGTAAAATTGTTCCTCCTAAGGACATGTACGAAAGGATAATCCAGATTGCACATGAGGGTCACCCTGGGAGAAGTATGACCAAAAGTAAAATCCGACAACACTACTGGTTCCCAGGGATGGATTCCAGAGTGGAGGAGCAGGTTAAGAACTGCACGGCGTGTGGTACCAGTGACAAAACCAAAGTGATTCGCAAGTTCCCGCTTGTTCCAGGTGAAGTCCCTACTATACCATGGGCTAAATTGGGGTTGGATATAATCGGTCCCCTCAACCTACTTAACCAATCTCAGAAGTTTATGTTCGTTTTGATTGACTATCACTCTCATTGGATTGAAACAAGACTGGTCCCCTCCATCACAACGGCGGTGTTGTTAAGTTTCCTTAGAGATACCTTCGCCAAGGAGGGCATACCAGAAGTCTTAATAACGGACAACGGAGTTCAATTCGTTTCGGAAGAAATGAAGCTGTTTTTGACCACACTGGCTATCACTCACATCAAGGCACCACTCTACTGTCCCAAGGCCAATGGGCTAGTAGAAAGAGCAAACAGGATGATTAAGAACACCATTCAGCTTGCATTGGGCTCTCGGGTATCAGTGGAGGAGGCCATCAGGAAGATGCTGTGGTCGTACCATACAACTCCCAATGCGGTCTCAGGAGTGTCACTGTTTGTTTCATTTAAAGGGAGGAACCCAGGCTCTAAACTCACGCCCAACTGGCTTAATGGAGGAACCCCCGTATGGGTGGACAGAGATCATGTGGCTGAGAAGACGCGGAAACATCAACAAGAGTACAAACTATGGTACGACAACCGATGGGGAGCGTCTACAAAAAAGTGGAAAGAAGGCCAATGGGTGGTGGTTAAGAAGCCCTCCCTATCCAAATCCAAGATTTCTTCATTTTCTAAACCACTGAGGATAACGAAGGTCTACAACAATGCTGTAGTGCTAGAAGATGGGGGCACATGGAGCATGGACAACATAGCGGGGTGCCCAAGCACAGTTGGTACCCAACCTACATGTGAGAGTAACCATAACACGGGTAGGCTGGGTAGAGAGGAACACAAAATTACCAGAACACGTAGACCCCCAAGTTGGCAAGCAGACTACAAAATGGGATTGTGACGGAACATTGCTTTCCTCTAGTTCATGGGAGTAACCATAGTCATTTTCCATGCAAAGTTTTAAGTATGTATTGGTTTCATTGTAACCTGCAGTATATCTTGTCTGTTCATTGCTTTGTTACGCAGGGAGATGTGTTATAACCTGTCCCTCTTTCCCTGTCCCTGTTCCTTTCCCCCCCCCCCCCGCCCTCCTCTCCTATTGGGTTCGCCCATACATGGAATGTTGGCGTGAAGCTTGCATTAGAACGTTGGCTTAGTGGCTAGCGAAGGCTGTAGGATCCACACGTAATAAACTTGTTCTCCTCCTCATTTCGTTTGGAGACTTTTATTACAACAGGTGTGGCAGTAAAATGGACCATGGAGGACAGGAGGAAGGGGATAGGGGCATGGCATGTGGACAGGCAGGGTGGAGGTGGCAGGGACAGGTTACAGTCATCTGACAATGCTAGGCAGGTGGTAGGGGAGTGGCAGCTCAACAGAACACTCAGAGTAGATAGGAGTGGCAGGTCCATGGAACATGGTGGTCAAAAAGGATGGAGCAGAGGCATGCACAAAGACATCGGAGGGCAGGGGGAAGGAGAATAGGGGCAGCAAGCAAAGCACAGAGGCTAAGCAAGAGGTCAATGATGGGCCATAGAATTGGGCAATGGAGGGCAGGATGAGTGGACTGGTACATCATGCTAAATGCAGGGCAGTGGCAGCACATAAGACCATGCATGGCAGGAGGGAGGAGGCTAGTCCATGGATTCAGACAACAGAGGATAGGGAGGAGGTGGATGGGGCAGCAAGCTAACTGTTCATAGAAGGTAGGTATTAGGAACTTTATTGTTTTTAAAATGTGTGTCTGTGCGAACTACTTAAAATATGAACAAGTATGCAGCATAATCTCACTTTTATTCAGGAAGAAGAGGACGTTTGGGACTGTGACTCCGGGCTCACTTGGCAGAAACATCCCCTGACCCTCCACCCCCCATCGCAAAATGTAATGCCCGTGAAAAGGGTAGGTGGACGCAGTGTTATATAGAACATAGTCCTGAGAGCACGATTGAAAATGAAAACTAGATATAGTATATGGTATAAACTATGCACCAAAAAGTGTGATATAAGATGAACCGGGGCGTGAAATATAATATGCAATACATTGTGCTCAATGACAGATTCATTGGAGAGCGCGAGATAGCCCATGCACTAGCGCTTGCTATGTGATATGCGCCTTGGAGTGTAATATGCACAGGGCAGTGTTGTGTAACCTAAGTAGTCTCTAAAGTTGTAATATAAAATATGTGCTGGGTAGTGTAACATTGCATATGCACTGTGACAAAGATATGGATCCCAGATTGTAATATGTATGGCATAGCGCTGTGCTTTATAACATAGGCATCGAGGAAGGCACGTTAGATGGGGCAATATAACACGTGCGAAGGCAAGTGTGGCATGACATATTCACGGGGTGGTGTTACAGTGCACATGGGCTAGAGAGTGTCATAGCATATGCACTAGCTGGTGGAATACAACACAGAGGTGTGTGGCACTCGGTGGGCACTGGTGGGTGTAACACAGCATTGGGCTCAGCCAGGAGCACGCTGTGACTCTCAATTGAGGTTTGTCTCCTTTCCAGAGAGTAAAATAAAAAGTATTACACATCCGGCGGTGGATGTGTATTTTATTAACTGTGAGGGGGTTTCTTGCATAGTTTGGTCGAATTTTTGTCGAATTCCCTTTGAATGGCTTGGTGTGCATGTGTATTAAATGTGCCCGTCAATAGCTACCCATGTTTGTATAAATAAACGACAAGGGTGTCTACTTGGAGAGTACCCACCAGCGGGGGCGCCGGGATTAGGCACGGTAGGGTGTCAGACATGTCAGAGCTTCACTAGCGGTGTGAATACATTCTACGTGGATTCATTGTATGCATAGTCGCCTTTTAATGAATATCACGCAAATCGTCATGGTGATAGGTACATACGGTTTGTCCAGCATGTCCTAGGTGTTTCTATAAATATATATATTTTTTTTTAAATAAAAAACAAAGGCCGGGGGATGGGGGATGGGGTCCCCGGGGCAATAAGTGGCCTGAGGAGGGGGGCAACACACTTCTTAAAAATAAATAAATAAAAGACCGGCATCGCGCCGGAGGCCACGCCCCCTCCTTGCAGCACTCTGCAAACGCGCCCCCTGTCCAGTTGTAAGTTGAGGAATTAATTCCCCTTCAAAACTGAGGGTCCCTGAGGGCCAACTAGCCCAACAGGTATCTCAGTATGCGCCAGGGAGATGCGTTGGAGACAGGTGTTCTGAGGCCACGCCCCTTTTTACACCTCCATGCAACGCAGCTCTGTGGCGCTTACTGGAGGTACCTAGTGGGCTAGTTTGACCGAAGTGACCCTTAGGATTCAAGGAGACTTAATCTCTCAACTCAGAACGCCCACAGGCCCTGTGGCGCGTTTTTAAGTTGGGGAAATAATTCCCTTTCAATCCTGAGGGACCCTGGGGTCCAACTAGCCCACCAGGTGCTTCCAGTAAGCACCACTGCTCTGCATTGCAGAGAGGTGGTGCAGGCCGTGCCACTTTTTACACCTCTCTGCAACGCAGCTCTGTGGCGCTTACTGGAGGTACCTAGTGGTCTAGTTGGACCCTAGGGACCCTCAGGATTCAAGGGGACTTAATCTCCCAACTTAAAACGGCTACAGGGCGTGTTTACACAGTGGGGAAGGGAAGGGACGGGGCATGAGGTGACGTGTTCAAATACGCCCTGTGGTGCGTTTTAAGAGGTAGTTTTAATCCCCTGCCCTATTATATACTAGGGGCTTACAGAGGAGGTCATGCTAATCACAGGGGGACCCCAACACATAGTGTGCCCTAGTGTATGTAGGTGTTTTCACTGTATTCTGAGTGTCTTTTAACATAGCACTGGCTCTAGGACTGGTTAGTCAGACTCAGTTACCACCAGTATCCGTCTGAAAAAGTTGAGGGTACAGGATGATTTTGCAACAAGGCTTGTTGCTCTTCTGTTTGTTCTTTCTGCACGTTATACTTCTTCCTGCACTTTTCTTCGTCTTTGAGGACTTCTGTTGCTTCTTTCTGCATTTCTTTTTTTTCTTTCTGTGCGTTTGTCCTTCTTTCTTCACATGTCCTATCTCTGTAGGCATAGCTAGAAATTAGCATTTAAAAAACCTTTGAAATTCACTGAAAAAAACATAGGTTTCAGGCACGTTATAGCTAGGAATTAGCATTTAAAAAACCTTAGAAATTCACTGAAAAAACCATAGGTTTCAGGGGCGTTATAGTTAGCTGGACTTTTCACTCGTACAAAACCATAGAAATTCCCCCGTTATAGTTAGTTCAGCTAACTATAACTTGCGCGCCCGCAATGCACTGCTGATGACGTCACATATGTCCAGAACTTAATGTCGAGGCCCCGGGGGATCAAGAACTTACTTTCATAATTAAACCCATATCCTTGGTGGTAGTGGAAGTTCCATTGCATGAACACACTTAGTTAAGCCCTGTGTCCCTGGTTGTAGTGGAGGTCCCATTACAGTTAGACAATTGGGGTGTTGTCAAATATGACCCTATTCCCTGGTGGCAGTGGAGGAATTGCAAACTGAAACCGAAAATACAGAGATCCCACGAGATTTCGGGAAGACATGTACTGAGGCAGCCATCTTGAATCTTCGCGGTATATAAACCGCTTGGAGCACGAGCCATCACTTAGCCTCTTCGGGAAGAGATACCCACTTGTACTACTGGCCTTCGGCGGCGTCATCTGATGGCGCTCCTGGACCCTTCTTCCTTGCGGGACTTTTTCCGATCCTCCCCCATCGTTTGGACTCATTGATACCTGCAAAGACAAAGAAAACAGAAAACAAGAACATTAATTTAAGGTACCAGTTCATCCTGTGTTGTTTCCATCACCCATGTTGCTTTTTTGCCTGCCTCGCTGTTTTCGCTTCACCTACTTGCTAGCATCCACATTTTTCATCCCGGCCTGCCTGCGTCCCCATTGTGCTTTCGTGGCACTCCCTGGCACTTTTTTTCTTTTTAGTTACTGATCCAACTCGGATCCGAAACTTAAAATAATAAAAAGAGATTGTGTCATTTTTTAGGCATGTGTAGGCATGTGCATGCATCGTGCACTTGCCCACAAAATGACTCAGCCATCTGCTTCAAACGTTTCTTTGTTTCATTATTGTTTAGCCCTGCTACACAGCCTCAGGGCCCAAAGTTGACACCTGTTGGCTTTGCCAATGCTCGTTTTCTTTGCATTCTCCAAATTGTAGTTCTGCATTAATGTTGGCTAAAGTGAGACTACAAGTACCAGAATGGGGAGAATCAAACCAGTAGCAGAACAGTAACTCAATGCCGCAGCTGAGTCAAATAGAGAACTCTGATACTAGATACCAAGCCCTAAAACATCCTTATAGAAACTAGGATCCCGGACCCCCATTTGCCATATCATATGAATGAATACAATTAGATTTTTCTATGATAAGGGGTCTAGGGTTCACTACCTCAGGACGCTCAGTCCCTGTGTGCCAGAGCTGAGCCCCTTTCCAGGGTGGCACAGATGCTACTGCTGCAGGTGGAGCCTAACGTCTCTGCGGCCTCCCCACAAGCTGTCATTCTGACCATCTTCCCAGGTACTGACAGCTCGAACATCACCACATGGGATCAATCAATCAGGATTTATAAGGGACGGCTAATCACCCAATAGGGTATCCAGACGCTTGCAAGTCCCGGCGGGTTATTCGAAAAGCAAGGTCTTGAAGGCTATTCGGAATTCCGGAATTGATGGGATGGTCCAGAGTTGCGTCAGGGGCTGTCCAGGTCTTTTGCTGCGATGTGGGAGAAAGAATGTCCTCCATTTCTGCTACAGAAGATGTTGGGAGTATGGGCAAGAGATGGGGAGACAGAGCATAGTCTTTCTCGATGGTTGGTGGAAGTTCAGGCAGTAGTTAATGTAGGCAGGTCCTTGGTTGTGTACAGCCTTGTGTGCATGGGTTAGCAGCTTGAATTGGCATCTCTTCTGTACAGGGAGCCAGTGGAGTTGCCTGAGGTGGAGTGTAATGTCGGCTGGTGATGAGGGCCTGTGTCATGGGGCATCTCTTGTGTTGGGAAAAACTACTTAAAGATTTTACATAGCATTCACAGAGTGAGGAAGCAGGCAGAGGAGATGGCATTAATCTGTGATTTCATGGTGAGCTTTTTGTCAAGGATGATTACGAGGTTTCTGGCGTGGTCGCAGGGAGTGGGTGTGAGTCCGAGGTTTGATGGCCATCAGGAGTCATTCCATGTGTTCCTGCTGTTGCTGAAGATTAGTAGTTCCGTCTTGTCTGTGTTCAGCTGCAGGCAATCGTTCTTCATCCATTCTGAGATGCTTGTCAAGCATCTGTGGAAGTTGGCTCTGGTTTTGGTGGAGTCATTGGTGTTATCTGCATAGGACATTATGTTGAGACTGTGGGATCTGACATTGTTGGGCAGCAGGGTCAAACATGCGTTAAAGAGCGTGAGGCTGGGGAATGAGCCCTGGAATATACCGTAGGTGATCTCCTTGGGTTCAGAGGTGAAAGGCGGGAGGTTGATTCTCCTGGTTCTTCCAGTGAAGAAGGAAATGATCCACCTGAGTGTATCCCCTTGGATGCCAATCTGGTGGAGTCTTCTGAATAGTATGTGGTGGGATATGGTGTTGAAAGCTCCTGAGAGGTTGAGAAGGATTAGAGCTGTTGTTTCTCCCTGGTTGAAGAGGGTTTGGATGTCGTTGGTGGCTGCTATCAGGGCGGTTTTGGTGCTGTGATTGCTGTGGAAGTTGGATTGGGAGGCATTGAGTAGCTGATTCTGCTTCAGGTGTGTGATGAGTTGCTTTGTTGATGAGCTTTTCCATTTCCTTTGCTGGGAATGAGAGCAAGGAGATTATCCGGTAGTTTTTGAGTTCACTGGGGAAGGCGTAGGTTTTTTGAGTAGTGACTACGGCATATTTCCAGGCGTCAGGAAATAATGCAGTGGTGATAGAGGTGTTGAGCAGAGTGAGAAGTTCTTTGATGATTCTTTTGTTTCTGAGGTTGAAGATGTGATGCGGGCATGGGTCTGTAGGAGCTCCTGAGTGGATGTATTTCATGGTGAAGGTGGTGTCCTGGGTGGACAGGAGGTTCCAGGTGCTCAGTCAGTGGTTTGTTTCAGTTGCTATGATGACGTATCTGTCGAGGAAGTCCGTAGGTGTAGGTTGGGGTTCAAAGTTTCTGTATATGGTTGTTATCTTGTTGTGAAAGTTGGTGAGGTTGTTGTACAGCTCCTGTGATGGCGTGACAATGCTTTCGCTGGCAGCCGGGTTTGAGAATTTCTAAAAGATGTTGAAAAGTTCCTTGAAGTTCTTGGAGCTGGTTTCAGTGCATGTGGCTAGGGCTGTCCTTGTTGCCCTCAACAGACAGTGGTAGACCACAGGCAGTGTAAGGTCTTGAAGGCTGCCCCGTCGGTGGTGTCCTTGCTAGCACGCTATCTCCTTTCTAGCTATTTAATGTCTTGTTTCGCTGTTCTGGGTTCTTGGATGTGCCAGATGGCTTTTTTGGAGGATTTTCTCTGGGTGTTGCTCTTGATTGGGATGATGCTGTCAGAGCGATTGGTGATCCAGGCATTGAAGTTCTTCACTCCCTGTTCGAAGTTGGTGGTGAAAGTGGGGTTGGAGGTGTTGAGGGTGTCCTTCCAGCTGGTCTCTGAGATTTTCTTCTACCTCCGGTGAGGGGGCACTAGATGTCTTGGGGGTGGCGGTACGGGGGCTGGAGATGTTGAAGTGGAAGCTAGAGTGATTGGTCCATGTGAGCTCTGTGACATGGGGGTCCGGTGTGTGTCCTGCGGTGTGTGAGTAGAGTCATGGATGATCTGGGTCAATTCGAGGCTTCTCATACTGTCGAGGAGGTGTGCATGTTGCTGTTATTGGGGTCGTCGGTATGGAAATTTAGGTCGCTGAGGAAGATATAGTCCTTGGAGTCTAAGGCCAGGGGCGCAATGATGACTGTAATGGTGCTGCAGAAGATGGAGCGCAAGCCTGGGGATCAGTATGCAAGGGTGCCTCTTATGGTTGTCTTGTCTCCCGTGTGGAGCTTGAAGTTGAGGTGTTTCATGGGGGTGGTGGTGTTGTCGTGGTGGTGGTGTACTGTATGGTCTCTTTATTGATGATGGCTGTTCCTCCTCCTGGCTTGTGCAAAGGTTGGTCGCACACTGCTCGTCACACCAGCAAGTTGCCCCAAAGGACTGTGGTAAATGTAGTGGCGACGGCGGGTACGCCTATTCCACGATGTATAAAAGAAAAGTATGTGTTGCGTTAGCCATCCCTGGACACGTGTTTCGAGGTAGTTGCCTCTCGTCAGCAGGGAGCAGGTCAATGTAAAGGGGTGCCGTGTGGACTGCCAAAATGTAATTAAAACAGGTCAAGTACCTCTCATGGCGCGCAGGTGCAGATCCAAGGCTCGTCAGCCCGTTGGCTCAAGGGAGCCGTAATAAATTGTGCAAAGGTTGGTCGCACACTGCTCGTCACACCAGCAAGTTGTCCCAAAGGACTGTGGTAAATGTAGTGGCGACGGCGGGTACGCCTATTCCACGATGTATAAAAGAAAAGTATGTGTTGCGTTAGCCATCCCTGGACACGTGTTTCGAGGTAGTTGCCTCTCGTCAGCAGGGAGCAGGTCAATGTAAAGGGGTGCCGTGTGGACTGCCAAAATGTAATTAAAACAGGTCAAGTACCTCTCATGGCGCGCAGGTGCAGATCCAAGGCTCGTCAGCCCGTTGGCTCAAGGGAGCCGTAATAAATTGTGCAAAGGTTGGTCGCACACGTGTCCAGGGATGGCATTTATTATTACACTTTGTAGCATAGGTGTACTCGCCGCTGCTACTCTATCATCCAGAATCCTATGGGGCTACTTGCTAAAGACCAGCGGAGTGCGACCCACGTGAAAATAATGTTTGAAGCTCCCTGAGCGATTGGCTGACGAGCCTGGAGTCTGCACCCGCGCGCCGCCACGAAAGGTACTTAAACCTCATATTTTTTGGCAGTCTACGGCACCCCCCACACAGTCCTGCTCCCTGCTGACGAGAGGCAACTACCTCGAAACACGTGTCCAGGGATGGCATTTATTATTACACTTTGTAGCATAGGTGTACTCGCCGCTGCTACTCTATCATCCAGAATCCTATGGGGCTACTTGCTAAAGACCAGCGGAGTGCGACCCACGTGAAAATAATGTTTGAAGCTCCCTGAGCGATTGGCTGACGAGCCTGGAGTCTGCACCCGCGCGCCGCCACGAAAGGTACTTAAACCTCATATTTTTTGGCAGTCTACGGCACCCCCCACACAGTCCTGCTCCCTGCTGACGAGAGGCAACTACCTCGAAACACGTGTCCAGGGATGGCATTTATTATTACACTTTGTAGCATAGGTGTACTCGCCGCTGCTACTCTATCATCCAGAATCCTATGGGGCTACTTGCTAAAGACCAGCGGAGTGCGACCCACGTGAAAATAATGTTTGAAGCTCCCTGAGCGATTGGCTGACGAGCCTGGAGTCTGCACCCGCGCGCCGCCACGAAAGGTACTTAAACCTCATATTTTTTGGCAGTCTACGGCACCCCCCACACAGTCCTGCTCCCTGCTGACGAGAGGCAACTACCTCGAAACACGTGTCCAGGGATGGCATTTATTATTACACTTTGTAGCATAGGTGTACTCGCCGCTGCTACTCTATCATCCAGAATCCTATGGGGCTACTTGCTAAAGACCAGCGGAGTGCGACCCACGTGAAAATAATGTTTGAAGCTCCCTGAGCGATTGGCTGACGAGCCTGGAGTCTGCACCCGCGCGCCGCCACGAAAGGTACTTAAACCTCATATTTTTTGGCAGTCTACGGCACCCCCCACACAGTCCTGCTCCCTGCTGACGAGAGGCAACTACCTCGAAACACGTGTCCAGGGATGGCATTTATTATTACACTTTGTAGCATAGGTGTACTCGCCGCTGCTACTCTATCATCCAGAATCCTATGGGGCTACTTGCTAAAGACCAGCGGAGTGCGACCCACGTGAAAATAATGTTTGAAGCTCCCTGAGCGATTGGCTGACGAGCCTGGAGTCTGCACCCGCGCGCCGCCACGAAAGGTACTTAAACCTCATATTTTTTGGCAGTCTACGGCACCCCCCACACAGTCCTGCTCCCTGCTGACGAGAGGCAACTACCTCGAAACACGTGTCCAGGGATGGCATTTATTATTACACTTTGTAGCATAGGTGTACTCGCCGCTGCTACTCTATCATCCAGAATCCTATGGGGCTACTTGCTAAAGACCAGCGGAGTGCGACCCACGTGAAAATAATGTTTGAAGCTCCCTGAGCGATTGGCTGACGAGCCTGGAGTCTGCACCCGCGCGCCGCCACGAAAGGTACTTAAACCTCATATTTTTTGGCAGTCTACGGCACCCCCCACACAGTCCTGCTCCCTGCTGACGAGAGGCAACTACCTCGAAACACGTGTCCAGGGATGGCATTTATTATTACACTTTGTAGCATAGGTGTACTCGCCGCTGCTACTCTATCATCCAGAATCCTATGGGGCTACTTGCTAAAGACCAGCGGAGTGCGACCCACGTGAAAATAATGTTTGAAGCTCCCTGAGCGATTGGCTGACGAGCCTGGAGTCTGCACCCGCGCGCCGCCACGAAAGGTACTTAAACCTCATATTTTTTGGCAGTCTACGGCACCCCCCACACAGTCCTGCTCCCTGCTGACGAGAGGCAACTACCTCGAAACACGTGTCCAGGGATGGCATTTATTATTACACTTTGCAGCATAGGTGTACTCGCCGCTGCTACTCTATCATCCAGAATCCTATGGGGCTACTTGCTAAAGACCAGCGGAGTGCGACCCACGTGAAAATAATGTTTGAAGCTCCCTGAGCGATTGGCTGACGAGCCTGGAGTCTGCACCCGCGCGCCGCCACGAAAGGTACTTAAACCTCATATTTTTTGGCAGTCTACGGCACCCCCCACACAGTCCTGCTCCCTGCTGACGAGAGGCAACTACCTCGAAACACGTGTCCAGGGATGGCATTTATTATTACACTTTGTAGCATAGGTGTACTCGCCGCTGCTACTCTATCATCCAGAATCCTATGGGGCTACTTGCTAAAGACCAGCGGAGTGCGACCCACGTGAAAATAATGTTTGAAGCTCCCTGAGCGATTGGCTGACGAGCCTGGAGTCTGCACCCGCGCGCCGCCACGAAAGGTACTTAAACCTCATATTTTTTGGCAGTCTACGGCACCCCCCACACAGTCCTGCTCCCTGCTGACGAGAGGCAACTACCTCGAAACACGTGTCCAGGGATGGCATTTATTATTACACTTTGTAGCATAGGTGTACTCGCCGCTGCTACTCTATCATCCAGAATCCTATGGGGCTACTTGCTAAAGACCAGCGGAGTGCGACCCACGTGAAAATAATGTTCCTCCTCCTGGCTTGTTGATGCGGTTCTGGTGAGTGATTTTATATCCATCGGAGATCGCTGTGGCAATATCTAGGGCGGATGTGGGGTTGAGACAGGTCTCGGTGATGAAGGCTATGTTGGATGCAAGGGTGGCAATGAGATCTCATAATTCGTATCGCTGTTGGTTTCATTATACCCTGTCACAGAAAACTGATCGGGTTACAGCATCACTGTCCCTTCAACAACCTGGAACCTACCAGCCCATTGCCAGCATTGCGCTGCAGACACTTAGTGGCAAGCTGCGTGTTATATGGTCTAATACGATCTATACATTGCATTTCTTCTGGATTTGATATCTCAGTAGGTCTATCTATGCATCTTCTGCAAGCATCTCTGTTTTACTTCATATTCACAGGTTCGAATCATGGTGGGTCCACTCAGCCATTTATCTTCCTGGGAGCGATAAAATGAGTACCTTTGAGTTTAATAACAAGAAATGTGTCGTTCTGTGACAGTTCACCTCGTGGAAGGCGATTATTTTATGACTGGTTAGGGGTCGCACAGCACAAGATGGCGTCTGAAATCAGATGACCTACAGAGACGTTCTGAAGTGCTGGTAGCCCCATTTTGTCACGAGGAGCAGAATCGCTGATGAATGTAAGGTCTCCCTGTGTGCCGCGCGGTTCCACGCGCACTCCTCCAGACAGCGTGCTCTATTAGCGATCATGAAGTGCAGAGTAAATGAAAATATGGAGAGAAAGCGGACAGCAGAACGATGAATTCACCCCGAGCACATCAGTCAGGCAGTGATTTGCAGCCTGAGATTAGAGGTGTGCACATTTAACATATGGCGGGCAAGTGGCAGAGCAGAAAAACATCTCATCAGTATGCAAACAGTGAAGGCTTGTTTGCATATTTGGCTCGCGTTGCTTCTTCCTTACGGATGCCATATGATCCGTCTTGACTGAGGGGCCTTTTCTAGAATGTGCTAGCAAAGGTGTCAGGCGTCCACGAATAACGAGGTTGCAACAATTAAATACAAATGAGGGGGTGGCTTTGGCGGGAAGATTTGAGGAGGGAGGGGTTTTAACTCCTCCAAAACATGGTGGGAGGTCCCATAGTGAAATCTGAAGTCCAGAAGTGGAAGATCTCGCTGCTCGTCTCTTCTTACCATCTTACCCAGCACTACAACTCCTAACCAAATGGGATGACGAGACGCTGGAGGAGCAGGCAGAGCATCCGCCAGTTCTGGGTGAATTTGTCATTACAACCTGCCTCGAAATTAGGTTATATATTCTGAGGAGACATTTTGAAAATTTGCAAAATTATGTTTCCCCAACAAAAATAGACGCAATCACTAAAGCCATGGAATGTAAATACTTGAGTGGAAACATGTCCAACATCAGACTAAGCATCCATCTCTATAGTAAGTGACATCACAGCGCTTCCCAGCATCCATCTCTACCTCAATTTCATCACTGCGGTTCTCTGTGTTCAGCTTTACAGTAAGTGACATGACTGCATTTATCATCAATAACCATCTCCGAAAGGGACAAAACTGCAGTTTCCACCATACAGCTCAATAGGATATGACATCACTGCATCCTGCAACATCACCTCTACATAATTGACAACATTGGCTTCCTGACAAAACCTCCATGATTTCAGTGAACTTCCCAGTGTGCCTTACACTACCGCACACACTATCCAAACCATAATTATTAATACATACTCTGTTGTATTCCAAGCCCCAGAAATCTCAAACCTCATCATCTATCGCAACCCTGATGCACTCTCACACTCACTCATAGAAACGTGTCTTACTCCAAATTCTTGCAAACTCTGGACATCCTTGTTCCCACAGACAACCTCATCCAACTCGTGGCAAAGCACACATAATGGAGGAGGCATCACAGTCATGCTTAAGTCCTTCTGGTCCTCCACCTATGGAAGCAAGTAACACTTACCTCCATGGAGCTTCTCACATACCACTACCTAATCTCCACAACACAATCTGTCACCTTCCACTTAATCTACAGGCCTCATGGACACAACAAAGAATTCATAGACAAGTTCTCACCCTCCTCACTACACCATCCATGTTAAATTGCTACAGAACCATCCTCAGTGACTTCAACATCCCACCCAACTCAATCATCTAATGTAAACCTCCCTGGCCCCTAGAAAAGAAACTATCTTGAAGCAATATTCTGTCACTTCGATTATTGGGTTTCAATATTCCCTACTACAATCCCCACAGCTACAGTCACCACAGGTGAGTAGCAGCAGCATCACCAAGAGCACGTCTAGTGGGCAGGCACCTGTAGTCAATGAGGAGACCCCAATGCAGATGCCATGTCATACGCTTTCCATCCCAGAAGCAGGAAAGAGCAGACATATGGAGAAGAACCTGGGCAGCTGCTCGAATGTACTGATCTAGCAAGGGAGGTAACATCTGTGCAACTGAGCTAAGTAAGAACTGAGCGGTTGAACTGTGAGAGTCTGAGTGCAACTGACGATAAAGGGGGTGATCTGCATCTGAGTCATTGATTCATAATCATTCTAGTGCTTTAATCCCAGGAGAAAACAGCCTAGACCAGAAAAGGGGGTGCAGGGTGGAACCAGGGAGAGGCAGAGAGTAAAGGTAGCCAGCCAGGACACTACTTTGTATCTTGCATATATAGTGTGTGTTGTATTCAATTCTAGTGTCCAGAAAACTACTTTCTTGATAATCTGTTTTTTCACCGCTGTGTAACTGTTAAGCCCTGAGTTGAGCTAAGGGCGCAGGGCATCAAGCACCACCTCCTGAGGCATCTGTGACTGCTCGCCAATGCTGCCACTGAGAGCCACTTGCTAAAGGGATTATACTCGGCCCAGTTTGTGGAGACATATTAAGACGAGCCCCGGGAAATCAAAGGAAAATTACCTCAAACCTCACGATTGAGGCCCAGTAGCCTCTATTTTCCCCATGGCCCCCTGAGTAGGCACTAAAAGATGGCAAAGAATCGAGCGGACGCTAAAAGGCCTCTGGTCTTTCTTCTGCTTAGAGCATGAGGCTAAGTACCAACATGTCTGGTGGCAGGCGTAAGAGAAGCAGGATAACAGCATCCAGACCAGTCCTTAGGTAGACCGCATACGCTTGATTGTCTCAAATGTAGTAAGTCCCAGTTATCAGTTTTACCACTGGGGGTAAACAGTTCACCAGAAGAGAAGATTTGAATCTCTTCTTGCGGAAACACAGAAAAGAAAATTGTTTCAGCATGTTTAGACATTTACACATTTTATTCACTCTGTCCCATGATGATACTGCTGTTTCCAACTTCGTAGACCCATTCACATGCAAAAGACATAAGCTGAACATAAGATGAATTATTACATTCAGTGCTAAGGTGTCCAGGAAGGTGTAGATCACCCCATTGCCCCTCCTGCTGGAGAGCAATAGGGATCAATGGTACCCCCCCACTCCTATCAATAGGTAAACGAGGGTACAGCCAACACGCAGTAGTGGCCGCCATAAAACAAAATTAGAGGGGTGGGTGACAGACGGGGGAAATGGGGTAGGGGGAATAACACCCATGTCTTTTTGACACAGCTCCAGATTTACGAGGAATCGTAACTGTGAGGCAGCGCCAAAAACTTACACCGCCCTAGGGAGGCATAAGGGAGGTGAAAGGAGGAGTAATACCTTAATTTCTTCTCGTTTTCCTTTTTTCTAGCACACACAGAGAGAGGAAAAAGCCTTTTGTGATTGTTTTTGTGCAGGAAAGTTTCCCTTCCTGCACAAAAACAATCATGTCTGCAAGGCAAGCATGCTTGCACCATGGTGCAAAGATGCTTGAGTTGGGGCATGGTATCCCATTGTTCGCCAGCACATGGGAAAAGGACAGAAATGCATCGTATTTAATAGATACGGTGCATTCCTGCCCCTTTCTTAAGCCGTAGGGCAGCGCAGCAGGAAGGCCTGCGGAGCTGGCCTATGGCAAAATCTTGTTAATAAGGCCCTTTGGGGCTTATTTACAAGCCCCGTTACACCGCCGGTACGTCACTTTTATTATGGGGAAAAGTGACGCACAGGCGGTGCAAGGGGCTCGTATATATGCCCCAATGTTCCCTGTAGGTAGTGCTTTATCGTATGCAGCAGCCTACATTCTCCTTGAACCCAAATAGGCTTATTTAAAAGCCCCTTGCGCCACGGTACACCACTTTTTAACCATATGAATAGTGACGCAGCGGTGGCGCAAAGGGCTTGTAAATAAGCCACACAGTCTCTGTATATGTGCACACGTCACCCCAAGCATCAAGAGTGTTTTTTGTTTCTTTAAATAAAAGAAATACGGCACTGTGAATGTCTTCTTCAGTGCATAGTAGCGGAATTTCCAAGTGCTTTTACTGCACTATTATTGTGGCATGTTGGGAGTTCTTGCAGGTTGGCACTATTATGTTATGTTAACAATTATTTATAAAGCGCATGTTCACCGATTGGTTTCTTGGCGCTAGGTCCTGGATAAGCTGGGGCCGTGTTAAACTGTCCTGCACTTGAATTAATCATAGGCTAGAGCAAATAGCCAGGTATTAAGAAGCTTTCTGAATTTCATGAGTTCCGTGCATGCTCTGATGTTAGGTGGCAGGGCATTCCAGAAACGAGGCGCCAAGACTGCAAATCTACAACCACCTTGTCGCTTCAGTTTATAGGCGGGTATGGTTAGCAGGTTCATGTGAGATGAGCGCAGGTTGCGCGTGGGTACGTGCCTTTGAATGAGGTTGGAAATGAATTTAGGACTTGAGCCATGTAGGGACTTAAACATCAAGCAGCCCACTTTGAAAGATCGTTGTAGAATGGGTAGCCAGTGCAGCTTCTTCTTAAGGGGTAGACGTGTTCCCACCTGGGTTGCTGAAAAAACAGCCTAGCTGCTTGATTTTGAACCAACTGCAGTCTCTTGATGAGACACATTGGTATGCCATAGTAAAGTGAATTGGCATAATCTAGGTGGGATATCACCATGGCTAGAAAAGCATGTATCAGTGCTTCTCTCATGAGCAGTCTGCTGATTTTCCTAAATTGGTAATAGCAGGATGACATTACTGATGTGATTTGGGTTTTCATGGATAAATCATTATTTATTATCACCCCAAGACTTTTTGCTGAGGAAGATGGGCTGTGGGGAGCACCCAGTTCATCTGGCCAGAATCGAGGACTCCAGAGGTTCTCAGTGCCTCCTAACAGGACCAGTTCTGTTTTATCCAGGTTGAGTTTCAGCTGATTGCAGTTCATCCACTCCTGGATATGTAGCATGGTGGCTTGAAATTCTAAGACCGAGTCGGGGGTATTATTGATGGAAAATATGAGCTGTAGGTCATCCGCATAATTAAAGGTGCACACCTTCCTGTTTTTTAAGGACTGAATCAATGGACGGAGGTAGAGATTGAATAAGTGTAGAGATAATGAAGAACCCTGGGGTACTCCACAGGTTCCACTCTTTTCAGGCGCAATGAAGTCAAATAGATGAACTGATTGTGAGCGGCCCTCCACAAAGGACCGCATCCATCTAAGGGCTGATCCCTGAAGGCCCGCGGCACGGACACGGTCGATAAGGATGTTATGGTCGACCGTGTTCAACAGTACCAGTGTCTGAAGGGATTTGTTGTCTATTTCGTTACGGAGGGTGTCTAGGCAGTCATTATGACTGTCTCGGTGGAATGGGCTGGGCGAAAACCTGCTTGGCGGGGATTGAGATAGTCTGACTTTTCAATGAAGGCACATAGACATCTAGCTACATGAGATTCAAGTACCTTAGCCAGGTATGAAAGGAGCAAAATTGGACGGTAGTTGGTCAGTATCTCAGGGTCGACCCCTGGTTTCTTTAAAAGGGTAACAATAATAGCCTCTTTGAAGGCACTTGGGACAATGCACTGAGTCAATGACTCATTTAAAAGAGAGAGTGCAGTCATAGGATATAGAGAGGAAACCTCATTTAGAACGTAGGGTGGGCAGCTATCCATTGGGGATCCTGATTTCACTTTGGACAGGAGGTCTGGAAAGTCCTGCCTGTTAGAAAGAAAGAGATAGCGCAGTGTGCGGGGGTACTGGATGTCTCTGCGCTTTTACCTCCAACAACTGGGGAGGGCGATGTCAGCAAGCAGGGTATACAAGGCGATGTTATTGAAAGCCTTCTACGCACTTTATCTCGCAGAAACTAAGTCCACACATGGTCACAAGCGAGTTATAAAGGTCGGCACTATGGAGCGTTTAAGGTGCTTCATAAATTGAAGCCTGGGTCAGCGGTCTCACTGTTCATACCATACCTGCAGCAACAGAACTAACAGCCTGCTGGTGGACCGGACAGTATTGTTGTCAGAGATGACCCATCAATAGTGATTCATAGAAGGGAGCCCGGGTTTTGCGCTTTACACTCTGGTTTCTGCAGCGTGTTTAGGGCTAACTTGTGCTTTGTGGGCACGGGTAAAGTATGTATTTATACAACTGTTATTATTGTTAGACCACGACCTGCACTTCTTTTACCGCCCCCCTGGCTATTTCATTAAGGAACATGCATGTGATAGTGCGCGCACAATGTGCAAGTCTCTGTGCACACTGATCACCCCACTCCCCCCAGAAATTATGATGGTTCAACCAAGGCTTAGCCTTTTTTTAGACAGTATCAGGGAGGAAAAATAGTCTTTGTTTAGCAGTCATGGAGTCATAGTACACTATGCAAACACAGAAACAACACTTAACTAGTAGCATTAAACATCAAACACCACATTTGTGACACTTCACATTGCATTGGACCTCAAAATATGCTGAATACATTGCACCAGAAGGCTCCAATCATGATACATCTCTCAGGCCCTCTACCATGGGCATCCGTGAAATAGTTGGCGAAGAAAATATTTGGCTGGTAGACTTTAGTAACATTACCACATCCCCTCTATTCCAGTAGGGGCACCCTCCTGTCACTTACATCAGGGTTCTGCATAGCGCACAGTCCCTGCTGGGGTACCTATCAGCAGGTGAAGTCCCCAAAAGTTCCTCTCCAGACATCGTGGAGTAGGGCAGAAAGGTCCAGGATCCCCAGCAGGTCAGTCACCTCACCTGCCAGCCTGGTGCCCCCACAAATCATTACACACCAAGGGCTTAGTCAAGGAAAACAGTCCAATTCTTGGGTATCCCCCATTTATCTGCTGCCAGCGTGACAGTGCGAAGAGTTCATTGGTGATCTTGTCATCCCCTGTCGCTGCTGGGATATTTCGGCAACAGCTGTCAAGATAGTCTGAATGAAGAGCTCATGACCCCTGAAAGACAGGTGTACCCCATCATTATGGAACAACCATTCCTGGGATAGCTGGATCAAACTGTACTGGATCGTGCTATAGAGGAGTCGGCCCAAACTTTTTGCACTGAGTGATTACGCTTCTTTACCGAATCATTCATCGCGCTAGCGGGCACCCCTCCCTGCCCAGACTGACCGCAGTATAACCTCGGACAACAGAATCTCAGTACCCGGCAGTCACTTTCTCACTAGAAAGGGCTGAGAATTATACCCCCCGCACACGCCGCCTCCCCAACGGGACCATATCATGGCCCCCAGCATGGATAATGAGAATGTTGGGGTTGGGCAAACCTCCTTTCTCGAGTGCTATTCAGAGATCTTCAAAAAGATTCTCCAATCTGAGCCCTCTCAATGCCCACCCAATGATTCTACCAGTTGAGCCCTCTCGATCCGTATCTGTGACAAATGAGTGACTACACCAGCAAACATTGATCAGCCTTTGCTTGGAGGCTGTGGAAAGAGACAAGAAACCACTATTACCAGTCCTATCAGTCCCATCGGTCAGGCATGCTCCTGTACCCCTAGGCCAAGTGCAGCCTGAGGTAACACTCAAAGCAGGATGACCTCCATCTACCTACCCCTTTGATGGCCTCAGGGGATAGGCCCAATGTTGCTGCTGTAGTGGCTTTGCCATACAGAAGGAGTGGGAACTAAAGTGCGCTGCCTCTTCACCGAGTGGGGCCAAAGAGCGTTTGCATTTCCATGTAAAATGGAAACACGTGAGTGGGGCACCATCTGCTTATACCAGCAGATTGTTATATCTGCTTCGGGGATAACATAGAAGGAAATCCTGCTTCCTGGCCCACAGGCAATAAGCAATACCCCAAGTTGCATAGAGGAGCGCCCATGTCCCTCTCCCTAGTGGGTCTGTCTTTGACCTCCTCAATCTAAAAAATAAGGTGCTCCCTGCCAAACATCAATCCCCATACCCAGCCCATCCTTGGAGATTGTTACCAACTCTGAGATCCTGAACGCCCCAAAGAAAGTGATGTCATATGTCCCACGCAGGCCCATTGTAATTTTTCCTATGTTAGCATGAGCATGTTGCAGACTGTCCTGTGCTTTGCACACGTTACTATTCACATGTAGTTGTTTTTGTGCCACACTACTTTCACACAGAATCTGTTGTTTTCCCTTCTGTTCTTTCCTGGGGTTTAGTCTGCCCACTGTAGACAAGGTCAAATAACAATGTCCCTTGTTATTTTGTTCTGGTCAGGCCTTGGCACCTAGTCAAAACACACAAATGCAGTTGTTGTTTGGAAACATGTACTTTGTCATATAGCTATGCACAGAATAGGTAACAACTCACTTGGAGAGGGATCGTTCCAGGGAAGAGATCGTGACACCACCTGATATGTAGAACTTTAATCTGTGCATGTTAAGGTACGGGGTCTGCTGCCAACACCCAGAGATCTTCAAATGTATATTCATTTTGCTTCTGTAGAAGGGGAGCAATGTTAGACAACCCTGTCTTATATAATGACAGCTCCTTTTATGATTTATGATTTATGGACTACTTACTATGCAGGCCTATTGGTGTTGGTCATTTTCTTACTTACTGTGGCATGTATACGCATACAAGAGCACTATATTTAAAATAATTATTTTAAACTTTTGTTGTGTCTCTGTCAGATCTTATTGTGGTCTAGTACGAGTGTGAGAGGTAAAGGAGGTGTCCTGTAACAGCAATTCCTGAGAGGATCAGGGGTGTTGTGTTCTGGGTAGCAGTGGCGGCTTCTCCGGTATGGCGGAGGAGCGTCGCTCCACTGCTTTATCACAGTGCGAGAAGCAAAAACATAAAATGGTAATAACTTTAAGCTATTACCATTTTATGTTTCCTTTGCGGGCGAGTGGGTGGGGCTGGTCTGCTTGCAGGGCAGGGGAGGAGTAGTTTGCCCACTCCTATGTGCACAATTACTGTTTGGTCAGCCCTCTCGGGCCCCCCAAACCTGTCATGCGCACTTTCCCCTTCTCCAAGCAGACTGCATTACAGCCTGCATGGAGAACATGCCCACCCCTCCAGCCCCTGGCTGAGCGCAATGTTGCCCTGGCTGCCTGCTTCCTGCCCAAGTCGGAGGCAGGAGAGCAGAAGCAGAGAAGACGAGCTGGCCACAACTGCTGGGATGTCTAATCACTTGTTCCTCTGTGAGTGAGTAGGAGGGCAAGTGAGGCACTATAGCTAGTCTGTTCCGGGCTCATGGGTACTCAGGTGGTAGGATGACTCAGTCCCTTCCTACTAAGGTTCTATGACCCAAGCAGAGTTCTGGGACTCCGCAGAATTCCTGCAACAGTGATAGGGTAGGCCAAACTATATAACTGAACTTCGTACTGAGACAAGCAGACGCGGGGCAGAATGCCAAGATACGCGACACCTTAGCTACATCAATTGGCCTCCTGCTGTCATACGCCACAGGGACCAGGAGCTCCCATCCCTTGATGGCCCTCCACACTCTAATGTCCTTGGTCGGATCGCCAACACGCCATGACCCTGCAAAGAAGGCGATTGGAGACAGCTGCCTTCTTATCAATGGAAGGGACTTACCCAGAGTCCTCTGCTAAGCCAAGAACTTCAAAACACCCACTGGGGAAAACCATTCGGAGCTGTCAGGTGAACTAAAAGATGAAACGCAGGCTCACCATGCAGTCTCATATGCTAGTTTTGTCCTGTGGGCCAAGGATGCTGCAATTTACTCTGGGACAATGGGGGACCAAACTTCCACAATGCCTTAGGGAAGTCCGTCATCACCTCGTCCGACTGCGTACAAAGTGCTTTGAATTCTGCCAACTTATAACGGCATAGGGTATCAGCTACAGTATTTTTTACCCCCGGAATATGCTCGGCAGACACATTTGATGCAAGGCAAACGCAGATGAGAGCTTTGAGCAGCCTCAACACAAAAGGGCATCTAGCGCTCTGATTGTTAATTGCCGCCACCGCTGACATGCTATTGGACCAGATGATCCTTCTATTGGCCAGGAGAGCACCCCAAATCTGCAGAGTTTCTGCCATTGGGAACATCTCCAGGAATATAATGTTCCGGGTGAGACTAGATGACACCCACTCATCCTGCCAATGCTTCATGCACCACTTGGTTCCAAACACGACCGAAACCTATGCTGCCCACAGCGTCTGTGTAGAGAACCAGATAGGTTTGGATTGCACCAGTTTGTGCCACAAGAGCATTATGTTAAAGTTGAAAGGAAGTCCCTCTATATGGACAAGCCCTCCCTGATCTCAGGAGATTGCTTAGTATGGTGGTATTTGGCCCAGAGGCCGGACATGGCCCTGGCAATATACTTTGAAAACACCCTCTCTGAGGGAATCACCTTGAGTGCAAAGTTTAACTGACCCACCAACAGCAGTTCATGAAGAGTGACTTTTTTGACTGATAAGCATGACTCAATGGATGCCCAGAAGGCAGACATTTAGCTCTGAGGTAACCTACACAACCCTCCTACTGCGTCTATTTCTATACCCAGGAAAGAAATGTAGGTCATTGGGCCATCGCCGATGACATCTCCTGTGATGAGTAGTCAGGAAGCTGGCAAATCCTACCCAGCTTTTTATTCTCAGAAAATGCCCTGAGTAAAAACAAATTATTCTCAGTACTTGTGAAAGCGGCGTGCCCCCTTCTAAGTGCTTACTGACATCTGATGACTAAAAGTGAGAATAATTTGCAAGGGGTGCTAATCCACAGCCAGGAGCTGCTTCAGCGTGCTATGTATTTCTCAATAGTGACCAAGGGCTGTGAGAGCATTAATGCAGCAGAAGGTCCCTTCGTACTGGCTGCTGAGAACACCGCACCCCCTACCCAGCTGGTGCAGGTGATACGTAGGCGATCGGGCAAAAGGGGCCCTTGGGGCAGATAGGTATCTACAACTGCTGAATTTCATTGGTTTTGTACACGTGAAATCTGAGCTTAACTATAACGTCTCTGTAACCTGTGTTTTTTCAGTGTGTGGTAAATATTTCGTTACCGGTACTATTTTTTATGCGGTAAAGTCTATTAAGAATAACTCAGTAAAATGAGAGGCAGAATCCGTGGTATTAGAGGTTTTAAAAGGCTTTATTCCTATACAAAGGAATACAATTCGAATTGTAGGCGTTCTATTCCATCACCACGAAAGTTCAGGAAGGAAGGGCATATATTATTGACAGGTAATCATTTTTATAGAAAAGGCATTACAGTGAAACAGATGCAGTAGGCGTAACAACTGATAAGACAAAATAAAATATGCATGCGTAACTAGAATAGGCGTAACTAGAAAACGTCATTATACATGATGTCACAAGTGGGTGGATCCATAAGAGAATCCTGCAATGTCAGCAGAAATATTTGGCAGAGATGCGTGTGCAGCCGCATGACGTGTGATTGACGTGCAACTAGAGGGAGAAGGGGACTTGACATTTAGCTCTACATGTGGAGACAGAAGTCTGGGGTTATGTCAACCTAATCCCAAATCATATCTAATATCCTATGTTTAAAGAACTGTGTTATCCAAAAAGAGAGGTCTCTTTAGGATAGAATCTTATTCTATACTGACTATACTGACTGTTAGTGCGTGTACAAGCGTCTAAGTGTCTACACTAGATGCGAGGGGGTAGGAGTATTCCATGGTAACAGGGCTATGAATTACTTGTATGAGGACAGCGAGGCCTGGCCCTTTGCACGGTAGCTGGAGGAATGTTTACCTAAACTGCTAGACAGGAATGCATCGGATGAGGGGCGGAGGAGATAATCTTGAAGGTGAAATACAGTTTTTGGCAGGCGACGGGCTGGATCAGGCACCGTTAGCCGCGCAGGGAGTAAGACAAAGTTCATGGTCACAGATGCAGGCTCAGACTGGAGCTTTCAGAGGCAGAAGGCAGGAAAAGGCTTGATGACAGAATTCGGGCCTACTCGCCTGAATCTGTAAAAATGTGGAAAGTGAACCACATAAAGTCGATGGCCTTTCATACTTAGGAAAGGAATATCTGACCCATTCATGGTGGATCTGAAAGAGGACATGTTGACGGTGGACGCACATATATTTGCGTCTTCAAAACTGGAGCAGGAGGGAACATACATGTACGTATAGCATGTACATGGAGCCGTTGGGCTCTACGATAGGGGACATAACTGATCACAAAATTCATATTTCCTCATTCCCTCCTTGTCCCCTTCGGACCCTTAGGAGATATCGATCTTCATCAATCCATCGATCTGTTCATATAGCATCATTTGTTCTTCTTTCTTCTTCCGGGATCTCGAACGAAAACTTGGATGTGGGATACACGAGGTGGCACACAGACCACAAATCGCTGGCCCACATTGTAGACATAAGCAGCAACTGAATAGTATGAGAAAGCCAATACCTAGGAAGGAGAGCATTCTCCATCCCCAGGCTGACAACACGCCCCAGAACCAACCGGACCAAGTCCAGGTGCCTGGACTCTGGTGTATCTGGCTTACAATCTTATGAAGGCGAGTTATGGCTTTATATACTGACGGCGAATTTTCTGGTATGAAAATGCAGCAACTTGATCCGATGACCCTACAAGCTCCGCCCCTATCGGCCAGGATGACGTCAAGGACAAGACGATTTTTAAGCACAACAATCCGCATAGCAGACTGCTCTTCTGTTAAATTGCCTAAGGCGGAAATAGTTTCGTTCACTACTGCTTCAAGGGTTCTGGTTAATCTACGTATCAGCTTACTATTAGTGACTGTACCTATATAGGGAAAGAAACCTTTATTGAAATCTGTGTATTTTTCCCATGCTGTTTCAGTGTAATCGACAATTGGGAGATCTCTCTGCTGTCTATTGTGTACTAAATGGGTATTTCTATGATAATCAGGAGGAGCTAGGAAAACAGGTGGTAGAAGGAATGCTATGTAACAGGTACCATCCCAATCTAACGGTAGGCGTATATATGCGGTCTGGCCACATATAAAGTAGGAATGACGAGAAGCTCTAAATGTAGACTTGCCTTGATCACTGAATTTTATTACAGTGGTGCATTTACTATGGCCCATGTGTATGGAGCCATTCTTTCTTATACATAATTCCCCTTTTACTGGGAATACGGACATGGCGGGCAAGATTGGTGTTGCCTCTGATTCAACGTTCAGGATCATAAGGTTAAGTGTAAAATTACCTAATCCATATACTTCATTTTCTAGATCAGTTCCTGTTCTTTTGGGAAGTCCCTCCTTGTTAGGGTAGCAGACTTTAAGCAAAACTAAGTTCAGGTTTCCCCATACCCAGTTGTCTTGATAAACTGCGGAATTCGAATCTAGGGAATTAATCAAACTAAACCATGCTCCACAGGAGCCATTGTGTGTGAACGGATAGGGAAAGAGGGGCAAAACTCCCTTATAGTTCTGATAGGGAGGGAGTCGGCCACATATCCAACAATTTGTGGCATTGCTGGTTTGATGGGAATGATGTAGCATACTAATGAATGTATTGTTGCGCAGCGCAAATCTATAGGACAATTCATGCGGAGGTAATTCGCTAAAAGAATGTTCTGCAGTTATATTAAAAGCACGCTTAGGAATAGGATAATACATGTGCAATAGGATGCTGACAATGATGATCAGAAGACTTAGAAAAAACAAAATTAATAATGTTACTGTGCAGTGACTACGAAATGATTTACAATACGCATGCTTCTTGAGCTGTATTTGATGATTTCTTTCTCTATTCCGGTCTAGAGGATACATGTCAGAGACAAATTCAACCGATTCACCTTGGAGAGGACTTAAACAATCAAATTGTCTGACTTACTAGACCTCAATTTTAGTTTATACAGTTCTGGTTTTGTTAATTCAGCCAAGGGGAGCTTTGAGTCTGTTTGTGAGGGAATACAGGGTTGAGTCTCTACGCTGGATGGTAGTCCATAAAATTTCTTGATATGACTCGAGTGCAACCACCCTTTCCTTCCCTCAATCTTCACAGCTGTCCTTGTGGTGAGTAGAACCAACTTCGGTGACTTCCACCTAGGATCCAGTTGGGTCTTCCGGTCAAAATTCCTGACCAACACCAAGTCCCCAGGAACCACGTCATGGGGTTTTACCTCAGTGTTGTCGGGAAAAGCTGCGGATACCTGTGAACGACAAGATTGTAGTGCAGACATCAAGGAAGCCAGGTAATCTGTCAGCATATTACAGTCAACATCAGTGATTTTACGAGGTATAGGCGTCCCCCACATATTTGGTGGTCTACCGAAGATCACCTCATACGGGGATAGCCCTGTTCGAGAATGTGCTACCATTCTCATGTAAAAGAGCGCAACTGGTAAGGCTACTATCCAATCGACTCCTTTTTCTCTACATATTTTGGACAATCTAATTTTCAGAGTTTGATTATGACGTTCCACGAGACCTGCCGCCTCAGGATGTCGGACACAATGGAATTTCCATTTGTAGCCTAATAGAAGGGAAACGTGTTTCATTAGTTCGGATGAGAACGGCTGGCCGTTATCTGAGTAGACAACACGTGGTAAACCGTACCGTGGGAAGAATTCTCGAACTAACTGTTTGGCAGTAGTCGGGGCAGTGTAATCTGAAACCGGGTAGGCTTCGGTCCAACGGGAAAGAGCACAGACAACTACGAGAACATATTTGAATCCTCGACATCGTTCCATCTGGATATAATCCATCTGGAGGACTTCAAAAGGGTGATCAGGAGGCTGAAATCCACCCTGTTCTACGGGAATGCTTTTACCTGGGTTAAACTGACAACATATCATACAGGTACGAACTTTTTGTTTAGCTGCGGCTCGCAAGTGTTTGTTGAACCAAATGTGTTGAATGCTGTCTAGCATAGCTTTTTCTCCTAGGTGCGCTGGACTATGTATAGTGTTAATTATGACTTGGACCATTGAGTCGGGAAGAAACCATATAGATTTTTCCTTCGTCATCCATCCTTGATCTGTTTGGATCCCTCCTAATTCAGTCCATTTCTTTATTTCGTCTGGTGTAGCATGTGTCTGTATGTCAATTACATCAAGGGCGGGATCCTTGACTGTCATGCAATGTGTTGGTGTCGGGACTATTGTCTTTGTCATGTCAGTTGTGTGAGTCTGATTCTGAGCAGTCTGTTTAGCTGTTCTGTCAGCTAGGTCATTACCCTGAGAAATGATATCGGTAACTTTTGTGTGGGCTTTGCATTTCATAATCGATATTGCAGTAGGTAAATGAATGGCGTCTAATAGGGCTTGAATGAGGGGTCCGTGTTGGATGTGGGCACCGTGAGAAGTTAAATAACCTCTCTCTCGCCACAGTACGCCGAAGTCATGGACGACTCCGAATGCATAACGTGAATCTGTGTATATGTTGACTTTTTTATTTGTGGCTTGAATACAGGCTTGTGTCAGAGCGATGAGCTCTGCTGCTTGACCTGACAAAGTGTTAATACAATTTGTTTCAATGACTTCAGTGTCTGTTGTGACTGCGTAAGCGGCCACTAACTCTCCTGTACTTGTTCTCATACATGACCCATCTACATATAATGTCAAGTCTGGATCTGACAAAGGGATGTCTGTCAAGTCTTGTCTGGGTTTCGTTGTGATAGTAATGACTTCGACACAATCATGTGCCAATGGGTCTGTTCCGCCTACTGGTAACAGTGTGGCAGGATTTAACGTATTACAACGTCTGATTTCTATGTGTGGCTGAAACAATGTCAATTCGTAACCGGTGAGTCTCGCTATAGTCAAGTGTTGTGTTTGTGTGCGGTTCAAGAGAACCTCTACTGCGTGTGGTACTTGTACTGTCAATTGATGTCCTAACACTATGGCATCGCTTTGTCTGATTGCTAAAGCTGTTGCTGCCACTGATTTCAGGCACGCTGGAAGTGCCTGGGCTACTGGATCTAATGTACTAGAGAAATAAGCACATGGTTTGTGTGATCCTGCTTGTTCCTGAGTGAGTACTGACAAAGCAGTACCTTCGCGTTCTGTAACAAAGAGTGTAAACTGTTTACTGTAACATGGTGTTGCTAGGACAGGTGCTTGGCATAAAGCTTTCTTTAAGCTTTCAAAGGCATGTGTATGTTCTGGAGTCCAAGGGAGGACAGTCGATGTGGCTGCCTCCTGTGTTGTCAACTGGATGAGTGGTTTTGCTAGAAATGCATATTGAGGGATCCACTGCCTACAGTATGAAGTGAGGCCTATAAAAGCCCGCACCTCCTTTTGTGTCTTGGGTGGTGGCATGTTAGCAATTAACTGGATGCGATCGGGTGTAAGCTGCCTTCCCTCCTTGGACAGCGAGTGCCCAAGGTAAACAACTCGCGGGACACAGAATTGCAGCTTAGAAGGGGACACCCTGTGCCCCTTGTCGGCCAGAAATTTTAAAACCGTCAGTGACGCTTTTTCACATTCAGGTTCGCTTCGGGCGGTGATCAGCAGATCATCGACATATTGAAGCAAGACAGTGTTAACTGGCATGTGGATACTGTCAAGTTCTCGTTTCAGTGCTTGGCTATAGATGCTGGGGCTTTCTGTAAATCCTTGAGGTGCGCGGGTGAATTTAAAACTTCGTCCATTTAAACTAAAACCGAAAAGATATTGACTTACCAGATCTATTGGGACACTAAAGAAAGCATTCTTGAGATCAATTACAGTGAAAAACGTTGCTTCTGAGTCAATGGCTGTCAGTAATGAAGAGATGTCTGGGACCACGGGGTATTGTGGTACAATGCATTTATTTAATTCGCGCAGATCAATAACTAATCGGTATACTGGCGGAGCTTTTGGATCCGTTCTTTTAAGGATCGGAATTATCGGGGAATTACATATATTGGAGTCAGTTTCCACAACCACTCCTTGTGCAATGAGCTCGTCAATGATTTGCAGTAAAGCCACTACAGCATCTGGTGGTAACTTGTATTGTCGCATTCGTGGTAGTACCACTCCTGTCTTTAGTGTGACTCGATATGGTGTAATGTTCATGCAACCAACATCAGTGGGGCCTTGTGCCCATAAATGTGTAGGTAAATTCTGCAGTCGGTGATCCATGTCTCTGGATACGTAGTGACCTTTAAACTCACGTAAAAATAGTCGTACTCCTTCCGGAGAACAACATATTATGGCTCCTAGAGCTTTCAATGTTTTTATACCTAACAAGTTTTCTGGACATGATTTAGTAAGCAATAAATCTGTAGTACGTGTTAATGGACCGACTGTAAGTGGAAGAGGTTGTGTTACGTCATTTATTATCGGTTTTCCTGAGAATCCAAGGGAAATATTTTGTGAGCCTGAGAGGGGTGCCCCTGGAACTTCACTGCGTCTTATAGTTGTTCTGCTTGCCCCTGTATCAAGTAAAAACTTTCTGTCTTCCCCTAATAGTTCACTATGTACATAAGGTCCTTCTTTGTCTACAGGAACCTCTATAAGGGGTAAGCCAACTTCCCTCTCTAGGCTATCTCATGAGTATCGCTGATAATCGGGATAATCTGTTTGTGCGTACTGATACATCTGTTGTGTTGTTGCTTGTGTTGCAGCAATAGGCTGCGCTTGTGGTGGTGCTACGATCTGTTGTGGAGCTGCCTGTTGCGGAGCTAGTTGTTGCGGAACTAACCTAGGTTGTGCCTGCTGAGGCATTTGTTGTTGATTCTGATCCTGTCTAGGTGGACGTGGTCTCTCATGTGTTCTACCTGTGGCAATATTATGTTTCAGGACTGGACAATCGTGTATATAATGACCTGGTTGTTTACAATAGTTGCATGTCCCTTTCGCAGGACTTGCGGAATCACCCTTTTGATGACTATCGGCTGGAACTGATTGTGCAACAAGCATTTTCATTTTTGTATTTTTCTTACGTCTTTGTTCGTGTTCTTGTTCTTCTCTAATTCTTTTGTGGTGATATTGTAACATCTGTAGCATCTGTGATGGGGTATTACCTTGCCAGGTACTTTCGAATTTCAATACTCTATTCTTGACTTGTAGCAGAGAATTTTCAACTAATTTTGTCACAAACAGATGTGGATATGACTCACTACTGGCTTTTATGCCACTATTTATACTAAAACATTTTTCAAATCGGGAATAGAAATCACTAGTGTCTTCATCTGGTTTTTGTTTACAGGCTGAGATTGCACCCCAGTCTTCCTTTTTCGTAGTTAATAAACGTGGCAGTACCTGTATTAGTAATCCTGCTAGTGCTGTAGTCTTTTCCCCAAGCCCTGCTCCTGCAGCTCGGGCCTTTTCTTCGTTTTCTAATGCTGTCCAATCTATCTTTCGGTCTCCCACCTCCCATTCCTTTTCTTTGAGTGTCTCATAAACACCGGCGGGTAATAGGACTTTTAATATTTTCATAATGTCGGGGTAGGTATACTCTCCCATGAGTAACATGACTTTTATCTCACGGTGGAAACCTGCTGGGTCCTTGTCATGGCTGGGTACTACTTTCTTCATTTCTAATAATTCCAGTTTAGTTATAGGCGTGTACACAAACACGCGTGTAAAATTATCACCGGCACCTCTGATTGGGTGCACTTCGCGTAACGGATTCTGTCTATCTATGTGATACATGTTTCTTCCCATAATGGGAACTGGGACGTGTTCTGGGCATACGAAATTTAAATATTGGTTTCGGGATTCTAGAATTTCCTTAATCAAATCAGTACCTGACCCTCTCCATATATTCGTGAGTAGTTCTGTCAATATGTCAGGTAAGGGTCCTGGATCGGAGTGTTGGCTTTTATATAATATAAGGAGGTGTTGAATCATGTATATACTAGCTAAACGCTGTTCATATGGGTCTAGATTCAGAAACGTGTGTGCAAGTACATCATCATTGTATTCGCCGGGACTGTCAGCCCATTGTACTGCGGACCTGGCTAATTCTTGTTCGTCCATGGAATCAAGCACGTGGTATCCCCTTCGATCTCGGAGTAATTTATCAGCGGCTTGGAATAAGTGTTCAGGGGATTTTGTATTTAGCATAGGGTTTGGAAGATGTCTATTACATTCTGGACGTATTGGACGTATTGGGTCGTTAAAACCTCTGGTATTATTATGGGATCTTCCTCTACCTACATAAGCTATTGTATCTAATTGGTCTGATTCTTGCTCCCCCTCCTCTCTGTTTAGGTCAGTGGCGTCTACCTCTAATCTTTCTTCGTGTATTCGTTCTATTTCTTTGCGGATCTTTCGATACATAGCTACTATACATAACTGTTTATCATGTCTCCCTTCTGATATATTCTGGCCCCAAGTGACAAGTTTTTGCATTTCTTACGGATTTATCCCAGGCCGGTCTTGATTTCTGATTACACAGTTTATGAGGAAACGTAACAGTTGTCCCTGTACCTCCGCTTTCTGGTACTCCATAGCTCTGCTAATACTTTCAGGACCTCGCCCTGACTGGACAAAGTGGTATATATTTTCTAAATGTGAAGCCATTCCTGGTAGCTTCGTTAAATATATTGCAGCTCGTCGAATACGTAATGATGACAGCAGCATTTCGTCCCGTTTACCGGGCACCGGATCATATCTACAATCTACTAGAAGTTCCTTAAGCATGTCGGGAGTTGCTAGTTTGGGCGTACGTTGGTGTGCTAATTCTCTAAGGGAAAATTTATTTCCTCTGGGTGGCGTAGAAAAAATGTCTGTCGTACCTCCTGTAGCACCGTCTGGGGTGCTGGACGTGAAAGGATTTGTTGAAGGTGAGACAGCAACCGTCGTTGCGGGAAAAACAGTAGAAACAGATGTGCTTGTCGGAATGTGTGTCGGAGCTGGTTGTTGTGGAGGTACAGAAGAAGAATCTTGGCGATGAGCATCATCGGCAAGCGGTCTATGTGGTGCGGTATTAGCATACTCGGGAGCTGCGTCATCTAAATAAGAGGAAAGGAAAACATCTTCTGCGGTTCTGGGATGCCCCTTGGGATGTGTTCCTCTATTGGAAACAATGGAGGTGGCAAGTCTTTTGGTATTTCCTGAGTAGCCTTAGGTAACCCTTCGGCCAGAAGTGGATACATACCATTCATAAGGGCGTTTCTTTGTCTGTCTACTTGTTCTGATTTTACTCGGGTACCTTCCTCAAGTAATAGATTTTCTCGGCTTTCATTTGAAATCTCTCTACCTTCCTCTTCCTGTCTGGGTGCTTTTTCTGTACGTCTATACGATTCTTTACGCCATAATTCAATGGCATCTTTCTGTGACTGTCTGGCCTTCTTTTTCCATAATTCTTCTTCTACACTCATGATGCAATCTGCATCCCAGGTCCCCGCTGCGGGCCACCTCTGACTTTCTGGTAATTCCTTGGTGTAGTCCACCCATAAATCAAGAAATAATACGGCATCTAGGCCATGCTTATGATACATAAAGTACCCTGGAGTGTCCCTAGGTGGGATGGGAACAGCTTCTTCGAGTACACCTTTTCTAGTTTTGATCTGTCTTAGTTTCGAGAAGAGCGGCATTTTTAGACCTTATTACTAGAACACACTTTATAAAAACACAATAATGAACAGTCATTCACACCACAGTATATAGAACGTATTTCAAAACATTTAACACTAAACCGTTTTGCGAACAATGATAACTAATAGAAAACTAGTTACTGACATAATACTGACACTAGATAATACTTATTTATAATTATTTATATGCAAAACATACTATATATACTGCTAAACAGTACAGATACACTGCTGAAACAGTGCAGACCGGATTTGTGTACCCAAACCCGTCTTGACCGGCACAGACTATGTGCACGTTAAATGCCTCCCCGGTAATGGTACTCACCGGGTAGCTCGGAACGGAAGGCCTCGGAACGGAACTGAAACTGGACTGGACCGGACTGGACTCGGAACTTCGGAACCTGGCGGGTCTCTGTATACCTCGGATCTTGCTCTCTCAGCTAGGCTCTGGTCGGGATACTTCGCACTTCTCACCGCCTCGTCTGGGTGTTGATCGCAGCCTCAGTCGTCCCCGCTTGGCCGGAGGGAGATACAGGAAATCCTGCGGGTACGCGTTTTTTGTCCGTTCAGCTGTGGCAGGAGACCGGGCCTGCAACGCACCGCCGGCGCGTGAGATGAGAAAGTGTCCCTGTTCGGGCGCCAATTTATGTGGTAAATATTTCGTTACCGGTACTATTTTTTATGCGGTAAAGTCTATTAAGAATAACTCAGTAAAATGAGAGGCAGAATCCGTGGTATTAGAGGTTTTAAAAGGCTTTATTCCTATACAAAGGAATACAATTCGAATTGTAGGCGTTCTATTCCATCACCACGAAAGTTCAGGAAGGAAGGGCATATATTATTGACAGGTAATCATTTTTATAGAAAAGGCATTACAGTGAAACAGATGCAGTAGGCGTAACAACTGATAAGACAAAATAAAATATGCATGCGTAACTAGAATAGGCGTAACTAGAAAACGTCATTATACATGATGTCACAAGTGGGTGGATCCATAAGAGAATCCTGCAATGTCAGCAGAAATATTTGGCAGAGATGCGTGTGCAGCCGCATGACGTGTGATTGACGTGCAACTAGAGGGAGAAGGGGACTTGACATTTAGCTCTACATGTGGAGACAGAAGTCTGGGGTTATGTCAACCTAATCCCAAATCATATCTAATATCCTATGTTTAAAGAACTGTGTTATCCAAAAAGAGAGGTCTCTTTAGGATAGAATCTTATTCTATACTGACTATACTGACTGTTAGTGCGTGTACAAGCGTCTAAGTGTCTACACTAGATGCGAGGGGGTAGGAGTATTCCATGGTAACAGGGCTATGAATTACTTGTATGAGGACAGCGAGGCCTGGCCCTTTGCACGGTAGCTGGAGGAATGTTTACCTAAACTGCTAGACAGGAATGCATCGGATGAGGGGCGGAGGAGATAATCTTGAAGGTGAAATACAGTTTTTGGCAGGCGACGGGCTGGATCAGGCACCGTTAGCCGCGCAGGGAGTAAGACAAAGTTCATGGTCACAGATGCAGGCTCAGACTGGAGCTTTCAGAGGCAGAAGGCAGGAAAAGGCTTGATGACAGAATTCGGGCCTACTCGCCTGAATCTGTAAAAATGTGGAAAGTGAACCACATAAAGTCGGTGGCCTTTCATACTTAGGAAAGGAATATCTGACCCATTCATGGTGGATCTGAAAGAGGACATGTTGACGGTGGACGCACATATATTTGCGTCTTCAAAACTGGAGCAGGAGGGAACATACATGTACGTATAGCATGTACATGGAGCCGTTGGGGTCTACGATAGGGGACATAACTGATCACAAAATTCATATTTCCTCAAGTGAATATATATATATATATCAATACATATATATTAGATGTGTGCTGGACCTTTGGACCTCTTTTTCCAAATCTACCAATGCAGCCTATTCCTCATGCTAGCACACCATGTTAATACACAGGGACCTCTACTCACTGCCATTGCTGATTCAACGCAGTGTTGGTTTGATGCACAAACAAAGTGAAACTTTAACATTAATCCCTCATCCAACAAGCCCAACACTAAGTTTCCAGAATTAAGGTAAAGCCACATGGGTGATTGCTTTGACCAAGCTTATTCTTGAAAACAAGGTATTACTTTTTATATTATTATGAATGACTGAAGAGAGTAGAGCAGAATAAATTAAGTTGAGCATGAAACTAAACTGGAAATCATGCCTTCTTGGGATTTTTGAAAGATGAAGGCAGTAAACATCTAGGACACGCCTGCAGACCAATGACCAGGATGGTTTAGGAACATTAATGTCACTGTGCAGCAAATAATGGAGGAGATCAAAATGAAACATCACATGCAGAGACTGGTGCAAGAGCCTCGATAATCACTGTTGCATGCAGAAAAATGGGAGCCAATATGCACCTTTTTACCTTTATTTTCAAACAAATCTTAGGAGAGCCAAACAGGACTAATTTTGAATGTTTCCACATTGTGTTCCTTGTGCAAAAAGTTGTTGTATTTCTCTGGCACACTTTTCCTTTGCTCTAGTGCACAGGCACCTTATATTTCTGCACATAGATAAAATAAATTAGAGGGAACATAGGTCAGATCCCTAAGGCTTTCCATAGTTTCTGACTTTCAGAGGACAGATATCTAGGTCCTTTGTCACTTCCAATTCTTGAGTGGGATAAAGAAACGGGGACTGAAGCCTGATCGTAGTCTCTCAGCTACAGAGATAGCATCAGCTCGGGCACGGGGGAAGCTTGAATCCATATAGTGAACATATACACCAATGAGAAACATATCAGTGTAACAACAACACCAGGGCATCTAGATGAAGATCCTCATCTCCAATTCCTCTCAGCACATCTGCAGCTAGGACACTATGAGACTGGACAAGAAGTGCAAAAAAAATCAAGAAGACGACAGGCACTCAGCTCTGCAACGACATATTACTATCCATCAGTACGGTATTCTACCTTTACTACGCCGTCATTACTTCGTATTATCATAACTATGCATATTTTAGTTCGCAGATGCCATTACTTAGCATGCATTTACTTAGCATGCACTTACTATGCATAATAGAGTTACTGTGCAAAATAAAGTTTTGTGGTACAGGGGTATTTTTAGGGGTCAGGTGGGTTAGGGTTTGGGGTGTAGGGTGTATTTTTAGGGTTCGGGTGCATTTACGTTTTTGGGGTGCTGGGGTATTTTTGGGGTTCAGGGTGCATTTGGGTTTTGGTGTACTGGGGTAATTTTAGGGGTCGGGTTGGTTAGGGTTTTGAGGTATGGGGTAATTTTAGGGTTCAGGGTGTGTTTAGGTTGTGGGGTACTGGGGTATTTTTAGGGGTCAGGGTGGGTTAGGGTTTTGGGGTACATGGGGTATTTTGAGGGTTCAGGGTGCGTTTAAGGTTTTGGGGTGCTGGGGTATTTTTGGAGTTCAGGGTGCGTTTAGGTTTTGGGGTACAGGGGTATTTTTAGGGGTCAGGGTGGGTTAGGGTTTTGGGGTGTAGGGGTATTTTTAGGGTTCAGGGTGCATTTAAGGTTTTGGGGTGCTGGGGTATTTTTGGGTTCAGGGTGCATTTAGGTTTTGGGGTAATTTTAGGGGTCAAGGTTGATTAGGAGTTTTGGGGTATCGTGGGTATTTTTAGGGTTCAGGGTGCATTTAAGGTTTTGGGGTGCTGAGGTATTTTTGGGGTTCAGGGTGGGTTTAGGTTTTGGGGTGCTGGGGTAATTTTAGGTGTCAGGGTGTGTTAGGGTTATGGGGTGTAGGGGTAATTTTAGGGTTCAGGGTGCATTTAAGGTTTTGGGGTGCTGGTGTATTTTTGGGGTTCAGGGTGCGTTTAAATTTTGGTGTAATTTTAGGTGTCAGGGTGGGTTAGGGTGTTGGAATGCATGGGGTATTTTGAGGGTTCAGGGTGCGTTTAAGATTTTGGGGTGCTGGGGTATTTTTGGGGTTCAGGGTGCATTTAGGTGTCAGGGCGGGTTAGGGTTTTGGGGTGTAGGGGGTATTTTTAGGGTTCAGGGTGCATTTAAGGTTTTGGGGTACTGGGATATTTTTAGGGGTCAGGGTGAGATAGGGTTTTGGGGTGTAGGGGGTATTTTTAGGGTTCAGGGTGCGTGTCAGGGGATAGGTTACTATTACGATACATTTTTTGTTTTAAAGTACCAATAACGCGTTGTAAAGGTATGCGTAATAATTAACTGCGAAGTAAAAGCATTATTTATGTATTTGTATATATTTGTGAAGTAAAAGCATGCGCACTAAAATCATGCATAGTAAAGGTATTTGCGAAGTAAAAACTTCGAAGTAAATACCTGCGGAGTAACGGTATGCTAAGTAACATCATTAATTCGTCAACTTCCCCTCTCACGAACAGGCTAGGACAAAACCTAGTATCAATAACACTATTTATGAGTTTCGTAAAGCGCAAATAGTTGGGCTCTGCCGTCAAGGTCGGATTTAGAGATTTCTGACGTCGTTCTGCGACTTTAGGTTTTGCACCACCTAGGAATTTGCATTTGACATTTTTTGGTGGTTGGAATTCAACCAAGTACAGTATGTAGCCGAGTTTTTCATACAATAAGCTCTACATACAATAGAAAGAACACACTCATCAAATCTGCTGTGCATATCTGTAGGGGTGTGTATGCGTAGCTGACGTGAATTACTTTTTCCCATTTTTTACAGACCTTCCAACTTATAATTTTCTGATATGCAAAAGATCTCAAAATGGTCTCTTTTGTTAAAAGCCTTGGTTGCTACCAAATACATGCTAAATTCAAAGGAGGTGCAAATAGGGCTGCCTATCCCCATATACCGTCCCGAAAACACCTGCATCAGAAAGACAGTCATTATCCTTATAGGACAATGACAAGCCAACACCATATTCCCTCAGTGAGAAAAGCAGTCTGGGTGGAGTTGTGTGGTCACCGCCCCCCATGTGGAGCTGAGCGGTCACAGACTATGAGTGGAGTTGAGCAGTCACGGACCCTGGGTAGAGCTGTGCAGTCACGAACCCCGGGCGGAGCAGTGCAGTCACAGACCCTGGGTGGAGCTGTGCAGTCATGGACCCTGAGCGGAGCTGAGCAGTCACGTACCCTGGGCGGAGCTGTGCAGTCACAGACCCTGGGCGGAGCTGAGCAGTCACAGACCCTGGGCAGAGCTGAGAAGTGACAGACCCTGGGCGGAGCTGTGCAGTCACAAAGGCGGAGCTGTGCAGTCACAGACCCTGGGCGGAGCTGTGCAGTCACAGACCCTGGGCGGAGCAGAGCAGTCATAGACCATGGGCAGAGCAGTCACGGACCCTGGGCAGAGCTGAGCAGTCACGGACCCTGGGCAGAGCTGAGCAGTCACAGACCCTGGGTGGAGCTGAGCAGTCACGGACCCTGGGAGGAGCTGTGCAGTCACGGACCCTGGGAGGAGTTGTGCAGTCACAGACCCTGGGCGGAGCTGTGCAGTCATGGACCCTGAGCGGAGCTGAGCAGTCATGTACCCTGGGCGGAGCTGTGCAGTCATGGACCCTGAGCGGATCTGTGCAGTCACAGACCCTGGGCGGAGCTGAGCAGTCACAGACCCTGGGCAGAGCTGAGAAGTGATGGACCCTGGGCGGAGCTGTGCAGTCACAAAGGCGGAGCTGTGCAGTCACAGACCCTGGGCGGAGCTGTGCAGTCACAGACCCTGGGCGGAGCTGTGCAGTCACAGACCCTGGGCGGAGCAGAGCAGTCACAGACCCTGGGCGGAGCTGTGCAGTCACAGACCCTGGGCGGAGCAGAGCAGTCACAGACCATGGGCAGAGCTGAGCAGTCACAGACCATGGGCAGAGCTGAGCAGTCACAGACCCTGGGCAGAGCTGAGCAGTCACAGACCATGGGCAGAGCTGAGCAGTCACAGACCCTGGGCAGAGCTGAGCAGTCACGGACCCTGGGCAGAGCTGAGCAGTCACGGACCCTGGGCAGAGCTGAGCAGTCACAGACCCTGGGCGGAGCTGAGCAGTCACGGACCCTGGGCAGAGCTGAGCAGTCACAGACCCTGGGCGGAGCTGAGCAGTCAAAGACCCTGGGCGGAGCAGAGTAGTCACAGACCATGGGCAGAGCTGAGCAGTCACAGACCCTGGGCAGAGCTGAGCAGTCACAGACCATGGGCAGAGCTGAGCAGTCACAGACCCTGGGCAGAGCTGAGCAGTCACAGACCCTGGGCGGAGCTGAGCAGTCATTGACCTTGGGCAGAATTGTGCATAGCTTTGGGGTCATGGAGTCTAGGCGGAGGTGTGTGGATATGAAGCCCATGACTGGAAATTGTGCCCATAGTGACCAGGTGGGGCGTGTTGGTGAAGCGGGGGGGGCGGGGCTTCTGTGTCTTCTAGTCACCGGGAGGAGAGAGCCTGGCTCGCTCACTCGGAGGAAATTGATCATACTCTCGAAAGTGTTTTGCTTCACAGGAGGAAAGGGACCCCATGTCATTAGTTACAGCACATGGGGCTGCCAAATGATTTATTAAACAAACGTTAGCGGTGACAAGCCAGTGTTCAAAATGGAAAAAAAACTCAATAAAATCATTATTTCCCAGGCTGTTCAGGAAGGAGATTAGAGGGTGGAGGGGGGCAGCTGGAGACAGATGACGAACAGCCAAGGGGCTGCTTTCTACATGACTGCAATTTGAAGGAAGCGAAAGAAACTGTGGTTGTAATAATGCTTTTGTCCCCCAAAATAAGAATTCTTCTGCATAATTCTTCGAGGTACGTCAGTAGGTGTGGAACCATAACGCCATCAATCTCGGTCAGAGCGCGAGCCTTATCCAGGCCTCCTTTCCAGGGGATCAGCACACTTAAACCAGGGCATTTTTGGCACAATATTTTACAACAAATATTGCAGCTTGATCCTGCCCCTTCAACCCAATAAAAAATGTCACCATCAATTTGTAATTTTTATTCAAAAGTGAACAAATAAATATGTAAATAATGTGGAAGACATTTTTTCCCGGTTCTAAACTCAAATCTTCGACAACAAGTAGTAGGTCGAAACACAAGCGCAGTTGAGGTGTGCAGCCACCAGCAGGTCCAGGACCGGCCTCATCGGATCCTGTGTCGCAATATCAAGTATAACAAGCATTGGCATAGCCAATAGGTCTCGCCTTTGGGACCTTATAAGTGTTTAGCCATGCAACAGTTGCATAACTAAATACTTATAAGGTCCCAAAAGCGAGACCTATTGGCTATGCAAAGCGGCGATGCGGCCGCGAAAGTGAAAGTGGTCGCGATCACGATAAAACATCAAAGCGGCCGTGAAACCGAAAGTAATCGCGGTAAAGCGCGGCACGCGCGCCCGCGCACATGGCACTATAGCTCTAGGCTGACCTGGTAGCACTTTTTGGAGCCCTCTCAATAAGTCTCACCAGACCAGCGCATGCGCTGGGTCAGGTGAGACCTAAAAATATCCCCTGCGTGGCTTGGTAGCTCTTGAGAAATGCAAGTCGCTGCCTTGCATTAGTCTACGTGCCGTGGGTGTTTCCACGCATGCACCCATGTATTCTGAAGCATTCCCAGATTTACCAACACTGGTAAACCTGACAATGCGTCAGAATTGTACGCCTTCCCACCAGAGGTGCAACGAGGAGGTTTCTCCTCATTGTTTCCTCTTTCTAAGTGTGCTGCATTCCAGTGTGCTGCACACTTAGAAAGAGGAAAATGCCTCTAAGGATTGTTTATGTGCACAAAAACAATTCTGCCTGTAACATAGGCTCCCTTGCTCCATGCTGCATTGACACTAGGCCGCAGATTGTGTGCCTGAGCAGGCAGAGGACAGGAAGGCGCAATATCTTGAAATATATGGCACATTCCTGCCCCTTCATGCAGGTCACCAACTTGTTTTGCTGTGCTGTGTCGCGTGAAAATGTTTAAATCTGGCACTATATATGTGTCGCAAACAATTGCACTCATCTGCACGTAACATCCTGAATGCTAGTTTCCTTTGAGGCAAAGAACTGCCCTCAGCTGGATTTCAACACACTGCACTAGGACTGGCATCAGACAGTGTGTTGCACAGAACAAACGGCCAGTCCTCCTTGCTCAGTGACTGCTGAAGTCAGCCAGTTTGTCAGCAATGAGCCGGTCTCTCCCACCACCTCTTGAAGCCTGAGTTTTGTGGGATTATTCTGAAATGCCCCGGCCTGGCCTCGGTTGACTGATATATTCAGCTAACAGTATTTTTATTTCCCAGCCCTGCACTTCCGGGTCCAAGATTGACAGCATAGGTATTGCATCCGGCCTTGGCTCAGCTCCACCTGTAATGATTTTCCTTCCCACGGCACCGAAGCTGTGAAGGTAGTTACCACAACACATTATAACCACGGCGACCTTGAACCAATCTTACTAAACAGAGGTTATGGGACAGGTTTTAATAGTGAAGGTTCTAAGGGGCATATTTACAAGCCCCTTGAGCCACCAGTGCTTCACTTTTTGTGACGCACTGCTGGCGCAACCTCCTGCCCCATATTTACAAGGATATGCAAAGCCACCCTGCGTGGCTTTTCCTGTCCTTGTACATATGCCCCACCTCATGCAACATTTTGCGGAAAGGGTCGTGCCATGGGGGTTGCTGTGGGTGTTCCCACGCAACACCCATGTATTCTGCCATATTTACAGATTTACAAAAATTCGAAAACCTGGAAATGTGTCAGAATGCTCCACCAGGCCAGGGGTGGTGTAGAGAGGCGCAACGAGGAAAAAGTTTACATTTCTCCTCGTTTTTCCTCTGTCTAGGGGTGCTGCATTCTGCAGCACAAAAAGGAAGAGGAAATCACTTCTTTCTATTTTTTCTGTTATTGTTTTTGTGCAGTAAGGTACCCCTTCCTGCACAGAAACAACCTCACCTCAACGCAGGCACCCTTGCACCATGATGCAAGGGTGCCTGCGTGGCGCGTGGCAGCCAATTGTGTGCCAGCGCAGAGGAAAGCAGAGAGATGCGTGATATTTTTGTGAATATGAAGCATCCCTGTGCTTTGAAAGTGCCGCAGTGTGGCACAGCTAAAGGGCTTGCAGTGCCGCGCTGCAGCACTCTCTTGTAAATAAGGCCCTAAGTGCTTAGAAGGAGTGGGTAGAACTGTTTTTCGCAGCCCTCTCGGATATTGTGTGCTCACTTATGATGTTTAAATATTGCTGACTGTGTGTGCCATCGAGGTTGTTTTTTTCTGTTTGTGCTGCTATTATTTGATACCATAAATACACCTTTTTAAGTGACGTTGTATTCTCAAATGAGACTGTCAAATTGCAAAATGAATGACTTCCTCGCTTTTTTGTAACCATTTGTAAATAGTGCTAGCAACTTTAATATCGAGATACAAAGGTATCACCCAAAGTGCTATCCTGCGGAAGAATTTGACCCACACTTGTCAATTCATGAGCGGCCATGGCCATTGTGGCGAAAAGCTGAAGGTGCTTATTGATAAGATACATTTCCACTTGACTAGCCGAATTGCACACAACAGGACCAGCCACCAACGTTAGTGGTGAGTCTAAGACCATTCTGGACCCACCATATATTCGGGAGAGTACATTGCTCGGCTGTTTCTCAGGTTTCACAATCCTTGATCGCTCCGAGAACGAGCATTTCAAACAATTCCTATTTGCAAATAGAATTTATTTGAATGTGTTGCACCATTGTAATGAGTCTCTTTGAGCGATAGGTTATCGTTCCATCAAAAACCCAATGAATTTGGATCCACTGATAGAACTAGATTGACAAAATATAATACCTGACGATGGCTTCACAGCGCTTGAGGTTGGTTGAGGATCTGGTCGCTTGGAATAGTGCTTGCTGCTCAAAGACATAACACTAACTCCAACCTCCACGATAAAGCACACAAAGGGAATGTTCCGCCAAAACTCATTTTTTGGTATCTGGATGAATTTCCCATCATCAGCCTTCTAATAAGAGAGAAAAAAGGCAGAAAATGGAGAATGAAGGTGAAAGAAATAGATAGGGATGGGGATAGCAGCCGTGGGAAAGAACCCAAAGAGTGAAACCAAGAGAAAGCAAGGATGGGGTAGGGGAGAAAAGAGGCTCTGCTGCAATCGAGATTGTCAGCCGAAGGATTTGGCAACCCAGGCATTCAGCAGCGCCCCCTATTGGGCTTCTAAGAAAAAATGTGAGCCTCTTTTTATTATCACTATTATTATCTACAACCTCAACACTTCTCCAGAGTTCAGAGCTCTTATTCATTCTCTGACTTGACTGCTTTTATTTGACATGGCCCTCCCAATGTCCGGGTATGTATGAATTATATTAGAGGTTTTAGAAAATCAACACTTATTACAGGTAGTAAAGCTATTCTTTTATATTCACAGGGTACCCAGACGGTTTTGCCCCCCCAAGTATTTTCACTGCAATGTAGTAGCAGAATGCAGTTTTAAATATTGTGCTACAAAAATATCCTAGCCAGAATATCAAAATATCATGAAGGTAAGTATACACAGGTGAGCATAGATATGTTATGCTTAACTCAAATATCAGGATTCCCAATGTTTTATTCAGAAATGAAAGTGGCGACGTGCTTGTCCTCATCATAGTCCTGACACGTTCCAGCTCTCCTCACAAGCCTTGATCACAGGTGCAATTGGTTACAGACTAAAGTGACCACATAATTTAAATGCTGGCTGCAATGTGCTCCTCTAGTCCTTACATAATACAACAACCAGCATGCACTGCAAATACAACTCAAGTTCTCTGCACACACGCAGTATATATATATATATATATATATATATATAAATTCACTGATAAAACCATAGGTTTCAGGGGCGTTATAGTTAGCTGGACATTTCCCTCATACAAAACCCTAGAAATTCCCCTGCTATAGTTAGTTCAGCTAACTATAACTCGCGCCCCCGCAATACACTGCTGATGACGTCACATATTACATCACTCATGACATGGTCAGTGACATCACTGATGACATCAGTGATGTTATCAGTGATGTCACTGACCATGTCATGAGTGATGTAATATGTGACGTCATCAGCAGTGCATTGCGGGGGCGCGAGTTATAGTTAGCTGAACTAACTATAACAGAGGAATTTCTAGGGTTTTGTACGAGGGAAATGTCCAGCTAACTATAACACCCCTGAAACCTATGGTTTTTTCAGTGAATTTCTAAGGTTTTTTAAATGCCAATTCCTAACTATAAGATGCATGAAACCTATGGTTTTTTCAGTGAATTTCAAAGGTTTTTTAAATTCCAATTCCTAACTATAACGCCCCTGAAACCTTTGTTTTTTTCAGTGAATTTCAAAGGTTTTTTAAATGCCAATTCCTAACTATAACGTGCATGAAACCTATGGTTTTTTCAGTGAATTTCAAAGGTTTTTTAAATGCTAATTCCTATCTATAACTTATCTCTAAAGATATCATGTTTAATGATTTTGATTGGATTTCTACATTTTTCAAATTCAGTGTGTCAATTTCATTAATTATTTTTTTTAAATACTTTTTTATCACCATTTTTTAAACATATTTCTTCAATTAATTCTTTTAAAAATTAAAAAATATTATTTGAACTTAATGGGTTTTTCAAACATATTTTTTTATATTTTTCAACATATTTTTTTAACTATAAGTGCAAATCTTTATTTTAGATATATTTTTTTTCAATGCTTTTGGATCCACGCACCCTAAGCGCACCGTTCACGATCCGTATGCGATAGCATTCGCGCATGATATGCGTGGGTAAGTTTTTAGTGCGCGATCGCTATGGTGACCGGTATGCGACTCCCAGCCTATACGCGATACGTTCGATGTACGTAACGCGGCGTCATATGCGTCCCTGACGCGGTAGGTCCGCGGATCCCGCAAAGTATTTAACATTTAAAAAAACATATTTCTGTATTGCATGTGAATATTAATTGAATACAAACTCTAAACTAGTCTTAAAACTAATATATTTTGACATCTAATCCTATATTTCTTTTTAATTCAATTTCGCGGATGCGCGCTGGGTGCGTGCTGCGTAAGTGTACGGTGCGCGGATCCCATGTGACCTGCAAAAAAAAGAGATTTGATTGGTTCATTACACTTCCTGTTCTAACTACTGAAAGACCCCACCCTGCTCTTTAGTGTTAATGCCTGACTCATTTAATCAACACATAAGCAAAGACTGGCTTCTAATGCTACTAAAACTTGACAACATGACAGGTTTCAAAACAGTTTTCTGTCAGCAAATGCACGAAGTTACCAAACGCTTCTCTGACAGTGGTTCCCAAATGTACACAGACTCACAGTGTAATTCTAGACAAGCACCAGTATTCATAGGAGTTTACCAAAACTCATTCACTACACTGGAAGTGGTAAGGGAACTGCACACAATCTACATATTTCACGACTACACTTTACTGTCAATACCTAACTCATTTAATGAAAGCATAAGCCATAACTGTGTTCTAATGCTACTAAAACTTGACAACATGACAGGTTTCAAAAAAGTTATCTGTCAGCAAATGCACGATGTTACCAAACGCTTGTCCACAGTGGTTCCCAAATGCACACAGGCTCTCTGTGTGATTCTAGACAAACAACACTATCCCTTACACTATACCAAAACACATTTCTTCATCCACAAAGAGTACTACATTTTACTGCAGAAACATAACTCATTTCACAAATTCATAAACAATAAGTGGTTTCTAAATCTACCAAAATATAAGAACTGCATAGTTATCTGTCTACAAACACATGAAAAAACACAAATCCTTATCACAAAATGGTTTCTACATGCACACACACTGTCAATAAGATTGTAGAGAAAAAAAAATACTCCCTACACTTTAGCAGAAAAAATACATTAGTCTGATTAAAATAAAAATAGTCTACATACATCCCCTCACAATTAAATAACTCACCTTTCAAGATGTTTTGTAGATTAAGAAATATATCAGTCACACACCAGATATCAGTCACACACCAGATTTTCTTATACAGAATCTCTGCACTGTGCACCTGTCAGCAAAACCAAAGAATGGCAAAGTTTCTCTCTCATTTTCCACACATATACATGTAAACATCAAATCACATTCCTTCCCACATAAATTCAAAAGCAAACACACATTTCTATTGGTTAAACATTTCAACCCTTTCCAAATGACATAAACTTCAACCCTTCCCCCAATCTGCCTTCTGCCAGTTACCATAGAAACAGGTCATGGAACACTGTACTGAGCACACAGGTCACAAGTTCAGCACACACAATGTTGCTAATCAAAACAGCAAGTGTGCTTGACTTCTCAACATATCAGCTTATCATATATAATGTTCCTTACAATCTGTTTTTGTTAACCAATAAGAATCAAGCATTTAAAAAACAGAAATATGCACCCTACCTTTCAGTGTAGAAGGTTGTCAAACAACCAATGATTTCTTGTCTTTTTTCAAAATTGCATTTTAGCCACCATTTTAGAAACATCTTAGTTTCCAAACTGCCATTTCATTTACAGAGACCATCTGAGTGCATCCAGACCTCCTTACAAGATACTTACAGTGTGGATTGTGGGACACAGCTACATTTTCTGGAGCCAAAGGTATGCAGAAAACAAAGGCATTCACAAAGACCTAGGTTTGCCAAATGTAGACATGAAATGGATTGGACAGAGAGGGTTAAAGTGGCACCAATTGATGCCATTGGTGAAATCCTTCAGGCAAATCCAACACCCTGACCTCATAATAGTGCACTGTGGTGGCAATGACCTAGGCACTTTGACTGGGGTAGGTCTGGAAATGCTCATGAAGGACACCTTTGCACAACTGATTTCACTTTTCCCTAAAACTGCCTTTGTGTATTCTAACATATGCCAAAGGCAGAAATGGAACTGGTGCGATCATTTTTGTCCACAGATTGAGAAAGCTACGAAACAAGTGAATAAATCTGTTTCTGCTTTTCTCCGAGACTACAGAATGGGGTCCATTTACTTTTTTTTTTTGTTGAAACATTTTTTATTGTTTTCATACACAGCAATACAACAACCAGCTCTCAATCCCCGCCCAGTCAGGAAATACCCCACATATACCAGCATTCCCACTCAGCTGTCCCACCCGGCCCCTTCCCCCCCCGCCCCCCACCCTCTGTCAGTGTGCCCCCGCCTGCTACCCCGGTCCCACGCTCGATGCTTCCCCTCCCCTCAGTCAATGCAATACAGGAGCCCCACCTCTCCCTGCAGCCACAATATCTTCCCCCCAACCCTATCCAGAGTGCAGTCAGTCAGGGCCCGCCAGTCGCCTCCACTACTCCCCACTACCACTTCCTCATCAGGCCCGCTCCCTTCCTCCCCCGGCTCGGACATCAGCCCCTGGAGTTCTACCACCAACGCTTCCCACGCCCGGGCTGTCGCTAGCGCTTTTTCGTCATCTCTCCGGAGAGCCAGTTGCACCCGGAGCGTGCCCTCAGCCCCCGCCCAGCGCTCCAGGGCTGATCTCCAGCGCAGGAAACTGGGTCCCCCCCGGGATTTCCAGTGCAGCGTCAATTCCCTCTTGGCCAATATCAGCCCTAAATCATAGAATTTGCTCGTGACCTTCGTGCGACGGGTGTGGGGGAACCAAAGCAGCAAGCAGGTGCCCATCTCCGGACCAATGGAGCGATCCGTAACCTGGTTCAGGCGCTCCACCACTGCTTCCCAGTAGTCCCCCAACTGCCTACAGGCCCAAAACATGTGTCGAAAGTCTGCTCCGTCCGCCCCGCACCGCGGACACTGAGAGTGCGCTCCCCCGAAATATTGTAATATCTTTGCCGGCGTCAGGTACGCTCTGTGTAGCGTAAAAAACTGGACAAGCTGGAACCTGGCATTCCTCGTCCCTTTCCATGCCCTCCGCACCAGCGTGGACCATGTGGATTCAGGGATCTCCTTCCCCAGGTCCGCCTCCCACTTTCCCCTCAAGGCGCCCAATGGGGGGAGGCTCTCCGTTGACAGCCTACGATAAAGGCATGTGATGGCCTTGGTCGTCCCCGCCGCCATCACCACATATTGGCAACCCGTGGCAGTCGGGGGCTCCGACAGCCCCACATTCCAATGCCTCTGAAGGCTCGCCACCAAGGCCGCATGGAGCAGGAAGTCTCCCCGCGGAAGCCCATAAGAGTCCTGCAAGTCTTGGAAAGGCAGCAGTGCTCCCTCTCGAAATAGATCCCCTACCATCTGGACCCCCATTTCCTCCCAGACCGCCAACCCCGACCAGTCTCCTCCATGCGGGAACGCCGTGCACATCCCCAGGGGGATCTCAGGGGCATAGGGGTGAACTATGGCAGCCTTTCTCTGGCATCTATTCCAACATAACCGGAGAGTACGCTCCTCCATGGTGAGCTGGGCGAGGTCCAGCCTCTGGTGAAGGACTATAAAGGCCAGCACGTGGCGCGGGATTAGCCTGCCCTGGGGACCGTCCGGGCCCCTGTACTCCCTGGCCACCGCCTGTGTGAGCCACTGGAGCTGGGCCGCCAGATAATACCATTCGAAATCCGGAGCCGCCAAGCCTCCCTCCGCCCGCGGTCGCCGCAAGGTGGTCAGCGCCACTCGACGCCTCCCCGAACCCCAAATGAAGCTCGTGGTGAGTACCCGCAGTGCCGCAAAAAATGACGCTGGGATCCATATTGGAAGGGTGCGAAAATAGTAAAGGAGCCGCGGCAGCGCCACCATTTTCAGCAGCGCCACCCTCCCAGCACACGAGAGCGGGAGCGTTTTCCAAAATCCCATACTACCCCTTAGGCCCCGAAGCGCCCTACCCACATTACCATCCAGAAAATCAGCCTGGGTATGATAGATGTTAACCCCCAGATAACGGAGACAGCTGCCTTCCCAGCGGATTTGGCCTAACGCCTGCGGGGGTTGTCCCCCTCGCGACAGCTGGAACAAACAGGTTTTACGCCAATTGACCTTAAGCCCGGACAGCCGACCAAACACCTCCAATAAGGCCACCGCTCCCTCCAGTGCACCCGCCGCGTCCTCCAAGAACATCAGTAGATCGTCCGCATAGAGGGAGATATAATGCGTATCCTCCCGCAACGCCACCCCTACATACGCACCCCCTCGTCGGGCATGAGCCGCCAATGGTTCAATGGCCAGCGCGAACAGCAGGGGGGAGAGGGAACACCCTTGTCTCGTCCCCCTCTGGACATGGTATGAGGCCGATATGGTGACCCCTGTCTTCACCCGGGCTGTAGCCTCGCTATAAAGTAACGAGGTCCAGCGCACAAAGTCCTCCCCCAAGCCGAACTCCCGCAACACTCGGTACAGATAAGGCCATTCCACACTGTCGAAGGCCTTTTCTATGTCGACCGACAGCATACAGGCCTCCGGGAAGGCCTCCCGGTCCAGTTCCATCACTCGCAGCAACCTTCTCACAGAAGTGGCAGTGCTCCGTCGAGGAATGAAGCCCGCCTGATCCGGGTGGACTAAGGCGGCCATATGACCCAGGAGGCGCGACGCCAGTACCTTGCTCAATATCTTGTAGTCCACCGTCAACATGGAGAGCGGCCGATAAGCCGTGTGCGCGTCGGCCTTCCCTCCGGGTTTTAATAAGGGGATCACAATCGCCTCCCGAGCAGAGGCGGGTAGACGCCCACGTCGCCAAGCTTCGCCGTAGAGGGCCTGCAGCTGTGGGGCCAACAGGTCTGAAAACGCCGCATAGAACTCGACAGGCAGCCCATCCGCCCCCGGGGTTTTCCGGCGCGCCATTTGTTGAATCGCCGCCCGAATTTCACCCAGCGAAATGGCACCGCCAAGTTCTTTCCCCACCTCCGGGTCTAGGCGAGGCAGGCGGGCCTCCAACAAGAAGTCCGCTAGGCCCTCCGGCTCCCCCGCCATGGTGCTGTCGTATAACCCAGCATAATAACCAGCGAACTGCTGATTTATCCCCTTCTGGGAATACACCGGGGCGCCCCCCGCGTCAGCCAGGGCCAGTATCGGTTCCCCTCGGGTCGCCGGGTTCGCCAACCAAGCCAAAAGGGATCCCACCTTATCACGCTCCGCGTGCGCTCTCATTAGGTAGCCTTTATGGTCAAAGCAGCGGAGCCTCTCCACCTGCACCGCCACCGCCTCGCGCGCCTCAGCGACCGCAGCCAGCTCTCCGGTCCCCGACTGATGCGCCTGTTCCGCCGCCCGCAGCAGGGCTTCCGCCCCCTCCACCTCCTTCAGCAGCGACTTCCTCACCCCAGCCGTGGACGAGATGCAGACCCCCCTGACCACCGCCTTGAGCGCGTCCCATTCCGTCGCCCGGCTCGCCGTCGTACCCGAGTTTCGCTCGAAATATTGTGTTAAGCAGTCACTAACCTCAGCCCGGAAGACCGGGTCCTCCAGGAGCAGGGGGTTAAGGCGCCACGTGGGAATAGCTTGCCGCTGCCTGGACCACTGCAACACCCCCAGACAGGGGTTATGATCCGAGAGAGTTTTCGCTAGATACTCACTATGTCGCATCAGCGGTTGGACGTCCGAGGAGCACAATATACCATCCAATCTGACATACAGCTCATGGGGGGCAGAATAGAATGAGTAATCCCTGTCCAGCGGGTGATGAGCACGCCAGGTATCCACCAGACCCCAGGTGCCCTGCCAGCTACTCCGAGCAGTGGCCACCCGACGCACCACCGACTGTGCCAGGGGGGGGTGGGATCTATCCAACTCCACATCCGTGACAGAATTAAAGTCCCCTCCCAGCACAACCGGCCCCGTCAAATACGCCGCCAACTGCCCTGACAGCCTAGAGAAAAACGCCGCCTGGTCTACATTAGGGGCATATACGCTACACATGCTCAAGTCCCTCCCATCCAGCCGCCCCTGCACTGCTACAAACCTGCCCTCCGGGTCCACCAATGTCATCAGGGGTTGGAAAGGGACACCCGCTCTCACCCAGATCAGAGCCCCCCGAGCAAACCTCGAGAAGGTGGTGTAGTATAGTTGGCCCCGCCAGCGCCGCTGCAATGCCTTCCCCTCCTCTTTATCTAAGTGGGTCTCCTGAAGGAAGGCTACCTGGACCCCTCTCCGCACTAAGTATGCATGGATTTTATGTCTCTTCACCATAGAGGTGAGCCCTCTCACATTCCAAGTCACAATTCTCAATTCAAGGGGGGTCCCCATCCCATCGTCGGATCAACCATCCCATCCTACCCCTCCTAGGCGCACTGACAATCCCTTGACTCCCTAAAACACCCCAACTCCCCGAATCCCCACCCCTCCCCAGAACAGGCTCTAAACCGCAGTCACCCATCCAAATACTCCCCCAAACAGAAACCAAATACTCTGGTAGCCACCAGAGTCTCACTATGTCCGTGAGGTTGAGGTGGTGACTCTACGCCTGACGGGTTGACAGTGGTCCTCCCCAAAGCATCCATGCCCAGACTCCATCAATGTCACCCCCCCCAGCAGTCCATCCCCCGCAGGCTCCCCCACCCCCACCCCCGGGGTCCCCCAGAATCTCCAGACCGTCCAGCCACGGGCGCCACCCGCTATTCGGCCCTCCGTAGGCCCCAGCGAGCCCGAAGCAGTGTCCCTTTCCACACGTACCCAGTCCTCCCAACCCAAGTCCCTTAGTTCAGGGCCCAAGCACTCCCCAAACCTTCAAGCGTCCAACATTCCGTCTGCCGTCCCCGGGGTAACATCTGGCAGCTCCTCCACTTCGTCGACAGCGCCATCCGATTGGGAGTCCTCCGTGCCCTTCCTAGAGCCCGAATCCTCGCTGGGCTGGGAGGCCGTGGCCCCGGAGATCACAGAGACCGCCCTCAGCGCGGCTCGCCTCTCCAGTGCCGTCTGGGACGCACCCGGAGATCGGGCCCCCACTGTCCTTGCCCTGTTGCGTCTGGTGCGACGGGCCTTCGTCGGAGTACCCCGTGGCCCCTCTCCAGCATCATGCGCCGTCGCTCGGGGCCTGGCCGTCTCCAACCAACTCCAGGCTGCTGCAGGGTCAGTGAAGAAGACCGCTTCCCCATCCATCACCACTCGGAGACGGGCCGGGAACAACAAAGAGTATTGCAGCCCCTCTTCCCGCAGTGCTTTCTTCACCGCCAGGAATGAGGTACGTCTGCGCTGCACCTCCATGGGGTAATCCGGGTAAATAGAGACCCGAGCGTTCTCTACCTGATAAGGTCCCGAAGTTCTGACCCTCTGAAGGATAATGTCCCGGTCTTTGTAATGCAGCAGTCGGGCCACCACCGGCCGGGGCGGCCTGCCCGGGTCCGGGGGGCGGGCCGGTACCCTATGCGCCCTCTCCAGAGTAAAGAACCGCGTGAGTCCCTCGGGCGCCACCACCTCCTGCAGCCAGGTCTCCAGGTAGGTTATCATATCTCCCCCTTCGATCTTTTCCGGTAGCCCGACTACGCGAATGTTATTGCGGCGGTTGCGCCCTTCAGCATCCTCGGCCCTCTTTTCCAAAGTCACCACTCGCCGTAGGAGATCCGCCGTCTGATCCTCCAATACCTTCTGCGCTGGCTCCACCAGGTCCATCCTGTCCTCTGTGGTCTTGACCCTGTCCACCAGCTTCCTGTGATCCGCCCGGAGCAGCCCCAGGTCCGAGGATACCTGGGCGATATCATTCTGCAGCGCCGTTTTTGTGTCCGCTATGGCCTGCAAGATCTGGTCCAGCTGTCGCTGCTGTAGGCCCGCCGCAGATTCGGCGCCAGCGCCACCCCTGCCGCCATCGGTAGGGACCCCCGCCGACTCCACCGACTGCCCTCCCGGCTTGAGTCGTGGCTTGACCATGCTCCCGACCAGGCGGTGCGTCCGATAGGCTCTCCCCAGGCGGCCTCCGGGCTGCTCCCTAGACCTGCGGGCAGCGCACCCCCTCGTCGGCCCCAGGGGCCCGCTCCACCGTGCCTGCAGTCCACCGGGAGACCAGCGCCCTCCTTCTGCTCACCAGGCTCCTCAACGGGGGGGCCACCAGTCGCCGCTAGAGCCGCTGAGTCCAGGGCCGCGTCCGGCCCTCTCCACCGTCCTCCGAGAGGCGTCGGGGTCGTCGCTCCACCCAGGGGCCAGAACCGCCCGTCCGCTGCCTGTGGGCAGTCAAGCCGCTACCACCAAGGGGTCACTGCACCCACCGCGTTGGCCCACCTAGCATGTGGCGTCTCGCTGCGGGCGCCCCAGGCCCAGGTCCTCCGTCGCCGACACCAGCCCAGAGCCTTCCGCCGTGTCGCCACTGCTCCGTTATGCAGCCACCGCCTCTAGGTCACTCTCTACTGCTGGCCCCTCAGCCCCAAGCTTCGCACCGAGGGTGATCCCCGCCGCCACTCTCCAGCAGGACCAGGCCGGCACTTCCGGCGCTCGCGGCCGATGCAGCCTCACTTCCGGCCCGCTCCGCCTGCACTGTGGGCCGCTGCTTCCCGTCCCCTCAGAGGCCGCCTAAGATGGCCGGCGGCCGCCCGCCTCCGTCACCTTGTCGTCGCTGCGTCCGCCCACTGCGCCGCGGTCCGCTCCGCCTGACTGCTCCAGGGGTCCCGAGGTGGCAGGGGGAGCCCTCCGGGAGCGTCAAACCGCCTGGGGGACACTCGTTTCAGGATTTATGGCTGGGCTGGATGCGGAGCTCGTCGCTCACGCGTCCATGCCCGTCGGCTGCCAAGCCACGCCCCCCAATGGGGTCCATTTACAATAACAATCTGCGCTTTCATATGCAAGAGATGTATATGAGAGATGGAGTGCACTTTACTGATGAAGGAAACAGAGTCTTCCTCAACAACTTTAGACTCTGTATAGGTACTTACTTATAAGTACCAAAAACTCTCAATGAACACAACGGTTCTATTTAGAGCCACTCAAGAACAAAACACTTAAGCTTAATCTTTATCTGCCAACAATTTCATTTTTTTCCCTTGGATCCGCAAACCCACCGCGAGAGGATCCGTGCATCCAACGCGATAGGATGCGCGCACCGTGCATGCATTTCGCCGCTTTTTTTTTTTTAAAGGGGGGCCCCAGGGGGTCCTTCTGGGACCCCCTAAGCACCTCTAGAGGGTCAGAGTATTTCCACTCTGCCCCCTTTATATGTTTTACGCACTTATTCCCCTTGCTTCTTCAGCCTCGCTTCTACCGAGGCAGAAAATGGCCGCCAACAGTTCCTGGTTTCGAATGTAGAGAGACTCTCGACAGCCAATTAGCATTCAGCGCGCGATCAGGAGGGTGCGCGCTCCGTTCGGGGAGGGTGCGCTTACGGTGCGGGTACGGTCCGCGGATCCTCCGCGGCCATAGATATCACTAACTTTTTTACCCTAATTTTCTCAGGAACTACTGAACAGATTCGCACGAGTCCGAACTGAGGACTACCTCTTTGCCAAATTTGGTGTCATTCCGTTCAGCGGTTCGGGCTGTAGCTGCGACAACAGATCCTATGGGAAATTGCATGGGGAAAACGTGTTTTGGGACCCCCCTTTTTTCTCGGCCCCCGCTTCACGGATCACCGCAAAACTTTCAGGGTAGGAGCGGAGAGGAGCTGGCCAAAAGTTTGGAGATTTTCGCGAAGATTCGTCAACCGGTGCCAAAGATATTCCCAATAGAATGTTGCGGATTTCCTATATATATATACGAAAAACGCCTCCTCCTTTACAAAAATGAAAGCGCAATCGGCACTCAGCAGGTTTTCAATCTGGCTTTTATTCCATTGGGTGTAACATCAACGCGTTTCAGTCGTTACCTCATTGTAAATGTATTTGATTATAAATATATCCCGGTTAAATGCCGTCGTAACACTGCTGTGGCTATTTCTAGGTCATATTTAGGAATTCCGTACGCTTTTGAGGACAGGTTTAATATTCCTAAATCAGGGCATATCTAGGTGGAGCGTACCTGGTGTTTGGAGTATAGGGGCTACAGTTCTCCCTTACAAACGTATCAGAGACATTTGAACATTATAGTAATGTCTTAACCACAAGAATAACTTTAATATAGTCCATAAACAATGACATCACATCACATGAGAAGGATGTGGAACTTATTCAGTGGCAATGAAATTATTTGATTCAGTGGCATCTTCTGTGCCACACTTGCTGCCTAAAGCACCACCTGCTCCATCATTTGCATTTTCTTACAAAAATAGTTTCTAGCTAAAACGAATACTAAATGCAGCACGTTGCAGCCTCCGTTAACTGTTGCCTATTGATGTGAATATTGTGTGCATGTAAGATTTTGTTTTTTAAGAACCTGTTTTTAATAGAGGCGATCCTTTATGCATCAATTACTATGTGTGCTAAAATGTCAAAATAACTAGCTTATAATTTCACAACATGTGCCGCGAGATTTATTTTAATCTAATATCGTGCTGCCTAATTTGCCTTTCCTGGGTGCATAATTTAATTAGCCCTGCTGCATAATTTGCTTTTCTCGGGTTACATAATTCCAACAGTCTTGCCTGTTTTGCTTTTCTACACATCACATCTCTTCTTCATCCTCGCTAAACAGTGGCTCGGACTGTATGGACAGTTGGAGATTCCCCAGCAGCCCGGTGCCACTGTGAGGCAAGTTTGGCTGGATCAGTGACTGAGGCATATGTCAGCTACACGAGTGCTTATCAAGCAATAGAAATTACAAGGGCAAGCAAACATCTAGGGCTTCTCTTGCCATTAGACTGAATTCCCAATCCTGCAGGCCTTTCTGATGCTCAGACCTTTCGGCAAATTCCCAAATGTCTATGGAGGCCAGTAATTCTCTATACACTCTCGTGCTTCATCACTTCATCTCCCTTCCACTTGATTGATTCTCCTAAGAATGAGAAAGCAAGTTACAGGAAACAAACTGTGCTTTATGTAGCGCTTGGAAACCAATCCTGCTGCTTTGCAGCACTGTCAACAGCATGTTTGACTATTACTCAATTCAATAGTACACATTTTACCAAGAAGAGACGGATCATTGTTGTGCCTGTGACCCTCAGCCCGAGTCCCGGGGACTGGTAATTTGGGAATATGGTGAAAAGTGAGGGGAGACAGACACCAGAACCTGTGTACTGTCTCCAGGGCACTGCATCGCTTGCAGCAATGTAAGCAGCACCATCGACTTGTGATTCACAGCCCTGTGCATTGTCTGGCAGCTGCAGATAATTTTAATCACAAAAGAACAGGCGCTCTTCTTGGCAACCTCATCAGAGAAGCCAGGCACTGAAGGATGTTAGCATGTGTTCTGGCACACAATGATGGGAAGTGCAGAGGCCATCAGTTTACAAGGGACTCCTTCAGTTTACTTCACTTCTCAGGGATGTGTCCCATCTACCTCAGAGGTCTTTGGTTTTCAGAGAGTTTTAAGCTTTCAGTAGGGTCTTTAAAAAGCAGTGGAAGCCTCAGTTTTTATGGGAAGTCTCCAATTTGCAGACTAGTCTCCAGTGTGCAGAAGTCGGCTCCAGTTTGCAGAAGAAGTCTCCAGTTTGTAGGCTTCAATGTCAGTTGGCATAGGAGGCCTCCAGGTAGCAGGGAGGCTTTCATGAAGTGAAGGAGTTTGCTATGCATGTAACTGAGGGTCAGTGGTTACTGACGACCATACACATGGAATCCTATAGTTTGCATAGGAAGCTTTGAGCTGACTTTAGCTCTCAACTCAATCTAGCTTTCCATTGCCTTCAATTGAGTCACAGACACCAAAATCCTTCCTCACTAGCGGTGAGCATAACTTGCATAATTCTGTGCAGTGTAATCACACCAAATGACCTAATAATTCTATTAGGTTACGCTTCAATTATGTGAGAAGAGAATTCCTGTGTTTTGCTCTATTTCTTAGCTCAAAAATGGATGTTTGAAAGTATGTTGCGCTAAGAAAAAAGCAGAAAATGCAACAGAACAAGAATAGCAAGCGCGGGCAGCCTCTCACACGAGCTAAATGTACTCTTGGGGTAGGATTTTCTCTCAACTTATTTTCTTTGCGCTAAATGCACCCTCCCATCCAAAATGAGCACATGGTCACATTTTGCAGTAAGAAACTGCTCTAAATGCTGCAGTACATGATTTGCGAGCAAGAGCACCCATTTGCACTCGCTAAATTTACTCTTGTGGTGGATGTTTTCCCTCCAAATTTTTCTTAAATATCGGAGGAGAACTAATTGCATTATTATAAGTACATATGCATCAAAGAGTATTGCAGAATTATCAAAATGTCTCAGATTATTCCAGCGTAATCGAAATTCTGACCAGGCCTACTCCTCATCCTCCTAAAAATGATTCAACATCACTTGCCACATAAATTTGGTTTTACCCTCCTTGGAGGGGAAAAAGATTTAGAGGTGTGGATTACCTGAAAGACTATTTATTGGCAGGTGACTTTTTTAAGTTTGAGGGGGCTCAGTCTCCAGGGTGGGCTTTATTTTCACGAAGATGCCTTTACTCTGTCTGATGAATAGAGGTGATACTGAGAGGCCTCTATTTGTAAAGGAGGCCGTCACTACATCTGGGTTTTGACAGCACGTGTGTCTAGAAGACATATTGATAACTCCATACATAGTGTAGGCTCTGGGTCCACCCCTTTCAGCAATTGGATTTCTTTGACCAGCCACTTTCAACCATGACGTAAGACTTTGTCAGTCAAGTATTGGGTCAGCCCAGTGGGAGTTTCACCCCCCACATAATAATGTTGGCTTTATCTTCCATGCTCGCCTTTATGTGCCATTTTTCAACTACAGCCCGTGCTTTCTGTTGCTGTTGACTTTCTCCTGTGTGTCATGGTTTGGCACATTAAACGCAGACCTATTGGATTTGCTATTGCTTGTTTCACTTGGAGTCAATGCTGCTCTTTACATGGGATTAGTTTAGTTTACATTAAAGGCTTTTAGTACACCTGGCGGGGATTACCATTCATTCCTCTTTTTTCCAACACTCTACACTGCCTGTCTCTTTATCTCACTCTTTCCGGTTCTTGTTCATCCTTGCTGTCATAAACTTTTCCAAGGTCATGGGGCAAGGAGGAGCTAATGGGCCTAACTGTGAGGGTTGTGGCCCTTTACTCCTGATGTCTCGGGGACTGACGCCCTACAAGTCGTAAGTAAGTGGGTGAAGCACTATCCCTTCAACACTTGACTCTCAGTGGTAGCGTGAGTCAAGGAGTCAAAAGCACTTTAAGGGGGAGGCAGGCTCTTTAGGACGAGGCAGGTGCAAGGTATGTGAGAGCTCATAACGTAAAGTAGCCACAGTGACCCCAATGGGAAAATTGTCCATCCCAAAACTGATCTGTAGTAGAAAAAGAAGTGTGTATTATACATGCTAAACACAGCACATGAAATAATTCGCACAACAGTTTCTCAAGACTAGTGCACTCACATGTGTCAGGGCAGTGCTCCCCTCCGGTTGTGGAGTCCCTATCACGCTCCTCGTCATGCTATTTTTGGGATCTCTGAAAGATTTGAGAAGGTTTCCCCAATTACTGCTTGCACTAGTGATGAACAACACTTCTGTAGGTGGCTTCTGGACTTGTTCCTGAATTTCTCAAGTGGTCGCTTGGACTCCTCTGGCACAGCCCCAACGGTCCTAGTGGCCTCTTCCTAGCATATGGGGTCACAGATATGGGCACCAGTCGCAATCAGGTCAGATCCTCCGAGTGATGGTCAGAACAGTCTCAGTGGCCCTTTCCTGGCATAAGGGGGTCACAGGCACGTGGAACAGCCCACAGTCTAAGGTGCATGTGTGAGAGCCCCAACAGTCTTAGTTGCAACAGACAATGGCCCCACAAGTCTCAGGGCACCCTCTTAGCACCTGGGGGTCACGGAGACGAGCAACGGCCCCAGGACACTGGACAATGGCCCGTAACCTAATGGCAGTCCCGAGAGGGGATGCTGACTTCTGCAAAAGAGTAGACAGCTCGTTCGCAACACTGGTCCAGACTGGACCGGGTACCTCACAATCTGCTCACCGGTATCTACTTGCCAGGATTCCCACTGTGCCTTGCTCCCTCCAGACTCTTTCCTCTTCCTCACAGGGTACATTGTGCTTGGGAAGAAGGCAGAAGGCTGATGCTCCAGGCACAGGGCAACTGTTCTAAGACTTGATTTCCCAGATGGGAGATGGACAGACCTTTGGCCCTAGTCCTGGTTCCAGCAGAAAGAATGTTAGACCTGGCACCTTGGCGTGAGTTTCCCTTCCACTTTCAGTCCGCCTCTGCTGTGTGTGTGTGTGTTCTGCCTAGCAACAGTAAGGAGCAGGGTGGGGGGATCCCCAGAGACAGGTTGGCTGCCAGGTGGTGGGTAGAGAGATTACACCTGGATGGGTGGGAGGAGTACACCTTGACTCTTGAATAGACCTGTGCTCTACCACCACAAAGCCGGCGCCACCCCCTGTGGGGCGGCTGATGTCTCTGCCCTGCTGCTGAAAGGAAAGAGCAGAGTCACCATAACAAAGTGCTCCAGAACTGGACTGAGCCAGGCCTAGGCCCCCTGGCGCTAAAGAACAAAAGAATCATGGTATAAAAGTAGGAGCCTGGCTCCTAAGAAATCAGAATCCTGTTTACCACAAAGAACCTCTGCCCGACTAGAAGGAGAAGAAGACGCTGGAGGAGCTGGCCTGCTGCTTGCCTTGCTGAGAAAGGAGAGGAAGAGACTTACTGAAAAGACTTTGCTACTTTGTGCTTGAACATTCTCCAAGGGCTTGATCTGAGCTTGCCCCCTGAACTGAACCCCAGGACCAGTGGGTTCTCTGTGCTTTTGCTCGTCCTCCAATTCGAGCCGTGTGTGCATCCCGCTGGAAAGAGACTGCGCCCCTCATCGCCCCTCCTAGGGCCGTGACACTCAGAAGCTTGCCTGCCTCAAACCCGTGAGAGCCCCTGTGGAAATATGGATTTTTCTGATCAGTTATGTCCCCTATCTTGGACCCCAACGGTTTCATGTATGAATCACAAGTACATGTATGCTCCCTCCAGTTCCAGTTATGAAGACGCAAACACATGTGCGTCCACCGTCAACATGTCCTCTTTCAAATCAGCCATGAATGGGCCGGATATTCCATTCCTAAGTATGAAAGGCCACCGGCTTTATATGGTTCACTTATGCCATTTTTACAGTCCAGACAAGTAGGCCCTGATTCTGTCATCAAGCTTTTCTTGCTTTCTTCCTCTGAAGCTCCAGTCTGAGCCTGCATCTGTGACCATGAACTTTGTCTCATTCCCTGCGCGGCCCACGAAGCCTGACATCAGCCTGTTGCCTGCCAAGAAACTGTATTTCACCTTCGAAATTATCTGCTCCGCTCCCTGCCCAATGCATTCCTGTCTAGTAGTTTAAGTAAACATTCTTCCAGCTACCGAGCAAAGGCCCGGCTTCTCTGTCTTCATGCAAGTAATTCATAGCCCTGTTACTATGGAAGATTCCTGCCCTCGCATCTAGTGTAGACACTTAGACGCTTGTACACGCACTAACAGTCAGTATAGTCAGTATAGAATAAGATTCTACTCTAAGAGACCTCTCTTTTGGATAACATAGTTCTTTAAACATAGGATGTTAGATATGATTTGGGATTAGGTTGACTTGACCCTCCAGACATCTGTCGCCACATGTAGAGTTAAATGTCAAATCCCCTTCACCCCCTAGTCGCACGTCAATCATACGTCATGCTGCTGCGCGCGCATTTCTGCCAAGCATTTCTGCTGACATTGCGAAATTCTTTCATGGAACCACCCTATTATGACATCACATCTGATGACGTTCTTTAGCCACACCCAGTTACACCTACTTTTGCTACGTATGTATGTCTTATCTACACTATCAATTGTTACGCCTCTCGCATTTGCTTCACTGTAATGCCTATTGTATAAAAGTGATTAATTATCAATAATGTATGTACTTCACTTCCTGAACCTTCGTGGTGATGGAACTTGGAGGCCACGATTCGAATCGTCCATTGGAATAAAGCCCATTCTGAACCTCTAATACCACGGATTCTGCCTCTTATTTATTGAGCTATTTTTATTATGTTCTGTATCAAATTAAGTCCCGGTAATTAAATTATTTACCACAAGAATGGCGCCCGAATAGGGACACTTTCTCATCTCACGCGCCGGCGGTGCGTTGCAGGCCCGGTCTCCTGCCACAGCTGGACGGACAACAACGCGTACCAGCAGGATTTCCTGTATCTCCCTCCGGTCAAGCGGGGGCGACTGAGGCTGCGATCAACACCCAGACGAGGCGGTGAGAAGTGCGAAGTATCCCGACCAGAGCCTAGCTGAGAGAGCAAGATCCGAGGTATACAGAGGCCCACCAGGTTACCGAATCTCAGAAGTGTCCGAAGTTTTCGAGTCGAGTCCAGTCCGGTCCCGTTCAGTTCAGTTCCGTTCCGAGGCCTTCCGTTCCGAGCTACCCGGTGAGTACCATTACTGGGGAGGCGTTCTGGCGTGCACATAAGTTGTGCCGGTCCAGACGGGTTTGGGTACACAAATCCGGTCTGCACTGTTTTAGCAGTGTATCTGTACTGTTTAGCAGTATATCTAGTATATCAAGTATATAAATTCAGAATAATTCAGTTAAAATGCCAAGGATTATGTCTTGTGATAAAGTTTTTTAGATCGTCATCATCATTGTAAACGTTAAATGTTAAATGTGTTAATACGTCCTGCATATTGTGGTATGAATGACTGTTCATTATTGTGCTTTTGTATTAAGTGTGTTTAAGAATAAGTATCAGATCAGTTGTCAGTATGCCGCTCTTTTCGAAATTAAGACAGATCACAACTAGAAAAGGGGTACTCGAAGAAGCTGTTCCTATTCCTCCTAGGGACACTCCAGGGCACTTTATGTATCACAAACATGGCTTAGACGCCATATTATTTCTTGATTTATGGGTGGACTACACCAAGGAATTACCAGAAAGTCAGAGGTGGCCCGCAGCTGGGACCTAGGATGCAGATTGCATCGTGAAAGTAGAGGAAGAGTTATGGAAAAGGAAAGCCAGACAGTCACAGAAAGACGCCATTGAATTATGGCGTAAAGAATCGTATAGACGTACAGAAAAAGCACGTAGACAGGAAGAGAAGAGTAAAGAGAATTCATATGAAGTCCGAGAAAATCTATTAATTGAAGAAGGTACACGAGTGAAATCAGAACAAGTAGACAGACAAAGAAATGCCCTTATGAAGGGTATGTATCCCCTTCTGGCCGAGGGATTACCTAAGGCTACTCCGGAGATACCAAAAGACTTGCCACCCCCATTATTTCCAATAAAAGTACATCCTAAGGGGCATCCTAGAACCGCAGAAGATGTTTTTCTTTCCTCATATTTAGATGACGCAGCTCCCGAGTATGCTAACCCCGCCCCACATAGACCGTCGGCCGGGGAGGTTCAACGTCAAGATCCAGGTTCTGTATCTCTACAACAGCAAATCCTGACACAAGTTCCGGCAAGCACACCTGTTTCCACGTCTGTTCCTACAGCTGCTTCTACAGCTGTGTCCACACCTATAGTTGCTGTATCGCGTTCAACGAATCCTTTCACGCCCGATACCCCAGACGGGGCTACCGGAGGTGCTACCAATATTTTTTCTACGCCACCCAGAATAAATAAACTTACTTTTCAAGAGTCAGCACATCCACGTACCCCCAAACTCATAAATGCCCGCACGCTTAAGGAACTTCTTATAGATTGTAGATATGACCCTGTGCCCGGCAAAGAGGACGAAATGATCATGGCATCATTACGTATCAGACGAGCCGCGGTGTATTTAGGGAAGTTACCAGGAATGACTATGCATCTAGATAATATATATCATTTTGTCCAAACAGGGCGAGATTCTGAATGTATTAACAGAGCTATGGAATACCAGAAAGTGGAAATACAGGGGGAACTGTTACGTTTCCTCATAAATTGTGTGATCAGAAATCAAGACCGACCGGGGGTAGACCCGGAAGCAATGCAAATTCTTACCAGATGGAGCCAGAATATATCAGAAGGGAGACATGATAAGCAAAACTGTATAATAGCCATGTGTCGAAAGATCCGTAAAGAAATAGAACGCCTACACGAAGAGAGATTAACGGTAGATCAGTTCGAACAAAGCGAGGAGGAAGGATCAGGACTGCCCACAGGACAGTCAGAAACGATAGCCTATGTAGGTAGAGGAAGATCTTGTAATAGTACTAGATGTTTTACTGACCCGATACGTCCGATATGTCCAGATAATAACAGGAATTTCCAAACACCTATAATAAATATAAGGTCCCCCGAGCATTCGTTCCAAGCCGCTGACAAATTACTGCGAGAACGAAGGGGTTATCATTTTCTCGATTCTATGGATGAACAAGAATTAGCCAGGTCAGCCGTTCATTGGGTTGACAGTCCCGGAAAATATGGTGATGATACAGTAGCACACACATTTTTGAACCTCACCCCAGATGAACAGCGTTTAGCTGGGATTTATATGATTCAACAACTTCTTATACTATATAAAAGCCAACATTCAGATCCTGGTCCCTTACCTGATATATTGACTGAATTACTCACGAATAGATGGAGAGGTTCAGGTACTAAGCTAATTAAAGAAATACTAGAATCAAGAAAGCAGTACATTCTTTTTGTATGTCCGGAACATGTCTCACTGCCCATCAAGGAAAGACCGATGTATTACATGGACAGACAGAATCCTTTACGAGAAGTACACCCAATAAAGGGCGAGGACAATCAGTTTAAACGTGTATTTGTATATACGCCCATATCGAAAATAGAATTGTTAGAAATGAAGAAAGTGGTACCCAGTCATGACAAAGACCCAGCGGGTTTCCACCGAGAAATTAAAGACATGTTACTCATGGGAGAGTATACCTATCCCGACATTATGACAATATTAAAGGTATTGATGCCTGCTGGCATTTATGAAAAACTCAAGGAAAAAGAGTGGGAGGTAGGAGACCAAAAGATAGATTGGACAGCATTAGAAAATGAAGAAAAGGCCCGAGGTCCAGGTTCGGGACTTGGGGACAAAACTAAAGCACTACCAGGTTTACTAGTACAGGTACTGCCACGTTTATTAACTACGAAAAAGGAAGACTGGGGTGCAATCTCAGCCTGTAAACAAAAGCAAGATGAAGACACTAGTGATTTCTATGCCCGATTCGAAAAATGTTTTGGTATAAATAGTGGTATAAAAGCAAGTAGCGAGTCATACCCACATCTGTTTGTGACAAAATTAGTTGAAAACTCCTTACCCCAAGTGAAGAATAGAGTATTAAAATTCGAGAGTACCTGGCAAGGTAATACCCCATCACAAATGTTACAAATGTTACAGTACCATTACAATAGAATTAGAGAGGAACAAGAACATGAACAAAGACGCATGAAAGACACGAAAATGAAAATGCTAGTCTCCCAGACTGTTCCAGCTGAAGGACATAAAAAGAGTACGACACATTCCGGTGATTCAGCAGGACCTGTAAAAGGGACATGCAATTATTGTAAACAACCAGGTCATTATATACACGATTGCCCAGTCCTGAAGCGTAATATCGCCACAGGTATTACAAAAGAAAGACCACGGCCACTTAGACAGGATCAGAATGAACAAGGAGCCCCGCAGCATGCACAGTCCATGCCAGCTCCACAACAGTCTATACAGTTTGTGCCAGCTGCACCAGCGCTGCCGGTTGCTGCCACACAAACCACGACACGACAGCTGTACCAGACCGCACAGTATGACTATCCTGATTATCAACGATATGCATGAACCAGCCTAGAGAGGGAAGTTGACTTACCCCTTATCGAGGTCCCAGTAGACCAAGAAGGACCTTATGTACATAGTGAATTATTAGGCCAAGATAGAAAATTTTTACTTGATACAGGGGCAAGTCGAACAACCATAAAACGTAGTGAAGTTCCAGGGGCACCCCTCTCAGGCTCACAGAATATTTCCCTTGGTTTTTCCGGAAAACCTATTGTTAATGAAGTATCACAGCCTCTTCCACTTACGATAGGACCTTTGACCAGAACTACAGATTTATTGCTTACTAAATCATGTCCAGAAAACTTGTTAGGTATAAAAACACTGAAAGCTCTAGGAGCTATAATATGTTGTTCTCCGGAAGGAGTAAGATTGTTTTTACGTGATTTCAAAGGTCACTATGTGTCTCGAGACATGGATCCCCGACTGCAGACTTTACCTACACATCTATGGGCACAAGGCCCTACTGATGTTGGTTGCATGAATATTACACCATATCGAGTTACACTAAAGGCAGGAGTGGTACTACCACGAATGCGACAATACAAGTTACCACCAGATGCTGTAGTGGCTTTACTACAAATCATTGACGAGCTCATTGCCCAAGGAGTGGTTGTAGAAACAGACTCCAATGTATGTAATTCACCGATAATTCCGATTCTTAAACGAACAGATCCGAAGGCCCCGCCAGTATATCGATTGGTTATTGATCTGCGCGAATTAAACAAGTGCATTGTGCCACAATTCCCTGTGGTCCCAGATATCTCGTCATTACTGACAGCTATTGATTCCGAAGCAACATTCTTTACTGTAATTGATCTCAAGAATGCCTTTTTCAGCGTCCCAATAGATCCAGAAAGTCAATACTTGTTCGGATTTAGTTTAAATGGACGTAGCTTTAAATTCTCACGCGCACCTCAAGGATTTACAGAAAGCCCCAGCATCTATAGCCAAGCACTGAAACGAGAACTTGACAGTATACACATGCCAGTCAACACTGCCCTGCTTCAATATGTCGATGATCTGCTGATCACCGCTAGAAGCGAACATGAATGTGAGAAAGCATCACTGACAGTTTTACAATTTCTAGCCGAAAAGGGGCACAAGGTGTCCCCTTCTAAGCTGCAATTCTGTGTCCAGCGAGTTGTTTACCTTGGTCACTCGCTGTCCAAGGAGGGAAGGCAGCTTACACCCGACCGCATTCAGTTAATAGCTAACATGCCAATACCCAAGACACAAAAGGAGGTGCGGGCTTTTATAGGCCTCACTTCATATTGTAGGCAGTGGATCCCTCAGTATGCATTTTTAGCAAAACCACTCATTCAATTGACAACACAGGAGGTAGCCACATCGACTGTTCTCCCTTGGACTCAGGAACATACACACGCTTTTGAAAGTTTAAAGAAAGCTTTATGTCAAGCACCTGTCCTAGCAACACCATGTTACAGCAAACATTTTACACTCTTTGTTACAGAACGCGAAGGTACTGCCTTGTCAGTACTCACACAGGAACAAGCAGGATCACACAAACCGTGTGCTTATTTTTCTAGTACATTAGATCCCGTAGCTCAGGCTCTTCCTGCGTGCCTGAAATCAGTGGCAGCGACAGCTTTAGCAATCAGACAAAGCGATGCCATAGTGTTAGGACATCCATTGACAGTACAAGTACCGCATGCAGTAGAGGTTCTCTTGAACCGCACACAAACACAACATTTGACCATAGCAAGACTTACAGGGTACGAACTAACATTGTTTCAGCCACATATAGAAATCAGACGTTGTAACACATTGAATCCTGCCACACTTTTACCCGTAATTGGAACAGACCCACTAGCGCATGACTGTATTGACGTTATTACAATCACGACGAAACCCAGACAAGACTTGACAGATGTCCCATTGTCAGACCCAGACCTAACGTTGTATGTAGATGGTTCATGTATGAGAACAAGTACAGGAGAGTTAGTGGCCGCTTACGCAGTCACAACAGACACTGAAATCATTGAAACAAATTGCATAAATACCTTGTCCGCTCAAGCAGCAGAGCTCGTCGCTCTGACACAAGCCTGTATTCAAGCCACAAATAAAAAAGTCAACATATACACTGATTCACGTTATGCATTCGGAGTTGTACATGACTTCGGCGTGCTGTGGCGAGAGAGAGGTTATTTAACGTCTCACGGTGCCCACATTCAGCACGGATCCCTCATTCATGCCTTATTAGATGCAATACATTTACCCACTGCAATATCGATTATGAAATGCAAAGCTCATACGAAAGTTACTGATATCATTTCTCAAGGCAATGATCTAGCTGACAGAACAGCTAAACAGACTGCTCAAACTCAAACATCCGACATGACAAAGACAATAGTCCCGACGCCAACACATTGTATGACGATTAAAGATCCCGCTCTTGACGTAATTGACATACAGACACATGCTACTCCAGACGAGATAAAGAAATGGACTGAATTAGGAGGGATTCTAACGGACCAAGGATGGATGACGAAGGAAAAATCTGTGTGGTTCCTTCCTGATTCAATGGTCCAAGTTATTATTAACACTATACATAGTCCAGCGCATCTAGGAGAAAAAGCTATGCTAGACAGCATCCAACACATTTGGTTCAATAAACATTTACGAGCAGCAGCCAAGCAAAAAGTTCGTACCTGTATGATCTGTTGTCAGTTCAACCCAGGAAAAAGCGTTCCCGTAGAGTTCAGCCTTCTGATCACCCTTTTGAAGCCCTTCAGATGGATTATATCCAGATGGAACGATGTCGAGGATTCAAATATGTTCTCGTAGTTGTCTGCACTCTTTCCCGTTGGACCGAAGCGTACCCAGTATCAGATTACACTGCCCCGACCACTGCCAAGCAGCTAGTTCGAGAATTCTTCCCACGGTACGGTTTACCACGTGTTGTCTATTCAGATAACGGCCAGCCGTTCTCATCCGAACTGATGAAACATGTTTCACTTCTGCTAGGATATCAGTGGAAGTTTCATTGTGTCCGACACCCCGAGGCAGCAGGTCTCGTGGAACGACATAATCAAACTTTGAAAATCAGATTGTCCAAAATATGTAGAGAGAAAGGTGTTGACTGGGTAGTAGCTTTACCAGTTGCACTCTTTTATATGAGAATGGTAGCACACTCTCGAACAGGGCTATCCCCTTATGAAGTGATCTTTGGTAGACCACCAAATATGTGGGGGACGCCTATACCACGTAAAATAACTGATGTTGACTGTAATATGCTGACAGATTACTTGGCTTCCTTGATGTCTGCACTACAATCTTGTCGTTCACAGGTAGCTGCAGCCTTTCCTGACAACACTGAGGTGAAACCCCATGACGTAATTCCGGGGGATCTCGTTTTAGTGAGGAACTTTGATCGAAAGACTCAGCTGGATCCTAGGTGGAAGTCGCCGCAATTGGTCCTGCTCACCACAAGGACAGCCGTGAAGATCGAAGGCAGGAAAGGCTGGGTACATTCAAGTCATATCAAGAAATTTCATGGACTACCATCGGATGTAAAGGCCACACCTCGTGTGTCTTCACCCATTGACTCAAAGCTTCCTCTGGTTGAATTTAGTAGTCCGGAACAATATAAATTAAAACTTAGGTCTAATCCGTCAGGCAATTTGATTGTTTAAGTCCTCTCCAAGGTGAAGCGGTTGAATTTGTCTCTGACATGTACCCCTTAGACCTGAATAGAGAAAAAACCCGAAAAATGTTGAAACAACATGAATACTGTAAATCACTGCGTAGTCATTGCACAGTGACGTTATTAATTTTGTTTTTCTTAAATCTTTTAATAATTATTGCAAGTATATTGTTGCACATATATTATCCTATTTCTAAACATGTCTATAATGTTACTGCTGAACATTCTTTTAGTGACCTACCCCCGCATGAATTGTCGTATAGATTTGCGCTGCGCAATAACACTTTTATTAGTATGTTACATCATTCCCATCAGACTAGTAATGCTACAAATTGTTGGATATGTGGCCGACTCCCTCCCTATCAGAACTATAAAGGAATTCTACCTCTCTTTCCATACCCGTTCACACACAACGGCTCCTGTGGAGCATGGTTTAGTTTAATTAATTCCTTAGACTCAAACACAGCAGTTTATCAAGACAATTGGGTATGGGGAAATTTGAACTTAGTTTTACTCACAGTCTGCTACCCCGACAAGGAGGGTCGTCCCAAAAGAACAGGAACTGATCTAGAAAATGAAGTATATGGATTAGGTACTTTTACGCTTAATCTCTTGATCCTAAATGTCGAATCCGAAGCTACTCCAATTTTGCCCGCCATGTCAGTATTTCCAGTAAAAGGTGAATTATGTGTAAGAAAGAATGGTTCCATACATATGGGCCATAGTAGATGCACCACTGTAATAGAATTCAGTGATCAAGGCAAGTCGACATTTAGAGCTTCCCGCCATTCCTATTTTATATGTGGTCAGACGGCATATGTACGTTTGCCTCTAGATTGGGATGGTACCTGCTACATTGGATTCCTTTTGCCACCTGTTTTCCTAGCTCCTCCTGATTATCACAGAAATACTCATTTAGTACACAATAGAGAAAGGAGAGATCTCCCAATTGTCGATTACACTGAAACAGCATGGGAAAAATACACAGATTTCAATAAAGGTCTCTTTCCCTATATAGGTACCGTTACTAATAGTAAGCTGATACGTAGATTAACTAGAACCCTTGAAGCAGTAGTGAACGAAACCATTTCCGCCTTAGGCAATTTAACAGAAGAGCAGTCTGCTATGCGGATTGTTGTGCTTCAAAATCGTCTTGTCCTTGACGTCATCCTGGCCGATAGGGGCGGAGCTTGTAGGGTCATCGGATCAAGTTGTTGCATTTTCATACCAGAAAATTCGCCATCTGTATATAAAACCATAACTCGCCTTCATAAGATTGTGAGCCAGATACACCAGAATCCAGGCACTTGGACTTGGTCCGGGTGGTTTTGGAGCGTGTTATCAGCCTGGGGATGGAGAGTTCTATCATTCCTAGGTATTGGCCTTCTTATACTATTCAGTTGCTGCTTATGCCTGCAATGTGGACCAGCGATTTGTGGTCTGTGTGCCACTTCGTGTATTCCACATCAAGATTTTCATTCAAGAACCCAGAAGAAAAAAGAAGAACAAATGATGCTATATGAACAGATCAATGGATTGATGAAGATTGATATCTCTTGACGGGCAAGTAGGGGACAAGGAGGGAATGTGGAAATATGGATTTTTCTGATCAGTTATGTCCCCTATCTTGGACCCCAACGGTTTCATGTATGAATCACAAGTACATGTATGCTCCCTCCAGTTCCAGTTATGAAGACGCAAACACATGTGCGTCCACCGTCAACATGTCCTCTTTCAAATCAGCCATGAATGGGCCGGATATTCCATTCCTAAGTATGAAAGGCCACCGGCTTTATATGGTTCACTTATGCCATTTTTACAGTCCAGACAAGTAGGCCCTGATTCTGTCATCAAGCTTTTCTTGCTTTCTTCCTCTGAAGCTCCAGTCTGAGCCTGCATCTGTGACCATGAACTTTGTCTCATTCCCTGCGCGGCCCACGAAGCCTGACATCAGCCTGTTGCCTGCCAAGAAACTGTATTTCACCTTCGAAATTATCTGCTCCGCTCCCTGCCCAATGCATTCCTGTCTAGTAGTTTAAGTAAACATTCTTCCAGCTACCGAGCAAAGGCCCGGCTTCTCTGTCTTCATGCAAGTAATTCATAGCCCTGTTACTATGGAAGATTCCTGCCCTCGCATCTAGTGTAGACACTTAGACGCTTGTACACGCACTAACAGTCAGTATAGTCAGTATAGAATAAGATTCTACTCTAAGAGACCTCTCTTTTGGATAACATAGTTCTTTAAACATAGGATGTTAGATATGATTTGGGATTAGGTTGACTTGACCCTCCAGACATCTGTCGCCACATGTAGAGTTAAATGTCAAATCCCCTTCACCCCCTAGTCGCACGTCAATCATACGTCATGCTGCTGCGCGCGCATTTCTGCCAAGCATTTCTGCTGACATTGCGAAATTCTTTCATGGAACCACCCTATTATGACATCACATCTGATGACGTTCTTTAGCCACACCCAGTTACACCTACTTTTGCTACGTATGTATGTCTTATCTACACTATCAATTGTTACGCCTCTCGCATTTGCTTCACTGTAATGCCTATTGTATAAAAGTGATTAATTATCAATAATGTATGTACTTCACTTCCTGAACCTTCGTGGTGATGGAACTTGGAGGCCACGATTCGAATCGTCCATTGGAATAAAGCCCATTCTGAACCTCTAATACCACGGATTCTGCTTCTTATTTATTGAGCTATTTTTATTATGTTCTGTATCAAATTAAGTCCCGGTAATTAAATTATTTACCACACCCCGCTCCGTCCAGAGCCGCTCTCTGTCCCCGGGCCAGGCCGCCTGCATCCCTGTCACCGCCTGCTACTGGAGCGCGCTGACCGCGCTATCACCCCTCCCGCCGGAAGCCGTCCGACGACTGTGATCTACGCCGGGTCATCCAGCTGCACTGACTGTGCCCTGCGACCCCGCTTCGCTATCCCCGGACATCTCAGGCCACGCCGCCCCCGCTGTGGAGACCCTCCTGCACCGCCGTGCTAAAGGGTCGCTGGCCGCGCCTGCCTACGTGCCCACACCTGCTGATTGAGGACCCAAGAACACTTCCCAAGCTGAGAGTCGCACCGACCTGTGCCGACTCTCCACATCACGAAAGAAGTTCCAGTATCGGGCTCGGGGCCCGCAACGCCTTATTTCCCCGTTCGCAGGAGCCGATCTCTGTGAGTACTGGAACCACAAGTAACATTTGCAAGAGACTACAAAGTATCCATTTGAAGCTACGAACAAAGAACATTTGCCTGCTTTACAACCTGGTGGCCTAGCGAAAACGTTATTGGTCTTGTGATAAGTCTGCTGAGATATATATACCTATTTTTACATAAAGAAGCGTATTTTTATATATATCCAAGTCTGGTGTCCGTTTCTGGGGGGATTGATGTATTTACTGTGTGTATGATTGTAAGTGCTTAACCAACAACGCCTGAGGAATCGCCTTGGCTGCTCACGCCACGCACCTAGAGGGTGAGCAAGGGCCATTCGCGAGGGGTTATCCTGCGCCCTGACGTGGAGGAGAGGGTTCCTGCTTGACACAAGGGCCACCTTGCGCCAACCAGAGATCCCCGACTCTAACATTGTTGGCAGCGGTTGGGATTTCGGATTTGCACTTGTAATTTGCATACAGTGAATTATTAATCACCAGATAGTGAGAGCAGACCAAATAACGCAGCCACAGGTTTTTAATTGTTGAACTTTGTTGAGACATCTGCCATTACTGCAACCATGCCTGGCTCACTCTCTGCTGGAAGAGCGCTCTCCGTGATTTCTGGAATAGATGAGGTGGATTGGGAGAGACTGGAAGGCTACACGATAGAGCAATTGAAAGGCTACAGTGTAAAATTCCGAGTTCCCCATGCTGGATTCAAGAGGAGAACCCAGTACGCCAAGGCGCTAAGAGCCTGGAGGGAGTCACGAGACCCACGGAATGCGGGGGACATCGTTCCACCCGACAACCTTGAGGAGCCCAGCAGAGTCCGGTCGCCAGAGGAGCTGGCAGACAGGGCAGCCGACAGGGCGCATGCAATGGAGATGGCAAAGTTGGCCGGACAAATGGAAATGGAAAAGCAGAAGTTGGCCCTGGAGGCACAACAACGCCAAATGGATCATGATATAAGATTGAAGGAGTTGGAGCTGAAGGCGAAAAGTTTGGACACCGCTCCTTCTGGTGGCAGCACTCCACCAGCGCAGGTAGAGTCCAAGGTGTACATCCCCAAAGATGTAGTAAAGGAGTATTTTAGAAAGGATGACATAGGGCAGTGGTTTAGAGCCTACGAGGTGGCCATGTCCTCACACCGGGTCCCTGAGAAAGACTGGGGAGCGGGGTTGTGGGGAAGGTTCCTTGCGGAAGGGCGGGACACACTGTTAGATTTGCCCTTAGAAGTCCAGACCTCATACCCCCATATGAAGGAAGCTTTAATGACCAGGTATGGGTTAACTCCTGAGCTATATAGACAGAGGTTCAGGGAGACCAAGAAGATCCCTGAGAGTACGTATGTGGAATATGTGACCTTTTTCTGCAGAGCGCTGGATGGTTGGGTGAAGGGTAGCAAAGTGAATGATTATCAAGGGCTGCTTGATTTAATTGCATGAGAGCACTTGTCCAGTCAATGTTTTCCTGAGCTACGCCAGCACCTGATAGATAGCAAGCTGTCCAACCCGAGGAAGCTTGCTGAGGAGGCGGACCGCTGGCTCAGCACCAGGGTCCACAAGGGTCAAGTGGGAGACTCCGCCAGAGGTGGGCAGGGTCCCCAGCAGAAGAGTGGGGGGGACAAGGGTAAACAGAAGGGGTTCCAAAAAGGCCCCCAAAGTAATTCCCAAGGGAACCAGCAGAAGGGTTCTCAGCCTCCCCCACCCCCGCAGCAGAACGGGGCCCCGACAGGTAGACCTGTTCCAAAGGGGCCCTTCAATTGTTATAGGTGTGGTGACCCGGGTCACATTGCCTCTGATCCTAAGTGTCGCCTGTTTGGTAAGACCGCACCCACTGGTGCTCCACCCCGGCAAGTAGCTAGTGTTAACTTTGGGGAGGAGGTAGCAGTCCAGGAGGGTGGGGGTCCCGGGCAGATGACCCTAGTCTCGCTAGGAGACAGTGAGATGGTCCCTGTAACCTACCTGCCCTCTAACACTAAGAAATATGGGCAAGTGGTGACCATCAATGGAAAGAAGGTTGAGGCTCTTAGAGATACAGGAGCCAGCGTGACCTCGGTGAGGCAACACCTGGTGTCTCAAGAGCAAATTGTACCCAATGCCTACTGTAGGGTTGTCAATGCTGACAACGTAGAGAGTCGTTGTCCAATGGCTCAAGTTCCCTTTGAGTGGGGGGAGGTCTCTGGTACTCTACAAGTCGCTGTGAGAACTGACATGCCTGTAGACTGTCTGCTAGGGAACGACCTGGAGAGTTCCCCTTGGGAAAAGGTGGAGAAGACCACGCATCTGAGGATGGTGGGTCTACCCGACTGGGCGTGCGTGACCACCCGGTCCATGGCAGCCAGTAGGGGTGTTGAGAGGGTCCTGGAGCCTGAGGGAGAGGTCCAGGAACCGGCCTTAGGGAGAAGGCGCAGGAGGCGCGGGAAACCGGCCCCCGAAGTTCCCACGGCCCAGGAGGAAGTAGACCCTGAGGGGGACGCTCTGGAGCCTACCGGGGAACAGATTGCCGAACTGGGAGATCTGCCTGAGCTGACCCATTGGCAGCAAGAAGGAGGTCCCTCCATGGAGGAATTCTGCAGGGAGCAGAAAGAATGCCCTTCTCTCGTGGGTATGCGGCAACAGGCTGCAGACCAGGCCAACGGTGTTCAGGCCAAAACACACTACGTGTACTGGGAGAGTGACCTCCTGTATTCCGAGCCTAAGGCTGCTGAACCTGGGTCAGCCCGTGTGCTGGTGGTACCCCAGAAGTTCAGAACCTTCCTACTGGGGCTGGCTCACGATGTGCCTTTAGCAGGACATTTGGGGATGGACAAGACCTATGACAGGCTTGTCACCCACTTTTACTGGCCCCAAATGCATAAGAATTCAGATTCCTACTGCAGAACCTGTCAGACTTGCCAGGCAAGTGGTAAGAGCGGAGGGAAGCATAAGGCTCCTCTGCAACCTTTCCCTGTGGTCGGTACGCCATTCCAACGAGTGGGTATTGATATTGTGGGGCCTCTGGACCCCAAGACAGCCCTGGGCAACAGGTTCATCCTGGTCTTGGTGGACCATGCCACCCGGTACCCTGAAGCCATCCCTCTGAGGACAGTGACGGCCCCCGTGGTGGGACGGGCACTGATGGGGATTTTCTCCCGAGTGGGATTCCCTCTAGAGGTGGTGAGCGACAGGGGGACCAATTTCATATCCACGTATATGAAATCCCTGTGGAAGGAGTGTGGGGTAACTTACAAGTTCACCACTCCTTACCATCCCCAAGGAAATGGGTTGGTTGAGAGATTCAACCGAACCCTCAAAGGCATGATCATGGGCCTGGACGGTCCAATGAGGCGTAAGTGGGACGTCCTCTTGCCATGCCTGCTCTTCGCTTACCGAGAGGTGCCGCAGAAGTCTCTAGGATTCAGCCCCTTTGAGCTTCTGTATGGTCACCCGGTAAGAGGACCTCTGAGTTTGGTAAAGGAAGGCTGGGAGCAATCTCCCAGGAAACCTCCCCAGAATGTATATAGTTACATGCTGGCCTTCCGAAACCAGACTCGGCGTTTCAGGCAACTTGCTGAGGCAAATCTGGAAGCCAGCCAGGAGGAGATGAAGCGGTGGTACGACCGGAATGCCACTCTGGTAGAGCTTCAACCTGGACAAAAGGTGTGGGTCTTGGCCCCAGTGGAGCTGTGTGCACTTCAGGATAAGTGGACAGGTCCATTTGAGGTTGTGGAGCGCAAAAGTCCTATCACCTACTTGGTGGACATGCAGACTCCCAGGAACCCTTTGAGGGTCCTACATGTTAACCGCCTTAAGCCCCACTTAGAGAGGACCGAAGTGGGCATGCTGCTGGCCACTGATGATGGAATGGAAGAGGAGACCGAGCCTCTTCCTGACCTCTTAGTGGCCTCTGAGAAAGATGGGTCAGTGGATGGAGTTAACCTCTCACCCACCCTGACGCCCGAACAACAGGAAGATTGCCGCCACTTGCTGGGACAGTTTTCCGACCGATTCTCCCTGGTTCCTGGTGTCACAGATTGGTGCGTCCATGATGTGGACACAGGAGACAGCTTACCTGTAAAGCACAAGGCTTACAGGGTAACTGACAGGGTCAGAGCTTGCATTAAGGAGGAGGTCTCCAAAATGCTTGCGCTAGGGGTGGTTGAGTCCTCCAGCAGTCCTTGGTCCAGCCCCGTGGTCTTGGTCCCCAAAGCTGCTGCGCCGGGAGCCACATCTGAACTCCGGTTCTGTGTGGACTACAGAGGACTCAATTCAGTAACGAAGACTGACGCGCACCCCATCCCCAGAGCTGATGAGCTCATTGATCGGCTGGGGGCTGCCCGGTTCCTCAGCACGTTTGATTTAACGTCTGGGTACTGGCAGATCGCCTTGACCGATGGGGCCAAAGAGAGGTCAGCATTCTCTACACCAGATGGGCACTTCCAGTTCCGAGTCATGCCATTTGGGATGAAGAATGCCCCTGCCACCTTTCAGAGGTTGGTCAACCAGGTACTGGTTGGGCTGGATGCGTTCAGTGCCGCCTACCTGGATGACATCGCAGTGTTCAGCGCCACCTGGCCCGAACACCTGCGCCACCTCTGGGAAGTGTTGATGGCTCTGCGCCGAGCAGGCCTCACGATCAAGGCAAGCAAGTGCCAGATCGGGCAGGGTTCCGTGGTGTACTTGGGACACCAAGTGGGGAGTGGCAAGGTGGCACCCTTGCAACCCAAAATTGAGACCATCCTGGCTTGGGAACCCCCCAAGACGCAGACCGCAGTGAGGGCCTTCCTGGGGCTCACTGGGTACTACAGGAGGTTTGTCAAGGGCTATGGAACGATCGTTGCCCCCTTGACAGAGCTGACTTCCAAGAAGCAGCCCAGGAACGTGATTTGGACTGACACCTGTCAGAAAGCTTTCGACACCCTGAAGACTGCCATGTGCACGGCGCCCGTGCTCTTGGCCCCTGACTTCTCCAAGGAATTCCTAGTACAGACAGACGCTTCAGAGCATGGTGTAGGGGCTGTTCTCTCACAGATGACTGAGGAGGGCTGGGACCAACCCGTAGCCTTCATCAGTAGGAGGTTACTTCCACGGGAAAGTAGGTGGAGTGCAATTGAGCGAGAAGCATTTGCTGTGGTCTGGGCGCTGAAGAAGCTAAGACCCTACTTGTTTGGGTCTCACTTCCGGGTTCAGACGGACCACAGGCCCCTCAGATGGTTGATGCAAATGAGGGGTGAAAACCCGAAGCTGCTGAGGTGGTCCATCTCCCTACAGGGTATGGACTTTACGGTGAAACACCGTCCTGGTACAGATCATGCCAACGCTGACGGTCTGTCCAGGTATTTCCGCCTTAGTGACGAGGAACCCCCTGGGCAAGGGTAGTTCTCCCCACATTTCAGCTGGAGGGGACACGTGTTAGACCTGGCACCTTGGCGTGAGTTTCCCTTCCACTTTTTGATGGTGTGCCTCGATTGTTTTGCTGGTGTTGTCCGCTCAGGGCACTGCGCCACGGCTAATCCGTGCCGCAGTGCAAGTGCTCCCTAGGTAAAGTGTACCTGTAATTGATGTCCATGATTGGTTTATTGGATTCACTGTCAGTCCCCAGTAGAGTGCACCAGGGGTGCCAGGGCTTGTGAATGCCAATGCTGCTGGTGGGCTTGCAGCGCTGGTTGCGCCACCCACAGAAAGCGGCTTTGTAAAGTGTCCCTGTGCGCGGTCCGGGGCCGTCGCGCTGACTGCGCAAGTGCCCCCACTTGCCAGTCCCTAAACCTTCCCTTACCTACATATTAGCCACCCCTCTGGTAGGCCCAAGGGCAGGGTGCATTGTAGGCATAAGGTAGGACATGCCCTGATGTGTGTGGCATGTCTTAGTAGTGAATTACAGCCATTTCCGTTCTTCACTATTGAAGGCTACCTGCTCTCCATAGGCCAGAATGGGCTGCCGGGATCACGCCAACGCTGTGACCCCAGTGGACTCAGAGAGCATGGTAGAAGTGTCAAGTTTAGTATGCCTGAACTCAGGATGATAAAATACTTCTTGTAGTCAAGTTTATTTTAATATCCTGGGTTTGTAAATACTACTTTTAGAAAGATAGTATTTACTGACCTGACCATCTCAGTCCGCCTCTGCTGTGTGTGTGTGTGTTCTGCCTAGCAACAGTAAGGAGCAGGGTGGGGGGATCCCCAGAGACAGGTTGGCTGCCAGGTGGTGGGTAGAGAGATTACACCTGGATGGGTGGGAGGAGTACACCTTGACTCTTGAATAGACCTGTGCTCTACCACCACAAAGCCGGCGCCACCCCCTGTGGGGCGGCTGATGTCTCTGCCCTGCTGCTGAAAGGAAAGAGCAGAGTCACCATAACAAAGTGCTCCAGAACTGGACTGAGCCAGGCCTAGGCCCCCTGGCGCTAAAGAACAAAAGAATCATGGTATAAAAGTAGGAGCCTGGCTCCTAAGAAATCAGAATCCTGTTTACCACAAAGAACCTCTGCCCGACTAGAAGGAGAAGAAGACGCTGGAGGAGCTGGCCTGCTGCTTGCCTTGCTGAGAAAGGAGAGGAAGAGACTTACTGAAAAGACTTTGCTACTTTGTGCTTGAACATTCTCCAAGGGCTTGATCTGAGCTTGCCCCCTGAACTGAACCCCAGGACCAGTGGGTTCTCTGTGCTTTTGCTCGTCCTCCAATTCGAGCCGTGTGTGCATCCCGCTGGAAAGAGACTGCGCCCCTCATCGCCCCTCCTAGGGCCGTGACACTCAGAAGCTTGCCTGCCTCAAACCCGTGAGAGCCCCGCTCCGTCCAGAGCCGCTCTCTGTCCCCGGGCCAGGCCGCCTGCATCCCTGTCACCGCCTGCTACTGGAGCGCGCTGACCGCGCTATCACCCCTCCCGCCGGAAGCCGTCCGACGACTGTGATCTACGCCGGGTCATCCAGCTGCAGTGACTGTGCCCTGCGACCCCGCTTCGCTATCCCCGGACATCTCAGGCCACGCCGCCCCCGCTGTGGAGACCCTCCTGCACCGCCGTGCTAAAGGGTCGCTGGCCGCGCCTGCCTACGTGCCCACACCTGCTGATTGAGGACCCAAGAACACTTCCCAAGCTGAGAGTCGCACCGACCTGTGCCGACTCTCCACATCACGAAAGAAGTTCCAGTATCGGGCTCGGGGCCCGCAACGCCTTATTTCCCCGTTCGCAGGAGCCGATCTCTGTGAGTACTGGAACCACAAGTAACATTTGCAAGAGACTACAAAGTATCCATTTGAAGCTACGAACAAAGAACATTTGCCTGCTTTACAACCTGGTGGCCTAGCGAAAACGTTATTGGTCTTGTGATAAGTCTGCTGAGATATATATACCTATTTTTACATAAAGAAGCGTATTTTTATATATATCCAAGTCTGGTGTCCGTTTCTGGGGGGATTGATGTATTTACTGTGTGTATGATTGTAAGTGCTTAACCAACAACGCCTGAGGAATCGCCTTGGCTGCTCACGCCACGCACCTAGAGGGTGAGCAAGGGTCATTCGCGAGGGGTTATCCTGCGCCCTGACGTGGAGGAGAGGGTTCCTGCTTGACACAAGGGCCACCTTGCGCCAACCAGAGATCCCCGACTCTAACAAAGAAGATGTGGCAATCTTCTCTCTCCTGATGAGACGGTACTGTTCAACGTGTGGGGATCATACTTCTTCCTTTATAGTCCAATTTTGTGGCTTAATGTCTGGTCTTTCTAATTCGTGTTGTGGATATCAGCACCTTTAAAGTTCTCTACACACTGCATTGCCCCTTGTCAAAGGAACAGTCTGCCAGAGCAGGAATGGATCCACTGCTGAGTGACCAAAACACAGCCAAGTGAGTAACAGTAGATTACACTTGCCTATCAGCCTCCACTAAAATGCGCCCCATTAAGGTTCGAAGGACTATGCCTTCTCCTCTAACAAACTTCCCTGTTGTGCCAACCTTATCAGTCCCACAATATCCTTGACAATGAGTCCAGGCCCCAAGGATCAGTAACTCTTCCTGGAATCAAAGAGCCCTTTGAAATGTACAGAGGATTCACTGCTCCGCTCCCTTCATTGTGTATGTATCCCACCCCAGCTCTCAGGAATGTTAGTAATACAAATCTGTCTGGGGGATGCAGTACTCACCTCTCCAGCCACTTTAGGGCCTGGGCTTTCAAAATGGAACATAAAGACCTCCATGTTCTGTACCATCCACAGGCACACATATGCAACTTTGCACTCACACACAAGTATTGCACACTGTTGCGCACTACATGAAATTCATGCAGATTATTGGTCAGTTAAGCACACAGTCACGGAACCTTACGCGAGGGGGCCAATAGGCTTCACCCTAGAGATATAGGTAACAAGGCCTGTACACATTACTGATTCTACTGAACACAAAATGGACATGTTGCCACTACTGTGCTTGTGTCACTTAACTCCAGGTAAGGGCAGGAGAATTCTACCTTCATGTGGGTATCGCTTGGTGCACCCCTCTAGGTTTAAGCAGACCACATTTCCATGAGACTGGCCTATGTCATGCCACACACACATGATCTGTGTTCACCCATGACCAAAAGTCAGCGCCAGGGATCCAGATATTGATGCAGCTTGGGTACTCGGGCCGGGGTGCACGCCTATCACCAAGCAGGGGTCTGTACCATTCCAAGAAATGTGCTGGAAATGTGTTCTTCCTTCAAGGTGCCCCAGTATTTTTAGCCTTTTTATTGAGCCCTATTTTGTTGGCTGTAAAACTCTGTGCACTTTACGCCTGCTAAAGTGCTTGTGCGCTCCTTTTTAATAATATTTACATTGGAATTCACTGCATTGGCACATTTAGTATGCTATTAAGTCCCTAGTATATGGCACTAACTGTTCCCAGGGCCTGCAAATTAAATGCTACTTGTGGGCTGCAGTACTCGTTTTTCAGGGCTACCTTAGCACAATGTCTCCGGGCCTGCCAGTGCAGCAGGAGTGTGAAATTTGAAACTGCCATTCTGAGCTGGCAAACAATACTCTTTCCAGGTCTAAATCTTCCTTTTTAATACTAATAAGTCAGCACTAAGCAGGACAGGGTCCACAACCTCCAAAGTCATTTTTCGCTGTGGCAAGACTGGCTCTTCCATAGGTTAACACTTGTTTACAAAATTACCTTTAGTTGTTGCTAAATTTAGCTTGGGAGTACCTAGAAGAATAGTTCAATAGCTTATTTTAATAGTAATTTAAAATCCAACTCAATGGTCAAGTCAGATTTTATATTACTTTTTTCAAAATGACACTTTTAAAAAGTTGTAATTTTTCTACCCAAAACCAAAAAGATTTCTCGCCATTGTTCAGCTGTCACTTGACCTGCATGATGAGTTGTGTATTGCTCCCACATAGTGTACAGAGGACTCTGGGTGTAGGGAGGGAGGAGTCACTTGACAAGAATGCCTGGGGGCTATGCCTAGCCCTTCCCTGGCCTTCAAAGGATGCCTACCTTGTTACTGGCAGTTAAAGCTCACGCCTTTCTTTATCTAGTCAGGCTGGCATTAAACTCAGTGAGAGGGGGGAAGGTGACCACAAATGGTTTGGGGGGGGGGTAGGTGGGGCAAAGGCTTGTCCTTCACCTACAAGCTGGCCCTGCACATAAAAGTGGACCCCACAGACCTCTTCTCAGAACACTCCTTAACCTGTGAAGATCAGAAGAAGGACTGCTGTGCTGTGTTAACTTGAACGAACACTACACGTGCTTGCTTTGAAGCCAGGACCCCAGGAGCGAGACAAAGGGTCAGTTGCCTGACTTCCTGTTGGGCTACAGGAACACAGCAAGGTTCCAGAGGCTTCTCTTCTTGAAACTGCCCAGGTGACCAGTTCTAACTGGACTTGATCTAGACCATGGGTACTCACAAACTTTCTCTCGGGGGCCAAATTTACAGTGTGGTTTGTGGCCGAGGGCCGCACCGGTGGGGGCGGGGTCAGAGGGGAGGGGCGGGGCTAAAGCAAAAAAACATTGTGACCATGAGGTTGAACACAGGTCCCTGCAGCAGGCGCCTTCGTCCACTGAGCCACCAGACCTGGCATACACACATCTCTCTCTCTCTCTCTCCCTCTCCCCCTCCCTCCCCTTTCCTTCCCCCTCCCCTCCCTCCCTTCACCTCCCTCCCTCCACCTCCCTCCCTCTCCCTCCCTCTCCCTCCCTCTCCCTCACCCCCTGTCTCTCACCCCCCTCCGTCTCCCTCCTCCCCCTCTGTCTCCCCCTCTGTCTCCGCCTTTGTCTCCCCCTCTGTCTCCCCCTCTGTCGCCCTCCCTCTGTCTCCCCCTCTGTCGGCCTCCCTCCCTCTGTCTCCCTCCCTCCCTCTGTCTCCCTCCCTCTGTCTCCCTCCCTCTGTCTCTCTCCTCCCCCTCTGTCTCCCTCCCTCCGTCTCCCTCCCTCTGTCTCCCTCCCTCCGTCTCCCTCCCTCCGTCTCCCTCCCGCCGTCTCCCTCTGTCTCCCTCCCTCCGTCTCCCTCCCTCCGTCTCCCTCCTCCCCCTCTGTCTCCCCCTCTGTCTCCCCCTCTGTCGCCCTCCCTCTGTCTCCCACCCTCTGTCTCCCTCCCTCCCTCTGTCTCCCTCCCTCCCTCCCTCTGACTGTCTCCCTCCCTCTGTCTCCCTCCCTCTGTCTCCCTCCCTCCGTCTCCCTCCCTCCGTCTCCCTCCCTCCATCTCCCTCCCTCCATCTCCCTCCGTCGCCCTCCTCCCTCTGTCTCCCTTGTCTCTCTGTCTCCCTCCTCCCACTCTGTCTCCCCCTCTGTCTCCCCCTCTGTCTCCCCCTCAGTCTCCCTCTCCCTCCCTCTGTCTCCCTCCCTCCCTGTCTCCCTCCCTCTCCCTCTGTCTCTCTCTCCCTCTGCCTCCCTCCATCCCTCGGTCTCTCTCCCTCCCTCCCTCCGTCACCCTCCCTCTCCTTCCATCTCCCTCCCTCTGTCTCCCTCCCTCTGTCTCCCTCCCTCTGTCTCCCTCCCTTCATCTTCCTCCCTGTCTCCCTCTCCCTCCCTCTGTCTCCCTCCCTCCCTCTGTCACCCTCCGTCTCCCTCCCTCCGTCTCCCTCCCTCCGTCTCTCTCCGTCTCCCTCCCTCCATCTCTCTCCCTGTCTCCCTCCCTCTGTCTCCCCCTGTCTCCCTTCCTCTGTCTCCCTCCCCCTGTCTCCCTCCCTCTGTCTCCCTCCCTCTGTCTCCCTTCCTCCGTCTCCCTCCCTCCGTCTCCCTCCCTCCGTCTCCCTCCCTCCCGTCTCCGTCTTTCTCTCTCAGTCTCTCTCTCTGTCTCTCTCTCTCCGTCTCCCTTCCTCTCCCTCCATCTCCCTGTCTCTCTCCCTCCCTGTCTCTCTCCCTCCCTCTGTCTCTCTCCCACTGTCTCCGTCTCTCTCCCTCCATCTCCCTCCCTCCGTCTCCCTCCCTCCGTCTCCCTCCCTCCGTCTCCCTCCCTCCATCTCCGTCTCTCTCTCTCAGTCTCTCTCTCTCCGTCTCTCTCTCTCCGTCTCCCTCCCTCTCCCTCCATCTCCCTGTCTCTCTCCCTCCCTGTCTCTCTCCCTCCCTCTGTCTCTCTCCCTCTGTCTCCCTCTCTCTCCCTCCGTCTCTCTCCCTCTGTCTCTCACCCTCTGTCTCCCTCCCTGTCTCCCTCCCTGTCTCCCTCCCTCTCCCTCTGTCTCCCTCTGTCTCCCTCTGTCTCCCTCCCTCCCTCTCCCTCCCTCTCCCTCCCTCTCCCTCCCTCCCTCTGTCTCCCTCCGTCTCCCTCCCTCCCTGTCTCCCTCTGTCTCCCTCCCTCCCTCCCTCCATCTCCCTCCCTTCCTCTCCCTCCCTCCCTCTCCCTCCCTCCCTCTCCCTCCCTCCCTCTGTCTCCCTCCGTCTCCCTCCCTCCCTCTGTCTCCCTCCATCACCCTTCCTACCTCCGTCTCCCTCCCTCGGTCTGTCTCTCTGTCTCCCTCCCTCTATCTCTCCCTCCCTCTGTCTCCCTCCCTCTGTCTCCATCCCTCTCCCTCGGTCTTTCTCCCTCTGTCTCTCTCCCTCTGTCTCCCTCCCTGTCTCCCTCTCCCTCCCTCTGTCTCCCTCCCTGTCACCCTCCGTTTCCCTCCCTGTCTCCCTCCCTCTCCCTCTGTCTCTCTCTCCCTCTGCCTCCCTCCCTCTTCCTCCGTCTCCCTCCGTCTCCCTCCCTCCCTCTGTCTCTCTCCCTCCCTCCGTCTCCCTCCCACCCTCTCTCTCCGTCTCCTTCCATCTCCCTCCCTCTGTCTCCCTCCCTCTCCCTCTGTCTCTCTCCCTCTGTCTCCCTCCGTCTCCCTCCCTGTCTCCCTCTCCCTCCCTCTGTCTCCCTCCCTCCCTCTGTCACCCTCCATCTCCCTCCCTGTCTCCCTCCCTATTCCCCCATCTCCCTCTCCCTCTGTCTCCCTCCGTCTCTCTCCATCTCCCTCCCTCCGTCTCTCTCTCTGTCTCCCTCCCTCTATCTCTCCCTATCTCCCTCCCTCTGTCTCCCCCTCCCTCCCTCTGTCTCCCTCGCTGCCTCCCTCGCTGCCTCCCTCTGTCTCCCTTCCTCTCCCTCCCTCCCTCTGTCTCCCCCAGACTGCGCCTCTCTGTCTCCCTCTCTCTGTCACCCTCTGTCAACCTCTGTCTCCCTCCCTCTCCCTCCCTCCGTCACCCTCTGTCATCTCACCCCGTGTGTGTGTGTCAGCCCTCAGCCCAGGCTGAGACAGCTTCCCAGCGCACACACACAGCTGCACTGAGACAGCTTTCCAGCGCGCACACACAGCTGCACCCAAGTACTTCACAGGTCTTTAAAAGACCATTTACATGTTAATAAAGCTTTGTTGTATTTCACCTCTTAGGCCCCTGCATCTCCACTTTGACAATCACTGGAATCCCCTGGCCCCCACAGAGCAGAGGAGCAGAGTCTCAGAGTCCGGGCTGCTGCACCCGGCAGTGTTTGCGAACACTATTTTTTTTTTTTTAAATCAGATTGGATGTCTGCAAGGTCCGCGGGCCGCCAAGAAAGGCTTGCCGGGCCGCTGGCGGCCCGCGGGCCGTACTATGAGTAACCGTGATCTAGACCCTGCTTCTGGCCTCTGTCGAAGTGAATCCTAACCCCCAAGGGGTGCCCACCAGGCCCTGGACCCTTGGCTTGTGTTAGAATATATTCCTCATATCCCCAAAACTCAAAGAAGTGGGAATTAGTAAGTTTTTTACAACTTTTTACCTGGAGAACAGATGGAGACGAGATCGCCGTGTGTGCCACAGCCGTAGACGCCAAATTGACAGTTGCCATCTAATTGCTGGTTTGCCGTGCTGAAGGAGATCTGATTTCCAGAAAATGTTCTAAGTGCAATTGTAGAGGGCTTCATCTGGACTGACACCAAGTAGTATGCTTTCAAAGTAAAGGTCTCCTGGGCACCTACTTCAGACTCCACCTGCTCAGACTGGTGTCAGCCTGCTTAGGCTTTGTCAGTGAGGTCCTGTATCACTGCAAACACAAGGCCCATATCTAGAATACCTGTCGTACTAAGGTCATGAACAAAAAGTGATGGATGGAATGCTTCAATTAATCTCAGCCACTAGTGATCACTGGAGTTGCAGTTGATTTCATCGTTTTAAACCACTATACCAATCTAGACATAGACTTGCCATCTTCATATATCTCTTATTCCTTCTCCAATAAGTACAATCCGGCCAGACAGCCAGACCAGATTCCCCACCCGACGGGAACAAAGCAACACCTAAATGGTTTCAGCCTACTTAGGCCTTGTCAGTGAGGTACAGTGTGAATCCTATGGCACAGTGAGCACAGAACCCAGATCTGAGCATACCCATCACACTGAGGTCACGAATAGCACTGAAAAAATGATGGAAAGGTATGCTTGAAATAATCTCCTCCACTGGAATCATCAAGCCATTGCTCTTCTTCCACTATGCCATTTCAGACAGAGACCAACCATTTTCAAATCAGTCTTTTTCCTGCTCCAATAGGAACAATCCAGTCCGAACTGCCAGGCCACGTCTCCTCCAGACAGGAACACAAGCAGTCCCAGACCGACTTCAGTCTACTTAGGCCGCGTCAGCAAGGGAAAGCTTGAATCCTGTAACACGATGAGCACAGGACCTACTTCTGGATGTACTCGCCGGCACCCCTAGAGAATGGAGCACACAGTCTCAGTGACCCCAGGCATCATCCTGCAGGTGGGTGCTGTAACACACTGTCAGAGATTGCATCAGGCACACCGCCTTTGTATATATTAGGCGCATCTAGTTAAGGGTTTATCACAGCACAAACAAAGACAGGGCACCCAACCTGTAATTTAGGCCCACATGTCTTGTGAAGAACACAGGTGCACTCCTCCATGGGTGTGATTTCTACTCGAGAAGACTCAGGACCAACCACACTTCCTAAATACTCTGAACCATGATTAAACCACGTATTTATTAATTTTGTATAACACTAGCCAACCAGCATAGGCCACTCATGTTGGCCAACCTTGAACCCAGATAGCAGTGAACATGTCCTAAAAACAGGTGGAAAACTAATGTTCCTGTTCTTCTGTGCAACGATACTGTTTTGTCAGAAAAAAATATCACAACCCTATATACCATTCACTCGAGTAGGGATGGGTCTAATTTCCAGTCTCTAAATCAATATCATATATGCATACAAATATATGTGTAGTATGCACTATATGTGTTCCTATGTAAACTAGAGATTCATGTCTATAAACACTGTGTCACTGCAGTGAATGCAGAGATTCTGCATGAACCTTCGTTAAGGAAATTATGCATACGCTTATAAATATACCCACCATGCAATAAAACCTAGATTGAGGAATTCAGAGGTTGCTTTAACAAGCCACGATGTCTTAGCCTATTACTTTCACATATTGATCTCATCAAATGTGCATCGTTGAGAATGTATCATGCATCAGTGAAGAGGATGCCCAATGTCACGTGTGCAGTTTCCATCAGAGGTTGGTGATCATGTGCTGCATGTATGCACATGATATTCGTATAGCGCGAACACAGCAAAAAGCAGTGGACACTGTGAGGGTCACAGGCAGAGGTACAGATCACAAGGGATTTGAGAGACAGCTGCTTTATGGTCTCTTAGTGCATCATGACGTAATAATCTCTAAAAGGTGCATGTTCACCTTGTTTATATTAGCGCATTGAAGAGGCATCTTGATTGTGTGAGCGCTATAAAAACAACAAATACATTGGATAGTATCACACACAGAAATGTGAAAGGAATATTTACTTATTGTAAGGTCACAAGCATCTTTCTACATTTCAAGGGATAGTTCAGCTGTTTTGTGATTTAAAGCAAGAAGACTTTAAAACACATAGAAGGAACTTGTTTGGCGCATTGAAAAGGGGCTGTTGTCAACAAGTAAAATGAATGCTTCTCTTTAAAGTGCTAATGCACTTGATAAGTGTGAAGAACGCTTTGAACCTCAGAAATATAAAGACATTTCCCTCCAGCCTGTTGACATTCTGATCTACCCAATACCTTGAAGCGCTTTCAGAAAGCCACAGCACCTGGTCATAATATCCAAAAACAAATGCTCAGATAAACAAATTGTGGTGTCTGCTCTCCTGCCTAGCCCTGTAGAATGTTGTCATTCTTATGATGTAATAGAATGCCGCATAGCTCTAGGATTTCAGTTGAGAGTTAGGGCTGAGATGGCACCATCCTGCTCCTGGTGGGGTTATTATTTCCTTTACTTTTACTTAATGAATGTACTCTTCTCCTGTACATCTTACTTTAAATAAATATACTTCATCATCTACGTGGATCTTGATCTTCCCCACACAAATACACTTTCGCAGCACCCGCGGAAAAAGAGCTTCCGTTTCCATCTGCTCTTTTCGGGTTTTGCTGCAAACATCTTGAAAGAAATCCATGAAAGTAGCAGACTTGACCCACCGTTCGCATCTTTCAAAAATCTCCTGAAAAGGTCCTATCCCTGAACATCTCACGACCCGTCGATTGTCTTCTGCACACGTCATATCTACCCATCATGCCCCTGTACTGCTCAACCCCTGCTCTATTGGCTGTCTGCATGGACCGCTGCACGCTTGGAACTAGCTTTCTGGCCTTCGCTGTAGTGTCGCACCCTTCTAAAATGTTTAACCATGTACTCTTTCTTATCTAAGACCCTTGGAAATGTAACCTTTGTTATCGTATCATATCCATAATGTATGTATAGCGCTCTAAACCCCCACTTGCTTCACGTCGGCACTATATAATCGAAATAAATAAAGGGTACTAGTGCGGCCCTTCGTATCGATATTAGGCCAGACTAACAGACAGAGGAAAAATAACCAATGAACTTGAGCCCACAGTACACGTAGGATGATGTCTGACCAAATCCTGATGGAAGAAACAGGAACTGGCAAGGAGCAACTGAAGAACAGCCAGACGAGCAACCCGGGACATCTACCACATACCAGTGGCGAGCCTCAAAATGATGCCTACACCCCCTCCCCCCACCGCAGAATGCCGTCAGGGGTCGCTGAGTCCTCCATTTCCCTCCGATGTTCATTGAACGTTGGCTGAATGAAGGGTAGGGGGAACCCTCGCAGTTACGCCCACTCCCCCGCCACATAAGTTCGCCCAGCAGTCTCAGGACCCACCCTGACCTGAGCATCCTTCAAACCACTTTAAACACCTCCAGTCCGCACCCCCCTCCCCGAGGTCCACTGAGATCTTTCGTTACGCTAGCATCTTAATCCCAGACATGGGCCTGCCTACTCGAAGCGCCAAGAGGCCAATTAATTAGCAAGCACTCTGCTACGCCAAAACCCTGTAACTTAATATAACACATTTAAAGCAGCTAATTAACAGCAGGTGTGAGACCTTATCGGCTCAGAACTTACCAAGCTGTCAAGTGAAATGGTTGGTCTGTTCGCTGCGCAGCCAAGAAAGGCGGGAGGAGAGAGAGGGGAGGGATGCGCCCCGTGCCCATGACGAGCCTGCTTGTTAAGACCCCGTCCATCACTTTTCAGCTTCAACGAACCCGACCAGAACGGATAGAGACAGAAAGGATCCCAGGTCTGTCCAGAGATCGCACACTCTTTTGCAGTCTTTACACACATCTCTGGTTTTACTTGTTTATTAGATGTGACTGGAAAGAATTTTTACTTTCAGGATACCAGTGGGAATGTGTGCCTTTACGCGAAGCGCGTGACACATCTAGGGGCAGATTTTCAAAGAAGTCACGCAATGCAGCGAAAGATGCAGGCGAGGCCGGTCCATTTGGGCGAAGGGGCCACGCCCCTCCACCTTTTGCCCCATAGGAACAGTGTCTGTCAGGCTGAACAAACGTCAGCCTGACAGACACTGATCATTTTCAGTTCAAGCAGCCAGGAGCCAAACATGCGCATTTAGCGAAGGCTTCTGGCAGCCTGAACTGAATTTTGCTTGGCTGAGAAAGTCACAGCTCCTGTAGGCGTGACGTTTTCAGCTGAGCAAAGGTTCCTGAGGCCCTCCCCTCAGTGAAGAGGAGTGGCGTCACTCATTGCCTCGCACCTTGGCGCTTCAGTTTCAAGCCTTGAAGCGCCCAGGGTCGAGTGTCAATCAGTGACACTTCATCACAGAGTGGGGTGGGGTCAGAAGTCTCACTGAGCCCGTACCACTCTGTGATGACGTTGGGACTGCTGCCTTCCCTCATTGGCTGACCCTAGGCAATGAGGGAAGGCAGCAGTCCCAAGCCTTCTAGAACCTCCAAGGCAGTGCAGAGCTGGCTTCAGGTATGTGTGTTTTGTCTTCTTTTTAAATTGTTTGGTGTGTGCGTGCATGTATGAATGTTTGGGAAAGAGTGCTGTGAATGAATGTGTTTGTGTGTGTGTGCGCATGTGTGAATGCATGATTGTAAGTGTTATGTGTGTGGGAGTGTGTGTGTCCCTCCAAAACTTGCCGTCCGCCCCTGCAAAGATGCTACGCTGCGTTGCGTGACAGGGAGGGAGCAGGAGAGCGCCATATCTACAGAGATATGGCTCTGCCCTCCCTTTTCCCTAGCGCCATTGCAGATTTCAGCTGCTGTGCACCAGGCACATATCTTAGCGCCCTAGTGCTAAGGTGCGAGCCTGAATCTAACTCTTGCACTGCAGGCCATTTAGAGACTTTGCTTCCGCTAGTTGTCGCTTTCCCTTGCTAGTCGTTGGCCAACTGTATAGTCTTCGTGTTTACTTCCCCTTATCTCATCTTGCTCTATCCGCCTTGATAAGCTTATGGGTTAGTCTCCCCAGGTTCCAGCCCTGTCGGTGTCTGGGCCCTGTCTCTGTGGGCTCCCTGGTCTAGAATTCGCCATTGGGGTGGTATTACCGGATTCCTGGTCGTTGCGTTTCATCTCCTCCACCAGGGCCTCCCATGCCTGGGCCCTCTCTATTCTGCCTATGCCCTGTCTTGTGTTCCTCATCAGAACTCTGCTCTCGCAGTTCTCTAGCTCCCGCTTCCACCTAGTGATGGAAGGGCCGTTTGGTGCTTTCCACCTACTTGTGATTTCCCACTTGGCTAGGATAAAGGCCAGGCCCTGAAATTTGGCAGTGACTTTGGTTTTGGCTGTGTGTGGGAACATGTTGAGCAAGCAGTGTGCTGGTGTGCATGGAACTGCTTTGTCAGTGATTTGGGCCATTTCCGTCGTCACCTCCTGCCAGTAGTGCGCCAGTGCCCAGCAGCTCCACATCATATGGATACAATTTGTTCCAACTTCCTTGCATCTAGGACATTCTGCGTCTTCCCTGTAAAAATATCGGTTTATTCGGTCCGTGGTAATGTATGCTCTGTCTAATGTGTAAAAGCTTATCAGCCTAAATCATAAAATAAATCAAGACACTTGATGATGCACACAGGATAAATCTTGGTTAAAATCCACTTTCAGCACATTATCGTTTGTGTGCCATAAAGTTTTTATCAGTGAAACTGTATCTCTGGTCAGATTTTGTGGTCATTTCAATGGAAAATGTCCTGGCTGTAAATGACAGTGTGCTACCACACCATGCTTTAGTAATATATTTGTGACAGTGTGCTCCAAAATTCAACACAACCTACATCCACCCCATACCACTGTCCTGCTGAATGGGTGTGGCTCATTTCGTACACTTTTTCTTTGTGTGACACTTTGATTTTGCACAATCCCTATGACTTCAGAGATGTAACATTGATGGGAGCAATCCCACTCTGAACATTGTTATAGCACCACTGACCAGAGGTCCTGGGGATCCTATGAGTCCATGCACAAGTGTTCAGGTCAATTCTCTAATGTTAACAACACTCACTGGATCTAAAGGATAGAGCCCCAAGTCCAGCACTCAGGTAATATTTAGGCTCATTTGTGGTTGTTTGAAAGAGCCACCATCAAGTCAGCAAAACGTGTGCCCAAAGTCTTGGAGGAGTGCTCAGAGGCACTGTGAGTCATTCTAAGGCTTTCTTTGTTGTTTGCCAGGAGGAGGATGGAAGGCGCTGAGTAGCGCTCTAGGAGCCCGCTTTAAGGGCCCGTACAAGGACGGGCTGGACCCTCTCTTTTGACTTGCTCATTTCAGAATTATGGGTAAAAAGAAGGCTTCTATGCCATTCTACTCAGCCTCCACAACCTAATCAGGTTGGTCGAGGTCCATCATTATAGCTATCTTCAAAAAGGGTGACAGAGGTGACCCAAAGTATCATCATCGCTAAGGTGGCAGATAGAATAATCACGGTAAAGATCTTTATGAGGGCAGAGGAAAGAGATATATTTGTTTATGTACAATATAGGTTTAAAGCAGGTCTGTGAACTATGGAATACAAAAAGGACATAATGCAGATGACCAAGGTTCAGCACATCAATTCCAAAGTAAAGATAACCAATTAAAAAGTCTGTGCAACAGCTTCCGGAGTTCGCCGCACTTCCACTCCAGTGGAAACCAGATAAGCCAATTCGTATGAAAAGGAGGGTGCACCAGAATGAAGTCCTTAAGCTCCATGTGTATCCGAAAGTATCTTTTATTATAGTTCAAATTTAAAATTAGATATCAGCCAACGTGTTTCGTTCCACAGCTGGAACTTCGTCAGGGCTATGGGTCTCACCTTAACTATTTTAATCCTGGTCCAAGCAGTCTGTATACGTGAGTCTGTATATGTAAGTCAATGTACCCCAAGATCAAACCAAATAGAGCCAACCCTAAGATCACTAGCAATACAAGTAGTGGGCTTGTAAATTCTGGAATGACCCACAAGCGTCCAAACTAATTTATTCACGATGATGGCCCAAAGTGTTGGCCTGAGTCCTCCACATCCAATGAGATGCGATAACGTAATGGATAATATTTCTCAGCGTCCCGTGTTTTAGGTGGCCAGTGTAGCGGCCAGTAATCCTGGTCCAAGTAGACACCAGCCACAACAGTCCCTCATCCGATCTTAGGATTGGCTCTATTTGGGTTGATCTTGGAGTACATTGACATTAGTTGTTTGGCATTTTGCAACCAGTTTAATTTTGTTGGCAACCATTTTTGGGACATATTATCTAGACTTGTTGTAAACCTAAATAACTTTACAAATGATCCCCTTGCTAGTAGTTTACCTTACTCTGCAGTAGCTCTGGGTCTGCCATGGGCAATCATTGATTGTCTTTACCCAGCCTCTTTCAGCCATTGCAGTGAGACTTTGTGAATGACCTCTTTGCTATGCCTGCTGGAGTATTCATCTATCACCTAATGCTATTGCCACTAAATTTCTTGCGGCCTCATTTACAAGCCCTTTGTGCCACAACTGCCCCACTTTTTTTAATGCACTTGCAGCACAATTGGCTTGCCATATTTAAAAGGCCATGAAATGTCACCCTGCATGACTTTTCCTGGCCTTGTAAATATAATGTAGTGTAGTTCCTATTTCCCTAATAGGCTCTGCGCATTGGAATAATATACCCTATAGATTTGGCATAGGACTGAGGTCAGTATGCCCCTATCGAGTATATCAAACCTAATTAATTTGTACCAGCTAACTCAGAGGCCACTAGAAACTCCTTGTAAACAAGAAGGGAGAAGTTCCTGGCAACCGCATAAGCAAAATGGCTTGCGGTGCCGCAATGCATCGTTTTGTTGTAAAGAAGGCCCTTCATGCGTAGCTTTTTCATATGAAAGAGAGAGCATGGTTGCAAAAATGAAGAGTAAAAATAGAATCTCTAATGCAAAATTAAACATCAAAAAAGCTGTTAGATATTTGTTGAAAAAAGATATTAGAATCTATTTAATACAAGTCAGCTTTTTTTTTTTTAAAGGTGCAGTAGCTCAGAATTTTTAGAAATATGTAGAACGGTTCTAACTTTTCTATGATTAACTAACGGGTGGAAAAAAACACATTGGCGCTGCCATAAATATCTCTTTTGTGCTTGTCCCTATAAAACTAGAAAAACAGATAAGAAAAAAGAAAAGTAAGTTTCATTTTGTTTCTTAAACAGCTGCTTTAATTATGCTCTGTGGTCTGACTTGCCTTTGCCCCTGGCAGCAGGCACTGTGATGTCAGAACTCAACTGTAGTGAGTTATTACAGTTAAGGTCTGGCATCACTTCTTTATAAAAGGTGACTGGGTGAGCCACAACCTATTGATTATAAAGAAATTAGTGACAAGCTGTTAGTACAGGCATTGCAGAATCCCATGTATTATATGCTTTTATGTTGGTCAATAGGGCTGGGTACAGGATGGAATTTGAAGGCAACCAATGACAAGTTACAAGATACCCTGCTAAGTGCATTGTGTCTAAATTTATTTTATGTTAATATCAATACATCTGCTACTTTCTGGACCAAAGCTGGACACCCACAGAGAATCCCTATATCCCCATGCCTCCTACGTGCTCTTAACCAAGCATTAAACGTCTAAACCTGAGAGTATATTTTAGAATGTGACTTAGGGCCTGATTAAGATCTTGGCGGTCGGGTGACTGATATCCCGTACACCGAAATATAAATCCTATAGGATATGATGGCACTTATATATTGGCGAAAAGGATATCCGTCACCGTTGTTTCTGCCAAGATCTGAATCAGGCCCTTAGCTTATCTCTATTCAGAAAATAAATCTATTACAGAAACTGAGGTAAAATGTCACCTGTCTGCTAAAGAGAACATCTCTGTGATGCTGTAATGCTAATAACGAGTCCTTGCAACCCAGGGTAGCCTACCACAGTAGGTGACGTGCATCATGAGGTGAGAGGCGCTTCCTGACAACTGGTCCACACTGCCCCAAGGTGTCCCACTCACCTGCCCTCCTCAGCAGCTCTCTCCGTGCCTTGGATGCCACAGGCGCGGCCGCTGGTAGAGGCGGGAAGGGAACAGCTCCATCAGGCGGAGGGTAGCGCGGGCCCCTCCCCAGAGACGCCCCTTGCCATCAATAAACCAAAGGCTGTCTTTGAAAGACAGAGCGCTGACTGACAGGCGGGATCAGCCTGCTGTAATAAGGCCCTCAGAGGCAGCCTCTGATTACAGACAGTTTATGCTGCTGTGCCCACATGTCAGCGCGCGCTCCTGTTAGCGATCCTGTCGGGATGCTGCTCACCCCTCCCACCCCCATGCAGAAGTGGCTCACATCCGTAAAGCCCGGAAAAGAGGAGGGGGCGTAATACAGACATTGGCAGGTCCCACAAGTATAAATGTAATGGAGGGGAGAGAAGAGATGTGATAGAGACATTTACATAATCATGAGAGGGGAAACAAAAGAGGGAGAATAGGTACGAGGCAGACATTAACGTACCTTACAAATGAAAGGCAGTCGATGAGGGGGAAGAAATATACAGCCTCATGCATCAAGCCAAAATCCAGTCGGTAAAATACTGATTCGCTAATAGCTCCCGGTATTGAGTAAAAAATACCCAATCCCAATGCATCAACCCAAAAGCAAAAATCGCTATTTAAGGAATCCTTAAATAGCGATTCCTTAAATAGGGATACCATTTAAGGAATCCCAAATTGAGATTCCTTAATTTAAGGAATCTCAATTTGGGATTCCTTAAATGCAATGCATGAAAGTTAAAAAATTAGCGAATTCGCTAATAGGTGGAGCAAATTACCATGAAGATGAACTGCATGGTAATTTGCTAAAAGTTTGAAAAATGCACTTTTGTGCATTTTTCAAAGTTTCATGTTGCGCACACACATGCCCTTAGAGCATGTGTGTGTGCAACATATGTGCACATATCAATTTCAGGGGTGCAATAGGGTGTCATTTTGACATCCTTGCACCCTTGAAATTGCATGAGCAATTTGCGAGAACCTACTGGTACTCGCAATTTGCTCATGCAATCTCCAAGTCATTCCTATGGGCCTGGAGGCCCATAGGAATGATTGGGACAGCATTCCTTAATTGCTACTCGCAATTTGCTAGTCGCAATTAAGGAAAGTTAAGGAATCGCTATTTAAATAGCGATTCCTACATGCATAGCCTTTTGCTATTCCTTATTAGCGAATCCTTATTTTTCGCTAATAAGGAATCGCAAATGGCATTGTTTTTTTTTTTTTTTTTTTTTTTTTTTAAAACCTTTATTTGTGCATATGAAAAGGACAAATACGGGCCTACAACCATCAGGCCGGCCACAAAACGGTTAAGCACTGAGACACACATTACAACCCCTGTGCGTCAATGGTCAAGATTAGCAACGATTCAGGAGTTATACACTGGAGAGATCCTTGACACCAGGGGAAGGAGAAGTAAAGGTTAATTTTAAGGTTTTCAAAATAATTTTATCGAGGAAAAAGTCAGTAGAGGATAGAACCAAGGAGATTCGAGTCCGCAAGATGGCTTCATCACACGGGAGAGCAGCAGCATCATTAAAACGGCCATAGAAAATCTCAGACAGTGAGGCGATGCAGTTATATAACAGGATAGTCACATGAGTAAATACGCACCCCTCCAAAGCCGCCCCCACTCAATACACCCCACACCCGGACCCCGAATCGGAAACCAGTATAGCGCAGAGACATAGAAGAAAGAGGCCCATAGAACTAAAAAGAAAAGGTAAATTACCCCCCCACCCTACACCAATGCGGAGGCTACGGCCTGCCCCCCCCCCGGCATAGTGCCTGTCGCCCAATGAACCCGAAATATAGACAAGAGAGAAAGTAGGAATAGAGTAAAGAAAATAAGAAAACAAAGAAGAAAGCGGGGAGGAGCCCACGTAACCTCGGAGCGCCCGAAACCACCGGCCAACTACGTCTCCACACACTGAGAACCCACTACACCCAAAGGCGGTCGTGTGAAGATAACGTGTCACAACAATATAAATGAAGGCAGACAAATCGCGACGAGTGCGCACAACATATGCAGACAGTTCCAGTCCCAGTCCAGCCCATCCGTGACACCATGGTGATAGAAATCAATCTAGCCCTGGCCCGATCGCGGGCGTAAGATTAGACTAGCCCCCACATGAAGGCCCCGCAGCCCGTGCAGACAAAGACAATATGGCCGCTTGGGAGAAGATGGAGAAGTAGAGTCACAAAATGGCCGCCGATCATCTATTGAGGTCCCCTTGTGCACCATATAAAATCCAAACCTGGCCTGTAAAGTACAGGAGTTCCACATAAAAGAAGCCGTAGGCCACCGTGAACGGTTCCTCGAGGGCGTCAGGTGTCGCTCAGCTGGATACTCTTGCGGACGCGGTGAGGCAGGCAACAACAAAGCAGGCAGCAATGAACGGGGAAACAAAGTGTCCACAATTGAGCAGGAGATCGATTGATCCTGGGTGCCGGGAAAGCCAGATGCAGACACCAGTGTAGCACGGTTATACACAGTCGTTGCGTCCCCGCAAGAGGACAGAAGCACTGGCAGACCCACGTCTTGTTGAGAACAAACGGGGCGCTCACGACCCGCAGCCGACAGTATGGAGTCGAACCGCTCACTCAGCGTTTGCAAGCCAACACACAGTTGCAGACGAAGGTCCCGCAGGGCAGCCAGAACGGAGCCGCATGTCAGCGGAAGCTGCGCCCCCACATCGGCAGCAATCCGGGACGGCACTGTGGAGCTGGAGTCTGGTAGAGGGAGGGCGAAGCGGGCAGCGGGCGAGACCGGAGCATCGCCCCCCAGCAGCGAGCAGGCAATCAACGCCATGTTTTACCGCTGAACGGTACAGTGGCCAGGGGGGGGGTCGTAACAAGGAGGCAATTCCACGCAGGTCTGCGCCGCAACAGGTGAAAGCCAACAGTCGCTTCCCCTCCCTCGGACTCTCTTTGCAGCCGACTAGGCAATAGAAGAAGGGGGTCCGCAGCCTTCCACAGCGCGGGCCACAGAGCGAAGCAGGAGACCCGCCACACCGGGGCTTACCCTATAGCTCCAGCCCGTCAGGTGAAAGGTGAAGGAGGGGTCCGGGCGGCTCTCCCCCGGCTCATCTGGCGACAATCCGTGGTGTGAGGCGGGATCGGGGCCGCGGGGCTCAGATTTGCGCCGGGGGTCCAGTGACTGCGGAGCTTCCAGGGGGCCGGCCAAGGCCACAATAGAGCAGGGGTCCAACGCGGAGAACAAAGGCACCAAGAACTCCGGCATCCGGGCGGGCTCAGACTCCGGGAAAGCGGCGGCGCGGTCAGCGCGTCGTCGCGCACGTTGCACCTCGAAAATCGGCGAGGATAGGAATCAGGATGATAGTCCGAGGCCAAGGGCCGGCGGAGCCGGGCGCTCAAGCGTCTGCTCCGGTCGCCATCTTGGCTCCTCCCCCGCAAATGGCATTGTTGATGCATATGCCCCATAGACATTTACTTACCTTGGAAATAGAAAAGCAATAGAGAAGGGATGGAGGATGTAAGGTAAAGGAATGTTCTTACCTGGTGAATGGAAATGCAACAGAGGAGGGAGAGGAGATATAATGGAGTAATTTACCAACTCATTACTGAAAGTGCAGGAGAGAGTAAGCGAGATATGAAAGAGGCATTTACTTATCTAATTAGTGGAAATACATTAGGAGAGGGGAAATGTGATGCAGACATTTACATACTCCATTAGTGTAAATGCAAAGGTGTGGGAGGCGTTAGGAGAAATAAGAAAGAGATATTTCCACACATTAGTGGAAATGCAATAATAAAGGAGAGGAGAGAAAAATGTGGCCTGTACGTTGATTGAAAATGGGTGGTTATAGTATGGCCTATGTAGGGAACTTTGGCTGAGATACACGAGGTCCTGACGTGCTCTGGGCATGACGCAGCGAACCTCTGACTGCTGATCTGCATGCAAATGTTTATAGAGGCACGGGAGAAAAATAGGACGCGCTTCATGCAGCATTGTGCAGCTGTGTTCGGTGTGCCTGGTGGAAGAATAAGAGTGTGGTGGGTGTGCTAACCCCTCCTGCGATCAGGGTGCTCAGTGACGCTAGCACGTATGGGCCTGTGGAGTCCACCCAGAGCAGGGATAGTGCAGTTCATAAAATGTGTGGATGCGTAAGTGAAGGGTACAAGCAGTCCACAACAGAAGCGGTGAAATGGGTAAACCAAGAAGGCCCACGGATACCTCAGTAAAGGGTCTATGGGTTCCACTTAGAAGAGCTTAAAGGAGCAATCCACGAAACATACAGACACCTCAGTAAAGAGTATATGTGGGCACCAAAAGCAGCCTGAATGCCAGGCTGTACCACCTAGAAGGGAAAGCACATAGGAATGTCAATATGAGGGCCTCAGGTCAATTAGCGTGGGAGTGGCTGGGGTTAAGAGGAGAGGATACTGAATAGGCACAACAGCAAAAAAATAGAAAAGCAAGACAAAGCAAAACAAAGAATGGAGTATAATGCATTGTGCAGTTGCCTTTAGAACCACCCTAAGTCCTAATTCCAGCCTAATTGTATGTGATACCAAAATTTACATAGTCTTCTTCACCCGGAGTATTTTTACATAAAGGACAATCCTACCTATGTCTGCACATGAGACCAATGACACTGCCTTTGTTTCTTCCCTAAAGATTACCTCTCTCAGTGGTGCTTTCTGCAATATTGATATTAATAAAACAAGATGTGGTGGGTGTGGCTTGTGGGCTAGAAATCGGGAGATTTGCACTTTGGCTCTCTTGTATCCATATGCAGGTCACGATTTAGCCTTGATGAAGCCCTGTTCAGCTGCACTTCATATAGATGAAACGTGTTGCCTTTATTTGGTTAAATGCATGGCAGATATTGAAAAGTGTTTGATTTAGTGTACACTACCATCCCATAACTAGGACCAATTCGAGTTTTAAATGCTCCCTGATTGCCCTTTTTGTTTTTCTAAATTCATTCCTACTCTACCTGACTGCATGTGACCCCACCTGCAAGGATGGAGTTTGAGCTTGCCAACCTGGAAAGATACACTGTGTGTACTAGATCTGTGGTTGAAGACCAGAGGTGCGATGCGTTGCCAAATAAGGCAACTTGCGACTTTCTGTCCGAGAATGATATCAGGAGCCTTCTCACTGAAATGAAGCACATCATGAGCACAATTGATTTAAAAATGACTCCTTCATGAACAGATAGGAGCATATGAAAGAACGAATAGATAAACATGATGACCAACTGGATTGGCTGGCGTGCTGAATATCTATCTTGGAGGACACTGCTATTTCTCAAGAGGAACAACTGTTGTGTATGGAAAAAGTTCTGTCAGTGATGAAACCTGAAAATGAAGATCTAGATCGCACTCCAAACAAAACAATGTGCATATCCTGGGATAGGACCGATTTACATGTAGGCATTAACAATGTGGATCATTTAATATGGAAGATATTAAAAGTACATTTGTGCACACTTTGAGCAGTTCTTTAAATTGCAATATAATGTACGCAATATATATGCACAATTTAACATTTGACCCATGTGGCAATTCGTGTGAAAGTGACCAGTACACTTTCTCATGTTAGTACTTTATACCCATACATTTTTAGTATGTACCAATGATTGTTAATGCCTACATGTATATCGGTACTAAACTGATAAGTATTAGATGCCAATGAATTACTTTGATTGATTAATTTCTTTTTTACGAATTGAGGGCATGTTAATCAGCTGGTCTCCAAAAAGTATATCTTTGCAAATTAAGCATAGACCAGCTTGCTAAAATTTATAAATGAAATGTCTCGGATCCGATGTAAATCTGAAACAATATGAATTTAAACTACAACTCCCATCATGCCTCATAATGGGCTAAGAATGAGAAACACTATAAAATCACGAGTGAAGAAAGACTCACCTACCGTGACAAAGACCCTGTGAGGTCGAAACGCGTTGGTGTAGCAGCGGTGTCCACAGAATAAAGAAGATTTGAAGAGGGTTACATTGATATATATATTAAATGAATATGTATATATGTATATATATTACCTACTGGCAATAGAAACCGTTCCTAAAATAGAAAAAAAAGCTGGCAACTTGGCTTTGAGATGTCATCAATGATGTCATCAGTGATGTCACTGGCCATGTCATCAGTAATGTAATATGTGAGGTCATAAGCAGTGCATTGCAGGGGAGTGAATTATAGTTAGCTCATCTGACTGTAACTGTTGAATTTCTCTTTTTTGTACGAGTAAAACCTGAGCCTAACTAGAATGTCTTTGTAACCTTTGGCTTTTTCGGTGAATTTCAAAGGTTTTTTTATTCCTAACTATAACATCACTGTAACCTTTGCTTTTTTCAGTAAATATATATATGTATACGGGCCCTTGAGAAAGAGGTCCCCGGTGGCTTGTGAGGACCGCATGTCCCCTCCCCTCACTAATAATGATGGGGCCTCTGAAAGGGAGGGGGCTCTTAAGTATGGAAATAAAATATTACTTTACATTAAAAAAAAAAAAATTCATTGAAAAAGCAAAGGTTAAAGCAATGTTATAATTAATTGAAAATTTCAGTGACAACGTAATGTTTTGAACCATAAAAACACTGACATTCACAAGTTATACTTATCTCAAGTAACTGAAGCTCATGCCCTAAAGGATCTTTAACTCGCGCCCTCACCATGCATAGCTAATTACTCCACATATTGCATCAATCATGACATGTTCTTTAACATCATTGATAACATTACTGCAACATTTGAAATGACATTATTGATGGCAAAACTGTACATGGCGGGGGTGTAAATTATAGTTACTTTAAGCCACAAGTTATAGTTGACATAACTATAACTTGTAAATTCCAGTGTCTTTTTTTATTTGAAACATTACCCAGCCACTGAAAATTTCACCTAACTATAATGTTGTTTTAAAATTTGTTTTTTGTCAGTGAAAACATATATGTATTTAACAGTGAACAAAGAAGATGGACAAGTCCAGAAAGGTGGGATTGGCAGTAGCAGGATGTGGTATGATATTGAATTGAAACTAACAACAACAAAATTAAATATTCAGTGACACTATTTTCGAATAACTGGGTGCTGTCAAGCTACAATTAAACATATTTGATCCTTTACATCCAGATAGGTGTTGATAGGTACTGATTTTGTGCAGATTCTATCTAGGTTACAGGATTGGTCCACAAGTAGATTTATATGTAATCTTATATGTGCAAATCTGGTATAAATGTATTCCAGTTGGCGTAGATAACTAAGCATTTATAATTAATCATGCAAAAGTTATTAAATACACACACAAAATGGAAAAATATGTTATTCTTCTATCAGCCAGTGCCACTATCATTGTAACCGGAGAGGTAATATTTGATCCGTTGGTTTCCAGGTTTAGAAGCGTCCGTGAATCGTCACTGGTGGGGTGAATTACTTGGAAAATGGAGTAAAGACTGCGGTTGTACGATAGCAAAGCCCAGTGCTTGGAGGATTAGAGTCTACAGAAATAGAAGCTAATTTGCATCTGTAATTGTTTTCGTGCTCTGAGCGGAGCCAGGTTGATGGAGCCTGAAATTGGAGTCTTCCATCTATGCAGAGAGCAGGTAGAGTTTTAGCAGTGTGTGCCCCTCCCCTACCTCCCACCCCAAACACTCACACGACATGCTCCATTTATATGTATGGGTCCTTTCTCAAAGGCAGAGATGGGATGAGCCGCAATCGCACCTACCTCACAGACACAGAGATTTGCATGTGTCTGTGGAAAATGTGGTTACTTTTTGAGAGGGTGATACCCTACTCAAGCAGCAAGCACAATTCTTGTCAGGGTGAAACACAATCAATCCACAAATTAACTTGTGCTTAACCCTCTAGTAGCTTGCCACAAAAGCAGTCAGGCTTAACTTAGAGGCAATGTGTAAAATATTTATGTAGCACTTCAAACAGTAATAAAGTGAAAACACAACACAAGAAAAATACCACACAAAGTTAGAAAGGTAGAATAAAATGTTATTAATTATTTGTGGCCAAAATGACAAAAATCCAATAAGCTGAAGTGGAGATAAGCAATTTGAAAGATTTAGTTGAAAATCATGCCTAAAAGCACATAGCGCCAACTGACGTTATCTGATTGCATTGGACAGGGTCAAGTAACATATTCAGACCGACCGTGATGGAGTGTGGGCTGGACACAGGGACCAAGTTAGGCCTGCTGAACAAAGTACCTTAAATCCTGGTCGCGGAGTGTTGCAAGATCCTGCATTGAGGATGCATGCAGCAATGGTTCCAAGGAAGCTGCGGGCTGTGATGAGAAGTTGTGTGTCATTGTTGAGGATGCCATCGACAAGTGTCTTGCAATATGATGGCCTGTGTCAGGGATGCGCGATGCAGTGGTGGTTCCGAAGTAGCTGTGGGCTGTGATGCGGCTTCAAGGAGATGCGTCGTGTTACGTCCGACCTACTTACTGGATCAAGGCTGGGCTGGCAGAGCACCTTCAGTCTCACTTCCAATTCCAAGAGTCCAGAACCGTTGTGGCACCGCTTCGGTGGTAGGACTCACAGCTGACAGAGTCCAGGTGCTGGGTTCAAGGTGCTGGGTTCAAGGTGTTTGGAGCCTTTTCTGTCCCTGAGGCACTTGATCAGGAGGCCAGCCAACTAGCCCTTGGAGTCACACTGGTAGTCCTGGGTTCAAGATGCAGGTCCAGTCCTTTTCACTTAGCAAAATGGCAGCAAGGCAAGAAAGTTACAGTCATTCCAGCACAGCAGCATCGTAGTCTTTCTGAGTTTTCCACTGTCCAAAGGTGTAGGGTCCAATATTTATACCTGGTGCCGGCTTTGCAGGAAAAGGTTCTGTAGGTCTCCAAACCCCAGAAGTGCTTGTAATTTCCTGCTTTTTTCCCCCGCTCAAGCTTGTTTGCTTGTTTGGGGGCACAAAAGACTGGTGTAAAGCCCTTTGTGAGTGTGTGCAGGCAGAGGCTTTGTGATGTGCATATGTGGTTGGTGACAGCTCCTCCCCTATCAAGTCAGAGATGGCCCATCCTACACCTGTTCCGCCTTAGTCACACTATCAGCCAACTACACCTAGTCTTGTGATACAGGCTTCAGGCACCAAACAGTTAGGACAAGAAAATGGCAAGTGTCCAAAAGTGGCATTTTCAGAATTGTGATTAAAACTCCGACTTTACCATTAAAGAGGGTTTTAAATTACAATTCTTTAGACAACAAACTCAGCATTCCTAATTGCTCTCAATGGAAAGTTAGCACATATTAAAGGTAATATGGAACCTAATGTTATCCTATGGGAGAGGTAGGCCTTGCAGTACTGAGAATGTACATGTCTTCCTCTTTAAATACTCCACTTTCTGCCCTCTGGGCTGTTCAGGGCCTAACCTAGGGGTGACTTATACGTAGTAAAAAGGAAGGGTTAGGGTGGGCGAAAGGTTCATTTTGACAGGTCAAAATAGCAATTTAAGCTGCACACACAGGTAGCAATTGCAGGCCTTAGACATGTTTGAAGGGGCTACTTAAGAGGGCAGCACAATTAAGGCTGCAGTCCCTCTAGTAGCATTTATTTTACAGTCCCTGGGTATATGTAGTACTATTTTAATAGGGACTTACAAATAAATAAAAGTACCAATTGGGTGTAAGCCAATTTTACCCTGTTTAAAGGAGAAAGCGCAGGCACTTTAGCACTGGTTGGCAATGGTAATATGCATAAAGTCCTAAACTCAGCAAAAACAGGAGGATGGATGGCAAGGGGTTGGGAGAAAACCACACCAAGGATGTCAGGTCCAACCATGCCCTTCCCTCAACGGACACTCTGTACCTCTATAGAGATGAGGCCAGACTATAGCACACCTTTACCTAAACACTTGTGCTCTATTTATATACCTTTGCCTTCCCTTGGAAGGGCTATAGGGACCCGCAAGAGAGATGGTGTGACCCTCTGGACACATATTCTGCAAACAGAAGGGTCACCCAATCTCTATGTATGGGCTTCTGACTGTGCTGTACCCTAGAAAATCTGCATTTCAACTACGCGCCCAGATGTGAATGGATCAGGGATGGTGTTAACGTCAAATCATGAGCAAACGTGTCCCAAAGAGAAGGTTCAAAACAGCATTTCAAAATAGAGTCAATAATGAAAGGGCAAACTCAAAAAGTGAGTTCTAGAGCAAAATTTAGACAAAAACAGGAAAGTTTATTGCATAATTCAAATGTGCAATACAAAAATAGTAAAATGCAAATGCAGCAATAGTCCCATTTAAATGCATAAAGTCATTGCCATGAAGGCTCTCAGTAATACAAACAATGCAGAATATTAGGCAAAATCAGAAAGGGACCAAGGGACTGATTTGGAGCTTTGCAGATGGGTTACTCTGTCACAAACATGACGGCCATCCAGTCCGCCTTATTACATGTGCCACAGGATATAATTAAACATGTGATAAGGTGGATCAAATCAGACCCCGAGTCTAGAATGTGCAGCAAACTCAGTGCAAAATCGGGCAACATCCCTAGGGGTCAGGGAAAGTCTTCCGGCTCACCCCAAATAAAAGGGTTTATATACTGTTCTTACAAAAGAGCAAACTCCTGTATATATTACAAATTACCTTCAAGGCACACCTGAAGCCCAAAATCTGCATGGTATAATCATTGCTCCAACAAATCACAGTTTTATATTTTAAAACATCACATCCCTATCACCTCAGCACTAACCCACTACAAGAATATTGGCAGAAGACGCAAGTGTCGTCCAGAGGTGTCAGAACAGACTAGTTACATATATACAACGTGAACCGTTGTGAATGAATGCAATACTACGGGCATGTAAAATGGTCTTTGGAAAACGTTGCAAAAAAGGATCTCTTCAAGCAGGCTCATGGAGAATACTTTCATTGAAAAATAAACAATCCACATTTTGCTGCATGTAATTTCAAGCGAGAAATATAAATACAGAATGAACATTATGGTAAGGCATCCATTTTGAACAAGATGGTGTCAAGGCCTGAGTCCTCGTTAGCCTAAGCCAGAAAAATACACTTTAACACTTCGTAATGATTTAGTTCCATTTGGATCAGCTTCATGTCAGCATTCATATGTGAATTCAAGTGTACGTTAACTGCTCTCCGCTCTATTATTAATGCACATTTTGATTTAAACGCACAAACATTTTCACATGCCCTTCCTGGGAATGGCACTGGGAGTCTCCAGAAATGCTGAGACCAGACCCTGGCCTTGTCCTTGCACCTGAGCCTTTTCCTCAGGAAACTTGGGGTAAGCATTTCATACACCTACCTGGAAACATACAAAGGTCCAAATTTACTTAGATGTCACACAACGCCGCGCAGCATCAAAATTTTCTGCAATGGATTGCATTATGGGCAAGACAAAATGGCCTACTGCTGGTGTCGTCCTCTGCACAGTGAAACAAAAACAGGCTTGCATGACCCACAGCTTAATACCACGGAGCAGAGGTGATGTCAACTGTATAGTATAGAATTTATTCTGGAAGCGTAACTTTGCAGTACACATTCCAGTGCATAGACAACTGCACTGGAAGTGTACTGTGCTCTGCACCAGAAATGCAATGCGTCACTATCTGGGAGAAAGTGAAAGTGCATCGCAATCGCGATGCACTTAATTACCCGTGACGGAGAAAAGACAGATGGCGGCTGCTCGCGTTCACGCGCACATGCACACAAGCTTGAGGCCAGCAAAAGCTTCTGGTAGCACTTTGAAAACCCCCATACTAAAAGTCGAGCAAGCAGCGCATGAGCTGCTCTAGGCTCGACCTAAAAAGGAAGTCGGTTCATGGGGGGGTTTGAATTGGTCACGGGCACCCCATCCCCAAATGAACGATCATGTCTGTCCACATAGGCTTTTTACCAAAAGGGCTCTTGTTTCTTCAGGGTGACAGATGGAGGCAACCTTTGACACAACTAGACACGCACTTGTAACACTTAGAATCTCTGTATTATAGACATCTGATATTTGGTTATAGAGGTATTGGGCTCTATGATCGTCTCTATATCAGTGTAATAAGGAATATGGTTCTAGAAGGCACAGGCTCTGCATCATTGTCTTGCAACCTGACAACTGGAGGTGGCAGGCCCTGTATCAGTGTAATGTGACTTCTGTTTCTAGAAGGAACAGGCTGTGCATCTTAGTTCTGCGCTCTCAGGTATACAGGTAAGAAGGCATATGTCATACAACACAGAACACCAATAGGTGTTTGAGCTGGTTGAGGGGATGGATCTTTAAAAGATGGCAGTAAATAGAGATTACCAGGGTTTACTTAGGGGCTAATTTGCAGGTCTTGCTATAGGAATAGCTGAAAAAGAATAGCCCAATTATTTAGAGTGCATTGAAAAATGGGGTCCTTGATGGTGGAGGTGTCATTGTCTGTGTTATAGGGTGCACTCTGTAGGTGGTCTTAGGGCCTTTTAAGTCTGCCGGTCTGCCGACTGCCCTATTACGACTTGGGCGGTGCTTTGGGACCACTGCATCTGGTGGTTGCATGGCGATCCTGAGGCCGCAATATGCTTGGGGGAGCTGCTGCGGCCCCACCAAGACAGCATAGCTTCTGACAGGTGCCATGTGACCCCCACCAGTTGTCACAGGAAGTGACATCACATGAACTTTGACCTGGGGACATCACAGCAAGTGACATCACCTGCCATTTGACCCACCATAGTGATGTCACAGGAAGTGACAATGCAATGGATTTGACCTGATGACATCACAGGGAGTGACATCACGTGACCTTTGGACCCCACAAAATCAAAGGAAGCAAGATTGCATGACCTTTGGCTTGGTGATATAACAGGAAGTGATGCATCTATCTTTTGAGTACTTACATCACACACAGAGGCTGGAAAATCTGTACAGATACAAAAGAAGTACTCTAAAAACAGACATACTTCAAATCCTATTTAAAAATGCAGCTACATGCATTGTTTCAGGTAGTATCCTCAGATATACAATTAAGATAATGTAGCATTGATTAAGAGCCTATAACATAGTGTACAACAATGGAAATGATGCTAGTCGTATAAATTAGCCATTATTAATATCAAATAACTTATAAAATGGGAAGGTTGATGGGCCTATAGTGTTCAAAAGAAGTTCACCTTATCATGTGTTTTTAGAAACTAAGAGTACCATGTAACTTCATTTTAGTCTTGGAATGTAGATAACAGTGCTATTTAGTGCAGATCATGTTCTCCCAGCAAGCTTCCTTTCCATGACATGGTATACATACTACTAAGCCTGTGGAGCCATTGAACCTTTCCAGGTTTACTGTCATTAATTTCTGCTACAGAAAACATGCACATCACTGGTACAGTACTTATGTTGATCAATAATATGCTTGTTCTGCATTAGCCATCCTTACCAGCAACAAACATCCTACCTAACAGCCAGAATGCCCAAAGACGAGAATGCTTGCTTCACAAATGCAAATGTTATAGTCCACATTTAAAAATCATTCCATTAATCACTGCTCATAAAGCAAAACCTTCTACATTTTCAATATCCATCAGACACACATACAGAGACAATGAACCATATGTGTGTAAATAAGTGTATAGGAAATGTTACCTAAGGCAAAGGAGACTAGAAGGTGTAGGATTCACATGTCATCCAAACTGGTAGGCACTTTGTAAGACTGGTTGGTCTGGAGGAGCACACACTCATGATTCAGAGCATAACACAGTGGTTAAGGTTGACTTTAATAATAAGAATTTATTTCTACGCAAACAAACCTTTCTTATCAACATCACCATAGAAATACTGAAAAAAACATAATATGCTAACCTGTACCATGCAGCTTGCATGCAGCTAGCTCTTAGATGGCAGTTAATAGCTCACAGTGCTAGATAACAGATGTAATTTATTAACAGCACAGTAACAACAGAATCTCTGAAACAAAATCAGTAACCCACTGAGCTATCTCCATAAAATATTGCTCTTTGATATGCATGGTACACGTTCTTTGCAGCAGGCATATTAACCCTCTGTGGTACCTTATATAATTGAAAAGTACCACTAGACAAAACTCCCATCTCTCTCCAGCAGGTACATTAATAAATCACCAGAGTTAGATTGACACTTTTATTGTTGCCCAAAAACTGCTGCCTGTACAAGGAACTTTGCAGTGCTTTTAAAACTGCTGCATTGCTACAAAATCAGCCTCCACTAACAAAACCTGCCCTCCAACCTTCCAGCTTCCTGGGGAAATGCACGCCCACCCCCCGATGCCCGGAACGGACATTCTAGCCTTGTTGGTGTTCCAAACAGATAGTGTCTTGTTGGCCAGTCCACCAGCACTGACGGGTATACCCATGGTGTGGCTAAACGGATGCAGTGTTCAACATAAAACCATGGCAATTAATGTGTTATTCGCATTACATAATAAATAACTAGACCACCATATGGGTTGAGCCTGAACTGTGGGCACTTTAACAATCATTTTGGAGGTTTTGTGGGGTCTTTAAAAATCTTGTGTCAACTCCAGAAATAGATCATCTTAACTTACTTTACTTGTTGCATCTGTTAGGGGTTTATCCAGGGCCCGCATCTCACAGGAGTCATATCGACTGGTACCACCATAAGGGGAGTTGGAGAGTTGAGTCGATGTGACAACTCAGTGTCTCACTCTCACACGACTTCACCTGCCCTTCGGCCTGCCCGAGCTCTGACTGGCCGACTCAGTCAGAGATTGACAATTAAGGTAAGCAAGTCGCTCATGGCTAGGTACAGAACTTACGTTGATTCTAGTCAGTCACTTTAGAGCAGGGATCTTCAAACTGGGGGGCAGGCCCCCCTAGGGGGGGACAGAAGGCATTCTTGGGGGGTGCCAGGTTCTGGCTAAAGAAGCATTATGCTGATAACAGAACTTTGTTTTCAGCATCAAAAAAAAATTAGCGACAGAAAGAAGGTCTGTGATGGGTGATCACTAACATCTTTTGCCATTTACATCCTGGCTGGGAGAAGGTGTCAAAAGGGAAGGGACTCCAAATATTCTGCAAAACCCCCACCCTTCAATTCTAATAATCACACTGTGGCTACGTTTACCCGTTAGTAGGACCTGCCTGACCAGATAGTATATTTGGCAATCATGTACATGTTTGCATTTTTTAAAAGGTAACAGAACTTGACTGCAGTGCTTAAGTCTAGACATACTTAAACATTAGCAGATTAATGGAATAACTGTGAACATTTTTGAGGGGGGTCCTGTTGATTTTTTTTTCACCACAGGAGGGAGGTGCTGCATTAAAAAGTTTGAAGACTACTGCATTAGAGTGCTGACACCCACGCAGCAGGCACAAGTTCAACTCGACTCCGTGGCCTCGCTGTCTCAGCGCAGCTTTTACTGTCGCACGAGGGCTGGCCAATAATTTTTGCCAGGGCTGCCATCATTGGTAATGCTTTCATGCGCTACCAGATTGATGGCCTTGAGACCCAGTTGGTGGTCCCCAACATGGTGGTACACATACCGCACCCGGCACCACTTCCTCAGCTATGGCAGGATGTAGCAGGTGCATGCTTTTGTTTACAAACACATGCTCCTAGCTGCAGCACGTGTAGTTAGTCTCTGTCCAATCTTGCCCAGCCATGCTGTGCGTGCTTCGTGCTCATTCACTCAGCTTCCTGGCCCAAGCCCACAGCAGATACATACAATGTACCAAATCAAGGACTGCGCCGGTCAACCCGGCCCGGGGTCACCATAGCAAAGGGTGAGACGAGTTCTTTCCCTCAACCAGGCCCAGCTTGCAGGCCCTCATGATGTCTCTGCAGGAAGAGCTTCAGCACAGCAGTGTAATCAAGTGCTGCTCACACTGCAACTGATTATATGCCACCAGAGTGCTTGCCAAGGCTGACAAATATCCAGGGGAGGCAAGCAAGGAGGCAGGGTTGCTTAGGAGTCGCAGTTGTGACCCCTGGCGACCTCTAATTGACGCTAATGCTGATCACCAGAGCATGCATGCATACCTCTGACTCTGCCGCAGATTCAGCTGTTCTCCTACGGGCCTTGGAGAGCCCCGAGCAGCTGCTCTGCTGCAGTCGTAGCTAATCCCTACCATGTCATCCTGGGCTGAGAGTGTGCTTGACTCTGACCGTTTTGCAGGGAGGTTGAATAGGGCATAGATTTATTTTCTGTGCTCTGTTCTCATTTTCTATCACACGCCGGTCAACTCCAGCTTGTGCTGTGGTTCGGTGTGGTACACAACGAAAGATGCATAGGCGCGAGCGCTTACACCATTTCCAGGAGGCCAGGTCAGCAGGGGCTGGACTGTAAAAAGTCAAATACAATTGCAGGTGTCTAACTCCATTACTTACCAGACACTTGATTGGCTGTAGAGAGCCAGTTATTCCATGTCAATGTTAAAGTAATGATCCCAGCAGAACTTGTATCTACAGGACATGGAGATACAATGCTCACCATTTCAGATCCGCTTATTTGCATGACAATTTAATCTAACGCACAATGTGTGGTACTTGGCAGAGCTGCTGGTATTAAAGTACAGCTGCCTGCACCAGTGCAAACGTGCCACTTGGGGGCATCGTCATCCCTCCATTTAAGGGCCAACTGGTCCAGCCACCATCATGGCTACTGACATTCTCTTCATGCTGCAGCTATTTGCTGCGAAGGAGAAATCTGAATTTTCCACTGCACATACACTATTGTCAAATGCTGATGCAGCTACCACCCATCAACTGTGTTGCATGTTGGTATACTGCCACCCCAAGTTATTCCAACAGCTAGGGGAGAGAATAGTTGCCTCCCCTTCACCTGCAAATCTAACAACAGCACTGGGCATCTGATTGGATATTAGGATGATTATGCAAGATGTCAGTACCACAAATCATAGTGGGGTCCAGTAGCCAGATCCACTAGCTATAATAGAAACGTGGTTAACACACTGGGCCACCACATTTATTTATTTAAAAAGTCTTATATAGACCGAACATGACCATTGAGGATATCCTAGCACTTTACAAATGGTCACGAAAGGAGAAACAGGTTGAGTAAAACAACAACATACTCTTGAATGGTATAAGATGTAGTAATTCTCCAGGTCAAGGAGGAGGCCACCACAAGTGCCAGGATGCTAGATCAACAAACAAGAAAATAACAAGCGAGTAATAAACATAAGTGTAGACACTGCACCTTATTGAGGCCTGGTGAGTAGAATTCATGGGTTCTAGGCCAGAATTTTGCTCATCAGTAGAATTTTGACTTCTTTTTAGGTCTCGCGCCTAGCGTTGCACTGAGCAACAGTGCTCGCGCAGTGCGAGACCTCTTGTACGGGGTTTATAAAGCTACCTACACGCTTGTGCGTGTGGTTTTGCTTTCCCCGTGTGGCATTGGCTTGCATGTGCTTTTTTTTCGAAAAAACGGCACGCGATTGGGCAAAGGCAGGACAATATCCCGCCTTTGAAACGCCTATTCCCGACAGTGGCTAGTACGCGCAGTAGCGCGCATTCGCCTTGCTGCCGCGCTCCCTCCCCCGCTCCTCTGTGGTGCACGCGCACCACTAGTTGTTGACGATCGCTTAATCGCGACCGCATGGAAAGGCCAGGCTTTTCTCTCATGGTAAGGAAGGCTATTATTCCTTGAAACGTGTCTTCAGTGCACGTTTGACACGGATTTTATACTCAGCCACTTTCTTTTTCACCTAGAAAGAAAAGTGGCGAGTGGGTGACACTGGCTGTGTGCCAGCCTCCAGCACTGGGCGTAAATCCTGACGAGGGCAGATATCTTACAGGGGCAACATGTGGCAAGCAGTTTAAACACGGCAGCAGAGCACTGCCTGCAACACTGCCTCAACTGGGTTCCGTACGCGCCCTCCACACGTCAGTGTCAACAGCTGACGCGATGCAAGATAGGGGTCTGTGTAGTGTCACTTGCAACACAAACACGCATGCACCCCTGACTCTCGGTGTGCTCACACGGCAAAAGGGGGGCTCCTAGGGGCTACGAGGGTCCATGGCTCCCATCCTGATCCCCTGGGTATTGTCTGCACTGCCTGCCTTGGTGTGTCTGTGCAGGGGTATATTACGGCCCGCAGCTGTAAGCAGGAGCCACCAGTGTGCCAGAGATGTGCCTCCATCAGGGACCGAAGCAGCCCCGTTTACTCATCACTAACAGTAAGCAGGCCACTCCTGATACGGGGGCCCACCCGAGCGTAGCCGAGGCTCCTCGAAGGAGCTTGTGTCCCCCTGAAAGTTTCCAGGGGACATAAATACAAGTGACACTGTGCGAGGGGAGAGCTCATTAGTTCGCTGTCCAACCCTAATAAACAGAGTGAAGTGCAAATTATATAGTTCAGTCTCAATACACGCTCTGTCAACTGGAATCAGCCCGGCGCAGGCTTGATTCAGATTTCTGCTAACTCGCCCTGTGATGCCCACTCCCCCTCTCCTCCAGGGGAAGGCCGTTCGCTGGAAAAATAGTGCTGAGGGTAGGGGGAGGGCTGGCATCTTGGCCTACAAGACTGGGCCTCAGCCATACACCCCTGTCTCCCATGCATGTTCACGGTCAGCTGTGCATGCGTCGAGCATCGACGCAGGTTTAATAACAATACCACCCCGCACATTAACCCTCTCCTTTGTTTCAACAACCCACTAAGCCCACACCAGGAAAGCAGATGTGTTGTCTTAGCTAATCGCAGGCCTGGTGGTTACTGGGGACCTCTTGCCATGGGTCTTTTGTTGTTATTTTCTGTTGGGGTAGCTGTATTTTATTCTGGCGCCCAACCTCCCATTCCTTTTTTTGTACTTGATCTGAACAGCCCCCCTCCCATCTCCCCCCCCAACCACCGGCCTAAATGTTCCGTACTGAAAATCCCGGCAGCGCACTGAGCTAAGCACCTTATCTGGGGTTTCGAAATGCACTTTTGGGGTGTTGTTATTTCAGCTGCAGCATCAGAGGAGATACGTTTTTTTTTACTTCACGTAAAACTACCAAAACGCTCTTTAAGCGCAACACAAAACCAGTTTGCTTATATTTACAGGAATGTGAAAGCTAAATTGACTCCCAGCTGGTGCCTCTGGTACGTGTAATTCTGCGTTCAAAACGCACTCTCCATATACCCGTTTCCGCAGTAACACCGGTCAGTGGTTTGCTTGGGTGCACAAAGGAGCGACCACCGCCCCTCGCACAAACAACATTCAAAGAAAGCTTTGTGGGTCTGGGGGTCCCATTACAAATAGGCGAAGGCCGCTAACTGCTTTAAAATCATGGAATAATTAGATTGCGTTGTCGGAGCTTGTCACCGTCATCACAGCGGGTAGCCAACAGGGTGAACGCCCAGCACACTCTGTGATTGTTGATCATTTTTTAGAGAAATCTGCCTTGACGCTGGGGATATGAAATGTTTGTGGGCAGCCTGATGGGTGCTGTTGAAGCAAAGGATTGGTGTGTGTTCTTTTGTTCACATTCTTATACCCATGCCTTACACGCGTGCCGTGATTAAAAATCCGTGAAGTGTCCGTTATTTTGATATGGGTGTGAGTAAGAGTTAAGGGACCTTAGTTGGGTGGGAGGGAGGCGTGAACATTGGTGTGGGAGAGCATGGAAGGGCAGTGCTATAGATTATGCGTGGGTACAACATGGTAATGCGCCTTATTGCCTCTTAAGCTGCGTGTCCCTCACAGAGGCAAGAGGCGGTGAACGGGAAGAGATTTAATTGCACCCTGAACCACTGCAGTTTCCTGTAAACCGGCCAGAAGGGGCCTTTAAGAGAAGGTTCTTTATTTAACAAGTATTTGCAATGCAATAGGTCTCGCATTATTAATGTTTGAGCTATTGGTGTTGCATTATTCAGCAATGGCAATAGCTCAAACTTAAATAATGCGAGACCTATTGCATTTCAAATGCTTGTTTGAATGATGCAGTTGAAGGGTATAGTATGATTTCAGAGGCCAGGGAATTTGCAAATTCTCAGGGTAATACCAGAGAAGGCTCAGTTGTAGGTTTTCTTTTTAGAAAATTTCTGTTGTTTTAACAATACTGTGCTGGTACTGTTAGAGGATCTGCAGCCACCAGATAACTACAGTTTTTATGCAAGGTACTTTGGGGTGTTGAAGTGTAGGGCTGTTTGGGTCATGCAAGTAGTTTTTAACTGTATCCTTGCCTCATATGGAAACCAGTTTAGACATTTCAGTTTTGGAGTGATGAGGTTGTTTGTTTCTTTCTGTGATGAGCCTTGCAGCAGAGTTAAGAGAGGCCCCTACGGGAGCCAACTTATATCTAGGTAGGCTGCAGTGGGTTGCACTTCCATAGTTCAACCTGGAAATCACTAGGGCTTGGACAGCTGACTTGAAGTCATTAAGGGTTTTATTTTTCTTAAGATGTTCATATGGAAGTTCGCTCCTTAGATGGCTGTACTGATGTGTTCCTGCATGTTCAGGTTCCTGTCAAGTGTTATTCCCAGTGATTTCATGGAATCTATAAGGTATGGTAAGCAGTTAAGAGCTGTAAGTTACTTCATTCATTCTTCAATGTCAGGTGACTGTTTGGGGGGGGGGCTATTAAGAGGAATTCCGTTTTGAAAACATTGAGGAGCAGATTTATAATAACTGGCGCATCCCTGCATATCAGCAGGGATGCGCCAGTTATTTTGCGCCCCAGCTCCGCCATCATGAATGCACCGCATTTATAATGCGGCGCACCATGGGGCGAAAACGGCACAGATGCGTCACGCATCTGTGCCGTAAAAGTGGCGCACTGCTGGAGTTGCGTCGCAAGTGCGACGCAGCTCCAGCAATGCTCTGGGGGGCCCTATCTGCACAATGCTGCGTCAATCCTTACGCCTGCTTCAAGCAGGCGCAGGGTTTTGACGCAGCATGGGCTCAAAAGTGACTGAGTGAAATCTTGTAGATTTCACTCAGCCACTTTTAGGAGGCGTTCCTGCGCCGGAACGCCCCCACCTGCCCTGGAACGCCTACATGTGGCGCAGGGCTTTACAACGTGACGCATCTCCCAGATGCGTCACGTTGTAAATACCCCGCACCATGGCGCAGGATTTGCGCCGCTGCTGCGTCACAAAAGTGACGCAACGGCGGCGCAAAAGTGGCGCAATTGCAACATAAATCTGCCCCTTAGTTTGAGGTGGATGCAGGTCAGCCAGTTTTAGTTTTTTTGTAGAGCTCTGTTGAGAGACCTGATATCTTTGGGGGAAGACGTTTTTCCAGTTCAGTTGGGTAGATTCAGAATTTCAGTTGAAGGCTCCATGAACAGGTTAAAGAGAGTGGGTGAGGGCGTGGATCCCTGTGGGACCCCTGATGTGACCGGTGTGGAATTGGGCAAGGACTGATTATCCTTGATACTTTGAGTTCTGTTGTGGAGAAAAGAGGCTAACCAGTTTGGGACGGAACCTGAAAGCCCTATCCAACGTTCCAGTAGGTCTAGTAGGCTGTCATGTTTGACTGTATCAAAAACTGAGGAAAGATCTAGGAGGATTAGAAGACAAGTTTCCTTTTGATCCAGCAAATGTTGGAGATTGGCTGGAAGTTGTTTAGGTCCACATGATTAGCCGTGGGTTCTTTCAGAATAGGGGTTATCTGCCCAGACTTTAGGCTGTCTGGAATAGTGGCTTGAAGAAGGGAGACATTTTCTATCTTAGTCCAAAGAAGGATTATAGCAGTTTTCATCGCAATGAAGACATTCGCTGATAGAGGGTCACTTAAGTGGTTTGAAGGTTTCAGTGCTGTTAGAATATCTAGAATGGCTGTTTTATCAAAGGTTTTGAATGTGTTCTACAAAGAAATATTTTTGGGGGAGTGTCCAGGGATGCATGAGGGTTCAGGGGTTCATGGGCTGATGCTGCTCTAAATAAAAAACAGTGGCTCAGAGTTTGGCACACTTGCATAACAAACCACCATGTATGACAGCAACTAAGACCAGGAAGAATTCGATCAGAAAAAAGCGACTACAAACACATACAAATATAGTGGTAACCCCAGAAATTTAATTAAAAAATCCCAGGAAACAAAGTCTCATGCTCTTATGAAACAAGGAAGAACCACATAAAATTACAGACGTACGGAACTATGCATGCCTCAGGACCAAAGGCAGGCCTTTTATTAAGAAGACCCAAATATAATCCTGGAATAAAAGAGCAAATCCATCTGTACATACGAAATGACTTTCACGGTGCACCGGAAGTCCAGAAAGTATCTACTCCTTGATCCAAAGCCAACAATTCAAAACTAGACAACAGAGAATAGATCAATGCTTACCATAAAAAAAGGCTTGTGTCCATGCTGAAAATTGCATGACCCCTAGACAAAGCTTCTGCCCCCAACGTTCTGGCGGAAGACCTCCCGTTCAGCTAACAAACACATACTGCACATCTGCACTGTTACTGTTGAGGCAGCAAGGCTGCTATCAGGTGTGTGAGTAATCTGCTTCTCTAAAAATAATCGTGAGCAAGCTGCTCCCTGGATTCAAATGGGTGCATGATAGATACAACCACGCATGCATACACCACGCATGCCTAAACAACGTGATCTGAACCACATGCTTGTCTTTGCCACACATGCCTTTACCACACATGACTTTACAATGAATTTTGTTGTTAAGGCATGTTGCTAAAGGGATATGAGTTGTAAAGTGATCACCCCAGCCCCTCCCCCCTGAGCCTTAATACCTAATACCCTAGCTTTGCATTCCACCCCACCCCAGCCCTTAAAACTACCCCGACTCCCCACCCTGAGCCCTAAAACCCAGCCCCTGCCCTAAAAACTACCCCGATCCCAGCCCCCCTGCTCCGAGTCCTAAAACTGACCACCAACCTAGAAAAGTGCCCCTACCCATGCCCTGGGCCCTAAAACCCAGCCCTAGCCCTAAAATCTACACCGACCCCCCCCCCACCGCCCTGAGCCCTAAAACCCTGCTCCTGCCAAACAACTACCAAGACCCCAGCCTCCGCCCTGAGCCCTAAAACTGGCCCCCAGCCCTGAAAACTACCCCAAACCCCCACCCTTAGCCCTAAAACACTGCCCCTGCCAAAAAACTACCCTGACTCCAGGCCCCCTGCCCTGGGCCCTAAAACTGACCCTCACGCCTTAAAACTGCCCTTACCCCCCACCGTGAGCCCTAAAACCGAGCCCCTCAGCCCTAAAAACTATCCCGATTCCCCCCGCTCTGAGCCTTAAAATTGCCCCCCCCCCCAAACCCGGGCCCAGTCCCACTTACCAGGCTGCGTACTGGAGCTTCCTCTCCTGATCCTTCCTGTTCCGCACATCTAACACTGACTGCTTTAACTGCCCTAAGACATAGGCATGGTTAAGGCATATGCATGGTTCAAGCAAGCGTTCCGCTTGCGTTGAAACGGCACGCGTGGCTCAGACTGCATTGTAAAGGCAGTTTCCCGATACAAACACATCTACATAATTTTGCACAATCAAGGAAATAGAGAGATGGGGTTGGGACCTCTTTCCAATTGAAATTGATGAGAGGTTCCTTCTCCTACCTTGCAGCAAAGGCCTGTAACACCCTGCTCCTTCACCTCAGGCAATCACCATCACTGCCTCAATTCAGGAAGGACAAGACCTGGCTCTTCGACTGAACCATAGCGCCTTCGACAGACCAGCAGCTCTCCTCTTCCAGGGCTGGACTGGGGACCTAAAACAGGCCTGGCAAAAATTCTAACTTCAGCCCCCGTGTCCAGAAGTGCTAATGTGTGCTAGAACCAGAGCAATGTTTTAAAGTTGCCTCTGGAATTGCGTAACGCGCATCACTACTCCTGGAGGCCAAAACTGGCCTCCAAGTGTCAAAACTGGCCTCCTGGGGCTCCAGCCTCCCGTGGGATAGCCCGCTTGCCCGGCTGGCCAGTCCGGCCATGTCCTCTGCCTGTCCCCTAGATTCTTGAGACCCTTATGGTGAATAGTCACACTTTACAAACCACCTGATTGATTGAGATGTTAGCAGTAAATAGAGGGTTTTGTGAAGAAATAATAGTTGCATGTGGACCCTCTTGTTGATTTGACGGGTGAAGGAAAAGATTGAATAAAAATAGATACCCAGCTTTTTTGTTCTCTGACGTGTTAGTGCAGCAGCCCCTATAATAGTTACTAAAATGGCAGAGAGGCAATGTTATGACATACAAATATTAGGATTTCTGTCTTAGATTTAGTTCGGGCATGGGGACCACCACCTCCCAATGGAAGCCTTTCTCAGCCAGTGTTGGCTGCAGTCTACACTAAGAATATTTTGTGGCCCTCTGGACTGTTATCTGAGTTTGCAGAATTCCTAGCACAGAACACTCAAACAATTATGAAGACAGCATTAGAATGCTACACCACCACCCAAGTGAAGATAGTAATCAGTCATGAAGATTATAAAACACCCCCTGCATCACCAAACAGAATTCCAAGAACCCCCTCATGTAAACATTGGGAACAGAACATTTGAGAAGATATAAAGAACAACCTTGAGCAATGACCTCCATTAATTCCACCTACCCTAAAGTGATCTGATTTTGTCTCTTCATCCAATGACAGCAGAAGACATTAATACAGTTGCCAACAAGATCACTGGCTCTGCTCTAACACCAGAACTTTGTCTGGCCTCAGGCCTCAAAAGATTCCTCCTAACACTGGGCCCAGAAATCCCAAAGATATCTTACAAATGAACTATCCATATCATGCACAAAAGAAGCCCTAATTGACCATTTCTGAAGTAAGCCAAAGTATTTTTGAGACTGGTCAACTATAGACTAAGAGGCCTTTACTGCCAAGCAAAATAGCAGTGCGTGAAGTTACAAGAGAATTGCAGGAATTTGTGAAGTACCAAGACTACGTAATTCAGACTTCAGAGAACAGAGACTAACTAATAAAACTGTGGTCGCAAATATACAAGAGCACCTCCTCAATAACCTTAGATGAAGACCAGGCAGCCCTAATTTTCCTCGATCTTTTGGTTACCTAGAACACTGCAGAGCACTACTATAGCCTGATCAAAATGAAAAAATCAGACCATAAGTAAGGGGCTTTCTGAATCATCCAATTGATCAGTAAACATTGGATTTTCAAAATGTAGATGATACACAAATACACCATCGGCCAATTTGTCTGCAGAAGACGAGAAAGCAGGAAAACATATATGAGTGTCTGGATCATGTCTATCATTTGAAGAAGAACTTCCTCTGACTCAACAATACCAAAAGAGAGGTTGTTTCTGCTGGGCGGCCAAGGTGACAACACAACAATGCCATTCAACTGACCCAGCTCTCTGGGAACAGCTCCGGCTCTAGCACAGAAAGTCCAAAATCTGAGCATTTATATATGACTCACAGGATTTACATTCTTCTCTTAAGTAAATGCATTTGTAAAAGAAACCAATTTCTAAAACCCCACATCCAAAGAATACTTCCATTCCACCAAAGGAACTTCTTGGTGGAAGTGACAGAATACCATATTTTGGCTTGATTACACTACGGTGAAATGGAGTATAGAGACCACTATAAATCTGACATACAGAGAAGAGTGCAAAGCTAGGCATCAAGCCTAGCTCTTAATCTGATACAAAAAGGCCACTTCATGCATGAGCTAAAAACATTTGAGCGGCTGTTTGAAATATTGACGATTAAATCGAAGGTCTAGTTCTTCATGCACAGGGCATTTTGTAACAGGGGACTGGCCTGCCTGTAAAAGCATGCCTTTACTATAGCCCCAGCCAGGGCCTTCAGATACGTCAAGTGGCAGTTCATCCACCAACAAACGTTCAGGCAACAGATAATGTGGTGAAGGCCCTTGATGTTCCAGGCCCCATCAATGGAACACACTTAGTGCGTAATTTGGATCTTGGCTAATGGGATACTCTGCTACAAACGTGACAGATATTCTGTCCGCCATATCACAGGTTCCATAGGATGTAATGGAATTGTAATTTGGCCAATGGGATAGCCATCACATTTGTGACGGAGTAACCCTGTCCGCCAAATGCATAATCAAGCCCTTAGTCTGGCCTCAAGAGTCAAACAAAACCATATCATGTGGAGAAATTTGCTAAAATCTACAAGTAAGTATTATTGATTGCATAAGACGGTGGCCAGCTCTACTTGGTTCAGCCAATTGTGGACCACACAAAATACACAAGGGCCAATCTGCTCCTTAACTCCTCATGCTGGCCGACAGAGAACCTTCCCCTAATCCAACGACCTCATCCTAGCAGCCAATCATGTCTCGCTACTGAGCTTCACCACAGCAGCCTCAAAGGTTCCTCATTTACCTACTGATTTACAAATCTTTTTCTTGTTCTAAGGCGCACTGATGTGCCATTAAGGTACATTATTTGGCACTACAGAAAACTTTACAAGTAATGATTTTTAGGCACAAAAGTTAGAATAGCATTGCCACATTTGCAGTTAACCCCCACAGCTAAGCAACGAGGTTCTCTTCTTGGGCCATGTTCTTTGCAAGAGGTATGTTTTATTCTTAAATCCCATGGCTGCATCAGAAAACATTTCAGAAAGCCATGTCAGCCTAACACTGAATAATCTTGTTGCAAATTCCATACCAAACATTGGTAACAATGGGGCAGATTTACAAGCCCCTTGTGCCACTTTTGCGTCCTTTCCCCATGTTAAAAGTGACGCAAAAGTGGCACAAGGGGCTTGTAAATCTGCCCCAATGTCCTTTGGCACTAGCCTTGAGACTCCAATGTTTCATAAAGTGGATAAAAAAAAAGCTGTTCCATATGTTAATATGCCTGCAGCCACTATGTTCAGCAGCAAGAGTATATTCTTACATAGACATTTTAGAGATACGTGTCCTAAATGCTAGTCTTATTTATTGCAGAGTTTTTCCTCCGACAAACTTTAGAACATTGAAGATAAAGCTGTTCCGTTTGGTGCAGGGCTAACAGCTTGTGCGTGTATGTGATGTCAATTACTGTCATCTGGGTGCTGCTCTTGAGTTGAGTCGTGGATCCTTGGTATGACTTCATGCAACATGGAGGTGATCATGCATTGTTATGGAAACTGATATCACAATGACGATCAAATGATTATGTCCCTTATAACTAGTAGCCTGCACAATCAGGAGGGTGCATCTCAGCCCCTTATCAAAAGTGACAGCAAATCAGGAGTTACTAGGCCCATCTGAATTTCAGATAGGGCAGCCAACTTTCCACTATCACTTTGCAGGACACTTTGTGCACGTGGAGACAATTTGCACGAGCCACTTGAGGACATTTGTTAGGGAGACCATGAGTCCTAGAGCAATTTTTGGGGGTTTCATTCCATAACCCGCTCCTTTAAACTAGATCATCTTAAAAGATATAATTCAGCTGAATATTGAGTTTATCAAGTGTGATTACTCTGTAACCCTCTACCACCTCCTGAAGGAAGTTTGACTGTTGCTATTGCCACTTTTGAGAGTAAAGTTTATAAATTACATAGATTTAGGCCCTGAAAAACAAATGGAAAATATCGGTATCCATCACACATACTGCTCTGTAATTAGGGGCGTTCAAAATTATTATTAGGGGTGAGTGAAATTACCTCTGTGAGACATTTGCCATGTCTACATGGGTGGTGCAACATGTGCCATGGTAGGGAAACAACCTTTGCAACGCGGTCATTACGCCGCGATACCTTTACAACGTGGTCTTTACAACAATCGCGTTGGTAGTACGCGATGCATTTACATCGCAAGTCTTTGCAACGACTTCCACTAGGGGGTGCTGGGGTATTGGAAATTAATTCCAACATCTTACCTACTGCTGCGCAAACTGGAGTAGAAATAGTAAATTATACTATTCCTAAATCCAGCACGCCCCCTAGTGGAAGTCAGTGTAAAGACTTGCAATGTAAATGTATCGCGTACTAACAACGCAGTCGCTGTAACGATCGCGTTGTAATAGCACGCGATGTAATACATCGCGTAGTAAAGTGCTATATTCGCCATGGTATTCTCACCGGTGATGTTTTTTACTTTAAATAAACAAAACAAGTCACTTCTGAGTGTGACTCTGTGTTCAGAATTCCAGGGCACCCACGAAGTCTTAGTGAGGGCTCATTTGGAGCTTCATGCCCGGTCAGGGCCCCAAGAGGTCGGACACATGCTCTTGAATGTCCCCCTCTGTCCCTCAGTGTGCTTTGTTAACAAGAATGGGTAGTGGACTTCCAAGGGTGTGCATTAACTGTTGTCCATCTGGTTACTCTATTACACACACAAAAAAGAACTGGGGGTCTAATATCAGGCAGCACAGGGGAAAAGAGATAAGGATGTTAATTCAAAGGATCAACATAGCCAATCCTAAAGCAGAGCATGGATTCCCATCAATCTTACTCTTGAATTGGAGCATGGATTTGTGTAAAACTAGCTCTCTTGATCATTCATCCAGTAACGGAGGTCTGTCTCTTGATCACGGAGACTGCCTCACTGGTCAGAAGCTCTGTTGCTCAATTAGACTGGTCGGTATCGACCTCACATACAGAACAAGAGATAGTTGTGTCCAAGATGAATAATCCTATACAGTACAGTGCAAAAAGGTGAGTGAAATCTAAAAAATGTTGTGCTGAGAGAAAAATCCTAAGTATTACATCTACTCAACACACCTTAATTAAAATATTGTAGAAAACTGTAGCAGTACTTCCTGATGACTGCTATTCGTAGGTCAACATGTTACAGCCATACGGGTATAATACCCACGGCTTTCTTCAGGACCTGTGTCTGTCAAAAGCATGCTACTGCAATCAGTAATCACACTACCAATAGTGAAGTATGAAAAAACAAATGCAAACAAAATGCAATAAATAACCAAGGTCGGAATAAATACAACCTCAGTAGATTCTAATCCTCTGGATCACAGGGTGCAATCGTCACCTAGAAAAATAGGACAATTGTCACACACAACTCCAAAAACACCTGCGCTATCATGAATGAGGCCAACAATTATATGTGCCTACTCATTACGTAAAAGCATATACATATTGCTTACCCAACGTAATCTGGGATTGCACCTCACCTACCCTGGAACCTGTCTCAGGCGAATAAGGCCCCGCTCTGAAATAAGAGTAACAGAAGAAAATCTTTATCTAAACCAAAAACTCATTGGAATATCTATATAGTCCCACTTAGTACATATAACACAAGGTGTCTAGAAAAAGTACACCATTCAATTCTGTAGGGCGAGCTCCTTCCCCTCAATAAAATACATAGTCCCTGTCAAGCTACATATAACTCATCTAGAGACTGTATAATCACTGACCAATGGCCTTACTGGTCAAAACAAATAAAGTAAAACGTTATCTAAGCATATCAATACAACCCATGTTAAACTAAACGAGTTCTCACAAAACGAACAAATACTAATGGCTTCAAAGTCAGACCGATCTAAGCCTTAGCAAAGACCTGCGCTCAATCCATGCATCAGCGCTTACCTATCCGTCGTTGCCCCAGGTCTCTCTGAACAGGGTGGGAGGCAAAGACTGACACCGGAAGCGCGCTTTAAATAATAATCTCCGGCACAGCTGAAATCAATTGGTGATTACCGGGGTCAGAATAGCATGACGTACGGCCACAAAACGCCGGCCTACGCTAATGTAAGCGTGCCTTTCTGCGGAAGACGCTGTATGCAAATAGCGTCTATCCAAAAACTACAGGGTGATATCCTCCTGCATGGGAGTTGTAGTTTAGTTTGCTCACCGCAAGTCGTTTATAAGAAGCCATCGATTAATCATGCACTCTCTCAGATCTTTAATAAAATACAATACAGTACACGCAGCCTGCATCTTATCCAAAGTCCTAGTCTGGTGTACACTCTTCTAGCTCACACATAAACAAATGTAAGCGTGCCCCTCTGTGGAAAGAACTATATGAGAGTAGCGTCTGTTCAAAAACTACAGGATGATGTCATCCAAAATGGAGTTGTAGTTTCTGCTTGCTAACCGCCACTCATTCTTAAGAGACCGCCGATTGATCATGCAATCTCTTCCATCTTTGCAAAATGTACACAATCCACATATTGTTATAATTTACACTCTAATAGCAGCTCACGCCACTTCAAAATGGGGCGAGCTACGTCCTCGCTTTCATCATATTAAAGGACTACAGCAAACCTCATACGTATAGAATTAAACAAGGATGTCCCCGCTATTGAAATTGCAGTGGAATCATCTCTAGTCCAACGCGCTAGTGCACCCATGCCATATAACAGGTTACTTGGAACAAAATCGATTATCACAGAATCAGAAATAATCAATGCACCAAAAGCCAGTGGTTTATTGCGTATTATGGGTCCTTTGAGCGCAGAGAGAAAACTCAACTGTCTTGAAAAAACCAATAGATCAAAACTCTGTTCACGAGTATCCTGCTTATTGGTTTACAATTTTGGAAAAACAGGATAATATGTGATGCCACTTACATTATGAACATATCTCAATATCCATCTTACTTTTATAGAAAGGAAATGAGAAGAAAGGGTCTGAGAAGAAAGGATCAGGGCTAGTCTATCAGCATACATAGACACCGACCATTCAAGTTAACATAACGCATGTTAAATCTATAAAGCATTAAGAGGTGTCACATCCATACAGAGGGGGACCAGTATTCACGACCCATCACTTATGACAGAGTGTTGTAATTTAGAGTACCACGTTAGTATCTTAGAACAGTTTGTCACCAAGGGGCTAGTAAACCCCTAAATATCCTTAATTAGACTCATTTCTGTATGCAATACCCTTTATTTAGACAGAGTATGCCAGGTATCCGATGTCGTTATAGAGAGGTCCCTATAGGCTGGTCCAAGGTATATCATCATTCAGACCCAGAGTATCACAATGGAGCCTGTGGACCCATCTTTGTTCCTTAATGAACAGATACCTAGAGACATCACTGATGTGGGAAGGTATGATCGGTTTTTCTAACACTGTCCAATGAAAATCTTCTGCCCTGTGACTCTCTTCTACAAAGTGCCTGGTGAGTCTGGTTGTCAGCGTCTTGCACCTGAACGTGCTTTTATGTTCCAGCATGCGCGCCCTGACCTTTCGAGTTGTCATCCCAACGTAACGAATTCGGCAAGGGCATGTAAGCAGGTAAATCAAATTACTGCTATTGCAATTTGTAAAGTGGGTTTGTACCCAAGGTCTGTTAGATTCTATATCAATCGTCGTAGTATAGGTGGTTTGCGGACAAACAGAGCACCCCCCACATGGGTGATGTCCTGTTACTGCAGGTAAACCCCATAGTGTCCCCACTGGCCTACTCAAAAGTGCTTGGGGACGTGTATGAATCAGTCTGTCTTTTAGATTCCCTGCTCTTTTAAAAGCAAATAGCGGTAAGGCAATCCTATCATTGCAGCTATTTAAAATCCGCCAGTGTTTCTTAATGCTTTTCTGAATGTTATTGGATAAAGTGCTGAATGTATTGACAAAAGTCAAACGGTCAAGAGGTGGCTTAGGTGTTGGTGGTTCCAACAAAGCTTCACGGTTGTTGTTGGAAGCTCTCTTCAATGACCATCTAACCAATTTGCGCGGGTAATGTCTGTCTAACAGTTGCTCGGTTAGAGAACTTGTGTGTCTTTTAAACCCCTCAGAAGTGGAGCAGTTCCTTCGAACCCGAAGGAACTGTCCATAGGGCAGATTATCCCTCAAGTCTTTAGGGTGCTGGCTGTCATATCGCAGTAGCGAATTTCGTGCCATGGGTTTCCGGTATAGTTCACTCTCGAGACCTGAGGTGTCACGAAAATAGAAAGGTCCAGGAATGCCAAACGAGTCTTGTCCGCCTCTACTGTGAACTTAAGGAAATCATTCCGTGTATTTAGCCACTGATGAAACAGGCCAATAGACTCTTGGTCACCCCTCCATACCACCAACACATCATCAATATACCGCTTCCATAAGCGAATTGATTCAAGGAAGGGGTTGGTGGGAGCCAGCACATGCTCTTGCTCGAAAGAGTGGACATACAGATTCGCTAAACTAGGCGCGAAAACACTCCCCATACTGGTCCCTGATATCTGTAAGTAAATGGTGTTCTCAAACTTAAAGAAATTTTCTTTCATTGCCAATCGGGCTAGGGCCATGATAAAATGTACAGGTGTAATAGATTTCAGATCAGTTGCCTCCAAAATGGAAGTCACTGTGTCCAGAGTTTCGTCTTGAGGAATTGAGGTGTACAGTGATTCAACATCGAAGTTACTCTCCCCAGATTATGCAAAGGTTCTGGCAGTTTCATACATGCGACCAGATGGCCAGCCTCTGTTCTCAGTGGGGTGGAGAACCTTGCCAGGGCTCCAGGCCAGAGCTCCGGTAGGGCCTGGGATCCACTTGCTGGGTTGTCATGTTGCCGAGCGCCCTGAGAAGGTTCCCCTGCTTTGCTGGGCAAAAAAAACCTCTCTGGGCAATGAGTCAGAGCTCTAGTGGGCCCCCAGAAGAAGACCCCAGATACCTGGGGTTTGTGAGCAGGCCCGCTGGGTCTCATCTCAGAGTGACCAGGATGGGCTTCTGCAGGCAGTGGGAGATCTTCCCTGGTTAGCCGGGTGAGGAAGGTTTCACCGGACTACAGGACACACAGACCTACTTAGCCTGCCTGGGGCAAGGTGGCTTTGGACGGGGGAAGAATCTGGATCTCCTTCAGGCTGAAAGGTTCCAGTAATCCCCAGTGAGAGGCAGGTGAAGCACTGGTTTATATTTAGAAGGCATGGCATTCACTTAGTCTGTCCAGGGCATGGTGGTGTCGGATCAGGGAAAGGTCTAGGGCTCCTCTGGGCTGAAAAGTTACTGTAATCCCCAGTGAGAGACAGGTGAAGCCATGGCTTTTGCCTGAAATGCCTGGTCCGATCCACACAGGACAGGGCTCTAGACACTGGACAGGGTCACCTTCTCTACTTGGGGTTTGGCAGAGTCAGACTGGGGGGGAGATGGGGGCTCCTCTGAGCTGAACAGTTCCAGTAATCCCCAGTGAGAGGCGGGTTAAGCCATGGATGTCACCTGTTTGGCCTGGTCCCCCAGGCCAGTGCACAAGACAGTAGGCAGGGGCTCCTAGCCTACAAGGGCAGAGTGACAATCCACCCCCAAGGGTTTGCCAAATTTCAAGGTATTCACCAGTTAGCCTGTCAGCTTCAAAATAGCATGTTGGCCAAAATGTCACCACTGACGTTTCATTCTTAAGGCTGATCAAGTCAAACTGAAACGCCCAGGTGTGAGGCAATGAGTGACGCTATCCCTCGTCTCTGAGGGGGAGAGCCTCAAGGACATTTGCTGAGGAGGTCACGCCCACAGGAGCCGTGACATTCTTAGCCGAGCAAAGATCAGCTCAGCCGTCCAGGAGCCTGCACATTTATTCCATGCTTAGCTCCAGGGTGCCTGACCTGAAAATGAACATTTTCTGTCAGGCGACCTTTGCTCAGCCTGACAGACACTGTTCGTGTGGGGCAAAAGGTGGAGGGGCGTGGCCCCTCAGCCCCAATGGACCAGCAGTGGCCGACAATGGACTTGCTCTCAATAAAGATATATTTTACTTCTACCTGCTTGTGTCTTCCTAGAGCCTCCACCTCACGAGAGGAATTCAATTATGCATCTGTGTTGGCTTGAGTACGAGGAGTGTATTTAAGCCACATGCAAGAGTTAATCCGTAATTTACATTTTATGACTGCTTCCGTCTGGAGGACCAAGCCCCTTGTCATGCTCCTCGAGTTGGCTAGTGACACATACTGCAAGGGGTTAACATTCCCTTCACACTCAAGCGCACGAACATGTAAACATTCTTAAAACCATGACCTGCTTCTTTCATCTGCATCAATCATCCAAAGACGTGCAGAAAGCTCTCGTGGAGGCTCGCGCCCTGCGCAAGCAAGCACGTGACTCCGCATGGGTAGGTTTCACTCCCCGTCCTTGTGAGAGCTCTCTCGTCATCGGCCAAGTCCCTGACTCACTGCACGCTGAGGCGGGACACTTTGATAGGCCCAGGGCTTTAAGAGGGCTGAGTCATGTCGGTGCAAAAAGCAGGTGCTGAGATGGCTGGCTCCCTATCGGGCTCTTCATTTTTGCCCTCACCCTCGGGTGAAAAATAAAATCTTAACTCTGCAGCAGTAACACTCATCACTGCCTTTGATGTAACTTCAAAGAGACTCTCTATAGTTCTTTCACAGTCTCATCATTTCAGAACTGAAGCATTTTCATTATTATATACTACGATCTATAGTTGTTGCTTATTTCTCTTATGCAACTAACAACCATTGGCAAAGCCAATAGTCCTGGCTTGTTGTAGGTGTAATGTTACTTGCTGTATTATACACCTAGATGCAATGACAAACAGCAAAATACCAGTCAGGCGGCACACCGTGCTAAGCACAGGTTTTTAGCTTAGGTGTTTTTAAGGCACACCCTTAATTGCATAGGCTATGCCCTGTTTTTTCATCCCACTTAAAGCCCTGACAGGGCCTGTGAGTGACCTCCAGTCCCTCTATTCCCTGACACAAAGAGATAAGAGAACGACCAGCTGGGGTCTCAAAGTGCTAAAAATATGGGGAGCAACAGTCTGATTGGTGGCATGGCGCCTGCGTAGGTAATCACACAATGATGCCCATGCCAGTGCCCACAAGCCAGGGATCCTTTAGGTACCGTTGTAGTCAGGGCTTTAAGTGGGCCCGGTCTCAGGCGGGTAGTGAGCACTGGCAGTTTTTTTTAAGGGGGCCTCGAAACGAGTCTCTATCGGGCTCTGTTTTCTGCCCTGGCACAGGCGGTCCGTTTTTTTTCCGGACTGCAGTGACAGCAGGCACGTCGATGTGCGCGTACTCACACTGCCCAAGCAGGGGTGGCCTTAGGCATGTGGAAGCTGTGCACCTGCACAGGGCCGCCAAACCCCAGGGGCCGCCTGGCCACGATGAATCGGATACAATACATATTCGTGGCGGCCCCTGGCAGGGATTTGGCGGCCTCCGGCTTCCGCCCCGCCCGGACCCCTCTTCCGGGGCCCCCTACCTACGCTCCCTGCACAGGGCCACCATCAGCCTAGAGCCGCCCCTGGCCCAAGTTATTGCATGTCGTCATGCCAGGTGAGCGTTGTAGGGTAAGGGAAATCCTTTAAAGAGAGTCATTTTCTCTCTAGATTTCCCTTCTCTTTTTGAAACTCAGGAGCAGCAACATTGTCGTGGTGTCACTAGGGCTTTAAGTGGAAGCTTTTTCAATATTATGTATAAGCCATAGTTGCTGCTTACTTATCTTATGCAACTAACAACCATTAACAAAGCCAATAGTCCTGACTTGTTGTAGGTATGATGTTACTTGTTGTATCATATCTGGATGCAATGACAGAAATAGCAAAATACAAGTCAGGCGGCACACTATGCTCTGCAGAGGTTTCTAGCTTACGTGCTTAAGTCATGCCCTTAATTACATTGGCCACGCCCCTTTAAGAGACCCCCCAGTTTTTTTCATCCCACTTAAGCCCTGGTTGTGGTCAAACAAATGTCCCAAATATGCACAGAACATATTCTGCACGTGCGCGGTATCAACATCATTAAAATCCGTGTCTCTAATATTAGTATGGCTGGAGCGTTTAGGGGATACCTGGCATTTCCAATAGTTGAGGGACAGGTCTGGCATTGCCAGGACACCTCCCAGTGTTGCCACAGCACGCGCCTCCGTGTAATCCCAAGAAATGCATGTAGTGCTCCAGGCAGAGAAATGCTTAAGAGCCCAATTACAGGATGGTTTCCTGTCCGGAGAGTTACCGGGAGGCTTTCCGGGATTGTGGGAGAGATAGAAAGTGTCAAAATGGTTGACGCCGAGAATCCCACGCCCCCACCTGTTTCAGCTGAAATAGGGTATGAGAAGGCCTCTCAGAGACGAAAAAAGAGGGGGTAGGGGTAGGGGGAAGGGGCAGGCGGAGACACGTCGGAGACACTGGTTAAGGAAAGGCGCCGAATAGCAGTTCAGGGCCTTCCTGGAACCATCGCTCTGTACAGTTTGGAAAGAGAGAACGGCACAAATAAATCAGGATTCTCGAAACATAAATATCTAACAGACATGCTTGCAGCCAGTAATAAACGTACCCCTTCTCGGCGCAGACGCTGTTGAATCGCTGAAATCGGAAAACACAAGAAAGTACAGAGATGAAGTTGGTGATAAACTAAGGGGCAGAGAAGAATGATGTGGGCAGGCACCTGGGTGAGTGCAGCTTCTATCCTTGGCCCGAAAGTCTCGGCCTAGAACCATTCTATCTCACTCACTCACCTCCAACGACCCGTCTTGTATATTCTCCATTCCTGACCTCTCCTGACTTTAAAGGATGCGTAGAATCCCTTCATGCGAGGACCATATCTCCTTTATTTTACCTCACACCAGCCTGCATTCTTGTAGGATCTGAAATAAGTACAGTATTACTACCTTTCTGTTCTGGGTGATGTTGCGTGCTCAGCACCCTCTGTGCCATCAGCAGCTTCACACATTCTTGGATCTTCTCTTCCAGTCTGCTCAAGAGTGGCGGTGCCAAGGAGGGTGGACAACAGAGGATACGGTAGTGCTTGGTACATCCCAGGGCACGCTTGGGCATTAACCTTGCTCTTGGCAGGCACACTGGAGCTGTAGGGAAGCAAGTCTGATCATCATGCCCTTTACCGACATCTGATTCCCTCTTTCACTTTCTTAGACAGAGACATACCGAAATCAACCAGCTGGCACATCTGCACGCTGTCACCCTGAACACCCCAGACAGCATTTGAGTGCTTTGCGTCTGTCTCTAACAGAGAGAACTGGTCATAATGCTCCACAAAGGGCTTCATCTCAACATTACCCTATATTGCCATCAGGAGTCAGTTGACATCCGTCCCTCAACCAACATACACGCACTTCAGAACTGGTACTGAGCGCATCGCTACTGATACAAGTGGATAATCCAGATAAGAGTGCATAGAACACCATACATAATATATGTAAAGTTGGATGGGTTCGAAGTTGTTTAAAATAATTGGTTCTTCATCGCTGGAGGGGCTTACAAGAGATTTCTTTTGCTTAATTCCATTGGCTTTTTGGTATGTTTCTCTGACATTGTGATAGGTGGAACAGTGATCATTCTTTTCATATATAAACTTGTGTTCCCAGCTGATTTGCCCAGAGGGGATCCAGAGTAAAAGGATGGAGGGTAAAGGAAAGCTGCCTCTCCTACCATACCTGGCCATGGTGTTACAGAAGCTCATCAACAGATGCCTCGCCGATGACCTCAGCAACCACCAACTCGCTGACACCATGACAGTCCAGCTTCAAGCCCAACAGCAGAACAGGCCTATATAGAGAAACAACACTCATTGCCACCACAGACAACATATACATGATCCTGGAAAGAGACGATATGTGGCACTCATCCTCCTGGACCTCTATGCAGCTTTTGACACAATCTCACACCCCATCCCACATCTACCTGAGATTGGCATCCAAGGACCCACACTCTGCTGGATCAGCTCATTTCACACGGATAGAACCCAAGCTGCCAGTCTGGCACTTTACTCCATGGAAGACTGCAAAATGATCCTTGGAGTGCCTCAGGATTCATGCCTCAGCTGCACCCTTTTAACGCTTATATGATCCATCTGGTCATCAACCAGACACATGACATCAACATCCTCTCCTTCGCCAATGACACGCAACTCATACTCTCACTCCTGGAAGAGACTCCTAAACCAAAAAAACCTTCAACTGAAAAAAGTCCAACTATCTCATCTCAATACAGACAACACAGAAGAAGTGGCGCTCTTTAGCAAGAACACCTTGCCATGGAACACTAGCTGGTGGCCAGACGAACTCTGACCCACACCTACGCACACCAAAAACCTGGAGATCATCATTAGCAGCAAACTGGACATGGCCGTACAAGTCAATGCCTGCTTCCACATCCTAAAGATTCTTAGAAAAATGGCTCCCAAGCAAGTCCAGAAAAAACACTCATGCCCTTTTCACTAGCAAGCTGGATTATGAAAACACACTTTACTCACCAAGCAACTCACAAGAAGACTACAAATTATCCAGAGCTCGGCAGCCAGACTCAACCTCAAACTCTCACCCCACACTTTCGGGAGCTCCACTGGCTTTCAATACACAAACGCACTCAGTTCAACGTCCTCACTCACGCATTCAAAGCACTATACAACAAAGGCCCGCTTACCTGAACAGTCACATCTCCTTTTACTAACCACCTAGACACCTCTGCTCAACCTGGCTCCTGCTCACACACACCCCACACATACACAGAAACAGGTCTGGAGGCTGGGCCTCTTCGTACATCACTTCTAAAGTATGTAACCACCTCCTACTACACATCAGAGCTTCTGCCTCTCTTTTTTAATTTCACAAGAAGCTGAAGACCTGGCTTTTTGATTATTCCAGCCAGAATTCTGGCCAGTAAGTTGTCTGAGCTGGAGGGCATGCGATCCACGCATGCACAAACTTACTTACACTTATCCATATGCACTCACTCTCACAAATCCAGTTACAATCACGCACACATCCACCCACCATTCACAAGCACATACAGATGCACACACCCATCTATAGCATGCGTGCACAAATGCACATAAATTCATTCATAAACACATGTGACCAACCTTAAAACAAAAGTTACCGAGCCGCAAAAGTGACATCAGGTGACATGAGGGGTGCCTAGCCGGCTCCTGGAGGCTCCAGGGAAAGGACTGCTGGCTTCTTTTATTGGCTGACCTTGTCATGGGTCAGCCAACAAAAGGAAAACTTCCCTCATTCATCAGAGTGGGATACGATCAGTGAGACTTGTTAACCTCACCCCACTCTGTGACGTGGCGTCACTGACACTGAAGTGCCCATGTCAGAGTCTATCGGTGACATGCTCCCTTGTCATGAGGGGTGGAACCTCTCAGTGCTTTGCCTGGCTGAGGAGGTCACACCCACAGGGCTGTGAAATCTTCACCTGGGCAAAGATTGGTTCAGACAGTCAGGCGCCTAGGCATTTAGCACAAGTACAGCACCTTGCAGCCTGTCCTGAACATGAAGCGAGTCTGTCAGGCTGACCTTTGCTCAGCCTGACTGATGCTCTTCATTTTTTTAAAAACAAGTTGGAGGGCTGGGCCCCTTCACCCTTAACGATGGATCACACCTGATCATTACTACCACAGGCTAGGCACAAACACCAGTTCAGCTCCAGGATACCCTCACAGATAATAGTGTGTTTTACAAATACACATAACAAAGTTATGGAGGTTGTCACATCAAGGTTGGCAATAAAATAACTTAGTCTCATGTTGGTCAAATACTTCCATAACAGGAATGTTGAATTTTTTCAGGTGCTGAGCGAGGTTGACTGAATTACACAGTTAGCCTCTGCCAAAGATGCATGAACCGCCCGAGCTATCGTAGTCTTGCATTCATGTGCTTCACTGTGAAGCACGCACATGATGCAACAACACTCTCGTGTTCTTGAATTTTGTATTAGAAAAAATAAACAATAGGTTTCCCAGCTGCATTAAAAAATACTTGTACCCAACTTGAAAGCAAATCCTTGACCATGACATTAGTTAAAAAATTAATACAAGAAAGCTGTCACACTGAAAAGTGCTGCTGTTCTGCAACCTCTTAGTGTTGCGGTTCTCTGCTTTTGGGTGGTAATGCGTGCTTCAGCTCTTCCACACGTGTCTTTGCGTTTTTAATTATTGATAAAGAGATAACCAGCATGGTCAGGGGCAGCTCCTCCATTTGAGCGGAGGGGTGTCGCCCCACTAAAATCCCCCCAGAAATGTCCCAGAGATTAAAAATAAAATGGTAATGAAGTTAATTCTTTACCATTTTAGTTTTTGTCCACCCGTTCTGATCTGAGTGTTAGGACGGGGCAGGGCCTGCTGAGTGACAGCAGTGATGGTTTGCCTGTGCACTAGTTTATAGTGCGCATGTCTCTTGCACGGCCAGCCTGACATGCGCACTATAAACCTCTCAACCCAGGTGCAGTGGTGAAACGAAACTTGAGGGGGCCCCCATGCAAAGTACATGTAGGGGCCCCCCATGCTCTGGACCCATTCAGGAGCTCTCAGGCCAGGGCCCCCTAAAGCTTTCCCCCCGCACCACTGGGTGTGCGGGGGCTATTGTTATGTTACTGGTGAGAGGCTAGGTGAATGAGTGGGTCTGGTAGCTCAGTGGACTAATGCGTCAACTGTAGGGGCTTGTGTTTGACCTCATAGTCACATATTCAACTCCCAGCAGGTCCAGTCACACTTTCATCCTTTTGGGGTCGATAAAATGAATACCATTGAGTTCGGTAACAATAAACATCTGATATTCAACGCCAAGACACTCTTCTGCACGAACGTGTGCTTAACAAATACATATGTTATGTGAGAGGATAAGTAAGTGAGAGGATAGATACATGGGAGGATGAAAGGATGACAGAGTAAAGGGACACTTTAGAGGATGGATGGATGACAGAGTAAATGTTAATCTGAGGAAAGGTGTAAAGATGGTAGAGTAAATGAAAATCTTAAGGGATGTATAAAATGGCCAATGGATGGAATGGTGAACGATTGAAAGTTGGATTAAATAATGATTGGATGACAGAATGTAAAGGTGAAATGATTGATAGCAGAAGGTGGATGGGAGGGTGAAAGGATGAATAAATAGATGCTTGGATGGAACAGACAGAGGAGCACTTCTACGGTGATTTGGACTCACTTGCTGTGCTTGCTTGGTGCCATCAGAGCTTTGGTTCGAAGTGGTAGGATATTTAAATTTTCTGGCTACTCCGTTACACACAGTCATGTCTCTCACTCTGCATTCACCCAGCCCCTCCTCTTTCCATGCATTCAGACAGACGTGCCTCTCACCCTGCATTCAGACAGTCACACAAGGGCTCAAATATCCCCCTGCATTCTCCTTGGCTCCCATGCATCTACAAGAGCTCAGATCTCACCATGCACTCACATAGGCTCACCTCTCACTATGCACTGTCGCATACTCACCTTTCACCATGCACTAACATAGGTACGCCTCTCACCCTTCCTCCACACAGACTCCTCTCTCACATAGGCATACCACTCACCTTGCATGAACATCAGCTCACGTCTCAACTGACACTCACAGAGGCACACCCTGCATTCACAAGGTCTGAAGTGCATTTACAGAGGCCCCCCTTTCACACTGCATTCTTACGGCTCAGCTGTCACTCTGCACTCACATGGGCTTAAACTTCACTCGGCGCTCGGAGAGGTACATCATTCACCATCCACTCAGTCACACCTCTCACACTGCATTCCCAGCCACATCTCTCACAGCCTCCACTCACAGACACATCACTCACATAGCACTTTCACCTGGCACTCGCAGTAACTCCTCTGACCCTACACTCACAGTCACATCTCACCGGTCGCTCACGTGCGCACACATGACTCCACAGACGCGCTTCGGCGGAGATTTGACTTTCCACGAGGAGCCAAGGTGAGGAGCAGCTGGGTTTGGTGGAAGGGAAGTATACTCTAACAGAATTCATAGCCTGGGATTTCTTCAGACAGTGCCGCCTTTGAGACAGCTGTTGCCCCGATAGCTACTCAGATGAAAGCATTCTTGGGACTGGCACTTTCATTGTCTATCACTCTGCACATTCGGTACATACAGGGCACGAGTCGAGGGTATACGCGGGTGGACGGCATCCGCCCACTATTTTCACAGAGTGGATGCCGTCCACCCTGCCAAGAAGTTGGGCCCCACTGAAAAAAAAAACTGAATTCGTCCCGGTGTAATTTCCAAACACCGGAGCACACTCAGCAGCGCCTGCACGTTGTTGTCTGCTTTCGATCACAACAACATGCAGGCGGGGAGGGAGCTTTCTTAGTTCAGACTCCTGCTGGGCCTATAACAAAGGCCGAATTTGAGGGGTCATCAGGCCTCCTTTTGTTGGAGTCTCCTGGCTGGGAGCAGTCAGGAGCCTCACACCTGGACGCACATGCAGCAGAGTGGAAACAAAGGTTCACACCTTGTTAGCACTTCACACATACTTAAGTTAGGCAGCTTTTCACTTTGTTCAGTCCCTGTTTAGGAGATATGCATGCACTGTAAGAATGTCAGATGTGTTGGTCTTTCCCTGTATTTACACAAAATAAATCTAATTTAGTAGCACTGTTTTTTAGGTCTCGCCTGAGACAGCGCTTTAGCGCTGCTCTCACGAGAGCTTTTGTGAAAGGGGGATCTGGAAGTGCAAACGAGTGCTTTTCAGGCCTCCAAATACAGTGCATGTGCGCCGGGCGCGCGCACCATTTGGCAGCCTGAAAAGCACTGCCTGATCACTTTCACGGCCGCTTTGATATCCTCAGTGAGCCGCGCGGCCACTGAGGACATCAAAGCGGCCGTGAAAGTGCACACCATTTGCCACCCCCAATCCTGCTTGTATGATCTCTGCAGACGTGAGCACCCTCTTTTAGCTCAATTTAAGCATTTATTCCCTTAAGCCGAAAGGAAACAGAAGCCAGCACAAATGCCGTGTGCGCACCTCGATGTATTTCCACGTTTTCTATTATTAGAAATACAACTGTATAGCGTATAGACCGATTCAAGCTTCCATCACGTTCAATAGATGAAAGTTTGTTGAGTCCAGTGCTAAATATGATAAGAATCGAGGTTCACTTTATTTCCCTGTATTCCTGCCTCCCTTTCTTTTTCCTCTTTGTCTCTGTCTTCTCTGTTCTCTTTTGCCCCCATGTTTCACTCTCCCAGTTTGTCTTACTGGCTCGCGTTCTTTCTCCCTTTCGCTCTCTTTGTCTCTCTCGTTTTTCTCGCTCTCTGCCTCCTATTTTTTTCCTCTTTTCTGTCATCATCGTCTTAATATCCCCTTTTCTCTTCTTGTTTTCTTTCTAGTTTCTAGCGTCTCCTTTCTGTCTCATTGTTGTCACTCTCCCTTCTCTGTCTCCCTTCTCAACCTCTTTCCTCTCCCCCTTCATTTCTTTCATTCTCCACATCTCTCTCCCCCTCTTCTCCATGTCCTCCTGGTTCTATTAATTCTCTTTCTCTTACACAAACAGGCGCGCGCAGAAGTCCTACTCCGTTTTGTTATCCTGCCGAGTATTAATTCAGTTCGCATAAATCCTTGATTCTAAGGCCACAACGAGAAAAGGCGATCTTTGGGTCTGTTACAGCTCAGGCCGTTCCGTTCAGCATGGCCTTGGGATGCCCTCCCGGGTCAGTTCGCAGCAATAGTCTGTTTTACAGATTAATTGTTGAGCACTGATCCCCCCTCCCCCTCCCCCCCGCCCCCTGCTGTGAAAAATCCTGCAACTGAAGCGAGTTATTATCGCTTCTGGGCCAAAGTCGGTGTGCACTCGCGCTAATACACACACACAAACCACCCGATATCCATCGCAGGAGTCAAGAAGTACACAGAAGCAAGAATACTCGCAGGAGGAGCTTTGTGACATACAGGGGGGACTGTTCACACTCTATGTGAGTGGGGTGGGGGGAGGATGGGGGCGAAGGGTGATGCAAGCCTTCCCCTTTCTGACGAAAATCGTCCCTTGTACCTTGTACCGTATCTTGCCACCCCTAGAATCGTGCAACGGAAGTGGGGTGCATTCTGTTGTTCACGTGCGTGCAGACCAGCCGTAGCTGAGCAGCACCTAACAGGGTTCTTTGACCATACGATGTGCTGAGGCTGGGGGTCTGAGAGGCAACGAGATGCAAGCATGGCACATATAGTGTGTGATGAGGACTTTGTTGGGGGAGGGAGCAGATCACCGACAGTTTGTTTTACCAACGCAGGTCCTTAATACACATTTTTTTGCCCAGCCTTATTTCAATATAGCCTTTCCCCTGTGCCTGCTATGGCACTCTTCTGAAGGGCACAGTACTACCCCAGCAGTCCATAGGGAATACATTCGACACTTGTATGCACCTGGAATCGCTTTTAGCCGCTTCTCCTCGGGACAAGCTCTTTTTTTTTTCTTTTTACGTACATTGCATACTTACTAATTTTACATTCTAAATCCTCCGATGTTGGCAAGTTCTATAAATGGGGCAGAGGGAGTCAAAAACACACGCTTCTCGGCGCTATTCGGGGGTATGTAGCGCTATATCATTTAAATCTCGCAGCGCTTCGAACAAGCATTTGCAATGCAATAGGTCTCGCAGTTATACGAGTTTGAGCTATTGGCATTATAAATGACTGTGCCTTTTATTTATGTTTTAAAAAAACCAAACTTAAATAAAAAGCAGTGTCATTTACAATGCCAATAGCTCAAACTCCTATAAATGAGACACCTATTGCATTGTAAATGCTTGTTCTTGTAAAGCACTATGGGTAGAGGAAGTTGACGCAGACAAAAGGCAAGTTTGCTTTATGTGCAGCTTTAAAAAGTGTGAATCTTCTGCCTAAATCAGGAGGTTTTCCCTGTGTACTCAACATGTGCTCCAATGTACTTATGATAGACCTGCTAAACATAAATGTGAGGGCTCAAGATCTGATGTCACTTCTTATGATGCCACTTACTGTGATGTCATGCGCCACGATGTCACACACAGTGATGTCACGCGCCGTGATGCCACTTGCATTCCGATTAACTAGGTTAGTCCCCCCACTTCTTTTTTAGGACTTGTGCCCTGGGCATACACAAAACAAAGGGCATGTCTGCAAAGAGGGCAAACCGTTTCCTTGGAGGATGACATTACAATGTCTAAGAAACACTGGAGGAAATTGGTGCTTGTGCAGGAAAAGTAGAAAACACCCAAGTGCTGGTCATGCAAACAAACCAAAATGACGCAGTTTAATTTGGTCACAGCTGGCTTGCATTTACATTACTCCAACATAATGAGGGTGTCTACCTTCTTAGAGGCACCATGTTCTGGAAATGAAATTGAATTTCTCATCTAAGTGGCGAGGCGGTCGTGCAGAGATAATGTTTAAACCAAGCCCCGTGAGGACAATTTTAAAATACTCAGGCCCAGCCGCTGTCAGAGGCCTAACAAAACATGAGAGAACCCCCGTCACGATGTGCTGAAGGGGCCCTTCACACTCACATCAGCAGGGGCTAAGGGGGGCCCCCTCCAGCATGGGTAAGCCGTCCCCCCCCCCCCCGCACTGCGGGGGCTGTGGGGACCTTTGTCACACCCCTGCCCAGGTGTATTAGAAAGCTGGGTTGAGAGCTTGCAGAAGCCTATGGTGTACTCAGGAGCACTGAGAGAGGCCACTTGCTCCAATCCTGTTGCTTCGTACATGCTGGTTAACAGCATGAAAGCAACACCAGGATTGGTTAATTAAGTTAGCTGGGGCCCTGGACATGACTTCGGCAAAAGAAGAGGACCGTAGCGAGGAGGACATTTCTGCGCAAGCAGGTAAGTGACTTTTTATTTCTTTTTATTTTTTAAACTATTTGTTTTACGCACCCGCCCTGCCACTGCCATAGTTGCCAACCGCCACTGAGCACAACCAATATGCTAATAGAAACATTTGGACGAGTTTCACAGGGAGCATGTCTTCAAACATTTTTCTATTTTGTGATTTTTATAGGAAAGTATTTAGTGACCATGTCTGGGCTTTTGAGTTATCTGTGTTCTGGTATAACAATGTACCACCCTTAAGCAATTTTGCTTTTGTTCAGCCTAAGCCCTGTGAAAACATGTTCCATATTAAACTATTATTTTTGGTAAAACATGGCATAGTGCACTTAAGTAATTGCAGCGTCACTATGAAGACATTTTTGGAAAGTGTACACGCTGCGGAACCAGTTGCAAGGTATTCTCCTTTCAAATGTCCTTTCTAGGCTGCTCTCCAGACACAGCCTGTTTGTTGTGATACCCCTGACAGCAGAGTAGTCTCCAGTCTGTCTCTGACCTGAAGCACCAACAACAGAGGCACACAGAGGTGTAAGGTTTTGCTGACATCAGCATAACTGAAAGAGTGATCAAGGAATGCAAAAGGCCTCTTCAAATCACCGCCTTCATCTTGCACAAATGAATGTGCTGTGCCACCCCTACCATCTGCCATAGGGCGCATACGATCCTATCAAACTTTTGTACAATGTGTGTTTATTTCGCCCCAGAATGGTGCCGAGATTGGGCCCCACCTTGAGATTGTAGCACGTGCTGCCCTTCCCTCAGCAGTGCTTCGCGTGGCATGCTTGCTTGGCAACAGGCCCAGGGTCAAAGATCACTCAGATGGGGAAGCTGGGCCTGTCTGGATCCAACAACTGGGCAAATCGAATCTGCATGTGTCTTAGCAAGAATATAACAGCCATATTATAGCAAAAACAAGAGTTTCATTACACATTGTGCATAGTCATAAAAACATGCAACAATGCTAATAACCAATAATTAGCCAGACAAATTCACAACCATTGCATGGAAATAATCAAAACTATACAATACGAGGTCACAAATTAGGAAAGCGCCAGAGACGTTTTAATGCATGGGCAAAGTGGGCTCTGGCCCAGGGCCCCAGCCTTTCAGGGGGCCCCCTGACAAAGTCAGCTCCGTTCTCCAGAGTTTTGCCCTAATGACCTTGAATATTTCTTAAACAGATTGTTTTAAATACTGTTTTCCTTTAATCTATTTTTATGTACCTGATGTGTAAGTCTAGTACAGGCATTTTGCAGAGAAATGTTGTTTTTATGTTTCATGCAATATACATAAAAAAAGTTTCTTTTACGTCAAAAAAAGGCCTAACATATAAGAAATGGGAGGGCGTCACAGAGAATATTTGAAGTAATATTGGTGAGCTAATGCTGTGTTACAATGTTGAAAATACACATAACCATCCCTGAATATTAGATGTAAACGCATTTAGATCCTTATTTATGAGAAGTGATGCATCGCTGTGTGAAAGCAGGGATGCATCACTTCTTAGTGCGCCCACCTTGCGACATGATGGATGCGTAATATTTACTGTATGACGCATCATGTCGCAAGGAGTTACAGATACGTCAGTATTTCTGATGTATTTGTAGGCGCAAAAGTGATGCATTGCTGGGATGTGTCTGAAAATAGACGCAACTCCAGCAATGTGTCCTTTCACATGGGGCAAGCCCCATGTGAAAGGTCCTGCATTAGTCTTACGCCTGCTGTGAGGCAGGTGTAAGATATTGATGCAATGGCGTCCTAGAATTGGCGCACTGAGTTCTCCTAGATTTCAATGCGCCACTTCTACGAGGCTTTTTGCAGGGGAACACCCAACCTGCATACATTATACCTGGCACAGGTATAATGTGGTGCTGGAGTTTACAAAGTGACGCATCTACCTAGATGCGTCACTTTGTAAATAGGGCGCAACATGGCACATTTTTAGGTCCCGCCTGAGCCAGCACAAGTGCTGCTCTGGCGAGACATTTAGTAGCTGCTTCAAAAGTGCTACCTTGCCGGCCACCAGCTTGCTATTACGCACACAAGCACGCGCGACGTGCACAGCACTTATTCCCGTCGCGCGTGCGCACCACACGCGCCACCACTCGCGTTTTTTAAATTTAAATATTGCAAGCACAGAGCGCGTCATCGTGATCACTTTCGCTTTCACCGTGATCGCGATGACTTTCACAGCCGCGCGATGTTACTTTTACAGCCGCGCGGCCAATGCTTGTTTAGCTTTGACGCCTTGTGCAGAGAATACATAGACTCTGATTTAACTTTATCCTTGTGATCGTTTCTTAATAGTTAAGTTCATCCTGATTGCTGGCACCTTCCTTTTACTCTTCTCACTGTTTACAGTTTTCAAGCGGTTCCCCAAGCGGCTGTGGAGGAGGAGGTAACATCTCCATTGGCTCAGCTCCAGCCACTCACAAACTCTAGTAATGGCAGTGGACCAGGCAAACTTTTATCTTCAAAACTGTTTTCGCTGACATGACAGGAGCAGTTTCAGCAATAACCGAGTGCCGGCTGGTCCACTATACCATTGCAGCAAGATGGACCCGGCACTGTTTTTTAAATTTTCCATTGTCAAACTCTCAAAGTGGAGGATTGTCTTTGGAAAATGAAAAATCATTGTCACTGGTGCTAAGAGATAAAATACAGCGCATAGGGAACATTGCTGTATTTTTTACTGCCCTGTACATTTGCTGTGTTTGGCGCTCCAGACAGGAAGTACAAAGGCAGACATACCACCCAACTTTCAGTATCCACACAGTCTGAGATACACATTTTCATGGATTTACCAATGTTGTAAATATATTTTTTGTGGGTGCTCTATGTTGTTTCTGAAGACGTCACTGAATGGTGGCATACAAATGGTATACAAAGAGGAAAATAAATATTTCTTTCATGAACAAAAGAAAAAACAACAAGCATTGGCATAGCCAATATGTCTCGCCTTTGGGACCTTATAAGTGCTTAGCCATGCAACAGTTGATGTTGTTGCACCAAGGATATTGTGCTGCATAACTAAATATCCCAAAAGCGAGACCTATTGGCTATGCCAATGCTTGTTTACGCTGCCGGTGCTTCACAAAAAGTGACACACCGTCGGCATAAAAGTGAAGCAAGGCCTCATAAATAAGGCCCTTAGAATTTGGACGAGTGTTCCTATGCACTGTCAGGGACCTAATGAAATGAAATAGTGTATTTATTAAAGCGCGCAGCTACTCAGACTAGAGTGTCCTGGCGCGTGACCGCGGGTGGAAAACGTTCGTAAAAGACCCATCAGTTATTAAAAAGGCAGATTTAAAGTTCTTCCTGAAAGTGAGTAGGTCTGTGGTTAGTCTCAGAGACTCAGGGAGTCTATTCCACAATTTTGCACCTAGAAAGCTGAGGGATCTGCCTCCAGTGCGGGCACAGCATATTTTAGGCACGATGGCCAGGTTGGCATTGGAAGATCCTAGGGTTTCTATATGTTGTGTAGCGATTAACCCGCTTATTTAGGTAGCCGGCTCCTAAGCCGTGGAAAGCTTCGAAGAAGATGGTCATTGCTTTGAAGTTGATCCGTTCTTTTATACGGAGCCAGTGTAGAGACTTAAGAATAGGGGTCATACTAGATCTGGGTTTAGGTCTCAGGATGGCTCTGGCCGCCACGTTTTGTACCACTTGTAGGCGCTGGATAAGGGATTTGGGAAGACCGAGGTACAAGCTGTTGACATAGTCAAGCTTTGATGTCACCAGAGACTGCATCACAATCTTTCTGCTCTCAAGCAGCAATAGTGGCAGGAATTTGTTTTGCATCCAGAGTATGCCAAAACAAGTGCCAGTTAGATTTTGGATTTGAAAGCGCATGGAGAGTGTCTTGTCTATGACAATTCCTAAGGTTTTGACTTTCTCCTTTTTCCCGGGCGGGGGCGGCAGATCTTTTGGCCACCAAGAGCTCCAGTCACACGTTTCTGGATTACCAAAGAAAACAACTTCAGTTTTGTCAGGATTTAACTTCAGCTGATTGATCTTAAGCCAGTTAAAAACCTTTGTGAGGCAAGACCTAATCATTGCCCCGTCAAAGTTGGTTTCTTTTTCACATGAAAAAATCAGCTGAGTGTCATCCGCATAGGAAATTATTTTGGTGCCCTCTTCCCCTATCAGAAATGGAGCCCTGAGGGACACCTACATTCATGGCTGGAACTGGGGATGAGAATGGGGGGAGCCAGATTTCCTGAGATCTATTTGCCAAGAAGGATGACATCCATGTTAAGGCTGTCCCCCCCCCCCCCAGGCTGATGTTAGCGAGTCTCTCCAGGAGCCTCTCATGTGGGAACGTATCGAAGGCCACTGACAGATCAAGCAGTATCAGAACAGCCTTGCCTCCCTGGTCCAGCTTACCCTTGAGAAATTCAGTCTCTTCCAGTAGAGCCGACTCTGTACTGTAGTTAGCCCTAAAACCGGATTGGGACTCATGAAGGAGCTGCCCATCTTCAATGTGTTTTTGGAGGGCCTTGTTTACATGCTTCTCAAATACTTTGGAGAGGGCCGTAAGACGGGAGATTGGCCTGTAGTTGGCAGGCTTTGCCAGTTTGGCTTTAGCCTTTTTTATCAGTGGAAGAATCTTGGCATTCTTCCATAATTTCGGCATGCTGCCTGAGGAGAGGGAAGCATTAAAGAGCTAGGTTTACTGTGGGTTTATGGTGGGAGCTAATAGGTTCAGGATATTCGCTGGACATGGGTCGGTAGGAGAGCCAAACTTAATGCTTTGGAGAAGGGTCAGTGACTCTTCAAGCCGAAACTCAGGGAAAGTTAGTAAAGATGGAGGATCCAAGAGGTGAAATTTGCTATTAGAACTAAGGTAGATCAGTTCTTCCTCTGAGATGTTAGTAAAGGCTTGTTGGATCACAGAGATCTTTTTGTGGAAGAATTGAGCTATTTGCTTAGACCATTCTTCCGCGCATGGCCCTTCCTTTGTGCTGGCTTTCGGGGCGGTAAAGGATTTAACTATGCTAAAGATTTCCTTACTCTTATTTAGGCATTTTCTATCTTGGTTTGAAAGAAGTTTTTCTTGGCTGCCTTCACGAGAATGTAATGAGCTTTTAAGGTGTCTTTATACAGCTTCCTATTCTCAGGTAGATAGGATTTACGCCATTTCCGTTCCGTTTTTTTACAATTTCTTTTGCTAGATCTGAGGGAATCGTTAAAGCATGGAGCTGGTGGGGCCAACCTCTTTGAGGAGCGGGAAACAACCGGTACAGCTGCACCAATGTTGGTTCAGAGCCATGAATCTATTGAGAGGGTGTCCAAGTCGGGGCAGCCAGACAGCTCCGGTGAGGAACGACCAAGGGCATCTGCTAACATCAGGATGGATATTTTATGGAACGTTCTGTAATTAGGGACCCTCTGCCCTGCGTTAGCCCGAGGGGGCTGTGTCAGAGTTGGGAATGATGAATTTTAATAGGAGGTGGTCAGACCAGATAATGGGAAGAGTTAGGCTTACTGATATGTCAAAGTTGTGAAAGATTTGGTCTAGGGTATGGTCCTTCTCCTGGATGGCCGAAAAATAGATGAAAACATGTTGCAGGTCTGCTGCGTCTCCATCAAGGAAATTGTTTGAGGGTATTTTCCATTGTCTATATGTATATTGAAATCTCCCAGAATAAGGCAGTTATTGTACATTAAGTCCAGGGAGGTGGTGGCTGTATTAAGCGTGGTACTAAAATTTCCATTTGCACAGGGAGGTCTGTAAATCAGAAAACTAGCAATGCTATGATGGGGAAATAAGGTACAGCGGAAGCCTAAGGACTCTGCGCCCTCGAAGTTTTCCATCGGGATGGGAGAGCAGTCTAGTTCCTGATTGTAAATTATTATGACACCACCCCCCCTTCCCACTCGGTCGGTCCCTCCTAAGGATTTTATAATTCATAGTGATTGCCGAGGTGATAGTAGGGTTGGAGGCTTCAGACAGCCATGTCTCAGTAAGAAATGAAACATCAGGCTGTTCGTCTAAAAGTAGGTCATAAATGTGTGGTTCATGCTTTTGCATAGAGTGACAATTTAAATGGGTGGCCTTTAAGTCCTCTGTTTTCTTATTGTTTTTACACTTAGTGTTGCGTGGGAGGTTCTTGGGTGCGAGTTTCCTGTGCTGGAGGAGAGACCAGTTGCACTTATTGCATCGAAAGTCTTCCTCCAAGCTCGGATCAGCAGCTGTACACTGACATAATGGTAGCCGCATAAGGCTAAGCAGTATTTCCCTATTGTAATATAGTGGAAGAAGCTCACCGGAGGGGAGCTGGGCAGCATGGCTGACGCCGGACGCTCACGGGACACTGACGGGAGCAGACAGGCTTGCCTTTGGCGCGCCAGAAGCGCAGCCGCTGGTCGCGTCCGTTTGCATCGGGAATATGTAGGCTAATGCCTATGATGCAAACTGGATCGCTAACGCAGCTGAGGAAGTGGAAACTGCGTGGCTGATAGTAGCCCCAGCCCTCCACACAATCGGTGTATCAGCCGCGGCGGACCAGGACTGGAGGAAAAGTGAGATGCGAATCGAAGCAGCTAAGGAGGTGTAGGCAAACAGAATAAAGTAAAGTGCAAGTGCGCATAGGTGGGAGAAATTGTTAATTCTCAGACTCCACGAACTGTTGGTGCGGTAGCTACTCGAACCTTTCCCCAAAGTGGCTGGACTCTTGGCAGTTGTTTCTTTTGTGTGACGACTGCTCTTTCCCCCCTCACTTCTCCCCTGCCCCTGATCTCCCTCTTGCCCCCTCTCCCTTGTCCTCCCTAGAATATCGGATGCGAATGTCACCTAGCACACTTTACCAAGATATAATAAGGTTTCATCACAACGGCAACTGTTTTGTTGTTTTGAGTTCGGTTTCAAGGGGTGGATTGGAGTGGGTGTGTTAAAATGGGTATCAGACATAATACCCTTCAGGCATTCACCACATAAGTTCATTACCCAATGGAAATAAACTTGACTCCTTCTGGGGTTTGAATATGGATACTATGTAAAGTTTCAACATATGCAATCATCAACATCAGATTATGCACTGTCACAGCTGTACCTCGGACATCACTTCTTATCTAATTAGTAATTTCCACCTGTTTAAATATGCAATTATCCATGTAATGTTTTATCTGAAATGCCTAATAAAATTTGTGTTAAAAAAATGGTAGGAGAAATTGTTAAAAACTACAGAGTAATTCAGCCACACGTATACTATTTAAAAAGTATTAAAAATGTAGTAGCAGGGCAGGAAACACTAAATCCTACCGCAGTCAGCTGCGCGCATCCGTTTACATCGGGAATATATAGGCTAATGCCTATGATGTGAACTGGATCGCTAACGCAGCTGAGGAAGCGGAAACGGCATGGAAAACAGGAGCACAAATTGGACCATAAATTCAAAGCTGTTCTGAACAGGTGCCCCCAAAATATTTTTGGCCCAGGGCCCCCAAAATCCTTAAGATGTCCCTGGAAAGCGCCTCATAGTCATAATTATGGCCAAGGAGCGATACAGATACTGACAATACAGCAATTTTCGAAGCACTCCCACAAGCGATAGGAAATATTACTCATGTTATCACCTTTGTGGGGTCGAAAAACTCCATTGATTTAAATGTAACTTACCTATCTCTGCATTGGACCTAAACATACTGAGCCATATTAGTACCAAGCAGAACTCTTGCTGATTTCACCACCTGCTTCTTACTGGTCACAAAGACATGTGGGAAGCCAGTTCCATCCAGGGGGCACAAAAGCATTGTGTCATTTGCCAGAAGTGATACAATATGACATCTTTAAGGGCTTCATTTCTGTCTACCTAACACACAAGTTCAAACCATAATTGAACATGGTGTGTAGCTTGATCCTTTTGAAAGCAATTGCACTGTATCACAACATGAGTTGTCAACTCACTGCAACAATATGAGCTTGAAACATATTACTGGTTTAGCACACTGTGTTAAGATACTTTCAAAACACCTATCAAAAGACCTGCATACCCTCAACATTTTGATGTTCTATCACATACTGATGCAACTCTATGTGCAATGTTAGAGGAACAGAATATAAGAGAACTGCATATATAACAACAACATATAATGTTTAGGTCTCCTTTACACAGTGACTTTAGCTGACTGGGTTCTAGAACAATACTTAAAGGGGGCCTTGTTCCACCCCATTCCTCTTCATTGGTTGCCTTTCTTGGCAATCTCATTTACTTGGTTCTTAATTTCTTTCTTTTATTGTGTTTGTTCCTCCCCTATGTCATAGCTTCTATACCATCCTTTTGAAGGCTTGTATCCTTCAACTGCTTACATTCAGGAAAGTACGTTTTTATTTTAATTTCAGCACTCCATCGGAGTGTGCTCTTGTGTGCTACATTCGCCTCAAATCACTTGCTGTCTATGTTGCTCTCCACTCCAACGGCCATGCCTGTTCGGTGCATTACCCATCCCTCCCTGTGTGGCTTTTTTAAACTTTATTTTTCACCTGCTAATTCCAACTTCTCCACTGCTTCTCCCACCCATATTCCTGGTTGCTGTACCACATAAGCAAACATTGGCAAAGTCCAAAGGTGAGGGTGATGCCATTGAAAAGAAAGACCTATTGGCTTTTCCAATGCTTGTTTTAATAGTGGGTCTTTTGGAAATCACAGAGATTGGCCTTATTAGACAATGTTGCAGCAGATCTCCAAATTTCGCAGCCGGAGAGTCTGGTCTATTTACAGCAATATCAGCCCTATATACAACAACAGCTAATACTTATATTTTTGAATCTCTGCTGCCTTTTGATTGGACCTCTCTACTGCCTTTTTTGTTTGGACCTCTCTGCTGCCTTTTTTATTGGACCTCTTAGTTCATTTTTTTTGGAACTCACTGCTGTCTTTGATACGGTTGGTTATTCCACTCTTAGAAACAGATAGGCTACAGCTGGACTAGGGAACCTCTCCCTTGAATGTTTTTCATTGTTCCTCTCTGGTTTGTGTCACTCACCCATCAGCACCTACTCAGATCTGGTGGAAAGCCCCCCAAAGGGGATTTTCATTATATGTAAATTGAGACTTGTATAGCGCACTACTCACCCGCAAGGGTCTCAAGGCGCTTGTACGAATACCGCTGTGGAACGGATGTATGTCGTTACAACGCACACTTTTACAACGCATGCACTTACAACGCATTTTTTACAACGCAAAATCCATTACAACGCCTTCCATTACAACGCATGACACTACAATGCATTTTTAAAAACTACCTTTACAACGCATTCCATTACAACGCATACTATCTTTACAACGCATACCATTACAACGCATAATATTAAATTGCATTTAAGGTAAGTATTAGATAGTATAGGGGTAAAAATTACTTTTCTTACTCCAGGGGGTGCAACAGTAGGGTAAGTGTTGGATAGTATAGGGGTAAAAATTACTATTCTAACTCCAGGGGGTGCAACAGTAGGGAAAGTGTTGGATAGTATAGGGGTAAAAATTACTATTCTAACTCCAGGGGGTGCAACAGTAGGGTAAGTGTTGGATAGTATAGGGGTAACAATTACTATTCTAACTCCAGGGGGTGCAACAGTAGGGTAAGTGTTGGATAGTATAGGGGTAAAAATGTCTATTCTAACTCCAGGGGGTGCAACAGTAGGGTAAGTGTTGGATAGTATAGGGGTAAAAATTACTATTCTAACTCCAGGGGGTGCAACAGTAGGGTAAGTGTTGGACAGTATAGGGGTAAAAATTACTATTCTAACTCCAGGGGGTGCAACAGTAGGGTAAGTGTTGGACAGTATAGGGGTAAAAATTACTATTCTAACTCCAGGGGGTGCAACAGTAGGGTAAGTGTTGGATAGTATAGGGGTAAAAATTACTATTCTAACTCCAGGGGGTGCAACAGTAGGGTAAGTGTTGGATAGTATAGGGGTAAAAATTACTATTCTAACTCCAGGGGGTGCAACAGTAGGGTAAGTGTTGGATAGTATAGGGGTAAAAATTACTATTCTAACTCCAGGGGGTGCAACAGTAGGGTAAGTGTTGGATAGTGTAGTGTAATATAATGCGTTGTAATGGTATGCGTTGTAAAGGTAGTATGCGTTGTAATGGAATGCGTTGTAAAGGTAGTTTTTAAAAATGCGTTGTAGTGTCATGCGTTGTAATGGAAGGCGTTGTAATGGATTTTGCGTTGTAAAAAATGCATTGTAAGTGTAGTGCGTTGTAAAAGTTGCATTGTAAAGGTTGTTCCCCCTGTGGAACCCATCCTGGCTTTCCCTGTGAGGTGTCCACTCCTGGGCACCCCCAAGGTGGAGGCCAGGCATCCTTAGCGTTGTGGGGGCCGTTGTGGAGATTAAGCAAGCTATTGCCCAGAATTGCAGAGTGTGACTCCATGATTGGAATAGGCACCAAGGCGAGAATTATCAGGTCAGTGGAATTTTGAGCCCAAGACCCGCCGAGACGGGGAATTGAACCCTGGTCCCGGGCCAGACCTCTGCATCAGGGTCTGCGGCTCTAACCATTGAGCCACACTTCTCCACTGCTGTTCCAGGCCGTGATTCTTGCCAATCTTGAACCCAAGGTTCTTACCTAGGTTTAATGGACCAAAGGATGGGTGATCCAGGGAAGATGGCAAATGCCTAATCTGCTTCTCCAGAAATTAGCATTCTAGAGATGGCCTAGGGCACAGATTAATATGTCAGTTTTGCCAGCATTAAGTTTTGGAATATTCTTGCTCACACAAGATTGTATGGCCAAGATGAAAATAGAAAATGTCCTTATTCTCCTCACAGGTGATCAAATCTATGGATTGTTTGTATTTCATCTGTACAGGACATAAATTCTATACCACAAGATCTAATAATATTAAGAGGATTCAAGTATATGTCAAGCAGCATAGGTGATCGCATAATTATGGCTTGCCCAAAGTTTCATTAGTTGCCAGTTTAAAGAAGAATTGAATTGAAATCCCTGCATCTTGTTTCATCATATCTAATATGACATATAAAGATAAAAGGACCGACCCATATATCTAGACCAGTACGCGGGTCGGAAATCTAGAGCAAACACAGTACTCTGTGGGTTAAACTTTACTTAAGATCTACTAACTCATTAACAATATTCTGTTATGGTTCCTGAACACGGCACAGTTCAATTAGCAAATGCAGGGTATTATTACATCAACATAGAAAAGCACGTCCAAAAGTAGTATATGCGGCGCAAAGTGCAAAATATTTCTCAGTGTGTAATACCTATTCACATGTATGCATAGATATATACCCTAGTACCCCATAGTAATTTTAAAATGTTTTATCCTTTTTATGAATTTGTGATGTCTTGAAGTACCAATCCATGGTCTTGAATGTGTACATATATTGTGTTTTATGGAGTTTTGTATCGTATGTATGTACTGTGCTTTTATGACTTGACGTTGAATAAAACTTGTTGGATTGGATATATACATCTAAACAGCACAGGGTATTCACCCATTACAACCCACAATATCAACATGAGTCCATTGTGATCTTGACTCAGGTGGAAATGATAATTGTGTGGAAATGTCAACGTTTCGACCCTAACGAAATTAACCCTCAGGTCTCTTCAGGACAGCGCAGTTTGTCTAGAATCCTCGACTCAAAGAAAACTTCCAGGCATTCTAACATATCCTGAAGACGAATGAGCCAGACATGGTGTACTTCTGTGCTGGTAGACGTGTAATGGTGAGAGAGCCCTTTTTTGAAGGTGTGATGATCTACATCGTGACTCATGTACGGAGTCATGTATATTGGCATCAAGGATGTTGTTCTATGTTTATGTAATAATACACTGCATTTGAAAATAGATCTGGGCTGTATCAATCATTCAGTGATATACTACTGGACCCATAAGAGATTTCGGATGTTGGGCTTGTAGGTCCTCGTGCCAGCTCCCCCGTGAAAGTTCTCCTGTGCAGCTTGCCCACAGGCCACTATCCTCTGCTGCCTGTCTACCTGCTGCCCTCTGTTTGTGCCTCCTTTGCTGGGTTCTTGCTCTGTTTTGCCTTTTCTGCTAATTTTTCTGCCCTCTATTTTGCCTTTTCTGCTCGTTTTTCTGCCCTTTGTTTTGCCTTTCCTGCTCATTTTCCTACCCTTCGTTTTGCCTTTTTCTGCTCGTTTCTTCCCTCTTACTACCGTTTCCCTCAACCCGCTGTTTCCCTCCACCCGCCACCCACTGCCCCGCCCTCCCCCCAGGACCTACTTAATGAAGGCTGCAGCGTGACCCCATTGAGCAGTTCCTCGCACCAGTTCTCCTTGAGACAGTTGTCCTGTCCAGCTTACCTGCATCCCGCTACCCTCTGCTGTGTTTCTACCTGCTGCCTTCTGTTTGTACCTCTTCTGCTCGTTTCTTGCTTTGTTTTGCTTTTTCTGCCCTCTATTTTGCCCTCTACTGGTCTGTTTTGCCATTTTTATTAATGTTTATGTTTGGTTGTTTTATAAAGCATGTTGCTGCCCAGGGGATACCCAGCGATGGCAGAGAGAGATGCTGGCAATGGTACAAATTTGGTAATCATCATGGGAACAACCATGCCTTGAGTTTTTTTCTGAAGCTGAGTTCTTCTTCCAGCAATCTCAGATCCCTGACCATGGTATTCCCCAACTTCGGGGCCAAGAATGAGAATGAGAAAGATCTACCTCCCCATCTTGATCTCTTGATCCTCAGTGTCGTTATGAGGCGGTCTTGGAATGACCTGAGGTACCTCTTTGGTACATACGATGAAATGAGTTCCCTGAGAATGGCTGGACCCCTGCCATTCATTTTCTTTGTGAGCCAGGCAAAGGGATTTAAATGTAATCCTGGCTTCGATGGGCAGCCAGTGAAGCTGTTTCAGGGAGGTCTTTATTGATTTCTGTCTTGGAATTTTTAAGAGTAGCCTGGCCACCGCATTCTACACCACCTGCAGTCTGTTACTAATATAGTTTGGTGAACCCAGATACAGGGAGTTGCCATAATCAAGACATGAAACCATGAGGGCCTAGATCACTGTGCCTGTTGTGGGATAAGTCCTATGATCTTACGGATCATTCGGAGTATGCCAAAGCAGGTTGCTGCTAGTTTTTTTGCTTGGATTTCCATCGAAAGTGTGTTATCCAGCCACATGCCCAGATTCTTTATTGAGGATTTGGGGACGGGAGGAATTCCCCAATCCTCTGGCCAGCTAATCGTAGTCCTAAGGCCAGTAAATATTTCCCAGGATCAGTAGATCAAGTTTGTCGCCATTTAATTTTAGGCAAAAGTTGGCCATCCAAATAGCCACCTTTTCCAAGCAGGGTACAAATTGGAGGTGATTTGAGTTCGGCCCCTCCGCCACAATACCATCAGCTGTGTGTCATCCGCATAGGACACGATCGACAGCCCAAACTCCCGAACAATGTTCGCCAATGGGTACATATATACGTTAAACAATGTGGGGCTGAGAGACGAGCCATGTGGGACTCCGCATGAGACTGGCATTGCATTCCATGATCTGAAATGTTCTATCACTCAAAAAAGAGGTGAGCCAATGGAGGGCTTTGTCCTGGATGTCAACCTCCCTCAACCTATGAGCCAGGGTAAATTGGTCCACGGTGTCAAAAGCTGCACTTACATCCAGATTAAACGAGGAAAACACAGGTTCCTGTGGACACTTAATGATTAATATTAATATATATATATCAGCACAATCGCAATAGAGTGGAGATACATAGATGTCAGAGAAAAAATGACATGTAACACAGAATGTGTAGAGAAACAAGGTATTTTTTATGATCAATTCACATATGTTAAGGATTTCAGTGTGAAGTGTCCCAAGTGAAAAAGTAAAACCTATCAAAATGGATTGTGACTTTTTGTGACATAAAAACAAGGTTTCAATATTTTTGCAGAAACGACTATTCAATGGGTGCACAGTAAATGATAACAGCCTCCTAATATAATAATAGGAACTGAGAATTGGTTTGCTTCAAGTTGTCGACGGAGTTTCGACCCCGCTAACAGTGTGGGGACTCATTAGGACCTATCAATGTAGGAACACCTGAAAGAGGATAATCAATGTGTAAATGGGAAGCAATGCGAGCGAAGGACAGACTCTACCAGAATTTCACAACACAAATCTGTGTCATACCTGTGGATGACTGACAGTTATTGTGGTGAGCCCCTGTGGGAGTGAAGGGTAGCAAAGGATACTCACATAGGGCCCAGCCGGGCACTGTATAGGTAAAGGGTAAAAGGATTATTTACAATAGGCTTGTATATACCAGGGGTGTACCAAGTAACAACACAGGGGCGTGTATCACTTACCCTATGGAGGAGAGGGTACTGGCAATCAGTAATATCCGATGGTATGCTGGTTCTTATAATTTTAAATTAATACTTCTATAGTAATCAGTCATCAAGTGCAACTTATTTTTATCAGTGCTTGATATGCCCCAAATATCTTCATATATTAATTAATTTCATAATGTGTCCTACATATCTGCTACATACCAGTCTTTTATAATTTGTGTCCTAGGTACCCAAATATGTTGTTTAATCCCATTGTGTACCTGGGCACCCAAATCCAGATGTTAGCCAATGCAAAAAATCCTCCATTGATTAGTCAATGACGTGAGCTGCCCCATATGTCCACTCATTTTCTTATTAATGATATGATTTACATCAAGTACTGCCCTATTCATCAGCGAATGTCCTGATATACCCCAGTCAATCCTCATATGCCAGTCCATGCCATAATGTACCATATCATCCTCATGTCAATGCTATGATGTGTCTCATGTGCCTCCTTATAGGCCAGTCAACACTATGATGGAAAAAAATCCCATAAACCATGATGTTCCCCAAGAATCTACAATATATGCAATGGTTTGGCATACTCTAGACACCTTCCTATCTGCCACTCTATGCCATTATGTTTCCCAGGTATCCCCATATTCGATGTTTTGATATGATCCAGAATCTCCCTAAATACTAACCATTAACATAGTGGCTCATGATTATCACCTCATATGCCAATCAATTGCTAAATATCACTGGGAACGAGTGAACACATTACAAATCAATAAACAGACACACACAGGCATGCATGTACAGATATGCTCCTAAAAGTGTGCACAAACACACCTATAAGGGTGTATGCCCCTCCTTTGCTGTGCTGATGACAGACTTGCCATATTTCGAATAATTTACAGAAAGAAATTATATGGGGAACAACTAGGGATGGAGCCTTAGTGGGCGCAGGGCCTTGAAGTGTGGGTGTAGATTTGGACCCTGGACAGTCGCACATACCTCAGTGTGACTGGCGATCTTTATCATTTGACCATGTAATGAGTGCTGGCAGCACTCTGTGAGTTGGCTGGTCTGCAATAAGTGTGGAGGGTGAGATGTCACTAACACGAGTCAACATAGAGACCCATGAGACTAAGCCAGCAGGGATGCCGGCACTGGCATTGCGGAGCATCTATATAGGTACACTATGGCTCACACAGTAAGTTGCAATTAGCTGCAGGGGAGTCAGGCATAGTTCAGCAATGAGAGGAGTAGATATAGGCCAGTAAGTGGAGATGGCTTTTCTTGCATAGCTAATACAACTCTTCCGTTCCTTCTATGCACACTGGGAGTGTGGATGGATGGTAATACCTATGCCCTCCATCCAGATCTGTACAGTGTGCAAAAGAGTCAGTAACTGATCCAATGACTTGAACTCAGTTGCAGTCATCAGCTTACTGTAGTGTTATGTGAGTTAGCAATGACAGAACCCTTTTGGCTCCTGATGAACTCTGTAGAATAGTGATGTGAGTGTTAGAGTGTAGTGAAGTGAATACAGGTTTAGAATGTTGAGTTCACTGTTACACGCAAAAAAATAAATGTGTGCAATATCAAGCTCCATGTGTGGCGTAGTCATTGTCGGGTACCCAGGCTGGGAAGGACACTACAACTGTCGATGAGGTAGGGGATGAGTAACCCGAAGATCGACAGTGCTCTCCTAGAGAGTTTGCTGTGGTCCAGAAAACTGCTCGTGTGTGCCACGTGTGCCTCAGTCAAAGTGCAGAATCAACGTTTGGCATATGTAGAGTTAAAGTACAACTCCAGCCAGTGTGAGGCATTTGAAGATAATGAAAGCTTCACTCTGAAGTCTACAGATTGTTGGCCAAGAACCTGCTGGTAAGGCCTTAAAGAGAAGTACCACTATACTACGCAACCTAAAGCTATAAATCATAAGGAGTGATAACGTTAAAGGCGGATACAACCAGGTTTTGAAAGAGCAGCAATTAGAGACAGCAAATTGCAAGATAGCGCTACGATCCGAAGCGCTGTGAGGCAGAAATCAACCTGGTGTAGGACAGTACAAATAGACGCCTAAAAGCAAGATGATTCAGATGCAAGAAACGATCATCTGCTTACCAGAATCAATTAAAGAGAGTCATCATACCACAGTGTTGGGGGAAGTGGCCCCAGAAGAAGTCCCCTGGGTTGTGCTTACATAGCCGTCCATGCACGAAGCAACACAGCACCAAAGCTGTTGGGTGGTGGCTCAGAACAACTCCAAAGGTCTCAAGAAAAGTGAAGGGCTTCAATGCTGACCAAGAGGGACATCAGGGTTCCCCAGACTGTCCGAGATGGCCCAGAGGCCAGTAAAGCTTAGGGCCTTAGAGATGGCATAGAGGAAGCGGGTCCTAGTGACAGCAGATAGTGTCAGAGAGAACTCCACTCTCAATGTCAGCTAATCTCATAAATGGTTGCTTTTCGACTTGGCCCTTTTTGGCTAAAGTTCCCTAAACCTTTTGCCTTCCCCCTAGACCTTTTTTCTGACATGGTGTTGCCAACTTAGATGCTTTGGGCACTTTGCCACTGCTGATCAGTGTCGAAGTGCATGTGCTTCCTGTATAAAGTTTTATGGTAAGTGGTTGTCCATAACTGGTATGTTTGCCTTACTAGTAAAGTCCCTAGTAAAGTGCACTATGTGTGCCAGGGCTGGTAATGCAAATGCTACTAGTGGGCCTGCAGCACTAATTGAGCCACCCACACAAGTAGCCCTAAAGAGAAACCTCAGGCCTGCCACTGCAGTGCCTGCGTGCAATTTGCTAACTGCCATGTTGTCCTGACATGTGCACCAACTTGCCAGGCCTTACCTTCCCTTTTTATGCACATCAGGCACCCCTATGGTAGGCGCAAAGTACCCCCCTGGGCAGGGTGCAGAGTATGTGAAAGGTAGGACATTTACTCAGGTGTGTACCATGTCCTGACAGTGGAATACTCTCCATTTTGTTTTTCACTGTTGCAAGGCCATCTTGCCTACAGGACAGAATAGGGGAGGCTGTGAAATATATTTCCAGCCTATCTACCCATAGGCTTAAGATGCAAAGCTGGAGTTTAGTGTGCCTGAACTCACAATTTAATAACACATCTTTTTGTGAATGTGGTTTTTGAATTGTGTGTTTAGAAACCACGCTTTTAGAAGTGGCTGCTTTTTTGTCCTAACAATTCTGTGTGTCTCTGCCTGGTTGTGGATTGACTGTCTGGATTTGAAAGTGTTAGGATCTGAGGAATGTCTTGACCCAGGGGAGGAGTAGGTGAGAGCCACAGGCTGACATGCATCTGGAGTGTAGGGGGAGGAGTAGCCCCTGGAGGTGAAGAGGCCTGGGCTGCTGCCATAAAACAATGGCTCCATCTCCTGCTGAGTGATTGGAGTCCCAGACACCCACTATCAAAGGAAGAAGGTGTCACTGGCAGGGAGACACCCAGAACTGGTTTGGACAGGGGTCAGTGACCCCTGAACACAAAGACTTCAAAGACATTGAGGGGTATACCTATGACAGTGAAACCCCTGGACTTTGGACTGTTCAAGACTGGTCAAGAGGAACCTCTGCCAAGGAAGAACAGCTGAAGAGACTAAAGAGAAGGACTGACCCTTGCTGTGTGTTCTGGGGCTGGCCTGCAGTTTGCTGATTTAACCAAGGAGAGGCTAAGGGGCTTTGCTGTGTGCTGTGTCTCCCTGCTTCAAAGGACTTTGCTGTGTGCTGTGTCCCGAAGTAACGTGTCTCCAAGGGCCCGAGGAGAGCTGGCTCCCTGTTGTGGAAACTCAGGAACATAAAAGTTTCCAAGTGTGTCTCAGCAACACTGTGTGCATGTGCGTCGTGCAGCCTGAGACCTTCGTGAGGATTGCCCTGTGATCCTGGGCACCTGGAGTCCAAGTGTGTCTCAGCGAAGTTGTGTGCGTGTGCTTCGTGCAGCCTGAGACCTTCGTAAGGATTGCCCTGTGATCATGTGCACCCGCAGTCCATGTGAGTCTCAGCGACGCTGTGTGTGTGTGCTTCGTGCAGCCTGAGACTTTGTAAGGATTGCCCTGTGATCGTGTCACCCGAAGTTCAAGTGAGTCTCAGCAACGCTGTGTGCGTGTGCCCTGTTGCAGCCTGAGACCTCCGTGAGGATTGCCCCATGACTGTGTCGTGTTCTCTGCTTCGATCAGCAGAGTGACCAGAAGTGCATTGCCATCGGCCTGGACCGGCATCTCCAGAGGAGCTGTGAGAAGTCACCGCTGCCGGCCCGAGCCTGCCTTTGCCAAAGAGAGACCTCGAGGGAGGAGAGGAGAGTGAGATCGAACCCCCCAGGTAACGCTCAGCGAGCGTGCATGTGTTGCCGCCTGGGGCGGGGTGTGGGCTACGAGAGAAACGCACTCGGCCTTTCCCATCTTTGCAGCGCGAGCCTCCGCTCAAGTCCGTATCGCGGCCCGTACGTGCCGAGGAGTGGCAGTACCGGGCCGGAGTGTGGAACTGCACCTTGTTTTCCATCATAACAGTGTTGGGGGCATGTTTTGGCAGTAGCTGGCCGCGAGTCAATAAGAGTGGCATAGAGACCGAATAGAGCACCGCAATCGGTGCCGAATTACATTATTTTTGCATTACGAACTGCCTGATTGTTGCATTACAAAGTGCCTTATTTTTGCATTAAGAACTGCCTGATTGTTGCATTACGAATTCCATTATTTTTGCATTACAGACTGCGGGCCGATTCACAGAACTAACTTAAGACAAAATCCTAAACTTACTACTTTTGGTATTCACAGATGTTAGGATTTTGTCTTAAGTTTGTCTTAAGACAAACTTAAGACAGACTTAAGACAAACTTAAGACAAAATCCTAACTTAAGTCTGTCTTAAGTCTGTCTTAAGTCCTTCTTAAGTTTGTCTTAAGTCTGTCTTAAGTCTGTCTTAAATCTGTCTTAAGTTTGTCTTAAGACAAAATCCTAACTTCTGTGAATACCAAAAGTAGTAAGTTTAGGATTTTGTCTTAAGTTAGTTTCGTGAATCGGGCCCTGCCTGATTATTGCATTACGAACTGCCTGAATGGTGCATTACGAATTGCCTGATTCTTGCATTATGAATTGCGTAGCATTGCATTAGGACTGCATTAACTGATCGCAAATGGCTCATTAATACTGCAAGAACCTATAAGTGTTTGTAGGCCTAATAACCTGCAAGGCGAAATATTACAAACACGCATATGTTGGATTTTGATCGTGTGGTTTCCATTTGTGGTGTTATCACTGTGTTACTGTGAGCGTAGATGCAAATACTTTACACATTTGCCTTGGAGATAAGCCTTGCTGCTCGTGCCAAGCTAACGAGGGGGTGAGCAGGGGCTATCTGAGAAGGTGTCCTTCCTTTACCTGACTTAGAAGCAAGGGTCCCTATTTGGACTAAGGTACCTACATCAGCCAATTTGAGACCCCCAGGTATAATAGTTGCAATGCAGTTGCCTTCCTGAAACCACCATCACAGTTCGCTACCGCCAAAAAGCAGAATATTGGAGACAGATGGACTACTTGGATAGAGACATCTGATGATTTCATTGATGCACTAAAAGAAACAGATAACAAGAAGATTATCAAATATCTTAAGAATCTTTCTGGTGGAGGTGTAAAGGAAGTAATAAAGAAAATGCAGCTAGCTGACGAAGTTACATACTGTCAAATTAATGAAGCCTTAAATCTCAAATTCAATCCAATGGCGAATGTAGATTGCAAAAGGTACATTTTCAGTCAAGGTCACCAAAAAGTTGGTTAAACCCTTGACAAATTTGTTGAGAGACTGGATAATCTCATCAAACACTGTAAGTTCAATGAATTTAATGATGAGGAAGCAATACGTCTCAGAGTTATTGATGGATGCCTGGCAGATTCATTCAGACGATGAATGCTGAGAGAAACTCTTAGTCTGGAGCAAGTTCTCATGGCTACCTGAACTGAAGAGAGTGCCGATAGACAAGCTGAATGATTACTCGAACATGATATCATTGAGCATTCCATTGATCATACGGCATGGGCTTCTCCCATAGTGGTATTACCCAAAAAGGACAGTGAAGGAGCTGTACACATCTGTGTTGATATATGTCAAGCGAACAAGGCAAATGGTGATTGTCGATGAATACTTCTGTTTTCCATTGACAGAAGATCTCTCATCCATCACTCAAGAAAGAGTCATTGAGAGATTAGAAAACATTTTTGTGACATACGGTGTTCCTGCGATCTTAAAATCTGACTAAGGACTACATTTCAACAGTCGAGAAAAACAGAAACTTTCTCAGTCATCCAAATATAAAGCATCAGAAGAGCACACCAATGGCCTTGTCAAACGCTTTATGAGTACTCCTAAAAAACCTGTTCAGTATGTTATATTGGAAAAGCTCAACCTTAAAACTGTCTTAAATTCTATGCTTTGAGCTCACAGCTCGAGTCCTCACTCACCCACAGGGAGAGCCATGATTACCAAGTTACCTCAATGGACCAACAAAAGATTAAGTACTGAGGAAGAAACCTGTATAAAAGACTTAGATCATAAAAAGGAAAATGAAGACCTATGCAGAAAAGCGCTGACATGCAAAAGACGTTACGTTCACTAAAGGAGATTGAGTGCTTCTCCGTAAGCCTAGGAAACAGAATTCTGATGCTCCCTTCGATGCTGAGCCATTTCAAGCTGTGACCAGCAAAGGTCACATGGTGTCTGCCCAACACCCTGGGAAATCCATTACGCAAGATTCCTATCATTTCCGACATGTGGTTCATCGCTCGTCAAGCACTGATGTCAATGTAGAGACTGGGTCTGAAAGGACAATTGAAAACCCCGTAACTGCTGTTGTTCCTACATCATCAACGCAGATCACAGATAATTTTACTGCCTGTCCCCAGTTTCCTAAGACACAATCAGGACATGTGAACAGAGCACAGTGAAGACTCATTGATGAGCTATTATTGTGTATATATTTGTTTAAAAAAACCTGTATTTAACAGAGGGGGAGATGTAGTGTTGTGTGAGTTAGTGAAAGATAAATTCATCCTTTGGTATCTATACACTTGCTTCTACATGCATAATTATAACAATTCCCATAACACTCAAACCTTTTGTTAAAAAGATCATTATAGCCTCAACAGTAAACAAAAAAGATCTGTCAAAGTAGAAATTAGTACAACGTTTTTATTAAAAAGTGTACACAATAATTTTATCCAAATCTCAGTATGTATCTGTACTAATAATACACATCAACTTTAAAAACCTGAATCATACACAAAAAGGTGCGCAATTTCTACCCTTGTGCTAATGAAGGAAGCAAACATAAAGACATAAAGTGATTTCGAGAGAATTAAAGACAATACACTTTGTCATTGATTCAAACACATTCGTCCAATAGAAGACTTATGTTGGCTAGGACCCGATACGTCCACTCTTGTGAGGTATCTGTGGTTCCAGTCAAACAAAACCAATTGTGTAGTTGAAGTGTCGACGCGTCTTGATGGAATTACTATTATTGAACCATCTTTCTCAAGACAAAAATATTTTACTCTCGATGTACACCGTCCTTAATTGTTATACCAATCGAAGACTTTGAATACCATCAGTCTTTCTTCTTAGTCGGGTGGTTATAATATTTTGTAAGACAACCCCTATCCAATTTAGGGTCCTTTGCGAGCACTCTCTAGGGTTGTGCAGTTGCGGCCGATACCCTATTATTTAAAGCTTGCCGTCTTCTGCACTTGATCGCGGTCTTGAAGAGTTACCGCTATGTATTGCGGCTATGTGTATCAGTGCCCTTGTAAGAAGGTCCAAATAGAGTAAACTTGCGAAACTCCAAGTAAAAGATTAAAAGTAGATTTATTCAGGAGTAGAGATACCCACGACTGCTCCAGCGAAAGAACTGATAAAGTATGACATAGGCAAGTACAGGAATTTGGATCTCTGGAGGCAGAGAAACTAGGAATTCTAACTACATCACAATGCAAAGCAATGCAAAATCATTAATAAGAGGAAGCATACATTTTACAACTTACCACACCCTCCCATCCTATATCAGAGAAAACCTAAAGAAAGAACATTTAGTAATAAATAAAATCACCAGAACGAAAAGGCAAAGTTCTAATGCGAGAACTGGTTCTCAGTTGCTTATAGTCACCAGAAGCATTTGAAAAGTTAAAATTATTGGAAGAGACATTGCAATCAATACAAACAGAGCTATCAGAACTGCTTGTGACATTGTCCCCTCTATCCCGTGAAGAAGATGAGGAAGAAACAACATTGTTTTCACGATTGTTATAAACAGCAGTCAAATCACCTAAATCAAACCAATCTTTATCTGTCTGAGTCTTAAACTTGTTGAGTATGATTAATGCATTACGAATCCACCAACCACAATCTTGTAAAAGAACAGCCACAGGAGCAACTTTTATCATTTTTACAGGTTCCGTGAATTTAGACTGGCCTTTTGTAACTTTAATAGGTTTCTTTATAAGAACTCACTCACCAGGAGACAAAGTGACTCCTTTTACATGTTTTCTTTCGTCATAGTTTCTTTTATAACAGGCTTGCTTGTGTTCCACATGTTTTCTGACTTTATGTAAATCTAAACTGGATGCATAATCAATTTTATCAGTCAACCAGGAAGGATTGAGAGAAGAAAATGGTTTTCTACCTCTGAGTAGTACATAGGGTGAAACATTGGTAGTCGAGTGGGGAGTAGTGGTATAACTCCACACCTTTTGACTGATTTATCTTGACACATCTAACTTGTTAGCAATAGCAGTTTGTACGCCCTCCTTTAACATTTTGTTTGCACGCTCAACTAAACCATTGGATGCTGGACGGTATAAAGGTGCAAGCTTGTGATTGATCATATTTTCACCAAGAAAATTCTCAAACTCATTGGAAACAAAATGGGTACCATTGTCAGTGACAATTTCTTTCGGCAAACCTTCAATCAGAAATACACGCTGCAAAAAGGCAATGACAGAACAAGAATCAGAATTCTTCACAAATGCAAAATAAAAGCCATTTATAGAAATAATCAATTACAACAACTACAAATTTTGTATCACTCCCTAATAAATTGAACGGACCTGAGAAATCCAAGCCCAACTTTTGCCAAGGACCTTTTGGCCACTCAACAGGACATAAGGGAGAAGTAGAAGAATGCCAATGTTTGTCAGAACATAAACACTCTGGACATTTGTCAATATAAGATTTTGCTTGAGTGTCAATACCAGGCCACCAGTAAGTTTCTTTGATCTTACGAACAGTACAAGAAATACCTAAGTGGCCTTGGTGGACAAGAGAAATTATTTTGTCCCTAATACCCTCTGGTGAAACAAACTTATCTTGTCTAACAAGTATATTGTTGACAATAGATAATTCATGAGCCACTTGAGAGAATGACCTGTCTTGCAAGGACATACTGCGATCACAATGCCATCCATGAACCAAGAATCTTTTGACTCTTATTAAGCATAAGTCCTCATTATAGCATTTGATCCATTTCTCTTCAGAAAGTTTCACCTCTTGCATTACATCAGTCATGGAAAAGACGCAATCATAATCATCATTGTCAGACTGATCATTAGCAAGATCATCATCCTCAACAGGTAAACGTGAAAGACAGTCTGCTCTTATGTTTTTACCACCAGGAATGTACTTAATTTCGAAATTAAATTCCTGCAACTTTGCAAGTAGTCTAATTAGCCTGGACGAAGCTTTATTTGATATACTGTCGCCTAACATGTACATGAGTGGTTTGTGATCGGTATATAGTTGAAATTTTGATCCCTAAATATACATCCTAAATTTTTCCACCGCCCATGAGCATGCTAGGGCATCACGCTCGATAGTACTATAATTTAGCTCAGCACCACTTAAAGTTCTGGAAGCAAACGCCACAGTAAATTCTTTCCCATCTATCATTTGACTGAGAACAGCTCCTAAACCCTTAGAACTGGCGTCCACAGTTATAATGCTCATACATCCATGTGTGAAGGGTCTGATAGCCGGGGCCTCAAGAATTAATTTCTTGACAGAGTCAAATGAACCTTGAGTCTCATCAGACCAAACATATTTTGCATTCTTTCTTAATAAGTCCCTCAAAGGTTGTACCATAAAAGCATAGCCTTGCACAAAACGTGCATAATACTCAATTAAACCTAAAAATGCCCTCAAGGAATCTTTGTCAAGAGGCTTAGGTGCATTCTTTATTGCATTGAGAAGAGATAATTTAGGTTTTATGCATTTGTTGGATATGTTGTGACCTCAGTAGTCAACCTGCTGAGTTATGAACTTACATTTATTTTTATTCACAGCCATACCATACTTTTCTAGTTCTGTAACACCTCTGCTAGAGTTTTAGTATGAATTAAGATGTCATCTTGGAATGCCTGGATGCCACTGCAACCAGCAAACATCTGATCCATTAATCGTTGGAACATACTTGCCGCAGACGCTAATCCAAATGGCAAGCGTTTGTACATGTAAACCCCGAATGAGGTCACAAAAGTAGTAAGATGCTGTGACTCTTCCGATAAGGGAATTTGATGATAAGGTGAACGCAAATCAATCGTGGTGCAAAACTTACTGCCACCCAACGTGGCAAGCATCTCTTGGATTCTCGGCAAGGGATGGCAATCAACGATAATGTTACGGTTCAGAACTCTAAGATCAGCACACAGACGAATGTCACCTGAACTCTTGCGAGCAACTACAGCTGCAGAGACCCATTCCGAAGACTCTATGGGAGTAATAATATCTTGAGAACACATTTCTTGAAGGAGTTTCTGTAAATCATCTCGAGCAGAAAGAGGAATAGGCCTACACTTTTGAATAACTGGAATAACATTTTGTTTAAGTTTAATAGTGTGTTTGAAACCTTTGCACAGCCCTACCTTATCAGAAAATACATTTGAGTATTTAGAACAAAGATTCATTAGAGCAGAGTCCGCCTGAGACTCAGGTTGTAATGAATTTAAAGGTTCTTGTACAGTAGCAACAACAGGAAGATCTCCTAAGACAACGGGTACGGCATGACCAGGTCTAAGAATCATGCCAAACTTTGCTTGATCTTGCCAACCAAGAATGTCACGTCCGTTGAGTGCTACATACATTTTAGTGTAAATGAATCGGTCTTTAAATTTGATGTAATCACAAAAATAACCAAACATTACAATGTCATACTCTCCAAACGCTTTTGGATTCACATCAGTAGGTTTAAGAATAGATTTACACCAAAATTTATCAAAAGTTTTTTTGTATAAAATAGTTATTGGAGATCCAGAATCTGCCATAACATTAATTTCGATAGAACCAATTAAGACGTTGCAAATAGACCCTTTACACCTTTTGTTATCACTATGTAAAACATTAATTTCAATTGAAGATAGAAGATTACTCATGTCCTGACTCAGAGTATCTTCATCTACATTGAGGAAATTCACCTTATTTTTTGGTTTAAAAGATTTGCATACTGTATAAAAATGTCCTATTTTCTTACAAGTATTGCATCTTTTACCTTGTGCAGGACAGTTTGCGTAATTTCCTAAATGAAATTTAGATCCACAACGGTAACATGTACCTTTTTTTTCAAAAGGTCAGTATACCTTAGGTTTGCTGGCAATGGCATTTATATCAGCATTGTCAGTTGTATATGCTATAACTTTAGAATTTTCTGAATGTTTGTGAGTATCTTGTGTGATAATCTTAGAAGAGACAACAGATCGCTCAATCCTTTGTGCTAAATCCATTACCTTATCCAGTGATGTATTTTTACAGGTTAAGCTTCTTTCTTGAATCTTTTTGTTAAAACAATTAAATACAAGCTGGTCACCTAATGCAGTATCTAGATAGCTACCAAAATGGCATTTAGAAGCAAGAACACGCAAGGCCGCCAAATAGTCCTCAATTGATTCATCTTGGTCCTGCTTGCGTTTATAAAACATATGTCGCTCAACCATAACAGAAGGTTCATCGACATATTGTTTACCCATTCTAGCAAGAGCCTCAGTAAATACATTCCAAGTTTCATCACCAGAGGGAGCAGGAACCACAGGTAAATTATCAAACACTTCCTGGCCAGCATTACCTAGAATAGTTGAATAAGAGGGCTCTTTTTCTCAAAGCAGAATACTTGGAAGCATCAATAGCTTCCAAGTAATTGTCAAAATTTCTGTACCATTTGGGAGTGATGGGTTTACCAGCATTTTCCAAAAATGGGGGCGGTTGCATTACATTGTTTATTGAAGAAGACATCATAAAATAAATAATAAACCTTAGCAATAAAAGGAAACAATAAATAAGTGCTATAAATGTCGTATAAGTGCAAAATGTAAAAAGTTATAGCTCGCTTGAGGCGGAAAGATCATGCATACACCATAGACACATGTATCGTCGAGTAGTCACTAGATATTTTAGTTAGAATTCTATATACTTAGTCTGGGATGAAACAATAGATACACAGTTGGCATGCGTATCGCCGTAGAATACCTTTGTTTGAGAGTTACGCTTTTAAGAAAAATCCAATCTTCGCTCCGGAGAGAATCACCAGGTTACGAGTGCAGGGTTGCCATGGCGATAAATTCAAGATGGCCGTCAAGACGTGAATAACGTGGTCACGAAAGGACATAGACGCAGTGCTCTGTTTGCGTGTTGTTTCTAGAGTCGCACGGGCACATCAAAGGAGTAGCAGCAAAGTTCCGAGAAAGAAGGACGAACGATGCCGTCCGCTGCCGAATGTCACTTGAAAGATGCCATGCAGCGCGCATAGGAATCCAAGGCTATATTCAACGGAATACAGAAAGGCAACGGCAGAAGCGACAACTCACGTAGATGTAACTTACAGTTGAAGCGAGGATGCCGATTTAAATTACGCCAAGTTAAAGTTGCAGATAACGTAATCTGATCGGTGTATTCTCACAGTGCAAATAGCCAATTCCTTAAGTGCGACTAAGTTTGTTTGTAGTAGAGAAGTAGAGATGATGGCACAGTACCTTGAAAGAAGCATTTAGATGTCTGAATAAAATCCAAAGGTTCCGTATCAAATAGGCATAGAATCCTTTGCGGGGATGCAAAACAGGAAGCGTTAAACGATGCCAAAACAATGTGTAAACTCTAGAAATTCTTGTATTTCCGATGAGCAGGAATCCAATGTGTAAAAATGTAGAAAATACTAGGTCGGTGGGTTTCTAAGGACCAAAAGAATCGTCACCAATAAATGTAAGAAGGTCCAAATAGAGTAAACTTGCGAAACTCCAAGTAAAAGATTAAAAGTAGATTTATTCAGGAGTAGAGATACCCACGACTGCTCCAGCGAAAGAACTGACAAATTAAGACATAGGCAAGTACAGGAATTTGGATCTCTGGAGTCAGAGAAACTAGGAATTCTAATTACATCACAATGCAAAGCAAGGCAACTTCATTAATAAGAGGAAGCATGCATTTTACAACTTACCACAGCCCTTCATCGATTGGGCCTGGGAACGTCTTCGTGTAGACTCCTGCGTGACTCTCTTCACAAACTGTTGTGTTATTTAGCAATGACGGAACCCTTTTGGCTCCGATAGGCTCGGTAGAACTGTGATGTAAGTGTTAGAGCACAGTGAAGTGAATGCAGGCTTAGAATGTTGGGTTCATGGTGACATGCAGATGAATAATGATGTGTAATACCAAGCTCTGCATGTGGCTTAGTCATTGGCAGGTACCCAGGCTTGGGAGGCCGCTATACTTACTAACTGTGGCAGTGGCAGCTGTCAAAAGAGGTAGGGAGATGCTGATGGGACAAACAAAACTGTGGTTAACCTGAAGATTAGCTCTGACCTTTCATAAGGTTCCCACCCTCACCCTTCCCCTGCCAGCTGTCAGCCATAATAGGTTTCAGAGGTGCTGGCAAGAATTTCCCTCCTGTCCCAGATGTGAAGGTTAGAGTGCAGGGCGACCCGTGCTTCCCTTTAGTCAGGGACCCTTTTTAGCACTCCTAGCATGAACAGCCAGCGCTGTGAATATTTAAGCAGCTAATTACTTGTTAATTAAGAGCCTAACAAGCTGAGCAGATGGTTCTGGCAAATCTATCAGGAACACTTTCTCCGGGGAGCTGGGAGATGAGGCAGGAGAGGTGGAGGGAAATAGGGACACAGAATATTAGAAACGGGCAGGAGGAAGGCAGGGAAGCTTTCAGGCAAAGACAAAGGCTAGGTGTACACTAGGTGTAAATCAGAAAGGGGTTTTTCATTCAAATAGTGCAGTAGACAAGGGGCTGTAAACAGGATGAGTACACACACATATTACAAGGAAATTAGACAACAGAGACACAAAATGGCTGCCTGCCTGGTGAAGGTGTGTACACCTGTCTAAGAACTTTAAGCTGGCACAAATTGGAAAAAGCGATGCACCAGAGGTGCACTGCGATGTATTTTAATGTAATCTGCAAATCCTTTCAGTCAAAATTGTTGCATTCTTCATTATTTATAAGTTATTGAGAATCATGCACGAAGGACATGGTGGAATGTCAGCCATGAAGAGAAGAATTAGGGAGGCTTTTTGGTGGCCTGGAATGGACATTCAAATTGAGCGTTATGTTTGTGATTGCATAGCGTGTGCGTGTAGCCAAGACCTATTCTTCCCAGGAAACCACCATTATTTCCTCACCCATGCCTAAGGGTCCTTGGGATAAACTGGCCATCGATATTTGTGGACCCTTTGACACTTTGAACGTGTCTGAGAGATTTGCTATAGTGATGGTTGACTATTTCTCGAAATGGCCGGAAGTTGCTTTTGTTAAGGAAGTCAGGTCCATTAGCGTTATTTTTAGAAGGGAGGGTTGCCTCACCGAGATTGTCACAGACAATGGACCCCAATTCATATGTGAAGAATTTGAAACTTTTCTTATAAGGTGGGGCATTAAACACACTACGACGCCAGTTTATCATCCAAGGGGTAATGGCCTCGAAGAACGCTTCAACAGAGTGTTGGTTGAGTGTATTCAATTAGCATGCAGGAATAGTGAAACTTGGAGGCACCAAGTAAAAGACATGTTGTGGTCATATCGTACCCCTCCCCACTCGGTGACAAAGGAAACACCCTTCTCTTTACTTAAGGGAAGAGTACCGTGTTCTGTGGCAGTACCAGCTTGGATGAACAGAGCTGGTAAATATAATGCCAATTTAAATAAGGTACGGGATAGAGTGGAAAAGTACCAAAAAGCTTATTGTCATCATCATAACAAGAACATTGTGAAGTCTAAACATTGCTTCATGCAAGGAATGTTTGTGAGAGTGTACGTGGGAGACAAAGCAAGAAAAGGTTCTTCAAAATGGTCTTCCCCAAAAAGGGTTGTTCTTGTTAAAGGTAACAGTGTGAAGCTTGCTGATGGTAATTAGTGGAACACCAGAAAAGTGTCACCATGTTCAACAAGACACCAATGCATGTAAAACAGGTCTTTGTCCTGTTAGGATACCTGCTCCTAGTATCAGAACTAATTTGGGATGATCACGTGCTATGCCTAAAAGTACAAAGACTATATATGTACACAATTTGGTCTTGTTTTTTTTAATTTTCTTAAGGGGGGAGATGTGTTGCATTCTTCATTGTTCATCATTATTACTGTGCATTACTTTTGTAAGAGGCTGTGGAACACTGCTGCTCCTTAGCAACCTATCTGCATTGAGTGTTGAGTGGAATGTAGGAGGCAGAGAGTTTGCGGTTGGACTGGAGAGCAGTTGTGTCCCAGGGGTTTGTTTCTATCAACTTAATAAATCTTCTCTAATACAAAAGTATGTGTCCTGACTCTTAAAAAATAATATGTGGCTAAAATTGATATTTTAGGTTTAAGTGGGATTATTCGGGTTTATGTGTTAGATTAAGAACATGATCTGTGATTAGGGTTTTTGGCGGTATTCCTTTTGGCTGAGACATTCTTCTTTAAAGCAAAGGAAAAAGGGATCAATCAAAGCCTGGGTGCCATCTTTCCCCCTTCCAAAGAGCAGAACTGGTATTGGCAATGCCAATAGGTCGGACTTATGGATGAAAGTTCTTTTTGTGTCTTTGATGGGTTTAGACACTCAACAATTCATCATACATTCACTCTATCACTCATCCTTTCACTCTTGCATCCATTCATCCATCAACTGAATGACTCTTTCTTGTATTCACCCTCTTACACAACAACAATAAAACACACAGAAACCCAACCCATATACAAGATAAATTCAAAGAATGCAGGAGGAAAAAAAGAAAATGTGCTGCTGTCTAAACACAGTGGGCATGCGCTTGCAATAACTAAATGAAACATAGCAGCGCGTGTCTCTCTTGTAGGGTTATTGTAAATAGTCTATTGTTGCTTTAAAGTTCAAGCAAGACTACCACACTAGAACCAATGTGTTGACCATCTTGGAATGGTATAACAATGATACTTTATGGAAAACAGCATTTCATAATGGTCACCTGATTTTGAGGAGGAGGTGGTTGCGTGGGATGTCTTTAACATATGCTTTTCACAATCAATATGTCAGACCTACTGCATTTATCATAACTTTTTGCTAGTGAACCAATCTGTCCTCTTGCTGCTATCACTGGCTTGTCACCATAACCAACTCAGGCCTCCTGTACTGAGCATAAACCTTCCAAAATGCCAACCATCAGGCACAAAAGACCTATCTGTAGGCTTTGATACAGAGTAATAACAATATACCCTTGAATGCCCGCTGGCTTTAAAATATGCTTTTCATGATTAATACGTATGACATAGTTCCTTTACCATAACATTTCATAATAAACAGAGCCAGCCTATAGCCACGATCGTTGGCTCGTCACTATACCAAATCATTCCTGATGTATAGAGAATAATCTTAACCACACGCTAAAAAATAAAATAGAAGCAGTCTTTTTAGTGGAAGCATACACATTCAGCCCAATCAAATCCTGTACCCAGGGGAACCAATATATGGCTGGAACCCAAGACACTCTCTCAGTAGTAATTTAAAAGCAATTTTTTGTTGATCACATAAGATAAGGCGGCAGTTGCACTGTCAACCCAGATCTAAAACTCCATATAGATTATTGCAGCCCTGAACACCTCATACTCCTCTCAAACACAAAACTGCACTCCGAACTATAAAGTTAACGAGGGGAGGGGAAGGTTCTGGGCCTCCGATACACTCCTCATGACTGCCCTCCTGCCATTTCTGCTGCTACCAGTGGAAGCCAAACAGCATAAATTAGGTAGTTGTCTAGGACACGTTAACAGCAATACAATGTCAAATTGTCACATGTGTGCCTCTGAAAGTTCAAGGTCAGGCAGCTATACTGTTGCTGACTCAGACAGCTGGATGAATAAACAAAATTAAAGCAGCTGTGGGAGGAGAAGCGTTTTTTTCTGTCAAAGCACACCACATCTGCCCAATAAACATATGTATGTCTGGCTAACAACATGTGGGTGGAGCTAAAGCCCTTCTCTGTAGTATTTCTGAAAAATCTTTTTGAGGGTGATCACATTACTTCTGATGACAGCTGTGCTATCAAGCCAGACATAACACGAGCTAATGCAAAGTCAATAGGTCTCAATATTTTCAAAGAGGTGATGGAATTCACATTTTTTTTACATTTTCCCTCGAGATATACACAAGTGCTTTCAGTAGTGGGCTTTAGTACTTAAGTTGTTACTAGAGGTCCCATAGACATAACTTGAGCTAAACCATGACATCAGGTTAGGTGCAAGATATATGCATTGCAGAAGTGACTGTGGTTATGTATGGTAGGCTAGAAAATGTAGATATCGGGAAGTGGTCGTGCAGGTACTGCTCACCGCTTGCAGGTATAAATTGTGGTGTGGTTCCCCTTCACTGACAGACTGCTTTAGCAGAGTTAACCCATAGTCTCAAAGAAGAATGTTATGAAACTGAGACAGAAGAGGACGTTTGAATTGACAGAGGTGAACTTAGAAGGAATACACAGCAAAATATTGCCTATTATATACTTTCTAAATGAATTAAGGAAATGGCTCATATTCACAGAACACAGTTGAAGGCTAAGCGCTATGGCAGACGGTCTTGAAAATATCAATAGAGTCTGTAAGAATGACAAGAAGCAAATCTTTGAAGCTAAAGCTAAGATTGTCAAGTCACTGCTAATCCTTGCAGAAAAACACCTTAAAAGTTAGTTGAAACAGTAAAACAGACCACAAACACTCCAATCATGCTAAACACAATGAACACCCCCCGATAAATGTGAGATTTTCTTAAAATCCTTTGAAGACAAAGTTAAAAAAAACCCACCATACTCAGTTAAAAAAACAAAACAGAACTCTCTCTGCACGACAATAAACAAGCAAACTAATTTTCATAAAACTCAGAAAGCACTAAGGGGTCAGAGAGATAGCTCACACCCAAGTGTCGAGCATCATCTCTTGGCTCAAACCTTCCTCTCACTGAAAAGATCCTTCGCCACCTCATATTTTGGAAACCACAGCATCTTAATAAATCCTTTGTGAACTAACGGAGTCAAATCCTCCCTTATTCAAGGTCTATTTATTCCACAAAGCAGTAGAAATTAGCGAGTTTGCCCCTTTACAACATAAATCAGGTCCTGAAAGAAAGTGCCTGAGCAACGTTTGTCCAGTATCCAACCTACCTTTTTGCTCAAAATTCCGGAAACCTCTCTTCAGCAACTGAAATTAAAGAATGTATTGTGGTTAAGAACCTCCTGAATAACAACCTCCTAGATTATCTTCAATCAGACTTCAATCAAAAACAAGATGCAGTACAGAAACAGCAATTCTCCAGTTATTCGAAAATACATTCAGCATTCTTAGATGAAGGCACTCCTTGTTCTGATTCAGGAAGGCATAACACCCTACAAAAAACAAAGGAACTACCCTGCTCAAAAAGACTAAAGGCCGGAATATCTCACTTAAAACCTGGGACAATCATTCCCCATTTGACCAAGCTATCAATAAAAACACAATAAACTTACATGATTTTATGTGCAGTTAATACAAAATTATTCAAAAATACATTTCAGAAAATTTTCATGGCAATGATTTCAAATACAGACTAATTTTATTTTTTTAAACAAAATATTAGGTCAAAAACTCACAGCTGTATTTACCATCCCCCTGTCAGGATACATTCAAACTCATCATCCATATTAACTCATGTCCGACATCTCTCAGACCATACTCATTCTACTGTCATAAAACACACCATATATATTATATTTCTTCCTTCGAATCCACCTTGCACATGTGGAAGGTTACACACACAGCAACAAAGACCAAAAGACAACAAACTAAACTTTGGGATACAACAATACAATTTCACAATGCATGTGTTATACAATATAAATTGGACACAGCTTCTTTTAAATATGTAGATATAAAGAATTGATTTAAGCATCTCTTCATTGATTGCTGCAGAAATGTAACACATTTCAGATAATCTTCTCCCTCCAGGCATTATGTCCTGGTGTTCCTGCTGTAACTAGTGCTGACGTGTGTTTCATTGACCAGCCAACTATGGGTAACACCTTCTTCAGGGCGCTAAAGCTAGATGTTGCCGGATTACAGGGGAGCAAACTAGCAAAAGTAATCTACAAATAGAATGATAGGTAGATCAAACAATATAAACGAACTAGTAAGGATACAGTAATTGGAGATCATATCACCAACAAAGGCCGCTACATAGACAATAGTTCTATGATAGAGTGACGAGTGTGATATATATTGATCCTCTTACACAAAGTGAGATAGAACAGTCCCAATTCAAAGATTCACTAAGCACTGAACCATGTATCCACATAGAAATACTCGATGAGAGAACTGGTATTATGGCCACCCATCCATAAAATATAGATGCCTTCAAATGCAGCAGTCTGATTGTATTTCTTTATCTTCTCATTTTCAGCAAGGTGCTCTAGAAGAATGAATCCTCTCCCCCTCTTTCTTCACTCTGCATGGATCACCCCGTAGCTCTTTTCTGAAAAACTCTAATATCACCTTCAACTTTTATTCTGATCAAGCTCACTCCTACTTGAAAATCTTCACCACGGAAAATAGTGCTACGCTCTCTCAGATTCTAAAAAAAGTATTCTGTCATGGATGTTAATCCATCATCTTAAACTCAGTCAACTTAATATCAAATTCCATCTGATGGCCCCTTTGCAATGACCCGCTCCATTTTAGGCCAACTTAAACTTGTGCAACACACTGGATTGTAGTCTACACATTATCAGCTGTGCTAAGTCTCTTGATTTCACTTGTTGGACAAAAACGTAAACCTTAACCTACAGATGAGCATTAAAGTAGTCATCCAGTGAACGATGTCACAACAGATCTCAAACCACAAGCAGACATCATAAAACGAAGCAACATTCTAGAATGCTCATTGCTAGTGATTGTTAGTGATGTGGGACAAACAACTATTTTTCTCTTCAGTTGGTAGCCCCTTTAAAGCCTTAGCAAAACCTTCTCAGATCTAGACCAGACTTCATTAGGGAATTAACCCCAGCATTCCGGAAGATGACCTGCAGACAGTGATCCAGTCTCTTCTTCTGTCAGAAAAAGACTAATAGATTTTCCTAACTTATGAGTTGCTGCTCTCCACATTGCAAGGCTGGTATTGCTTGATCATAAATTAGTCCAAGATGGATGTACCAAAAACTTTGCTCAGAAATGTAATATTTCAAGAGAAAACAAATCCATGTGGAGTTCTGATTCCCTTCCATTTGAAATTCCTAAGTTCACAAAGAAAATCACTGAAAGTCAACTTATCCAGAGGGTGTGACCATAGTTATGAACTGCATCACTTCAGAAATGTTCAAAAGAGAACTGAAAGGTTTACTGTTCCAACTCTGCTATGACCTCTGATCAGTCCACGTTTGTATTTGTAAACAATGTTAGTATTAATTCTGCTCTTTCCTTTATCTTTTGTATACTTGGGCTGGGGCAAATAATGTCTTGCATAACCTCACTAAAAATACAGCAATCTCCTGTATATATTTGTATAATTGTATTTATTTACCCTTATCCACTTGGACAAATATCGTGGCATCTTGGAAAGTGATGTCTACGTGTATGCCAATATTTTACAACCACATCAGCAACACATGTTTTGTTATGATTCATATATTGTTGGTGGATCTCACCCTTTGTAAAGATGTTTTTAGAAAGCATCTTGTTGCACTATAGAAAATTGAAAATAAATAAAATACATACATGATAAATGCAAGGATTAACCTTACGCAATATGTGCATGTCTTTATACTGACTTTCAGTGAAGCTGATAGAAAGAAAAGCACAATTTTGCATATGTAAACCTATGTCTACCAGTCTAAAGTCTAAGAGAGAACTTACAATTGTGAGGACAATTCTAAGTACCATAGTGCTGTTGGGGTTTTCCCAGCATAACTCTTTTTAGCTTTCCAGACAGCGGAGACTCCTCCATAAGAGTGTCATCCCACTGCGAGCCAGCAAAAATAAAATGATAATAAAAGACTTACTATAATTTTATTTTACTGACTGATACGATGCCAGTCTAAGGCGGGATGGGATGGGATGGGGCAGGGCCATGACAGGGAGGAGGAGTGGTGGGCACTGTAAGTGCGCATGTCAGTTTGGCTGACTTAGGACAGCCAAACTGACATGTGCACTTAGGTTTCTCCCACTCAGCTGTATTCCTCAACCAGATGGAGAAACAGCACAGACTCCCTGAGTCTGAATGAGCATCAAACCAGCCCGCTCAGGCCAATCCCGGCGCTTCTCTCATGCTTGGTTTAGCATGAGAGCAGCGTCGGGATTGGGTGGAGGAGTCTGGAAGCCTTTTCTGTGTGCTGCATGGCAGAGGACCACTGGGCGGCCCCAGACCCAGGTATGTTTTTGCTATTTAATTTTTATTATTCCCACCCACCCCCAACTTTATATGGCAGCAGCTGACACTGGTTCCAGAGCTGTTTGCAGGAGAAGTTGTACAGAGGTGCTTACAGACTACAAACAGAAAGGTGCATTGTGATTAATTGTGATTGCCAGGCTTAGGTGAGACTCATGCTAATAGGGTTTGTGTTAGACTTTGCATCTTTGGTGTGGTTTCCCCTGACGTTTTGCCTCTTCTTCCTGTGTTTATTATGCTGTACTGGATTTTGTTTTTGCTGGCTTAGATGCTTTGGGTACTTTGCCACTGATAATCAGTGTCAAAGTGCAAGTGCTCCCTAGTATAAATTACTATTGTGATAGGTTATCCATGATTGGCAGATTTGATTTACTGGTAAGTCCCTAGTAAAGTGTACGGAGGGTGCCAGGGCCTGTAAATCAAATACTACTAGAGGACAAGTAGCACTGATTGTGCCACACACATGAGTAGCCCTGTAAATGTACCTCAGACCTGCCACTGCAGTGTCTGTGCGCCGTTTTGAACTGCTATGTCGACCTGGCAAGTGCACCCACTTACTAATACAACAAGGAATCTGTCAGTCTGAAAACATGGGCACAGTCGCTAAAAAGGTAAGAATAAGCGAAGAGTTTGAAAAAGGAGCCTCAGAGTGCTGTAGGATTTATTAGGATTTCCATCAAAAACCAGTGTTTGGTGAATATCATCATCTGGATATCCACACCTTCCCACCACTGTGATTCACTCCATCTTGGAGTTTCATTCGTGGTTAGTTGATAACCGGAGCACATTTTTGAGGCCCATGGAGGGGGAAGGAGAGAAGACAGCCAAGCCGCTAATAGGGGCAAGATGTGTGATATATACCAAAATGATATATAAGTGGTGCAGTGCAGTAAGGTGAAATATTAAAAAAGGATAAGGAGGAAAAAGAAAGTTTATTGAGAAATATTCCTGCCAATCCTTATCTAAAAATGGTGCAGAAACAGCTCCTAACAAATAGGCTGTTTGACAATAGGGTCGACATGTTTCAGCCTGCTTGCCTGGAGGGTCAAATGGCTTTCGTCAGGACCTTCATTATATTATCGCTACTGCAGCAAAAGTGAGTGAGAAAATTATAAATTGTGAAGTAATGTTAAAAAATACAACCTTATTATGGTGTATAACTTCTTTGTACTGTCAGTGTGTATATGAACATCTCTCCGTCGGTACCTCGATGTGAAGTCTGAGCACCTCCCAAACGGCTCAGACTTCACATCGAGGTACCGACGGAGAGGGCGGGGCCTCCTTCAAACCTGAGTCATTACCGGGTGAGGTGAGGCTCACTTCTCGTGCTGATCAGATGTTCATATACACACTGACAGTACGAAGAAGTTATACACCATAATAAGGTTGTATTTTTTAACATTACTTCACAATTTATAATTTTCTCACTCACTTTTGCTGCAGTAGCGATAATATAATGAAGGTCCTGACGAAAGCCATTTGACCCTCCAGGCAAGCAGGCTGAAACATGTCGACCCTATTGTCAAACAGCCTATTTGTTAGAAGCTGTTTCTGCACCATTTTTAGATAAGGATTGGCAGGAATATTTCTCAATAAACTTTCTTTTTCCTCCTTATCCTTTTTTAATATTTCACCTTACTGCACTGCACCACTTATATATCATTTTGGTATATATCACACATCTTGCCCCTATTAGCGGCTTGGCTGTCTTCTCTCCTTCCCCCTCCATGGGCCTCAAAAATGTGCTCCGGTTATCAACTAACCACGAATGAAACTCCAAGATGGAGTGAATCACAGTGGTGGGAAGGTGTGGATATCCAGATGATGATATTCACCAAACACTGGTTTTTGATGGAAATCCTAATAAATCCTACAGCACTCTGAGGCTCCTTTTTCAAACTCTTCGCTTATTCTTACCTTTTTAGCGACTGTGCCCATGTTTTCAGACTGACAGATTCCTTGTTGTATTAGTAATTGTATGGGGGATTGAGTCTGTCTTGGTCTTTAAATTTTCCCTCGGACCCTCCCCCCCTCTTTTGTTATTAAGTGCACCCACTTGCCAGGCCCTAATCTTCATTTTTCTTACATGTAAGACACCCCACAGGTAGGCCCAAGGTACCCCCATGGGCAGAGTGCAGTGCATGTGAAAGGTAGGACATGTACCAGTGTGTGCGACATGTCCTGATAGTGAAATACTGCCAATTTAGTTTTTCACTATTGAAAGACTATCTGTCCCATAGGAGAGCATGGGAGATACTTTGTAACATCTTACAAGTATAACTTCCCATTGGAACAAGATGGAGAAATGAAGTTTAGGCTCTCTGAACTCATAATTTAATAATACATATTTTAGTAAAGATGTTTTTTTAATTGTGTGTTTGAAAATGCCACTTTTAGAAAGTAAAAGACAGACAGATGATGGACGAAATGCAGAGAAAACCTAACATTCACCCCCAGTCAAAAGATCTGGGTTAAATACATTGTTCTTTTGCTCACCATGTCACCCCTGTTTAGGCCCAGCCATATGCAAATCAGTCTTGCCCCTTTTCCTTATGGGAACAGTCCAGCCCGAACTGCCAAGTCAGGTTCTTCCTGGACTGGAAACAAGCATTCTGGGACCGGTTTCGGGGCATCACCCCATATCAGCCAGGCTAGCTTGAATCCAGTGGCACATTTTCTTGTTTAACCATTGTGTGTGCCTCTACCTTTTTGTGTATTGACGGTCAGGTTTTGGAGTGACAGGTGCTTGGGATGTACTCTCACTGTAGACAGCCACTGGTGGGGATGAGGTGTGCCTAGCCCTACGTGGATGGCTCAGAGCTGAGCTGAATAGACCTTGGCTGCATTTAGAGTGGTGGGAGGAGTTTTCCTTGAACATGAATAGGGCCTGTCTCCCTTGCACAATGCTGTCTCCACCCCTGTGGTCATACTGCAGCATTGAGAATAGAACTGGTTTGGACTGGGTTCAGAGAGCATTGCACAAAGAAGAACAAAGACAAAATGGCGTATAAGTAGTGGACCTTAAACCCTAGAACTTTAGTTCACTTCTTGACTCAGGAGGAACCTTTGCCAAGAAGAGCTGGACAGCTGTGAGGAGGAGTTCTGCCCGTTTGCTGTGTGGGATTGGCCTGCAGTTGCTGCTCCTGCAAGGAAAGGACAAAGACTGAAACTTTGCTGTGAACCTGCTTGAAGAAGAATCTCCAAGGGCCTGTGTGTGCTGGCCTCGTTATCTAAATTCTCCGGGACACTAAGACTTCACCCCTCAGCTCCCTGAACTCTATTGCTGAGAGTTTTGACCTGCCAGGAGGTGCCTGTTCTAGTTTGGGGCCTCTGGAGGTCGTTCCTGCTGTTGGGAGCTGGATGAAACTTGAAAGAAGCAAGAAAAACAAACTCTGATGCCGCCATGACGCCGCGACCTGCACAGAGGTCAGGGGCACGGCTCGTGAAGTGCACAACGCACCGCTCGGGCTGCACCAAAGCTCCGACATCCTTAGGCACCTGCAGTTATCGGCATTCCCGACGCCAGTGCTCACATAGACTCCATCATCACCAGCGCCAATAACCGCCAAGGGTGACTCCATGAACTCGCCGACTTCACATAGCCTCACTGGAACCGACACCTTACCGCCAAAACAACCAACTTTCCCTGTCCTGAATTCGACACGTCGCCTCTTCGCAGACACAATGCCTCGCCACCCCTGTGGCAGTCAGGAACGATGTGCATCGTCATAGACTTTGTTTCTAAGGTACTGTTTGCCTTGGGGTCCATGTGACTCTGTGCCCGATGCTGCTCACCTCGCGGTTGGTACCGTACCTTGGATTTATTGCTGTCACAACATCGTAATAGTCCCAGGTAGAGCTATTTATTTTCTACATGTTTTATTTTGGAAATGACAGTTTTGAAGTACTATTTTGCTACGTGTATGTTAGATTGTTGTTGTTTTGGTCTTTTTGAGTTTAGATAAAGATACTTTATTTTTCTAAACTGTTGTAGTGTCCATTTGTGATGATATCACTGTATTACTGTGTGTTGTGAGTACAAATACTTTACACATTGACTTTGGGATAAGCCTGTCTGCTTGTGCCAAGCTACCAAGGGGGTGAGCAGGGGTTATCTAAAGTGTGTATCCCCCTTACCCTGACTAGAAGACGGGGTTCCTACTTGGACAATGGTACATACCTCCGTCAACTAGAGACCCCAACTCTAACAGTTTGTGTATGGTGTGGTACCAGAATGTGATGGTCAGATTATCACCTGACATAAATATTGTGTGCAAAAATATGCAGGAAACAGGACAAACTTTGCCTCTCACTTAAAGCCCGCACCCGAGGCAGTTCTGTGAGTCATCCCTATCATCCCAAAGGGGCTACAATGAGGTAAGTGCCATGAGTATGTTCCCCATGATTACACATTTTAGGGTTAAAGCTCTCAACTAGTGAGTCACGGCCACCGTTTTCAGGATGAAATGACATTCATAGTATCAGAGCCACCCACTGGGCCCACCAGATTAATATAAGGGACTGTGGAATTGCGATTCAGGTTCATGGTCCGTCTGTGGCTTCAACCATTGTCATGAGTGACATGTCCAAAATGGGGGCCATGACATGCCCTATTCTATCAGAATGAAAATGCCACCATGTGATGCCAACTATTTTTTATTTGAAATGGACTGTGACTATGTGTTTGCTCAATCCTCTAAAACTGGGGCCCGGAACATACAAGGGCTACTATAGAAACTGTCATTTAAATGAATGTGTATAGTATACGGTCTATAGGCTCAGCACAAAAAAGCCCAAGAGGTCCAAATATCAAAATTTCATCCCAGAAGCAACATGCAAGGGAGTAGTCAGAAAATTAAAGTACACCACACTTTGAACCAATGCTTTAATGACACTGAACGAGCACAATCTCTCTAGAAGAATTTGACCACCCTTCCATCCTTCCTACATTCATCAATCCTCCTTCCACCTTTCTACCAATCCGCTGTCTCATTTATGCATCCAGACATTCGCCTTTAAATCCATCCCAGCGTGCTTTTACTTTTTCACAAATTCTTTCACCCATTTATCCATCCAACAATCATTACATTTGTTCATCCACCATATCCCAAATCCAATTGTCCTAATCTATCATTCACTCTTCCAAATCTATCCACTAATCCACCCTTTCACTTTCCACCCACCTCTCCAGCCATTCACCGATCTACACATCCATCTGTCCATCCATGAACATTTTTGCCTGTCCATATAGTCTTCCATTCACCCGTATATCCACCATTTCACACATCTATACATCTGTTTACCCATCCTTTCTTCCATCATTCCATCCTTCCTTCCTTCTATCAATCGAACCTTTGAACACACCATGCTTTCTTCCATCGATTTATACTTTACTATTTTCAGACATCCATCCTTCCTCACATCAGCTTATCTACCTCCACTTTCTCCCTTCATTCAACTCGGCCACTCTTCCATCATTAATCCTTTCAACAATTCCTTCATCCACCTATACAAAATGTAGACATCCATAAACATATGTACCCCTTCACCCTTTAACCCATCCATCATTCAACCTTTCACCTTTTTGTTTATCTTTTTTTACCATTATATCATCAATCTATTTACCCATTCAGACACTATCATCGACTAATCTAGTCTCTCACAGTTCCATCCTTCTTTCCATCCATTCTTTTACACTTTTATCAATCCATATTTTCCACCATCAGTCCTTTCATCCATTTATCCATCAGTTCACAATTCCCTTCCATTCACCCTTCACTTTTCATCCTTACATTCACCCTTCCTGATTTTACTCCACGGTTCTTTTTCTCACCATTTCTGGCCTTCTTTTCCGTCAATTGATTCTGTTGCGCTACCAGTATTTCAATAAGGGTTTAACACTCTCAGGAACAAAGGATTCCTTAACAAACCACTTCATCAAGAAAGCCACCAACCTCAACGCATACTTCCTCCTTAAACCTTCCGAGACTTCCCAGACAAATCGGGCTACTAAAATACCTGAACTTACACAGAGTTTAGATAAAATTCTGCAGCGGAAAAAATCTCTGACCACATCAAAACCACAAATCAGGCTTTTTCCAACGGATTCTTTCCTGTCAAACATCTTCAAATTACTTCTGCCTGAGTTCTCTACTGTCTTACCAGGAAGAGTGAGTATGAACTCTTTCCTATCAAATGAACATTATATCTAACAGACCTATATACCATCATTCTTAAAATGGAGACTTGGCCAAGCTGACATAACACAATACAGACCAATACCTTATAGGCCTTTTGTATGCAAACACATTGAAACTGCAAACTTCTCACAGATATTAACTTTAATCGAACAAAACAATCTCCTGTCAGACCGACAGAATGATCAGGCAGGGAAGAAGCATGGAATATGCAGTAACCTCCACTTGGAACTACCATAAGAGCTCTGTACAATGGGATTTGCTGTTCTTTTGCTGCTTGACCTGTCATCAGTCTTTCAAACATGTGTCTACCAACTTCTAACCCAAAGCCTATATGACACTGGAATTCAGAGTACACCTCCCAACTGGATAATATCCTTCCTTACTGACAGGGCTCAAATGGTCCCATTAGCAATGATTCAGTTCTTCAACCTACATCAATTCAGTAAGTGTTTCCAACGGCACAACCATAGCACCAATACTCTTCAATGTTCACCTAGCCCCTCTTCTTGAACTGGTGAACTAAGGTAACCTCTCCTTCAACAAAAACACTGATGAAACTCAGATCATATTAAATCGTGCATGCTTTCCACAGGTCTGAACCTCAAAACAAATGGCTAGAGACTGTAGACCTGTCGATGCCAGAGAATCATCTCAGACTCAGCTCCTCCAAAACAAACATACTCACATGTGAATCTCGGCAGAACTATAACGAGCAAGCCAATTCTACTACGACCTAAGTAAGGACTCTTGAAGTGATTTTGAACTCTAACCTCTCCCATCAAAAAGTCAACAACACAATGAGAGACTCATTCTACACCAAGAGAATTCTACGAAATATCTACCTTGCCCCCTACTTAGTGATCTCAAATAAGATATAGCCATCACTAGGCAAAATGATAATAAGACTGACTTAGGCAACCTCGACTCTGCAGCGGACTCGCTAGAAAATCAATTTCCAAACTGCAAAAAAAACACTGAACACAGAGAGACAAGCCCTCATCCAAAACAAATTGGACCAAATTGCTACAGGTGTCCATCCAGAGGAATATCCTTCAAATCCCTTTAAACTGCACATCAGGATCAAGTGATCCCGAGCAGGGACCTAGATTCTTACAATTAAAACTCAGGCTTCGCTACCAAAGGAGAATCATCAGGCTGGGAATAGCACCACTGCTGATAATCACTATGTAGTAATCAGGCCAGGATCCAGAAAGTAGTTTCATGTAGATTTATTGAGGTTGGTTACAAGATCAGAAATACAGCCAGTAATAAGCCCCACCAGGAGCAACCTTCCAGGTGCTCAGCCCTTCTCCAACTGTCCATTCCCACTCCCAACATTCCATCCAGCATCACACTGTCAGCATTCCACTGGCACATCTTAACCATACCAGACCAGGATACTACATATCCTCCTTTTTTCCAACAAAAACAAAAAGGAACGCCAAAATCTAGAATGACAAGAGAGAACAGAAGCTAGACACAGAAACGAGAAGACCGGAAAGCACGAGAAAATAGAGGAGAGAGAATAACACAAACCAAACCCATCTTCCCTTCCAAGGATAGCAACCTAACAAAAACACCAAAGAGAGATCAGGATAAGATATAATGAAAAGCCATGAGAAAGGAACACGTAAAACACCCATCTTCCCTTCCAAAGAATAAAAGAAGAAAACATCCATTAATGGCTGTCCTCTGCATAACCACTTGCCAGGTAGAAATACAAGAAAACAGCTCACATCAGGAGAAAACAAGACGACAGAGAAGAAGAGGAATCAAAGTACTCACACTTCCCCATCGACAGCATGAAAAATAAATTATAAATATAGAATACAACTGGGCTACAGCGTGCAATACAAAACTAAGACAATTGAAACGCCCAGAGTAACGTAACCCATGCACTATGGCAACTTACAGCGCACACCCACGTAGGGTAAAGACATTAGCTTATGCATGGGCAACCTCGAGTGAAGGTGCACTTTAAAAAAAAAACATGTCCAACCTTAGACAACTAAGAAAGGTAAAGTGTGCACTGCCGCGGAGGCAATTGACAAATAATGTGATGTCCACCTACGGACGCACCTCGACTGGAGGTAACAATTGATATGCACCGAGTGACGGGGAAAAGCCCCACAACACACCTCCGGAGAGGTCAACAGATTGTGCATAGAAAACACGGGACACACGTCCACGCGACACACCTCTACTAGAGATCAACTAATATGCACATGAACTAGAGACATAACCCTAACACACCTCGCGGAGAGGTCCTTAGATTAGCATGTGCGAGTGGGACAGTAGTCCACACATAACATTGTGTACATGAGACACAGTACACTGTAATCGTTGTGAAAACAACTTGAGGAACAGACCTCGTGAGGAGAACAAATACGTTTTGCACAAGAGAGGTAAGTAAACAGTGAAAACAAGCACCTCATAAGTACGTATTAACATTGAGTACCCCACACTGTGACCAACAACACCACGACACCATAAGAAAAATGAAGTCAAACACACCTCACGGAGAGGAGAGCAAACATTGTGCATAACAATATATAGGGTTTAAAAGTGTGATCCATAACCAAAAGGAAACACTTTGACAGAAATACATTTTGACCATTGTGATTAAATACACATTGAATGGTGAAATATTTACCATGGAGCTTCACACTCGAAAAAAATAAAAAACATCACTAGATGGCATAGAACAGTGAATGTGAACACAAAATTTTTTTTCACAATCTTTAACACCATTACACTCCCCTCGAGAAAAGCATGCCACGTCCCATAATAACAGGTCACTGTTATAATTGAAAAAACACTTGTGCACCGTTAACCTTGTCACATATGTATTTCCCAATAAAGAAAGAAATACCAGCAAGTTGCCGTTCAGGAAAATCCACGAGCAGGCAAAAGTTACTCTTGCTCCCACGACGGCTCCGCTGACATAGTGTTTGAACTAACTTTATTTAACGTGGTTGGCAACCTAGAGACAGTGTGAGAAGAAAAAAAACGTGCTTGGCAAAACGTGGTTGGCAAGTAAACATTCCGCGTGAGAGCAAATCATGTAGATGGCTCCAAGATGGCGCCACGCTATCTTACGTCGTGCAGGATGGTTCACGGCACGCCAGTGCCTCCAAACGCCGATGGGAACCTCGAAGGACGTCACAAGAGGCTCGTGAGCTGAAGAGCGCGACACCATGGATCAGGTAAGGTGCGCGAGCACAAATTTAAATTAAAAATAGTGCGCAACTGCCATATTTCACAGGCTTCGGTAATCCAAATCCACAGAAAAGCCAAAGTTGAACACGAGTAAAGTTCTGCATAATGAACTACCATAAACATCAGTTTGACGCTCGAAGGACACCGTGACATGTGAATCTTGAAACACCTTCACGCTTACACAAACCCCAGAGCTCACGAGGGGTGCCGATTTCCTCATAAAGCCAATTCAGTTGAAAAATGTTGAACACTTGAACAACACAGCATATGTAAATTTTAGGACACTTCCAAACTTACAGAGACTCCAGTGCTCACGAGGTGCCGGTTTTCAAATAAACCCATTCACAGTAGCTTGCCAACAAAATGTCACGCATTCAAAAACAAATGAACTCCAAGTTGACAGTCTTCAGCACAGGAAAAACAGGCTTACCCTCTCTCGAGGGCACAGCACAGCACAGGCTTACCCTGTCTTGAGAGCACAGCACAAAACGTTATAGAAAGTCAGGCTTACCCTCTCCTGAGGGCACAGCATAGGCTTACTCTCTCTCTTGAGGGCACAGCACAGGCTTACCCTGTCTTGAGGGCACAGCACAAAACGTTATAGAAAGTCAGGCTTACCCTCTCCTGAGGGCACAGCAGAGGCTTACTCTCTCTTGAGGGCACAGCACAAGCTTACCCTGTCTTGAGGGCACAGCAGAGGGCACAGCACTTGACCAAGGCGTTGGGCTTACCCTCTCCTGAGGGCACAGCAGAGGGTTACCCTCTCTTGACAGCAAACAGAGACTTGAGCTGCAGTTAAAACAGGAACTGGCACCGAAGCGTAGAGGGCGACCGTTGTAGAGGTCACTGGTGGGGCTATGGTGGGCCAGTTAGTTGAATAATCGCAGCTGTAGTTACTTGAGTTTCTTTAGCTTGAGAGGAGATACTGCAGACTTGAAATAGACTTGAAGTTGAAGGTTACAGAGGTATCAGACGCAGGTTCTTCAGTTCAAATCGTCGCCATAAAATTGTAGTAATCAGGCCAGGATCCAGAAAGTAGTTTCATGTATATTTATTGAGGTTGGTTAAAGGATCAGAAATACAGCCAGTAATAAGCCCCACCAGGAGCAACCTTCCAGGTGCTCAGCCCTTCTCCAACTGTCCATTCCCACTCCCAACATTCCATCCAGCATCACACTGTCAGCATTCCACTGGCACATCTTAACCATACCAGACCAGGATACTACACACTATTTATCAAAAAGCCCGCATGTAGAGGCTTCTCTGTACAATAATGCAAATTATGGAATAAACTGCCCAAGGAAATCAGACCTACTAGCAGTCACTGGCATTTCAGAAGGGCCATAAGTCCTGACTTTCCCATAAACAAGACTCTTTGCCCCTGGGCACATGATAACGTATCCTCGCACGTCTTTGCTTTCTGCCACATGTGTACAACATGCTGACACCTGATGCTGCTGCTGCAGGTTTGGTGCACACGCTGGGCATCACGAGTAACAGCAATGCTCAACATCAATGGATGACACCACCTACCAACATCCTTCTCGCATTCACGGACCTCAGAATCAGAAACATTGATCCTTGGTCTGTAAAGCACTGTGGAAGCCCAACAAGAGCTAGGAAGCACTATAGAAAGGCTGCAATGCAATACACCCAAGGGCCACTTGTGTGTAATGATGATTTATGTGCTATTATGTGTTTTGTTCAGTAGGTGTGACTCTTGTTAGTTACAGATACAGTCTACACCCACCCACATTGCCCAGCAAGCTCAAACTTAACCATACTCGCCTCACAGGGAGTGGGAAGGGACTGACAAGATGTCTGACACTGGGCTCTGTTGTGGGGAGGACAAGGCCATGCTGGGAAATGGCCAACAACAAACATCAGGACTTCACAGTCCGCCATCTTGCCATTGCTGTCACATCCCCTCACAGGGAAGCAGAGTCAAGAGGGAGGAAGTATGTGCATGCTGGGAAGGGGGGTGTAGGCAAGAGTATGATGGGACTCACAGGCACAGACAATCTACACCCACCCACATGGCCCAGCAAGCTCAAACTGAACCATACTTGCCTCACAGGGAGTGGGAAGGGACTGACAAGATGTCTGACACTGGGCTCTGTTGTGGGGAGCACAAGGCCATGCTGGGAAATGGCCAACAATAAACATCAGGACTTCACAGTCAGCCATCTTGCCATTGCTGTCACACCCCCTCACAGGGAAGCAGAGTCAAGAGGGAGGAAGTATGTACATGCTGGGAAGGGGGGTTTAGCCAAGAGCATGATGGAACTCGCAGTCACAGACAATCTACACCCACCCACATGGCCCAGCAAGCTCAAACTGAACCATACTTGCCTAATAGGGAGTGGGAAGAGACTGGCAAGATGTCTGACACTGGGCTCTGTTGTGGGGAGCACAAGGCCATGCTGGGAAATGGCCAACAACAAACATTAGGACTTCACAGTCAGCCATCTTGCCATTGCTGTCACAGCCCCTCACAGGGAAGCAGAGTCATGAGGGAAGACGTATGTGCATGCTGGGAAGGGGGGTGTAGCCAAGAGTATGATGGGACTCGCAGTCACAGACAATCTACACCCAACCACATGGCCCAGTAAGCTCAAACTGAACCATACTCGCCTCACAGGGAGTGGGAAGGGACTGACAAGATGTCTGACACTGGGCTCTGTTGTGGGGAGCACAAGGCCATGCTGGGAAATGGCCAACAACAAACATCAGGACTTCACAGTCAGCCATCTTGCCATTGCTGTCACACCCCCTCACAGGGAAGCAGAGTCAAGAGGGAGGAAGTATGTGCATGCTGGGAAGGGGGGTGTAGGCAAGAGTATGATGGGACTCGCAGTCACAGACAATCTACACCCACCCACATGGCCCAGCAAGCTCAAACTGAACCATACTTGCCGCACAGGGAGTGGGAAGGGACTGACAAGATGTCTGACACTGGGCTCTGTTGTGGGGAGCACAAGGCCATGTGTCAAGAATTCCTGTCATACAAGGGAAACACGCCCTTATGTAAACAGGAGAGCTGTTACATAACTCAAGGGAAACACGCCCTTATGTAAACAGGAGAGCTGTTACATAACTCAAGGGAAACACGCCCTTATGTAAACAGGAGAGCTGTTACATAACTCAAGGAAAACACGCCCTATAAAGGGAGGAACCGGGAGGTACAAGGCTGTCGGATATTGTGTTTACACCGACGTACCTGCTTCGTGAAGAGCAGTGTTCCGGAGTGGTGCTCCAGTAAGGCAAGAACGGAGGTAGGTCGAGTCGTTACTCCCTGGGCCGTGTCTTGCCCCATCGTCACCTGTGAAGGACCCGGAATCTCTACCGGTCAACCATTGAGCTTCGCTTTTTGACTCGGCTGAGTCCAAGCGCAGTGGCGCTTTTGCTGGTTGGAGTCGTAACTCCCAGCCCGACCAGAGACACAGGGACTGCCAGCTGTAACGCACACCAGGAGGTGTTTGCCGCGTTACAGACTCGGAAGTCCACAGGATCGATCGAGCGGCTGCTCTCGGTTCAGTCTTCTTGCTTGTGATTGGGGTATCGGTGACGCATCACCAGGAGGTGACTCCGCGTCCCGGTGCAGTCTGAGGAAGAGGTTGAGCGGCTGCTCCCTTCAGGTAGAGACCCCGGCTGGGTGTTTCCCTGACTCCTCGATTCTCCCCAACACTCTTCGTGCCCCTCACAGCCTACCGATTGGCATTGTCGGCCATTTCATTTCTGCCCTCTGTTGGCATACGCCGGGATCGGCGTATATGCAGAGGACGGTTAGGACCATCCGTGCTGTGGGCTGGTAACGTACTTAGCCTGGAGGATTCCAGTGACTATAACTTTTGTTTGTTCTTTGTATTTTATTTGCCTTCATTAAAAGAACTAACCCTTCACAAGTGGTTGCGTCCTCATTGTCGTGTCTGTTAAACGATCCTGAGACGTTCAGGGCGTTACAAAATATCCGACCTTAATAACACTAACTGTCTCCCGGTCGATAACAGACATGGCAACACTTGATGATGTGCTGGCTGCTTTAGCGGCCATGCAAGTTGAAGTGGCTGCCTCTAGGCAAGAAACAGCCGATGTAAAAGCCAGACTGGATGCTATCCAATTGGACCCGCTCACGCCCAGCACCTCCCTCACGAACCAGACCCCTGCGGTAGTAGTGGAAATGCCGGTGGCCATCCCCTTGGCAACACCAGAGAGGTACAGTGGGGATCCTAACACAGTGCAGGTATTCCTCACACAAGTGGCGCTACATTTATCGTGCAAACCAAAGGCGTTCCCCACGAGTCAGGCTCGTGTGGCTTTCCTTATATCCTATTTGGCTGGACACGCGGCACAATGGGCCGTACCTCTGGTGAGCAGGGACGACCCCCTCTTATGTGATTGGGGTGCTTTTCGCGAGGAATTCCTGAAGGTATTCGACAGAAGGGCTGACTCGTACACGGCGGACCGTGAAATGCTTGAGTTGAGACAGGGATCCAACGACCTGGTGCAGTATCTCAACGCGTTCCGAAGGCTGGTTGCGGAAACCAAGTGGCCTGTTGCTAAACAGACGGCGCTCTTCCATCAAGGGCTGTGCGATGAGCTCAAGGACGCCGTGGCTCATATTGACCCTCAACCCAAGACATGTGAGGGCCTTATCAACCTGGTATTACGGCTGGAACATAGGCTAAGTGAAAGAAAAGGGGCATACCATCTGGTGCGCATGAGGGACGGAGACGAGTGGAAGACCGCCTTTAAGACCAGGTTCGGCCTTTTTGAGTACCTCGTCATGCCGTTCGGTCTGTGCAACGCCCCGGCAGCCTTTCAGTACTTTTTGAATGAGGTATTCAGAGAGGAGTTGGATATCTACGTGGTCGTATATATCGACGACATCCTCATCTATTCGTCCAGTGTGGAGGAGCACGTACACCACGTCAAAGCTGTGCTCCAAAAGCTGAGGGAAAACATGCTGTTTTGTAAACTCAGCAAGTGTGACTTCCACGTCACATCCGTGGAATTCCTCGGAGTGATGCTGAGTCCAGAGGGACAGGAGATGGCAGAACGAAAGATCAAGGCGGTGAAAGAATGGCCGGTGCCCCAAAGCGTGAAGGACGTCCAAAGTTTCATTGGCTTCGCCAACTTTTACAGGCGGTTTATAGATGGATTTTCAGGAGTGGTGGCCCCAATCACACAGCTACTGAGGAAGTCCAAGGAGTTTGTCTGGTCCCCTGAAGCGAACAAAGCCTTTGAGGCCCTGAAAAGCGTCTTTGGTAAGGCGCCGGTGTTGGCTCACCCCGATCCGGATCTCCCCTACGTGGTGGAAGCGGACGCGTCGGATGTGGCGCTGGGGGCTATCTTGTCCCAACGCAACCACGACACAGGGGTGCTTCATCCCGTTGCGTACATGTCCCGCAAACTCAACGACGCCGAACGCAACTACCATATTGCGGAGAAGGAGCTTCTCGCAATCAAGGACGCCTTCACCGAATGGAGGCATTGGTTGATGGGGGCAAGACATGTGGTATCGGTGTACACGGACCATCGGAACCTACAGTTCATGACGGCCACTAGACACCTTTCTCCCAGGCAGCTGCGGTGGATGATCTTCTTTGCGGGGTTCAACTTCCGCATCACATATCGGCCGGGGACGGAAAACCGGAAGGCGGACGCCCTGTCCCGTCAATCTGCAGTTAAGGAACCATTGCCTGCAACCGAGCGTTCCATCATTTCCCCGAGGATGGTATTGGGGGTTATCCAACCGGATACTTTCCTGAGGGGAATAAAGAGAGGGATCAGGTCATTCGCATGGCGGAGGTGGCTCCTCAGTCACAGAGAATGGCAGCTGAAGGACGGGATACCCCTGAAGGGCAGGTGCCTATTGATACCCACGCCTAGGCTAAGGAAACAAGCATTCATCTGGTGCCATGACTCTCCATGCGCAGGTCATTTGGGCTTTGAAAAAACGGTGGCTAGCATGGGACGGCATTTCTGGTGGCCAACCATGAGAGTGGATGTCAGGAGGTGGGGACAGGAGTGTCCTACGTGTGCTACCATGAAGGCCGACCATGGCCGAACCCAAGGGCTCTTACATCCACTTCCGACCCCGGATAGACCATGGGATAGCATATCACTGGACTTCGTGGTGGGCCTACCGGTAGACCAGGGGATGACGGCAATACTGGTGGTGGTGGATTACTTGACGAAAATGGGGCACTTCATCCCCTGCAAGAGAGTCCCTACGGCCGGGGAATTGGCGTCACTACTCCTAAAGAATGTGGTACGACTGCATGGATTACCTGGGGTGATCGTGTCGGACCGGGGGTCGCAGTTTACTGCGCAATTCTGGAAGACTTGGTGCACTGCGCTGCATGTTAAGACCGCCCTGTCCACCAGCTACCACCCTCAAACGGACGGCCAAACCGAGCGCCTGAACCAAACGCTCAAACAGTATCTGCGATGTTTTGTGGACCAGGGCAGGGAAGAATGGGTCGACTTGCTATGGGTTGCAGAGATAGCCTATAACAACGCCACTCACAGCTCCACACAGTCATCTCCGTTCTATAGCAACTATGGCCAACATCCCAGGTTCTTGCCATTTCTACATCCGTTCAGAGAGGACAGGATTCCCGCCACAGCGGACAGGGTGGCACACATAAAAGACACGTTGATGCGCTCAAGGGCTGTCCTAATAGAGGCCAAGAGAAGATACAAGGCTGCGGCAGATAGGAAGAGAAGGCCCGGGCCACTGTACCGCACTGGAGACTACGTCTGGATATCCACAAGAAACATGAGGTTTCGAAAGAACAGTGTGTTCCATCCCAAGTACATGGGCCCCTATCGAATTACCAAGTGTATGGGTCCCGTGAACGTGAAGGTGTGCTTGCCCCAGTCATTGCGGATACACCCTGTCTTTCATGTATCATTGCTCAAACCAGCACCCTCCAAGCCGTCTGGGACACCTAGGCCGGTATGCGTGGAGTCGGAGGTGGAGTATGAAGTGTCGGGCATACGGGCGTCCAAATGGCGCAGGGGGAAGCTGTGGTACCTGGTTGCGTGGAAAGGCTATGGCCCGGAGGAGCATTCATGGGAACCGGCTGAAGGGGTTCATGCTCCGCGCTTGGTCTCCTTGTTCCATCGGCGTTTTCCTGCCAGCGCTGGACCCGTGGGGAGCCGCTGAGAGGGAGGATGTACTGTCAAGAATTCCTGTCATACAAGGGAAACACGCCCTTATGTAAACAGGAGAGCTGTTACATAACTCAAGGGAAACACGCCCTTATGTAAACAGGAGAGCTGTTACATAACTCAAGGGAAACACGCCCTTATGTAAACAGGAGAGCTGTTACATAACTCAAGGAAAACACGCCCTATAAAGGGAGGAACCGGGAGGTACAAGGCTGTCGGATATTGTGTTTACACCGACGTACCTGCTTCGTGAAGAGCAGTGTTCCGGAGTGGTGCTCCAGTAAGGCAAGAACGGAGGTAGGTCGAGTCGTTACTCCCTGGGCCGTGTCTTGCCCCATCGTCACCTGTGAAGGACCCGGAAGCTCTACCGGTCAACCATTGAGCTTCGCTTTTTGACTCGGCTGAGTCCAAGCGCAGTGGCGCTTTTGCTGGTTGGAGTCGTAACTCCCAGCCCGACCAGAGACACAGGGACTGCCAGCTGTAACGCACACCAGGAGGTGTTTGCCGCGTTACAGACTCGGAAGTCCACAGGATCGATCGAGCGGCTGCTCTCGGTTCAGTCTTCTTGCTTGTGATTGGGGTATCGGTGACGCATCACCAGGAGGTGACTCCGCGTCCCGGTGCAGTCTGAGGAAGAGGTTGAGCGGCTGCTCCCTTCAGGTAGAGACCCCGGCTGGGTGTTTCCCTGACTCCTCGATTCTCCCCAACACTCTTCGTGCCCCTCACAGCCTACCGATTGGCATTGTCGGCCATTTCATTTCTGCCCTCTGTTGGCATACGCCGGGATCGGCGTATATGCAGAGGACGGTTAGGACCATCCGTGCTGTGGGCTGGTAACGTACTTAGCCTGGAGGATTCCAGTGACTATAACTTTTGTTTGTTCTTTGTATTTTATTTGCCTTCATTAAAAGAACTAACCCTTCACAAGTGGTTGCGTCCTCATTGTCGTGTCTGTTAAACGATCCTGAGACGTTCAGGGCGTTACACCATGCTGGGAAATGGCCAACAACAATTTCAAACTCTGTCCGTGACAAGCTGGGAAAAAGCAGTGTACAGGCAGGCATCTGTTCGAAAAGTAGAAAAAGTCATGTTTGTGAACCATCGACGCATGTAGAAACATAACTCACGTTGTGTGTCTCTTCCAAACACAGGTGGTGCTGGGCACCTAGCACCAAATGATGAGGATACCCAGTCCCAGACTCTGGCGGACACTGAACTCTCTGGTCTGACTCTCTCTTTGTCCTCTTCGGATGACAATGACTAACCTGGCCCCTCCGGTGTGAGCCATCATGCAGCACCAGCAGTATCAACATCTGCACCCCCTGTACCCATGCCTCCAGCATCTGGACACCGACAGGGCACCCCCACCAACACTTACAGACCAATGTCAATCAACACCCACAGCACAGGGACACAGGACCCCCTGGAAGCTACAGCAAACACCACCAGCAACACCACCCAAGGGGTCACAGTGTCACCTGTGTGTCCCACCGCTGGTCCTGCCCGTGTGGATAGGGGTGCTGGGAGGGGTGGGAGGCAGAGGGCGTGCCTTGCAGAGGGGTCTGGACTGCATGATGACCCCCACCTGGCACGCATCTTAGATGCGTACCAGGATAGCACTGTGGGGATCCTCAGGGACAAGCAACACGAGCAGTTCGCCCACCATGCCCGCATGGAGGCCAAGTGGGATGCCCTTACTTCGGTGCATCGGGACATACTCCAATGCCTCCGCCAGATCAACACCAACCTGTCCTCACCTCCATGTGTGGCCACAACATCTGTCGCAACACCATCTACCAGCGCCACAGGGAGGGAGGAGGACTCTGGCGGAGAGTCCCCTGCACTGCAGAGGCCTGCACCTGAGGATCCCCCCCCCCCCCCGGAAGAAGAGGGGTCATCCGAAGAAGAACATGTGAGAGGAAGATGTCCCAGCACATCCCCCAGGGCCTCTAAACCTGTTCTGGACAATGTTCTTTGTGCGCAACCTGTTCACCTTGTCCAATCGCACACAACTCGCCCACATGACATGGAGGGTTCATGTTGGGCCAATGTAGGAGATGACTGGGGACTTTACTCTGGACATTTCATCAACCAGCACTTCCAACGTACAGCACCCACCATCCTGTGCACTTCCCACACACATGCCTCTGTTGTGATGTTCAGGGAGATGTCGAACTGCTACACAACACAGTGCATGCCAAATACTGCAACAATGTGCCCAAAGTAAGGTGAGTCATGGTGATGTGACACATGTGAGGGAGACACACCACTATGGCAACACAAAACATACTCACCAATGCCATGTAACTCATCACACACAATGATGTTGACCTGAAACACATTGGCATGCACAGACACAACACCAACCCCAGTCAGTGGTAACAAGTCCACAGGTGAGGTAAGCAGATGTCACTCAGATGTGGGATTACAGACAACGCACATAACAAAGCGTAGCACAGGTTCATTACACATCAGCAACACGTTTATTTCACAATAGTTGCAAGGTAATTCTACGTAACAGTGGACACACGCTCTCAATGTGTTGGAGAATGGAAGTCCAGGGATGTGTGGTACATCAGTTGATGGAAATTGTCAACTTCCACACTGGTGTTGGCTTCTGGGTGTTGGGGGTCAGTGTTGACCACACAACAGGCAAAGTACCCTGGGAAGGACAGACAAGATACAGTCAAAAGCACAGAAGAACAGGAAAGAAATGCAATACACATGTACAAAAAAATTTGCAAGACACCTACACAAACACGAGTTAGCAGTACTACCCTATTATGGAGTACACACCACCTGAATGGACACATCACAGCACGCATCCAGTCAAGTGGCACACAGACACACTCAGACAGCAACGAGCTGGCACAACACATTTCAGGCTACCTCCATACATTCACATAACAACCTTGGAAACTCACATTCAGGTGAAGAAGTTGTTGATGAGCTGTGAGCGGACGTCACCATCATCTTCATCATCACTGGCATCTTGGCCCAGGCCGGGATCCTCCACAGGGGCAGGAGGTTGGTCATCGTCATCCTGGATGAGAGGCACCTCCTTCCGCACCGCCATGTTGTGTAGCATGCAGCAGACAAGGATTATTTTGCACACCTTTGCAGGCTCATTTGGGAGGGCCCCTCCGGTCTTGTCCAGGCAGCGAAAGTGGCTTTTCAGAAGGCCGAATGTCCGCTCAATCACCCTCCTGCTCCGACCATGTTCCTCATTGTAGCGCAGCTCGGCTGGTGTCGCAGGGTTCCTGAGGGGTGTCAGCAACCACAGTATGTTGGGGTATCCGGAGTCACCTACACACATAAAAATGAACAAGTAGCTGAGTTTTGTAGGAGTGCGGAATACAACATTGACAAACACACACAATGAGAAACAGTCAGTACACACCAACAAGCCAGGCATGCTGAGCTGGTATCTGTGACATCAGCATTGCAATGCGACTACTCCTCATAATGTAGGCATCGTGCGCAGAACCAGGGAACCGTGCACACACATGTGTGATTGACATGTCAGCAAGACAGACCACCAAAGCATTGATCGAATGGTAGTGCTTCCTGTTACGGTATGCCTGCTCATGTGCCTGTGATGGTAACAGGGCAACATGTGTGCCATCAATAGATCCGATGACGTTTGGCATCCTCCCCAGTGTATAAAAAGCATCCTTCATTTCAGGGAGTTCAGTTGGGCTCAGGAACTTGAAATACAGGTCTAGGAATTGCAACATCCCCTCTAAGACATCGCGTAGCACCCGACTAAACATCGTTTTCGACATCCCACCAGCAGTCGCCACAGTGTACTGGAAGGTACCAGTAGCAAAGAAGTGAAGGGCTGCCATCACCTTCACCTCTGGGGTCAGTGCTGTAGGGTATGTCCGGCCAGGTAGCAGATGTGGCCCCAACTGCTCCGCCAACTCCGCAATCAGTGGCCTGGTGAAGCGGTACCGTCTGATGCAGTTGCGTTCCTGCATGGTTGCAAGGTCTGGGAACGGCCGATGGACTGCTGGTGCCCTACAGTACAGAGATGCACAAAGGAAGATTGTCAGTTCATCCACCCATGTGGCCATGACCACGATCAATATCACATGCTAGATCATGACATCACACAATGTACTGAGGTGTGTGCTGTTGGGCATGGACACATATGTCACCTACAAGACCACCACCTCACATCTCAATTCCACATGTCCACATGTCCACATGAGTCCCATGTAGTGCAATGGGCAATCATCTGGCTGTGTCACCCAACCTATGTGCTGCTGCAACGTTCCAAACACACACCACAGTGACAAGTGAGGCCTCATGTCTCCCAGGCATCACAGATCTTTGCCATGCAGAAACCCAGGGTCCCTGTATTGCCACATCAACACAGCAATGGACATGGCGTAGCACATACACATCACAAGGCAAGCGTAAGTCTCACAAGTAGTGGCCACTGTTGTTCCTGCCGGCCCTACATGTGCGTCTCTTAGACACACACTCCATCAAGGGTGATGCATATACCACATGGATGTGGAGACTGTCACCCATTGGGCACATTTGATCAGACACATCTTAGACACAACATTCACACAGACTGTGGGTGCACATCAGTATTGTGGCTACAGGTCTCACTGTGACGTACATGCCATCACCCCAAGGACTCAGGGTGTATGTGACCTGTCCTAAACATATCCAACCTGACACTGTGTCCGTGACTCATGCCCATTACTGTCCAATTGCACATCACAGTGGTAATGTGCACAACACACAAAGGATTCTGCCCCCATGTACACGTGCACAGCCTGGGAGTGGCTGCACAAAGTGCGAGACAAAAAACCAGATGTAGCCCCCCAAACACCCAGGGAATGCAGCCTTACATGCCATGGGACACTGGGTGGCCAATGCTGTAGTGTGGTAGGTGTGCACAGGTGTCCCTGGCCAGTATATGTGTTTTGCATCCGTATAATAGTCACACTAATGAGGTCCGATGCGGGTGACACTCTGTACGCATTGCACGGGTCATGTCCGAGCCGTGCGTACGCTTTGTCATTGAATGCAATGAGGTCCGATGCGCGGGACAATGCGTACGCATTGCACGGGTCATGTCCGAGCCGTGTATATGCTTTGTCATTGAATGCAATGAGGTCCGAAGCGGGTGACACTGCGTACGCATTGCACGGGTCATGTCCGAGCCGTGCATACGCTTTGTCATTGAATGCAATGAGGTCCGACGCGGGTAACAATGCGTACGCATTGCACGGGTCACGGCCGAGCCATGCGTACGTTTTGTCATTGAATGCGATGAGGTCCGACGCGGGTGACACTGCGTACGCATTGCACGGGTCATGTCCGAGCCGTGCATACGCTGTGTCATTGAATGCAATGAGGTCCGACGCGGGTGACAATGCGTACGCATTGCACGGGTCATGGCCGAGCCATCCGTACGTTTTGTCATTGAATGCGATGAGGTCCAACGCGGGTGACACTGCGTACGCATTGCACAGGTCATGTCCGAGCCGTGTGTACACTTTGTCATTGAATGCAATGAGGTCCGACGCGGGTGACAATGCGTACGCATTGCACAGGTCATGTCTGAGCCATGCGTACGCTTTGTCATTGAATGCAATGAGGTCCGACGTGGGTGACACTGCGTACGCATTACACGGGTCATGTCCGAGCCGTGCGTACGCTTTGTCTTTGAATGCAATGAGGTCCGACGCGGGTGACAATGCGTACGCATTGCACAGGTCATGTCCGAGCCGTGCGTACGCTTTGTCATTGAATGCAATGAGGTCCGACGTGGGTGACACTGCGTACGCATTGCACGGGTCATGTCCGAGCCGTGCGTACGCTTTGTCATTGAATGCAATGAGGTCCGACGCGGGTGACAATGCGTACGCATTACACGGGTCATGTCCGAGCCGTGCGTACGCTTTGTCATTGAATGCAATGAGGTCCGACGCGGGTAACAATGTGTACGCATTGCACGGGTCATGTCCGAGCCGTGCGTACGCTTTGTCATTGAATGCAATGAGGTCCGATGCGCGGGACAATGCGTACGCATTGCACGGGTCATGTCCGAGCCGTGTATATGCTTTGTCATTGAATGCAATGAGGTCCGAAGCGGGTGACACTGCGTACGCATTGCACGGGTCATGTCCGAGCCGTGCATACGCTTTGTCATTGAATGCAATGAGGTCCGACGCGGGTAACAATGCGTACGCATTGCACGGGTCACGGCCGAGCCATGCGTACGTTTTGTCATTGAATGCGATGAGGTCCGACGCGGGTGACACTGCGTACGCATTGCACGGGTCATGTCCGAGCCGTGCATACGCTGTGTCATTGAATGCAATGAGGTCCGACGCGGGTGACAATGCGTACGCATTGCACGGGTCATGGCCGAGCAATCCGTACGTTTTGTCATTGAATGCGATGAGGTCCGACGCGGGTGACACTGCGTACGCATTGCACAGGTCATGTCCGAGCCGTGTGTACACTTTGTCATTGAATGCAATGAGGTCCGACGCGGGTGACAATGCGTACGCATTGCACGGGTCATGTCTGAGCCATGCGTACGCTTTGTCATTGAATGCAATGAGGTCCGACGTGGGTGACACTGCGTACGCATTACACGGGTCATGTCCGAGCCGTGCGTACGCTTTGTCTTTGAATGCAATGAGGTCCGACGCGGGTGACAATGCGTACGCATTGCACAGGTCATGTCCGAGCCGTGCGTACGCTTTGTCATTGAATGCAATGAGGTCCGACGTGGGTGACACTGCGTACGCATTGCACGGGTCATGTCCGAGCCGTGCGTACGCTTTGTCATTGAATGCAATGAGGTCCGACGCGGGTGACAATGCGTACGCATTACACGGGTCATGTCCGAGCCGTGCGTACGCTTTGTCATTGAATGCAATGAGGTCCGACGCGGGTAACAATGCGTACGCATTGCACGGGTCATGTCCGAGCCGTGCGTACGCTTTGTCATTGAATGCAATGAGGACCGACGCGGGTGACTATCATGCATACGTGTCTGTCAGGCATGGTCCGAGACAGGCGTACGCCTTGGCCATTGAATCGTATGGAGACGGGTGCATGTGTATATTCAAAATACGCGTTGTACAGTCAGTTGAACGAGCCGGGCGCACCCATTGGCTCCGGACTGTCATGGAGACGGATGCGGATTCAAAACTTGTACGAGTTGTGCACTGGAAATTCAGTTGGATGCCTACAACAATGTTGCAATTTCTAGTGTTCCATGAAGGTGAAGATTTGAACGATGCGGAAGGTGTGTACGAGTCGTACTTTTAAATGGATTGGCCAGATTCATAGAATGCAACCGTGTTGGAACTATCACTTGGGACACATGGCACAAAGTCTGCCTCTGCAGCACAAATATAAGGCTGGCTGGCCCCCAGGGAGCTCACTAGCCTGCACTACATGCTACTGTACCACATCCCTGCTACCACTGCTGCTGTCTCTGCATCCTCTGGCTCCTGCTATGGCACGTACTCTGGAGAGGGCCCCAGCCTTCACTGAGGAGGAGAACCAGGCCCTGCTGGACGGGCTCCTTCCACAGTACAGCAAGCTCTATGGGAAAGCAGGGAAGCAGGTGAGTGTGCAGTTCACTGCCTTCCTAATTATGCATGTTGTCTGACTAGCAGTACTAGCAGTGTGTACACCAGTGGCAAGCGTTCTCACTGACTACTTTCATCCCCCAAAGTGTGTAGGTACATGTAATGAATAGGTTTCCTGCTGCTAAAGTGCATTATTGCAAGCTTAAACTATGCAGGCATTGTTAACATGTCAGACATGCAGGTGATTTTTCCTTCCCCGTGGTTGCACTACCTGTGTAATTCATTTCCGTTTGTGATGATGACATGTATATCCAAATGTGTGCTGCACAAATCTGGGGCATGTGTGTTAATGTACTTTTCACTTTGTCATCCTCACAGGATGATGCCCACCAGAAGCAGGAGATCTGGCTGACCATCGTTCTGTGGGGGTCGACAAGCGCCGGATCCGCAACTGCCAGAAGAGGTGGCAGGACATTCGGGGCTGGACCCGGAGGATAGCTAGTTTCCAGCTGTAGCTGTCACCTCCACGCAGGAGGGGCAGACACCGGACCCTGACTCCCCACATGCTCCGGATACTGGCGATGGTCTTCCTGGATAGGCAACTGAAGGCCAGACAGCAGCAGGAAGGGGGTAAGTCCAAGCCAGATCTGTGTACTATGTCTGACATGCTAATAGCAGTCTTTTGGCCTGGTCACACTTCCACATTAAGTAGGTCTTGTAGTCCAATACTCAGGTCCCTCAATTGTGTGATGCACCCTCCTCATCTGTTCCACAGGTGTGGCACCTACAGTTTGTTGCTTGTGTCACTAGGGCACTGTGTCCCTGCAGTCAGCTATGCTACAGCTACCGGTCAGTATCTGTTCCCGTGACTCTGTTGTGTGTTTCATGGGTGGGTCAATTGTTTACACAATGCCTGAGATCTGACATGTGATCTGTGTGTGCCCTTGAGATGTGTACCAATTGCTGGTCTGACTCGCCACATGTGGCTGGGCTATTCCAAACAAACCCATGCAGCAGGGGACTCCAATTGTTGGGCCTCAGGAGTATGTATATCAAGTATGTCACACTTGCTTAGCCAGCTGACTACTGTCCAGGGCCAAACACTTTTTCACGTAGACCTGGCCAGTCATGCCTCCTCAAGGGCATTTAGAAACACTCTGTAATCCCACTCCTGTGTATGAAATTGTAGGTTGTGCTTAGTGACATGTGCCCTCAGGTGTCTGCCTCTGTGTCATTAGGGTGTGGCTTGTTGTTACGTACAACTGGGGTGTCCATGATTCAGAGGGTCAGCACGACATCTGAGATGTGACTGTGAGAGACAAGACCTGTGTGACATATAAGTGTGTGATCATCTGACAGCGCACAATGGTGTATGCAAGTGTGTCCTTCATGCAGCTGGGTTACACGCATGGCAGACTGTGATGTGTTAATGTACAGGGATTTGTGTTTGCAGAGACTCATATGTATGATTTGCATGATGTGGGGTCTTCTGGGTCCTGTATATGTTGTTTGCATGGGATGGGCAAGTGCACCAGACATCTGCAGAGTTAGCTTTACCCCTGAACTAGGATTGTGAGTCAGTGCATATTGTTGTTGTCTGGATGCCCTGCCCCTGTGACAGGAGACAGTGTTGACTGACTTTCAGGGCATCCCAGTGCCATGGCATTTAACTTGCTATGAGTGAGCCTGCATTGTGTTCAAGTGTGCACCATGCACCCCATTGTGGCATTTCCCATCAGGACATGAGTACATCATAGTGTGTGTTGCTGGCATGCATCACAAGCATGTGAAATGAGTCTCTGCCCATCCCTTCATCCGTACACCTGTACTGAGTCAGTAGCAAGAGATGTGCTGTGTGTATAGTGACATACTCCTACATGTTCACTTGCATGTCGAACTAATGTGTGGGTGGTGCATGTTGGCACATGGTTGATGTTGAGAATAACAATTGTCTTATCCTAAACAGTGTTGGCACTTTGAGCTGTATTCAGCTGATGATACCAGGGCTTTCCTTGTGATGTGAGGTACTCACTGTGGTGTGTGCAGTTGGTGCAGGTGACTGATGTTGTTCTCTTACTTCCTATTCCTATCCAGATACATCCACAGCCACAGGAGGGGACAGCTCCGTGGACCAGGAGGACCCACAGAGCCTTACAGGGACAGAAGGAGAGGAGTCGGGTGGACTCAGTGGCACGGAGGGCGAGTGGAAACACACAGAGGAGTCGTCAGCACCACCCCCCCCCCCCCAGCTGAGGGCCGCAGCAGCTCTGAGGATGACTCCCTTGTGGAGGCGGGTGTCAGCAGCCACTAAACCCCAGCTAGTGAGGCTGTCCCCGCCACCGCCACCACCACCACCACCCTCCCATCGACTCCCATCCCAGAGGACCCTGTGGGCTCCCGTGTTCGTGAGCATGTCTCCTTTGTGCCAGGCACCACACCCCCTGCCCCTGTGTCCCCTGCTGCCCTGAGTGAGGAGTCTGTGGATTCACTTAGACAGATCCATGTAGGGCAGACGTCAATGCTGAAGGTCCTCCATGCACACACAGGTCTGTTGACACAACTGGTGTCATTCATGGAGGGCATTTCTTCAGGCATGTCTGCCCTACAGAGGACCAATCGGTCCGTGGCCTCCTCCCTGACGGCAGCAGTGTCCCCCCTCCAACAGTCCCGCACACCTCCTACCCCTGCACCACTCACGATTGCTAGCAGCCTACCTGTCCCAAGCACAGAAACACCCAAACCAAGGTCTAGACGTGCACACAAGCAAGCTCAGGGGACTGATACACTCACAGGGGCTGGTTTGCAGACACACACACAGTCATCCACAACCACTCCGCAGTCCTCCGAGACCTCTCCCTCCCAGCCCCCTTCCCTTGCATCACCTGCAACCCCATCTCCCCAGAAGCTCTTCCTCTGTGACCTTGGCCTCTTCCCCACCGACCCAGCAGATCCTGATTACAAGGGGAAGAGGAAGTCCCCACACACAGAGGGGAGTGCCCCTCAAACCCGGACACCCTCCCCCAAGTGCAGTCAGACAGAGACCCCCACCCGCAAGTCCCCCCTGCACCAGAAGAGCAAGAACCCCCCGCCACCACGCAGCTCCAAGGCAAAGTCTCCGTCCTCCATCCCCCAGACCACTACTCCAGAGGTTCCCCTGCCACTCCCTGCCCCGGGTTCCCCCACCCACAGATACACCATCCCCAAAATGCTAAGGCCATCCCCCCCTAGCACTTGCTCCTCCACACCTGGTCAGACGGTTAGTGCCACTGATGTGGGGACTGTGTCCCCCCCCCCTGCCCTGCAAACCTCACCTGCCCCCCATTCCGCTCCCATGGATGTAGGCACTGCATTGGAGTCCACGACCACCCCGTCTGACTTGGGCACTGCAGTGGTGAGCCAATCCACTCCATCTGACCTGCCCACTGGAGTTGTGCTGGCACCCACCCCATCTGACTTGTGCTCCACAGTTGTGACAGCACCCACCACTTCAGTCAGCTCCACTGCAGTTGCAAGTGTCTCGCCTGCATCCACCATCTCTTCACTGCCTCCTTCTGCTGCGCCCTGATCCTGTCCCTGCGGTGCCTGGCCTGTCCCCATGTATGCCCCTCTGAGGAGATGACCCCGGTCCTTAGCAGTGCAGGCAAGCAAGGTGTGACAGTTGTCACTCTACTTCACTCCTTTGCATTTGGACATGGACTGGCCATTGGCCTTTTGTTTGAACAGACGTTTAACTTTTAATATGCTGAATAAAGCTTTTTTCTTTATCCCTGTGAACTAGATTTAGCTGTACATTATGTTGATGATGTTTAACATGCCCTTGCACCTGTGATGCTTTGTTTACAATGTTGAATACTGATGTGTTGCTGTGAGGTACGCCCTGTGGTCCATGAGATATGTATCCTATTCTGGTGGGTATCCATGTCATCCTTTGCAGCTACCTGGGTGTGTCATGAGCAACTATTTGTGGACATCTCTCTGTGAGCATTTCATTTGCATGGTCACATCTCTGGCTTGCACCCCTGCACATATGATGTGCTTCCCATTGTCCAATTTTTCACTTTGACAGACTTTGTGCTCATCACCACTGGACCTACAGGTGTGGGCATCATTGGTATAGGAGCAACTGGATTCTCTGTGCAACTTGCTAGACATATGTTTTGGGTATGTGCAGATGACTTAGGTGAGACTCACATATCCAGGCTGTTGTGACCAGAGCCTTCATTGTGTGGTAACTGATGGCTGACTGACCAAGTGTTCTGCAGACATCAGTGAGACTTGCGGTGAATATGTTTGAAACAGCTGGGCTTCCACAGGGGTTGGGTCACCCCAAGTAAGTGTGTTGTCCAGTGACATGGCCTGGGCCCATGGTGTGTGTTGTATGAGCATGTGTGTGTGTCCACATCCCTGTTCTTACACAGGCAGTGTTCCCTTGATATGTTCCTGTTGTTGATGCTTGCTGAGTGGTACTGGGTTCATCTCACTACTTTTCCATTGGGCTACCAGATGTGTGGGTGCATGACACACTACTGTTAATTGGTGTATCATCATTGGGATTTGTCAGTTCTGAGTGGTGATGATGTTGTCAGACACAGATGGGACACAGTCAGGGTTCCTCACGGCACCTGTTTATTTGCTAAATCATGTAGTTGTCCCTAGGTGGTACCTTTCAGTGATTGAGACAATTGTATGTGTGTGTGACTGCTCCCACTTGTCGGGTTCATGGCTGCGATGCTGGCAGGTATCAGCATGTGTGCCTTGTGGTTCTTCTTGGCTTCTGCATTGTCCTGGGACTGTGGCAGGGATTCTGAAGGTTACGTGAGCTTTGAGGTCATGGCCATGTACTGCATGCTGTGCAGTATGTCTGTCATTCCCCAGGGTTGTAAACTGTCCTTGTGTGATGTGTCTGTGCACCTTAGTTCCTCCAAACATTCCTGTGTTTGTCATGGGTGCATGTGCAATGTCACCTGTCCATGTGGGCTTCACAGATACACATTGTTGCAGTTCAGGGTGTGTGGTGTTGAGGGTGGACTGATGTGAATGTTTGCATGGATGGTCCCCTAGCTCCCGTTTGTCCATGGATGAGGGGTCATGCTGAGTGATTTGTGTTTGTGTATGTGTGATGTACATTTGTGGCACAGGACACATGTCTGGGTTTCCCAGATTGTACGACATCTGCCTTTGTCATCACAGTGGAGGTGTCATGCATGCTTGTGTCACCCCAATGTCTGGTCCCTGGGGGTAGTGCTGTTGTGTGTCAGTCTCTTGCTGTGTTAGTTGGTTTACATTCCAGCTTGTGTCACATGTGTCTGTTGTGCTCCCTCTCATCTCCCAATGCCTGATTGCCCACTGAGGGTGTCCCAATGATGGTTAACTTTTGTATGGCACTGTGTCCACATCTGTGTCACTGTGGTTCTGCCCCCCTCATGTGTTGTGTAGTTGTCTAGGGATACTGTGACACACACACACACATGTTGTGTCAGATGTGCAGTGTGAGTTTGCCTGTTTGTGTTTGTGTATCTGCACCAGTGCATTGGTATTGCTGTTGTGGGCCTTTGTCCGGATGCTGTTTCTGTGATTTTGCCTGCTATCCCTGTGAGTCATATCACATCATTGTGCACATTCATCCTGGTTGTTAGGTGCCATTGCTGGCATGGAATGTGAGTTTGTGAGCTGACACCTACAGTCTACACATGTTGTTTTGATTGGTGTGTCTATGCTTGGTGATGGTCACTTCTGCTCTTGTGTTATTGTACACAGTATGCATTGCCAGCCCCCATGTGTGGTGCTTGTCTGCACATGGCCGAGAGTGTGTTATGTTTTCACAGCACTGTTAGCCTCACCACATCTCTGTGTGTATGGGACACAACCACTAGTTTGCCCCAGAAGTGTTTGATGTGTTGGGAGCAGGGATCATACATGCTGTTTGTTATTTGCAGCTTTGACCATGATGACACTTACTTTTTGGTCACTGTGCTGAGGGGGGGTTTAGTCCCCATCACCACAATGCTCAGCATCTGCTGCCTTTTGGAAGCCCACACTTAACTTCTGTTCTACACAGTGAGGGGATGTTCTTTTTACATTGCCACAGTGCTATGGTGATGCTTGCCTTGTGTATGTCACACTCATGTGTAGGTCACACGTGCTGTTACTTACATTGTATGTTCGTAGTCATAATTACTGTTGTGGGCATTTGTCACAGACCACACACTGTTGACATGATGTTAGGGGGGATGTATTTTGCTGACATACCTGATGTTGGAGTATGCTGGATGTGTTGTGCATCACCCATCCTATGGCTGGGGGTGGCAGTAGTGAAGGGCATTATAAGCCCTATGGCTGTGGGTGGCAGGGGTGGTTCGCAACAGGTCCCCTATGGCTGGGGGTGGCAGTAGTGATGGGCAACATGAGCCCTATGGCTGGGGGTGTAGGGTTGATGGGCAACATAGTCCCTATGGCTGGGGGTGGCAGTAGTGATGGGCAACAGGTCCCCTATGGGTGTGGGTGGCAGTAGTGATGGGCAACATACCCCCTATGGCTGGGGGTGGCAGGGGTGATTGGCAACAGGTCCCCTATGGGTGTGGGTGGCAGTAGTGATGGGCAACATACCCCCTATGGGTGGGGGTGGCAATAGTGATGGGCAACAGGTCCCCTATGGGTGTGGGTGGCAGTAGTGATGGGCAACATACCCCTATGGGTGGGGGTGGCAGTAGTGATGGGCAACATAAGCCCTATGGCTGGGGGTGGCAGTAGTGATGGGCAACAGGTCCCCTATGGCTGGGGGTGGCAGTAGTGATGGGCAAAATAAGCCCTATGGCTGGGGGTGGCAGGGGTGATGGGCAACATTAGCCCTATGGCTGGGGGTGGCAGTAGTGATGGGCAACAGGTCCCCTATGGGTGTGGGTGGCAGTAGTGATGGGCAATATACCCCCTATGGGTGGGGGTGGCAGTAGTGATGGGCAACAGGTCCCCTATGGGTGTGGGTGGCAGTAGTGATGGGCAACATACCCCCTATGGGTGGGGGTGGCAGTAGTGATGGGCAACATAAGCCCTATGGCTGGGGGTGGCAGTAGTGTTGGGCAACAGGTCCCCTATGGCTGGGGGTGGCAGTAGTGATAGGCAACATAAGCCCTATGGCTGGGGGTGGCAGGGGTGATGGGCAACATTAGCCCTATGGCTGGGGGTGGCAGTAGTGATGGGCAACAGGTCCCCTGTGGGTGTGGGTGGCAGTAGTGATGGTCAACATACCCCCTATGGGTGGGGGTGGCAGTAGTGATGGGCAACAGGTCCCCTACGGCTTGGGGTGGCAGTAGTGATGGGCAACATAAGCCCTATGGGTGGGGGTGTTAGTGGTGCTGGCCATGCAACCTCTATGGTAGCCTGCTGTTTGTGGCAAGGATGTGGAGCCCCTGTGTGTGTGTGCCATTTTGCGGGTACGTGTTGCTTGTTTATGTGGTAGGTGTCTGACTTACCGCCTGCGCCGTCGGCGTCGGTTCCTGATCCGGTCATAGATGTAGAGTACTGGTATGACCTGCGCGATGGGATTCATGATGTGTTTGTGTCGTACACGCTGCTTGTTGCTCCGTCTCGTACCCGCTGCAAGCTGGTCCGTCTCGTAGCCATGTATTGAGTTGTGGCGCGAATCGTACCTGATATGCTTGTTTTCCGGATGCTGTGACGTCCCGTACGTGGCGACCCGTCCGGCGCGTAGGAAGTACGCATCGTACTTGTCAATCCGGAAACTGCTATGGATACTGCTTCCGGGCGACTCGGTTCAGCGTTAGGAGTTACGGCTTGGACGGAGAATGAAGCTTGAATCACAGCCTATGTGTCGGTCGTGTTTTTGGCAGTTATGCGCATCGTACTTCCTCTACAGGAAGGACCTGCTACGGGTACGTGTCAGTCACAAGGTAAGGCTACGGACAGCTGTCTGACCGGCTATCGGAATCGGCCCCTAAGTGGAACAAGCTGAGGAAAAATTAAGGAGGGGTTTGTGTCAGGTTCAGAGGCTGTAGACATGCTGAAACTGCCATTCCTGAAATCCTACACTTGCAGGTAGAGATTAATGTGCTGCCGGTGATGGGAATCTAGGGAGAGATAGGGAAACAGGGAGAGGAACATTGGACTCCCTACTGGAATTGTCTCAGTCAAGGAATGGCACTGTGCAACCTCAAAATTATGGAGACAGTTTACTGTCACCGGTTGGAAAATAAAGAAATACAGGTGAGTACATCGAACCAGGCAGAGAGAGAAGGTAATCACAGATAAAGATTAAAGTTGACCAATTTTAGAAAGCAGAGTTTGCCTCGGGCCAACAGGTAATCTGGCTGTGAGCCCCAGGATCCTGCCACAAGCACACTGGTAATATAGAACTACAAGAGGCAAACACACCAACAAAAGTGACCAGTGAAAAGGGAACTAGGGAGCTATGAAGGGGAAACACTGAGGGAACGGAAGAGGGAAAACACAACAAACTTGATGGACAGATAAGAGTGTGAATTGCTACGTGAATGGAAGGAGCCAATGCAACTGAGGGCACATTGCAATGCGAACACTCTGAACCCTCAATAATCTTAAGTATGACCTTGCCGATGTTGACCCAGACTACATAACCTTAACACCAGGAAGTATGTGATATTATGGTCTAGTGTTCCTGATCTCATGAGTTTGTACTCACCTGTCTTCCACTGTTTCCAACCCATGAGCATTCTATACCGCCTGGATTTGCCCTGAATCCTCAAAATACACTTGCTCCTGCTTTGCAAAATATTCTACCTCTGGATCCAGGTTTCTACAGATGTGCTTTAGGAAACGTTTTAGCTAATCTAGTGGCATGGACAAAGTCTGCATGTTCCGAAGACCTTTCACACATATTGTATCCTTTACAGGCCACAAGATACTGTAATTGGCCCATATGCAAAGGAGAATCCACAATCCTTTCCACCTCATATTTGGATGACCCATCCACTAATTCTGGGAGAGGTGTACCGACTGTGTCAGGCAAGGATGGTTTGACTAGGGAAACGTGGATGACTGGGTGAATGTGCCGTTTTGTGCTAAGGATTAAGCATACTGCAGAACTTCCTACATTGTCCTCAATTGTGAATGTCCCAACAAAACAAGAGTAGAATTTAGTATAGAATCCAGGAATGGTTAGATATTTGCTGGATAACCACACCTTATACCCTAACAATTTGGCACCTTTATCCTACGCTTATCCACAAAGTGTTTGTATGCCCCTTTTGCCTGTTAACATGGTGGTGTGCTGCTCTCTGGATTTACTGCAATTGACATGAAATTGCAGTCACCCTGGGAAGTGAGGATGTTGAAAAGTGTCTTACTGGCGTCTGTAGATAATATCCATAAGAGTAGAAGTGGTGTGATATTCCCAAAGAGGAATGAATGCAAGGAGAGAGCCTCTCTCCCTCCCACTCCCCTCTTTATGCATAGGTATATGCCATCACACACAACAGGAAGCGTGGAGAGAGAGTCGAGAGCTCCCGGCCTAACTTCACCGTTGTGGTGGCCCCGTCCCTGATCCGATGCGAGGCCTCGCGCACAACTTCATTCAGTTGGCATTTGGTGTCCTCCTAAGGATTCAGATCGGATCAGGATTCAGGATGAAACGACTAGTGAGTAGATATTGGGTCGCTATCGGGCTCTACATTTTTAAAATCAGTGCGAAAAAAAAATTCTTAACTCTGCTATAGTACTTTGAAGATACATCAAAGGCAGTGACAGGTTGTACAGTACAACCCTTCACTGCCTTTGATGAACTTGGAGTGCTTTACATGAGCACCAGTTACCAGGACATACTATATGTCCAGGTAACTGGTGCTTATGTAAAGCACTCCAAGTTTGCACCATATAAAACTGAAAAATTAGTCTCTTTGAAGTTACATCAAAGGCAGTGACGGGTTGTACTATTGCTGAGTTAAGGTTTTGGACATATTCATGTTTTGACTTTTGAATCACAGGATGTTGAGCTGACATTTCTCAGCTTGAAAGTCGGCAGGTCTAGCCTTAGCCACAACCTCACCCACAAGAACAGAAGCTAATATGATATACAATGAAGTCATAGTTGTTGCTTATTTATCTTATGCATTTTACAACCATTGACAAAGCCAATAGTCCTGGCTTGCTGGAGGTGCAATTTTACTTGTTGTGTTATATAACTGGATGAATGGACAGAAGCAGCAAAATACCAGTGGAGCACACACTGTGCTGAGCACAGATTTTTAACTTAAGTGTTTTAAGCCACGCCCTTAATTACAGCGGTCACGCCCCTATGAGAGACCCCCTAGTTTTTTCATCCCACTTAAACCCCTGTGCTTCACCAAAAGAAAATAAAAGTGGGCACTCTTAGGGAGGTAGAGAAGGAAACCATGAAGGTGCTAAAGAGGTTGGATGCTCATGCTGGCGTCAGTGCCCATGATGCGGTCAATCATGTGAGGTACTCACCATTGTTATCTTGAAGTCTGTTATGAAGCTCCGTGGTTATACTAAATAGGCAGCTACCTATGTTATTATATGACATCTCTTTATTAATGTATTAACTGCACTTTCACAATTGCTTTATTAACCTTCTTGCTTTCTCAAATTTGCTTGAAAATGTACAATTTTGCCACTCTTTTTTCAAAATTGTCTCAGGAGGAGGACCACCCTGAACTCCCTTAGGTTGTTCAGGCTCGCTCGCCCACCACGGTGTGCTCCACCACAAATTGTGCACCTCACCACTTTCAAGTGTCACCAACCGCCACTGGCTCCATCTACATTGTTTGCTGCTGTCAACACTCTCCTATGTTTCCTTGATGATGTCTAAGAATACAGAGCGTTGTGGAAAGGGCTAAAATATAGGGTGCAAAGTAGACTCTATCACTACCATAGTGATTACCTCTTCTTTTTGGCAGAAGTAAGCAGCAGCACTTCCATATCTTTTTCCAAGTCAATAAGTTATAACATGATCAAATCAAGAGAAAAAGTGTCCAATGAGCGTGCCTTGCACCAGTGCATTTCATGCTTGTTAGTTACAATAAGCTTTTTTGTGGTCAGTCCTTACTGTTATCTCAGGACAAGCCACTGCTAAATGTTGTCTACCATATGAGAAAGCTTCTTTAAGTTATAGTTCTCAGTCATAGATCATGTAGTACTTTTTGGTATTTCCAAAAAGAAATTTAAGAAGGAAAAGGACAGAGGGAACTGAAGAAAGAAAACACAACAAACATGAGGGACAGCTACGAGTGGAAACTGGCATGTAAACAGAACAAGCCAATGCAACTAACAATACGTTTTGGGCGAAGACTCTGAGCCCTGAATGATCTTAAATATGAAGATGCCACTGTTAACTCAGATGTTACCTTACCACCAGGAAATGAGTGTGTGATTTAATGCAGTTAGCAATGTAGGGTCTCTTTCACAAAGATAACTTACACTTTTGGGTAACGATTTTACTTTTGGAAATTCACAAAGGTCCATAGTGACTCAAAGTCTCCCTTTGATAAAGTATGTGGCCATTTTTTAAAATGGTTTAACTCGATATTCAAATGCAGGGCTAGAAGTGGCGATGCAGAGTACAGGATAGGATAGTGCTATTCACTGATTACATCCTCTTGTTCCTTGGGGACCCCTGGGGCTCAGAGTCTCGGTGCCTAGAGATCCTCCGCCTCTATGATGAAACCTCCGGCCCCCAAATCAATAAGAATAAGTCCATTTTGGTAGCGGTCAAGGAAGATGCCGGGGCCACAATTTGTGCCCTGATGTTCCCCTCTGATGCAACTCATTTAAATATCAGGGATCCACATGTCCCCTCTCCCGAACTTGGCATCTCACTCAGTGCTTAAGTCACCCTTTGATGGAGGCCTAGGAGTAGCCAACATTTATGCATGTTATCTGGAAGCGCAACTAGTACCTATTAGTGACTGGTTCACTTGGGGCTGGGACGATCCTACCTATCTCCACCTGGTGGACTTTGAGGGGCTCCTCGGCCTCCTCTGCGGTGCTCGGCTGCCTCAGACGATGTCATCTTGCACCATGGTGCCAATCCTTTGATGGAGAGCTACCCTATGCCTTACTCAGTGGGATCGCTGCCTGACAAGCATGACCCCCCTGGAGCAGGGCACATGGCTCCAACATCCCTTCGCCCTCGAGGGCTTCACCCACTAGGACCGCATTGGTATCACATACCTAGGCGACTATAAAGGGGACAATCTGATGTCTTTCCAAGATCTGAGAGACCACTATGCCCTAACACACAGTTCTTTCGCTTCCTTCATCTGCGGCACACACTATGGTCACATCTCCCCCCAGACACTCAACTTCCTGAGTACAGCCCCTTAAGGCTAAGATTTTCCTGGGACATCTGGAGAAAGGAGCATTATCCGCGTTCTACCGCTCCCTGACAATCACACCACAGATGGCTTTAAATCCCTTAATGAAGAAGAACAATCAACTAGTGATTGACGCTGCGCACTGTGCTAAGGGTAACGACGTTACAAACAGTTAATCTCATTAACAAAGCTTCAAAAATGCAAAACAATAGTATTCGTTTAAACATATATTTTTTTCAGCATATATGTAAAGACAACATCAGATTACATCATCATGAGGAAATCAACAAATGTACATAATGGTAGCCATCTACCATGAACAATGTAATAATAAGATATACTACATAATATTTCAAGTTGATGTATTGGTGAGCCCAATGCATTTCGGGACTTAACTGTCCCTTCATCAGGGGCAATCTGTGGAAAAAGTACATATATTACATGATCAATAGAAAAAATGGTTAATATATTTATACAAGAAGATTACATGGTGGAGAACAGTGCGGTTGACATATTACATGATAGTTGTCCATAACTCACACGTGTGGTGGATAGACACTCCGTTAGCTGAAGGAAAATATAAATGCAGACACCCAATAGCGTGAATGTAAAGCTGATCAATGTGACTCAAGAGGAAGAAATGAAAAACGATACAAAGCTAGAAAAAGTAAAAGCAGTACAGAATCAGTGTCTGATGAAAATGTATTAAAATGTAGCTAAGGAACCTAACCTCGAATATTATGTAAGCGGATCCATGAAAGAAGCAAAAAATAAATGCAGGCTGGCTGCTACTAGAAAAAATGAGGAGAACAACGAAATGAGTGCAAGTGCTCGTATTGAAATGACGCGTGAGAAAAGAAAAAAGGGATGCAACTTACCAACTAGATGATGTGGTAACAAATGATGTAAAATGACTAAAAAAAGATATGGGAAAACAATATGGTCAGAGAAAAGGAAATAGGAAGAATAACGTGCCTCTGATAGAAACGCGAAAAGTCAGAAACAATACTCACAAACAAATATAATAAAACACCGAAGTGCTGTTCCAAAGCGTTGTCCAGGCAATAAATGATACGGGATATGTGCTGAATCAGTCACTCAAAGGAAGCATTTAGCTGCGGGTACGCTTGTTCCGTCTCTGGAAAGAGCGCTACAATATAATGACAGTTTACCGTTAAGTGCTAATCCTAACACGTGGGCTTAACAACTCAAACGCCTATATCACAGAAACTGCTTAAGAGAGTGAAAACTACTTACACGAGAAGCACGACGAAAAAACCTAGTCCGGTCCACGCACAAGCGTCCTGTTGTTACAGCGGGATATTTACAAATGAGGATCGCGTTCCATTTAAAAAAACGGGATGACGAAACGGAAAGAGGACTAATAGCGAATGAAAGAGGGCTAACATATAGCGCCCTCTTTCATTCGCTATTAGTCCTGACGAAACGGAAAGAGGACTAATAGCGAATGAAAGAGGGCTAACATATAGCGCCCTCTTTCATTCGCTATTAGTCCTCTTACCGTTTCGTCATCCCGTTTTTTTAAATGGAGCGCGATCCTCATTTGTAAATATCCCGCTGTAACAACAGGACGCTTGTGCGTGGACCGGACTAGGTTTTTTCGTCGTGCTTCTCGTGTAAGTAGTTTTCACTCTCTTAAGCAGTTTCTGTGATATAGGCGTTTGAGTTGTTAAGCCCACGTGTTAGGATTAGCACTTAACGGTAAACTGTCATTATATTGTAGCGCTCTTTCCAGAGACGGAACAAGCGTACCCGCAGCTAAATGCTTCCTTTGAGTGACTGATTCAGCACACATCCCGTATCATTTATTGCCTGGACAACGCTTTGGAACAGCACTTCGGTGTTTTATTATATTTGTTTGTGAGTATTGTTTCTGTCTTTTCGCGTTTCTATCAGAGGCACGTTATTCTTCCTATTTCCTTTTCTCTGACCATATTGTTTTCCCATATCTTTTTTTAGTCATTTTACATCATTTGTTACCACATCATCTAGTTGGTAAGTTGCATCCCTTTTTTCTTTTCTCACGCGTCATTTCAATACGAGCACTTGCACTCATTTCGTTGTTCTCCTCATTTTTTCTAGTAGCAGCCAGCCTGCATTTATTTTTTGCTTCTTTCATGGATCCGCTTACATAATATTCGAGGTTAGGTTCCTTAGCTACATTTTAATACATTTTCATCAGACACTGATTCTGTACTGCTTTTACTTTTTCTAGCTTTGTATCGTTTTTCATTTCTTCCTCTTGAGTCACATTGATCAGCTTTACATTCACGCTATTGGGTGTCTGCATTTATATTTTCCTTCAGCTAACGGAGGGTCTATCCACCACACGTGTGAGTTATGGACAACTATCATGTAATATGTCAACCGCACTGTTCTCCACCATGTAATCTTCTTGTATAAATATATTAACCATTTTTTCTATTGATCATGTAATATATGTACTTTTTCCACAGATTGCCCCTGATGAAGGGACAGTTAAGTCCCGAAATGCATTGGGCTCACCAATACATCAACTTGTGATCAACTTGAAATATTATGTAGTATATCTTATTATTACATTGTTCATGGTAGATGGCTACCATTATGTACATTTGTTGATTTCCTCATGATGATGTAATCTGATGTTGTCTTTACATATATGCTGCAAAAAATATATGTTTAAACGAATACTATTGTTTTGCATTTTTGAAGCTTTGTTAATGAGATTAACTGTTTGTAACGTCGTTACCCTTAGCACAGTGCGCAGCGTCAATCACTAGTTGATTGTTCTTCTTCATTCAGGTTTTCACTTGCCCGATTGACAGCGGGCATTACGCTGCAGCACCTATATCATCTAGCATACATCCTTGGATTAGTCAGACAACAGGAGTGCGCTGCCCATCTTTTTCTTTAAATCCCTTAGACAGAAATGGGTAAATTGGGTGGGTGAATTGGATGAAGACGATTGGAAGGAGCTTTGCGTGGCACCTAGGGAATTAGCCATCTCCTCCCGCATGTGCATGATTCAGGTAAATTACCTACATGCAGTGTATGTCTCCCCACACCACATCTACCGTAAATCACCTACTGCCCAGGCAGCCTGCGTGCGCTGTACACTTCCTGCCTCAGACTTCTTCCATATGGCCTGGGAGTGCCAGACGCTATGCTCCTTTTGGGATGGATGGGACTGGAGAGCTTGCCTGTTCTGGATCCCCCATTGAGTTGGCCCCCGGGTTGCGCTGTTGGGTCTTTTGGAGGAACTTGGAGGTCCACATGCTGAATGATTTTTTATCGGGATTGCATGTCTGGTGGCCAAAAGAGATGTGGCACGCCTGTGGAAACATCCCACACCTCTCGTGCTCTGGCATGGGCACACAGGGGTGGACTGTTGTGCGCAACAAGAGGAACCGATCTATGCTACACGTGGGTGTCCCCACAAAATGATAAAATATGAGGGAAGTGGTGGTCTTCACATGGCCTATCGATAAGAAATCGTTGATTCTTGCAAAAAAATGCATTATGTACTGTTATGGTTTCCAATGGACAGCTTTCATTGATTGTGATGATAGATGTACTTGCTGTATAAATACAATAAAGTTGATTATAAAACAAAAATAAAAAAATGATATAACTCAAAAATACTCATTAAAAATATTTCAAACATTTATTTAAATTTCTTGTATATATTTATAAAACAACATACACATGCTACAGTACTATTAACTTTATTTTGACATTACTCTCCAAATAATGGAAATATAATTAATTAAATATAAAATATTTTTCTGAAATTTTAATTAAAAAACGAATTCCACTTAAAGAAGAAAACAATATTTTTAATATGTATTAATAATTATTAAATGTGATGTAAAGGATTATTTTCAATTTTGAAAGTGATATTTTATTTTCAAAAATATTCAGCATTAATTTTAAAACTCAAAACAGGCTATGAAAATATTTTATAATGAAAATATAAATATTTACTATTGTTATAGAGTATTTTACCATTAAATTAAATTTACTTATAGTTTAAACGATAGTAAAGATTTTAATTGAATTTAACATCACCTCCTATAGGAATTAATTTTACTTCCCTACCACCATTTTTTGGGGGGGGGGGGTGTTGTAGTATCAGAGGCTAGCCATTGTATTTAACTGGTAACTTACACTTAGATTTTGTGAATAAACAAAAAGTAGTAAACTTACTCAAAGGTGTACATTTATCAAAATGTGTGAATCATTACCTTTGAGGATAATCCAAAGTAGTAAAGTTAGTCAAAACTGTAAATTACCTTTGTGAATTAGGCCCCTTGTGTTCCCAAAATACATTTCTAAAGTAATTTCCCAGAGGAGTCAAAATAGGCTAAAATCTACTCCAGTCCAGCCTTGGAGTGAGTCAAGCACCACACATGGCCAACCACTGGTACTGTAATATGCTTCCATAGAAAAGAATAGAGGAAGGGAATTAAAATAACACCCCATAGGAAATAGTTCCTCATTAATTTTGAAAGTGAAATGTGAAAATTCTTTAAGAAGTCCCAGGGCAGTCTGTGGCACTACTGGGCTCAAACTGTAACTTTCAGAGCATTTTGACATCTCCTGTCTTGAATTGATGTGAATAATCACTGTGTTGGAGGACCCATCTGTGTGGCCTTGGCGGTCCGTGTAAGGTATGAACTGTTTGTGAAAGCTAAGTTGTCCTTAGCGGACTGTGACAGTGAAGAAAGCTCTTTTCTTGCATACAAAACCTCCTCTTGCTTACAATGGTAGATGTCTGAAGTGTTTTGAAGTTCCTGTGGCCTGTGCCACTCTTGCCGACTGAGGCCAGGACTGTGCTGTTTTATCCTTCCTACATCTGTAACAGAGAGAGAATGCATTAACTTCACCTCTGGCAAGCCACTTTGCTGCTCTACTCTAACTCCATTTGTTTGTGCTCAGGTGCCTGCTCCTAGTCAGGAGAGATAGGCTGGTCCAGCACCGATGAGGAGCGATCCCAGTAAGCAGAGGATGGGGTCCTCATTTAGTGCTTCCTTGGGTCTAATTTCCAATCCGCCTGCCTAAAAAAGCAGAGAAACCAACTTTGGTCACTGTGGAGACGAAGGCAGAGGTCGAAGGATCCACTGCCTCTGCATATGTTACTTGCAAATCATCAAGCCCATCAGTGGCCATTTTGTGTGGCTGCCGTCCACCATCATGGGTGTTTTTCAACACCCAACTGTAGAGGTGCTTAGGGGGAGAGTTATTGCACTGCCAACAGCGATACTGAAAAGGATGGAATCACATTGTGGCGAACACATTGTAGATGATTCAGGGCACAATGTCTAAGCTACAGGGAATGGTAATAGCAACCATTACCTGTATCACAATTTGGAGACCTTTGGCATATCTCAGTCATCTCTTAAAGACCCCTTCGTCTAACCAGTCTGCCTTTCATGCAGTTGCACACCCAAAACCCTTGTTGAGAAGTCAATACGCTTCTTCCCTCAATATGGTTGCAGGTAGCTGTTCCTTGCACGGTGTAGACTTTTCCAAGTTTCTGGTACTAAACCTGGCAAGGGGAGTTGACAGTCAGCGATCGCAAACCTAAATGTCACACTCCTTCATGTGTGCCCCTTCAGACTATTCCAGGCTCCCAAAGCTATAAGAATGGCGTGGGTGGCTGGTAGTAGCCATTTTAATGTACATTGAATTAATAAACAAATGTTGTTGTGCTCATCTCTAAAAAACACAAGCAGCGCCACCATGTGGCAGACTGTCAAAAGGCCCGGAGTTGGCAATTAAGTACCGGTGCCGAGCACCGGAAACCACCGGCTCAACTTAAGCTCTGTGTGGCACACTTGTACTTGGGTGATGAGAAATCCTGGCACAATGACTATAGGTTTTGGCTTCATAATTATACCAGGTTCACAGACAAAATTTTGGGATTTCAGTGTTCCAGGGAATAGTTTCAGGCAAATCCAATTTCTTGCATATTCCTCCTAGGCTGTTCCAGCCACAGTCTTTATCTTACAGTATCAGAGGGAAGCAGCGATGGGCTTAGAGCCCCCTGTCAATGTGAATGAAAACAAAGTCGCAAAAGGGGCTTTTCAATCAATCAATTATGGTAGGTAAAGTGCAACTACTTACCCGTGAGGGTCTCAATGCGCTGAGGGGGAAAGAGGGTGGCTCAGTTGAGTGCTGGGGTGATCCGAAGAGCCAGGTCTTGTGGTCCTTCCTGAAATGGGGCAGTGTGGGGGTTTGATGGAGGTGGGGGGAGGTCGTTCCATGCCATGGTTGTGAGGTGGGAAAAGGACTTACCTCCCCTTCTGGTCTTGTAGATGCGTGGGACAGAGGCCAGAGTGAGGTCAGCTAATCGAAGGTGTCTGTTGGGTGCGTGGAATTTATAGCTCAACTCAACTAACACTTAATCTGTTAGGGGTGGTACCTCTCAGAGAAGAACGAAATAGAAAGGAGGTAAGGGCAGTCCTTGCAATCACTCTCACTGTCTTCTATCCTTCACACCCTAGAGCCTCGCCAACTTAAAGGACCTCTGGAATGCTTTAGAGGAGACCTGCAATCTACATTTCTATCTGGCAGGCTCCTTCCAACTTGTGTTTAATTCTTTCCCAGGCTGTTCATAAAGGACACCTAGTTGCCACACTTAAATGTAGCACACACTATCCATACTTACTCTACCATCAATGTACATGTTAAAACAACCATGCAAGAGTCATATTCAGTTCAGATGTAGCGAAGGATCTGTATGCAGGGGACTGACAGACCAGTTTAAACAGGAGAGGCGGGTGCACCACTCTCCCAGCACAGGTGACAGGTGTCTTTGTGCTAGGATCAATATGCTGCCATGACTGTCAGTCCTCCTGAGTGAGCTGCTGGTAGTCATAATCACTGAACAAAGGCCACACATGGTGGGCTCCTCCAGGCCCCAGAACCCAGATCTTTATCTCACTCATGTCACAAAGGGCCCTCAGCGGGCATGCATGATGCTTCTCTGCCCACCCAGAACCCACTATGGGGAACTCAGGGCCTGGATGCACTCTCTTCCAAACGGTGTGGGGGGATTTTTCAATCCCAGCAAGGACCTGTATTAATGTATTCACCAGTATATCGGGGGAACAATTGAACAATACGTTTTCTTATGTAAAACAATAAAAATACCATAGTTTATGCTTTTTCAAAACTCTAGTGACAGCAGCCAGTTGGGAGCTATGTCTTAAGTCTTAAATTATAAATACCCAGGAAGAGGCTACCGGGAGCAAATTCTGTGTTCTTTCAGTTCAGTTCTTCTATCTATGATGTTATCAAATACAGAGCCACGAAGACCATAAAGAAAGCACAGGGTCGGCCCACAAAGAACAGCAGACTCTCCCGGCGGGATATAACATCCAGCGGAAAGACCGAGAGGGAAAGAAGGGAGGAGGCCTGTCAATAATACATAAAGAATCCTTCAAATGTCGGGTGGAACCCAACATTGTCGCAGACTGTGAAAGTCTTTTCTTTAACATCGCACTTCCCAGGAGTACTTATTTACCGTACCCCGGGTGGATGTGGGCTATTTCCCCAATCTCTTCTGGAGGTGGCCGCCTCATTTGTAGGTACTACTCCAAATACTTGTCTTCTGGGGGACTTTAATCTTCATTCTGATAATCCCGACAAGGCGGACGCAGCAGAATTGACCAAAGACCTTTTAGCAGTTCAGCTTCTGCAAAGGGTCTTTTGCCCTACCCATAATTTGGGCCACAAGTTAGATCCCATTTTTAGCAATAATAAGGATCTATCGATGGGCGACCCCATACCGCTGCCTTGGACCGACCGCTACCTGCTGCCCTTTTACGTCAATCTCTCACATCCCCCACAGTTGTTATACCTACCATCAAGAGAGTTAGACCATGGGCCAAACTCGTTGACGATACTTGGACCACAGCCCTAGTAAGCTTAGAGCCGGAACTTAACCCTGACCTTACGGGAGCGGTAGACAATTTCTCGACCTGGGTCAAGTCATCTTTAGACACGGTCATCCCACTCATGTGACAAAGCAAGGGAGAAATCCTCATCCTGGTACTCCCCTTCTCTTCGATCATATAAACAGGAGTGTAAAACATTAGAGAAAATGTGGAGGAAGGATTACACTGCTACCAGCAAACATAAATATAGAGACGCCATAAAGAGGTACCAAAGTGAAATAAAAAAAGCTCAGGCATCATACTATGAGGAACGCATCGCGAAAGACCTATTAGAACTTCCCAGTTCATATATCCATTCTGTAGCCTCATCTGAGCGATGTGAGGAATTAGCCTACTTCTTCACAGAGAAAAACAAAAAAAACTAGACAGCCTTTCCCAGATCACCTTGCCCCAGTGATATCCTTGCAAGCGATGCACCCCCCAATAATATACTGAGCTCACTACCTCCACTCACCCTAACTAGGTTCTCAGAAATTTTAAGCCAGATAAAATCCGGATCCCCCCTAGATACTGCACCACCCCACATACTACTCAGAGCTGGGAAAGTGATTCTTCCCCACCAGCTCGAAATCATGAATCGATCCTTGGTTAGTGGACTTGATCCGGCACCTTGGAGGCATGCTATGGTGAAGGCTCTATTAAAAAAAACTAATCTGAATCCGGATGATCTGGGGAACTATCGCCCAATATCTCTGCTTCCAGCGATCATTAAAGCTTTAGAAAAACACGTAAATTTAATCATCTCTGATTTTCTGGAAGCGAATTCTCTTTTGCATGCCACATAAACGGGCTTCCGACCGCTACACGGCACCAAAACGGCTCTGCTGGCTGTGGTTGAGGAATCCAAATGTATCCTCGATCAAGGTGGAGCAGTGGCCATCATCCTCCTTGATATAAGTTTAGTGTTTGATACGGTGAACCTTGATATAGTCGGGGAGAGACTCAGAAGGAGAGGCGTTCAAGGGGACGCTCTCAAGTGGATTCAATCTTACCTAGAGAATAGGACCTTTCAGGTTTTCTCAAGATAAGCTACTTCTAGAGCTTTGGGACTTAATTGTGGAGTTCCCCAGAGATCCTCCCTGAGCCCCACGTTATTTAATGTGAATATGCAGCCTCTCGCAGATATCATTCTGCGTTACAGAATAAAAATCATCACCTACGCAGATGATACCCAACTGGTAATCTCCCTCAATGGCCCATCGAACCGCTCCATCAACTTGGAAACTTTTCTGGAAGACGTGGCGTCATGGATGGAACACTCCTGCCTTAAGCTAAATGGGGGAGAGACCGAACTGATGCTACTGGGTAACACCTCTGGCCTTGATCTTAAACAGATTTGGCCAAACTGTCTGGGACCAGCCCCCTCTCTAAAATCCAAGATAAAAAGCCTGGGTGTCTGGCTTGATATTTCCCTTAGATTTGAAGACCAGGCGATAAGAGTAACTGGAGCTTGCTTTGGTGCCATAAGATTATTGTGCAAGATCCTCCCCCTCTTACCAATGAGTGCCAGGAGGACCCTGATTCAGGGCCTGTTCCTCCGATGCCTGCACTATGGGAACTCCTTATACCTTGGAGTACCTGCTGCAACGCTAAGGAAACTCCAAGTGGCCCAGAACTGTGCTGCCAGATTATTGCTTGAGGAATCGAAAAATATATCAGCCAAATCAGCCCTGAGAAAGCTACACTGGCTTCCAGTTGCCAACAGAGTCAAATTCAAGGCCTTGTGCATAGCCCATGGAACATTCTGGAGTAGTGGCCCAGCTATTAACAGAACTCTGATCAGCCTCTACCTTCCTCGTAGGTTCCTTCACTCTGGCCATCTCCATCTAGTACTAACCCCGAAAATAAATAGAGCCAGAAGTGGAGGCAGATCATTTGCTTACAACGTGGCCAGATTGTGGAATACACTGCCCCTCTCCCTCCAGGCTGAATCACATTTCTTACCCTTCGGAAAACTCCTTAAGACCTGGTTCTTCCAGCAACTTGGTGCATAGTCCGTTGTAAACTCCTGCCTAGACGCTGGCGCCGGGACGCCTTTGGGTAGCTGCACGCTATATATAAGCTAATAATAATAAGGGCCAAATCACCGAGAATCTACCGGCGTCGAATGTTTGGAATGTGGGTTGCCATACCCATCAAAAATACTGCAGATGGAATACGTATTCATTACTCCTGCGTTGTGAATGTTCAAAGTGTTTGGTGAAGCCTATCCTTGTCTAGAGTTCTTTTCAAAGGAAGCTGCTTTTAGACTGGTGATATTATTCTGGACGTTTAAGTTGAATAACTGCATATAAGATAAGACATGGATGTTTGTTTAATGGTGATAACCTGCAAATGCATGGATGACAGGCCTTGGTGAAGAGGGCTGTATGAGTCGGGAATCAAGATGGTCATGCAAAATATTTATTTTCTACCCTACGCTAAAATTGTTCATTTATATTTAGCTATGACGACCTATGGCATGACAATGCAGAATGTTGAGTCTGTGACATTTCTAAAACTAAGGGAAATGGAAAGTAAAATTCAAAGCCATTGACACCACAGAGGGTGCAATGATAAAAGTGTTTGATTACAACACAACCTGCCAGACAATTGCTAACGTACGACTGGTACCACTGCCATATACACATAGGAGAATGGTTACTTCATTTGCATGTGTTATTCATTCGCATCTGCAGACACTAAAAGCAGTGTGGGGCTGCGGTAAGATATTCACCTGTTATATGTCTGTGCACTAAATATTAAGTCATAAAAGGTTTCTGTAAAACCAATTCTAAGATATACATAGCATCTTAGGTATATTAACTGTTTTTACAAGCTGCAGTGGTGTTAGTTCCTTAATGCTTACAATAATTAAATCCAGTGCAACAAAATGCTTTCTCATAAAATTGCATTTAAATGTGAACGAGTTTCTCTTTATAGGTTAAAGAGAGCAAAGTCTTCTTTAGCAAATGACCATTTTTGGTTGTAAAATATAAATTATGCATTTCAGGTTCAAATTACCATTAAAACCAACGGCGAACTAAAGCAAAACAAAAAAAACCCTGTATATTGCTTTCATTTGAAAACCCAGGAGAGTGGTCCTCCAGCATTACAAAAACTAAAATTGAACTAATCATAATTTCTTAGTTTTGATGATTTGTCTGAAAATTGTTGCTGGTGTAGCTTAACATATGAAGCCAACACTAAGGCTACCCTACATCCGTAAGAATCTGGGTATTCTGGATATGAGAAGGAATACTGGCCCTTTTTCGGTTCATCTGTTAATGAACAATGATTCGTCGGGGAAATAAAATGCACCTAATGGAATTTAAAAAATCCAGACCTTATACTAACATAAATAATTTAGCCTGAATTACAAGTTACAGTAAAAGACCCCAAAACACACAATAACATAATAGTTTTATAGAAATTATATAAAGGGAAGCTTTTACAGAAATACAACTACAGTGGTGGTAGAGTGTTGAAGTGTGCCAGGAGTGAAAATAAAGGGGCAGATTTACAATAACTGGCGCATCCCTGCATATCAGCAGGGATGCGCCGGTTATTGTGCGTCAGGGTTCCGCCACCATGGATGCGCCGCATTTACAATGCGGCGCACCATGGGGCAAAAACGGACAGATGCGTGACGCATCTGTGCCGTAAAGGCAGCGCATTGCTGGAGTTGCGTCGCCAGCGCGACGCAGCTCCAGCAAGGCTCCGGGGTGCCCTATCTTTGAAATGCTGCGTCAATCCTTACGCCTGCTTCAAGCAGGCGCAGGGTTTTGACGCAGCATGGGCTCAAAAGTGACTAAGTGAAATCTTGAAGATTTCACTCAGCCACTTTTAGGAGGCGTTCCTGCGCCGGAACGCCCCCCCCCCCCCCTGCGCTGGAACGCCTACTTCTGGCGCAGGGCTTTACAACGTGACGCATCTCCCAGATGCGTCACGTTGTAAATACCCCGCAGCATGGCGCTGGTCTTGCGCCGCTGCTGCGTCACAAAAGTGACGCAACGGCGGAGTAAAAGAGGAGCAAGGGGTTTGTAAATCTGCCCCAAGGAATTCAAAACACAAGAAAACAAATGAAATGACTGTAAATATTTTATCACCACAGACCAGGAGACATCCTACTGTTGACCCTCACGGAGCTCTTAGTGAAGGTGAATTGGTGGATATCATCAAAGTTTGGACCCAAAGGTTGATTTAAAAGGGTAATCATCAAGAATGAGGTCCACCATGCCTGAAATGGCAGCAATCCTTAATGATGAATGAAAGGTCGAGAGTAGCCTGTCAAGATGGCCGACAAGACTTTCCAGCATGAAGCTCCGGGCTCCTTAGTAAAATCCTGCAAAACGTGTGCATGCCACATAGTCAAATGTCCTTCGTCAGCATGGGTACCTCAGGACGGCCCTTTTAAATGCAACTTTTGCACATTTCAACTCCCTTTGGAGGAGTCTTTCCCATGCCCTCCTGACCACACGGATTATAAATGTTTATGTCTGAATTGCCGGTCATTAGCCAAACATCATGCCGAGGTTCTTGATGAGTCACCGGATGTGTTATTCTTAATGGAGACATGGCTCACTCAAGATTCGGTTGCGGAGCCCTGGTTGGCCCTTCCCCAAGGTTTTGTGATGAATTGTGTAAACAGAGGAGTTGGTAGAGGGGGCGGTATCGCAATTATTGTCAAGGATGTTTACATCTGTAGTTTCAGTAAGGAAAATATAGTGGATTGTGAAAGTGCACTGTTTAAAATCAGGCTGAATCATAACTTCTCTGTATTTGGTCTCCTCATTTACCGTCCCCCTGGCCCCTCTAGCCTGTTCAGGGAAGATTTATTGAACAAAGTCATGCTACACGCTAGCAGTGCAGCGAATTTCACCATTTTAGGCGACCTTAATCTCCATCTCGAGAATTGTGGGAAGGCTGAGATTACCAGCTTTTTGGCTGACCTTGAGGCTTACCAACTGGTCCAGCGGGTCCTTGAATGCACGCACGTGGCCGGTCACCTACTGCACCCCTTATTCTCTAACCTAAGTACGCTAAAGGTATTGCCGCCGGTTCCGCAGGCCTGGACAGACCATTTCCTGGTCCCATTTTCGTTGCGGCTGCAGGGAAAGGCAAACACGAATCGTCCTGTTCCAGTCTTAAAACATCCCTGGCATAAACTGGACATCGGTTGTTTTTCTGCTTTCCTGTCCAGCCACAGGCCTCAGTTGCCATTGGACGTGGAGCTCGCTAACTCACGGTTTCATGAGTGGCTGACGCTAAGTCTGGATAATTGTATACCGGCCAAATTGGGGGGGAAGAACCGTGGGCCGTCTAATCCTTGGTTTAATGACTTGCTAACTACAGCCAAAAAGGGTTGTAAATAGCTTGAGCGCGCCTGGAGACGTTCTTATGATGTGGCTGCAAAAAGTAAATACCGAGCAGCCATCAAGCTTTACCACAAACCTATCCGGAGAGCTCGAGCGGAGTACGTGGCTAATAAATTTTCAGTTAGTTCGAACCCCGCCAAGACGATCTTCTCTCTGCTTAAAGGCATGAAGAGCGCGGGCTCTTCTGGGGTCTCCCAGATTGCCTCGCACCATCAGTGCAATGAGCTGGCTAGGCACTTCGTGAACAAAGTAGAGAGGATTTATCTTGGACTGCCGTCCGTGGCCACGTCTGCTGAGGTGGTTGGTCCGGGGGTTATCAGTCTCTCGGTGGAGAATACTCTGTCATCTTTTCCTCTCCTTTCCCCCATGGAATTTGAGTCCCTTTGTTCGAAAATCAAATCGGGGTCGCCGGCTGACCCTTTGTCACCTGCCCTTTTCCGCCAGTTTCATGATCTTATTTCTCCTGTGAACATAGATCTGGTTAACCTCTCATTTTCTTTAGCATCCCTACCCGGGGCGTGGAAACACGCCAAAGTTATTCCACTGCTAAAGAAACCTTCCTTGGATCCTGCCGATCTGGGCAATTATCGCCCCATTTCCCAGCTGCCTTTTCTGGCGAAGCTGGTGGAATCTCATGTGAATTCCACTCTCTCTGAGTTTATCGAGCAGAATGCCATCCTGGACCCTTCACAGAACGGCTTCCGAGCGCGTCACAATACCGAGTCTGCCCAGCTGGCAGTGACGGAAGTGATCCGGGGGAGTCTGGATGTCGGTGATTCTGCAGCCTTAGTCCTTTTGGACTTAAGTGCCGCGTTTGATACCGTCTCTCAGGTGATACTTTTAAAGCGCCTTCAGGAGATCGGTATCAGGGGTGTGGCCTTGGATTGGTTCCGGTCCTTTCTGGAGGGGAGGTCATTTCAGGTCTCTGTGTCACCCTTTCACTCGCAGGAGTTTGCTTTGCAACAGGGGGTGCCGCAGGGCTCCATTTTGAGCCCCTTATAGTTCAATATCTATGTCCGAGCCCTGGCCTGGGTAGCCAAAGGTAGGGGATTGTCTCTGGTGTCGTATGCCGACGACACCCAATTGGTGATCGCCTTCTCTCAGAAATGCAGCGCCAATCTGGACAAGTTTAAAGAGGACCTTTTAGTGGTTGCGGACTGGATGGCAGCAAACTGCTTGCAGTTGAACGCCAGTAAGTCGGAGGTCCTTTTGTTCGGGAAGGATCGGGAGATGTGGTCCGAGCAGTGTTGGTCAGATCGTCTTAAACCCGCCCCCCTACCTAAGGAGGCTGTGAAGAACTTGGGCATGTGGTTTGACAGTGGCCTGACATTTGACATTCAGTCGAAGGCTGTGGCAAGGGTTTGTTTTGGGCTTTTGCGAGGTTTGAAACCTCTGTTGGGTTTCCTTCCTCCCAAGGTGCTTCAGACCATCGTCCAGGCGACTATTCTTTCTAGGCTGGACTATGGCAATTCCCTCTATTTGGGCGCCAATAAGCCCAGCATCAAGCGTCTGCAGAGAATACAGAATGCAGCGGCCCGCATCTTGGTGGCACTTCCGAAATCTTGCTCGGCTACTCATGTGCTTCCCAAACTTCACTGGTTGCCTGTGGAAAAGCGCATTCAGTTCAAGTCGCTTTGTGTGTTGCATAGGATTTTGACCCTACAGGCACCTTTAGGGCTGGCTAATTTGCTAGAGTTCTATGTGCCGCGGCGTTCCCTTAGATCTGCTGACCAAGCACTGGTCAGCATTCCTCGAGTTCTGAAAGATAGAGCTGGTGGCCGCTCTTTTCGCAGTCTTGCTGCGAAACTCTGGAATTCGCTCCCTGCTTCCATCAGAGCGATCCAGAACCACCTTGCTTTCCATAAAGCCATAAAGACCTGGCTCTTCCCTGTCTAATTTTAAGTCTCCTCCTAGGCTTATGGCCTCGGTCTTTGGTGGCGTTGGGAGGCCCCGTTGCTGGGGCAGCTATGCGCAATACAAATCCGACTAAATAAATGTATAAAATAGCGGTCAACACACTGCACGTCTATAGAGCATAATACTTTGCTGATATTTTGATTCAACACCGCTTATTAACTTAATAGAGCTTAAGGGGTTGGGTGTGGTTCCCCACTGTGCTTGCCACATCATGTTGGATCTTCTGGGACCATGGACCTTGTTGAGCACTGATTGGAATGGAGACGACTGCTGCTTCAGACCTGATCCGAATGCTACATAATACTGGTGCAGTGCAGTGCGGGAGATTGGTGGGGTGATTAAACGGGCTAGGATAAGAAACGTACTGAAAACTGAGCTATGGAGATGAGTACGGCTGTCGCGGGGAGTAGGACCTTGGTTCCTCGTTGTCTTGGGGGGCTGAAATTGTATAATGCTATGTATTCTCGACACTGAGTGGCCCAATAACTGAGGGGGGATACCCGGTTAGGTGCAACATTGTGGCAGGAGGACTCCCGTCCCCCCAGCGATGAAAGGTTGGGACACAGAACATATTGCACTGGAATAAATGCGCTGGGCTGGAGCGGTTGCTGGTTCCCATGATATGAGTGTATGGATGGACTGCTTTGGGTGGTAGGGATTCCCAGGGGGGGACTCCAGGGACTGAGCGTGTGGTAACAAGGGCCCCCAGACTTTAAATTGTGGCATAATGTTCCTTATGCAGCATGACTGACTGCGGCCATTTGCAGGACAGTAGGGCGGTTGTGACACCCTCAACACTCATTCCAACTGCTGGGAAGCCACTTTGCGGCAGACTGGCCAACTTAAGCTGTGAGCTGCTGTCTCTGACTCCTTTGAAGAAACACTTTCCTGCACAAAGTTAGAAACCGCTAAACGTTGGCTAATCCATGATTTATCAAACATGAACAAAGATCAAAATATTGAAGGGCATGCCGGGAAGCTCTATCACGCAGTACTTCACTCTGCATGGCACAACCAAGCCCCAGCACCCAAACCCAGCCCCTCTGGTGACAGAATGCACAAGACAGCCTGAAAAACTGACGGCAGCAGATATACCTTCAGCAATGCAGCGCTCAAGGGGAGCACTGCAGAATAAAGTCGAAAGGGTCACAATTGAGGTCATCCTGTTGAGAACGGATTTGTGGAAATAATAGAAGACAACGTCACAATCCTCCAGGCAGAAGCTTTTGTTTTCACATTGAAATGTGCGGTGGATAAAATGACTAAGCTGACCTAAACCTTAGAGAAAAGGGCAAATGATGCTGCTGGGCAGTCTAGTTGTAAACACCTCAGATTCCTGGAAATACTAGAATGGTGCGAAGGAACATCAGATGCAAAGTTCCTGGAGAAATGGATCCTCCAAGGTCTCAAACCGTAGACACTGTCAGCTATGTTTGTCAATAAGAGAACAAATAGCGCCCTGGGTCCACAGCCATGGCCCTTGCTTTGTGCATTAATTGCTAGGGTGCACTAGAGGGATAAAGACTGTGGCTGTCATTTACAAGAGGCCTGCACCGCCGGAACGTCGCTTTTTATGATGCTCCGGTGCTACAGACCTTTGAATTCATTTGAAGTGTTTCTTCAAATGAATCAGAGACAGCAGCTCACAACTTAAATTTGCCACTCTGCGTGGCTTTGCATGGCCTCATAGATATGGAGTAAGGCAAGGCAGTGCAAAGTGCTGCCTTACCCTACTCTAAGTCAAGGAGGCGTTCCATGGGTGTTCCCACTCAACACCCATGAATTTGACACCAGATTTAAAACATCACATAAACGTGGTGCAGTGCCAAAAACTTTTGACTCCCCAGTGCAGACGTAACAAGGAGAAATGTTCAGATTTCTCCTAGTTGTTTACTCTTTCCACATGTGCTGCATTCTGCAGCACATGTGGAAAGAGTATGACTAGCGCGCTGTCCTACACCAATTCCTTGTAAATTAGGCCCTTTAAACTCAAAGTCATGCATACTGCTGAGTTTCCCTATTAGGAGAATCTTAAAATTACCACATTTCCTGTCTACACAAGAAAGAACCAACACAAAGTCAAATAAAAGCTCAAAGCTCTGAATTTACAATACATGTTGTTGTAACTTTGCCTATGTCACCCTTGCCTCTCTTCTGCCTTGCCCTTTTTAGGTCTCACTAGCATAGGCTGCGCACATGCGCAGTCTCGCTGGCGAGATTTAATGTTTTGGGGATTTTTCAGTAAAGGGCTTTAAGCCCCGCCCCTCTTTCCCATTGGCTGGCGTCACCGTTTATGCTAAACGGCGGCCAGCCATTGGGAAAGAGCTGTTGGTGACGTTTTCGCTCGGCTTTTTCTGCCGTCCCACTTGGACGGCCTCGCCTGCTTTCCTTCTGAAGTAAAAGGTTTCTCATCTTTATAGGGCCAAACACATGGCCCCATAAAGATAAGAAACCTTTTAGCAGGCGAGGCCGTCCAAGTGGGACAGCAGAAAAAGCCGAATGAAAACGTCATGGTGAGCGCTTGTTTGATTGGAGACTGGGAAGCCTGTTTCCTTGTGCTAGGGCCTGTGCCTATTTCTGTTGCATCGGGTAGAGGACATTATACTGGGACAAATGGCCGCTGTCCCGGTAGAGTGTATGGTGCTGTGGCTGCTTTTCCGGGTAGTGTGCAGTGGTAGGAGGGGGTGCTGGGGCCTGCTCATCCACTGTATACTGTCTCCAGGGACAATAGCTGCTCTTGGAAAGCTTGGATTTGCTCCCTGGGTTTTCCTCGAGCACTTTGACAGGCGTAGTAAAGTAGTCCTGGCGGGTGTGGAGTCCCAGTGCTGCCCTGGGCGGAGGGATCCGGGAGGGTTTGGAACTGGGACTCGGGCGAGCAAAGAAAGGAGCCTGAGCGGAGAAGGGCGGCAGCAGCATGCGAGGGCATCCGAACCCCGGGCCCTCCTGTCCTTCCGCCCGGGAGCAGGTGAGGGTTATTGTCTGCGAGGAAATGCACGGGAGAAAAGATATGACTGTTCAGGGAGCGGAGCCAACTTCCCCAGTACGGAGTGGGGGCTATGGAAACCCGCCAGCGCACCACTGTTTACACAAGGTCGTCTCTTACTCGTTTTCTGTTTTTCCGTTGGGTGTGTTTATCTTTTCTGGGGATGTTGTCCTTAAAGCTGAGGGTTCAGATAAAAAGTTTCTCACATGCCTGTTAAGAGTAGTGGTGTTTGTGTATACAGAGTGGCATCAGTTGTCGGGCAATGTCGCGTTGCTGAATGGTGCACGGATCAGGCCCGGTTCTAGAGGGTGGGCCGGGTGGGCCCGGCCCACCCAAACATGAGCCTGGCCCACCCAATCATAAACCTTGGCCCTGGCAGTGATGTCAGCAAGGCCAACAGAAAATGGCCTCTGCAATTAAGACGTTCTCTGAACGTTATCTGTCTTCTTTCTTTAGGAGTTGTTTGATTGGGCCTGGGCTCGCAGTCGCACCCCCAATCATGCATCTCCTATTAGAAAGGTGGGCTGTGTCCCCGCCCACTCGTGCAGGTACAATAGGGGAAGGGGCCCAATCCATTCGTTGGCACTGGATTTGTGTACCGTCCTGCTGCGAGGATATTTCATTCTTTTCAGCGCTGGTGAAGAGGAGTTTGTTTATGCTGATTCATTTTCCTGACCTTCGTGACCCCTAGAGCTGCTAATCAGATCGGGCTGTGACAGAGTTCGTAAGGGCAGATAAAAGAATGTGTGGCTATTGCGTTTTATTTAAATCTGTGAGCAAGACACATACTTTGTGTGCCGTGTATATTTCCTTTAAATGGTATGTTTAAATCGTTTGTATCATTACATTGACTGGTTCGGCCAAGGACGCACGACAACTATTAAAATGTCCAGATAACTCTGGGGATTAATGATGCTGCTGGAGAGCAGTCTTTTGTCTGTTTGTAGTTTTTTAAATGCAGATAAACTGTAGTTAACGTGGATAGCTCAGTGGGTTACTACCTTTGTCACAGAGATCCTTTGATTACTTGCAGTTCAGAAGTTACAATCCTAACATAGGGCAGTGACCTATGGACTGTCATTAAAGACCTGCATACAAATCAGAATGGTATAATTAGGTTTTTTCTTGTATTGTATTGCTAGTTAGTTCGAATTTTCCCAGTCTTTCATTATTCCAATGTTGCAATAAAGAGTTTGTTTGGGCAGATATACATTCTAATCAGTAAAGCCAACACCCCAACCACTGAGTTATGCTGTAAATCCTGTGTTTGTGCTTCTCCAGCCCAAACCCTCTTAAAACATATTGCCCAGCAGTATGGATGACATGTGATTCCTACACCTGGTAATCCTCATTAGCGTATGTGACATTCCCTATAGGCTGATTTACATACTTGTATGATTCATTGTCTCTGCATAATGTGTGCGTGATGTAAAGTACTGTGACACCTAAGTAGCGCTATACAACAAATAAAATGCATATGAGAGTGGGGCTACGGAGAGATGGTGGGCACTGTTGGAGGGTGGCAATGAGGGAATCCGAGGGGGACCTCATGGGGGAGGGGCTATGGAGAGATGAGGGGCACTGGTGGAGGCTGGTAGTGGGGGAGTCTTAGCAGCAAGCCTGTTATGTGCTCCATACTTGTGGTTTATAATCTTAGTGCAGATGAAGCACTATTATAGTATACTAAATCAAACAGAAAAGGTGTTTTGTATGGTGCACAGTTAGAACACATGTATTTGAAGGTTCCCTCTTATGTGATGATGAATAAAGGAGGCTCATGGAAATAAAGATTTGGCTAGTATCACACAATTGGTGCAAGCATGGAAGCCAGGTTTGATCCCAGGTTTTGTAGTTTCACATTGTGCAATTCAGTCAATAGATGGGTGTATCATTCTCCTGTATTGCATTACAGATGAATGCTTTATCTTTCATACTGGAAATATGACATTACAGCCTGGGCAGCTGGCAGAAGCCAAATGAAAGCTAGGCTTGTTTTGGGGCATGAGGGTCCAAGAGTATCTTGAGCTGCACTAGGCATCTGGCTCAAGCCTTCAGTGGCCAGAGTATCGTGGCCCTTGTGCAGGCCGGATGCTACTTGATGTGTCAACAACACCCCTACTTAAGTTGTGAAAGCAGTGTTGGATGGAAGGGGGTGTCTTGATGCCACTGTCTAGAGGCATTGCTCACACATATGCTGTACTAGCTCTAGCAGAGGCATCTAAGAGAGGGGGAAGAGGAGATACAATTGCCTTTTTATTAGATACGAAAGTAATAGAAAATAATCGATATTACTTAAAAAGCATTGGAGAAGTCATTCAATTTCTTGTTGTGAATGAACGCCCCCTGCGTGGCGACAATGAAGATGTTTTTGATTCAACAAGTGGTTTATTTTTAAAGCTTTTCCAATACACTCTGAAGAAAGATAAAAAGCTAGCTGGAATTCTACACTCTATTCCCCTGAATGCAAAATATACATCTAAATGTATCCAAAACGAAGTAATAGATACCTTAACTGGCATGTTTCTCTCACAAGTCAAAAAGCAGTACAAAAGTTGTGATTCAAAAAGTTTTTGTATTAAAAGCGATTGCACCCGTGATAAATGTAATATTGAAAATCTGTCCCTCATGGTGCGTTTTGTGAGCAAAGCCAAGCCTGAGGAGCATTTAATTGGTCTTTTACAGACGGAACAATTAGATGCTGAATATATAGCAGATCGCATCATAAGCCACTTGGTTGCCAGTGATTTCAAGCCAGAAGACATTTTAAGTCAGTGCTATGATGGAGCATCTGTGATGAGTGGATGCAGTGGGGGTGTTCAGGCTGTTATACAGAGAAGATTAGATAAATATATTCCTTACATACACTGTTATAATCATCAGCTTCATCTTGTTGTCATACATGCCATTCCTTAATCTTGAACGCTTTATAATATGCTAAGCATTCAAGTACTTGTGTTAAAGCCTGGCCTGCTGGAATTCGAGGGTTTACAGTTAGGTCCAGACATTGGTCTTACATTCAAACAACTCTCCACATGCACTGTGTACACACAGCAGCTAGCTGTTGTATCATGGTGCCTGTATGCAAGTACGTATGATGTAATCTTGGGCTTGTAGGCCACCTCCAGAAGCGACAAATTGGGCCCGCAGTGGCCCACCCAAATGTGCCCTTGGCCCACCCAAATAAAAATTCCTGGAGCCGGGCCTGGCACGGATACTCTCGCCTCGCTAGTCTGTGTGCTCTATTCCCTAGAACTGTGGTGTTGGGCCCTCAGGCCCGCATGTAGCCAAATGAATGACACAGGACACAGGATTACTGGTGCAGTAAACTGGCCACGAGCACGTGCACCCGGGCCTTTTTATTGGCGGGGCCACGTCACTCGTGACACCCGTGATGGATGGGTGTCGGGTGCAGTGTGTCCAGCCCTCAAGGGAGTGGCTGGAAGTGCAACTTCCTGCGGGACACTAGAACGTGTCTCGCAGGACACTACATTCCTCCCCAACTTTATTGAAGGACAAAACAAGGAGTCAAGTCCAACCTGTGGGGAAAAACACAGTTGATGAAATACCACAGGGTCCATCAGCTCCCTCGAGTCAGGTGGCAGGACGACATCAGACGAGGGCTGGTGACCTTGGCTTGCAGCAGAACCTTCTCCGCGGGCACTCGTAATTTAACCTGAGGGACTCAGGGCACGACCGCTGGCTTGGAGACGTCCGCTGCATACCGTCCGTTCGCGGACAATGAAGTGTCTTGCATGGCTTCCTCTTGGCTGACGTCGGTGATGGTCTGTGGTGAGATCTAACAGTTCTTTTGGTGGGCTGCGTCATGACAATGGATGGAGTCTAACGTGAGAGTTCACCGAGGTGTTGCTGGACCGACTGTCCCTGTGGAACCACGTGGCTGTGACCGGTACCCTGTTGGTGGGGCAATGTCTCTTCTCGCTCTCCCGCCTGGGGAGGCCCGTCATCGGGGTTGCTGCGGGACTATAGGAAGGCTGCACTGGAGCCGCTGCTTGGGTGCCATCTGGTGGCAGCTGCAGGACCGCCGAGGAGCCGTTGCTTGGTCGCAGGCACAACCCTCACGAGTGGATGATTGTTGGTCAAGACTTGCACTCGCTGCCGCGGTTCCGGTGTAGGCCCAGTTCACAGGTGGTTGCTGGTTCCCTTTAGTCGGCTTGTGTGGCAACGGTTTCGGACTCCAGTCCATTGGTACTCGGGAAGTGGTGTTTGACGCATGTGCTGATGACTGGCGTGGTGATGGCTACCAGCTATGTGGTGACCGGAATGACAGGTGTTGGTGACTTGCTGGGAAGGTTCGGATGTTAGGATGGACCTGGGCAGCCACGTGCCTCCGCCTTGCTGATGTTGAGTGTCCATGGCGGCTTAACACGTAGAGTGTGTTGATCCTCTCTTGCCTGGCTTGGGGGCCACTGCCGACTCCATCTTGAGGCGGTGTGAGGACGGACACTCAGGGCAGATCTTCACCCATGGCACCTGCGGACAGGAGCAGGGGTGCCACTTGACTTGGACAGCCGACGCTTGGGGAGTGGCCGTTCACCTGAAGACGCGTTGTGGAGGGACGCGGTTTGCGACTGCTGCGGCTTACGTTCAGTTCTCTTGTGAGGCTGTGGCCAGGGACGGTTGTCCGCCTTGGTGGCTGTCGGATGTGTCAGGGTTAGTTCTTGGCTTGCTGTGAGTCCCCGGTCTTCTCCTTTTTCCGGTCTATTCAGTCTACCTGTGACTTCCGGTTTTTCAGGGTGACAGGGCTGTCACTCTTCTTTCTTCGAGGGCGTTGCGCTTGGACCTCGAGGCGACGTGACGTCCAGTCGCGTGTCGCTGGCGTTGGAGCGCCTGTTGCTGTGGCGGCTGCCACGTGGCGGGTGCGACTCCTCTCTTGCCTGTCGTGGGTCACCGCCGACTCCATCTTGAGGCCGTGCTGAGGAGGACACTGTGTCACGGACACTGTGACGCTTCCGGGCCGCTGCGGGTGCGACTCCTTCCTTGCCTGCCGTGGGTCACCGCCGACTCCATGTTGAGGCTGTGTTGAGGAGGACCCTGTGTTGCTTTCGGCCCTCTGCGGGGCTTCGCTGGTGCAGTGGGGACATGGTCGCTCTCTGTGCTGCGCTCAGCTGTGTTTGTTTGTGGAGATGTCTCGTTCTTGGACGCTGTCTCCTGGCACTTGGGGTGCCTGTGGTGTGGTTGGCGGTTGTGCCTGTTCACCAGAAGGGGCGGGTGACGCGACCTCTTCCCTGGCGGTGGCGTTGGGCAGCCACTTGTGGTGCGTGCTCTGCACCAGTTTCTCCTTGCGCTGTTGACAGGGACAGTTCCCTTGAGGGGATGCCGTTTATGGCTGGCCTTCTACTTGTGATGACGGGGCTTGTGTTGCAGCTCCCTCGGTGTCGGTGCTTGAGCTTGGTCGGTGTTGCTTGGGCTGGAGAACCTTCGGTCTTCCTGGGGGCTCTTGGTGATGTGCCACCATTTGTCTTTTTACTTTGAAAGCCTAGGTAGCTCATTGGGGTGGCACGCAACGCACCCATCTTCCTGTGCTTCTTTTGGAGCTTGCCATCTCACTGGGTTTCGCTGCATCGGGACAGACAGTGTAGGCCTCTCATGTGCTTTCTCTTGCAGGGCAGCTTGTGTGGCTGTGGTAGGCTTGGACTTCCTAAGCTCTTTGCTATGTGGAGTTTCGAAAATTCTTCCTTTCAGCCACTTGTAAGCACCTTTGGCCCCTCTGTGCCGGGGTGTTGGGGTCAGTGTTCAGTCTCTCCTGTGTTTTGCAGGGGGTGGGAGGCCGTGCCCTCCTTCTACTGCCAGGGTCCTGGGCGTAGAAATGCTGAGACTACTCCTATGTGAGTACCTTATCACGCTGAGCATTGCAGGCGTTTTCGTGTTTGGGCGGCCCGCTTGCCATGCGTGGCCATTGCCTCGCTGATTGAGTCTGTGTACGGCTTTCATTTGGGGCTGACGTTTAAAAAAACAGTTCCTTTCGCCCCTTTTCCTGCACTTGATTTGCCTGCTATGCTGACTGTTGCCAGTGGGGTGAGGGCGGCGCTGCGGTCACCATGCTGTGCTGGACAGAGAGCTTGCTGGTCATTGGAGGTCATGTGAGGGCCGTTTTGTCCTGGCTGGTTCCTTCCCCTTGCAGTTACTTGTGGTGGGGTAATATGAACATTAGGAGCAGTGCTGTGGCCCTTTCTCGCGCACAGGTCTCTGTATCAATGGTTGCTGCTTAGTGAGGGCGGCGGCAGTATCACTGGTGGCCACCGGGCAGCGCTTCTGTAGTTAAAGTCCCGTCCTTCCTTCTTAGAGCTGCGGGCCGGGTGGTTCCTGCCTACAATGTGGGAAGGTTACTTTTGATGCTGCAGGTGCTGTGGGGCAGCGGGTGGAGCATTCTCCTGGCTGTGCTGCAGGGCTTCCTTGTCCATGGCTCACATGTGTCACTTCAGTAAGGAGTAGCAGGTATGTAAGGGTGATGGTGGTGGAAACATGTGTCCGCTTTGGCTTCTGTGCCTTTGCAGACGGTATGTGTCTGTCCCTGGTTGCTTTCCCAAATTACCTCGTCGAGTGCAGTTTGGGCGAGGTGCAGCTAGATGGCGCTGCTGTTGCTCGCGGCTTGCATTGCAGCAGTCTCCCGCTCTCGAAGGCAGGCTACCCGGGGCTGACGCTGCAGGCCTGAGCTCGCATGGCGGGTAAATTTCAGCGGCTGCCGGGCTGCTCAGCTTCTTCCCAGCCGTGGAGCTTGGAGCTGGTCTTTGGCGGCCTCCGGTGCTGGGCCTAGATGCTTGCTGGCAGCCTGGAACCTACGGCCTCGCGCCTACCTCCGGACCGTGGTGATCGCTTTGAGGAAGGTAGGGGGGCACAGTAGGGGTGGCGCACATGGGCTGGGCGGCTTGCTGGGGGTGACGGAGGTGCCTGGAGTACGGGCCACGCGGCATGTGTTCCTCCGCGTCCCGGCTCACACGGGTGCTGGCTTCACAGCGGGAGGCGGTGCTGGAGCAGAGTTTTCAGTTTGAAAATTCAGTGGCTTTTGAAGCTCTGGCATGTCTATTCGTTGTACTAATTTATTAATAATTAATAATTAATTATTTGTCTTGTGCAAGTGCGTTTATATTAATCAATCCGTTTGTCTTAACAAGAGAGAGAGTTACACGTGGGTGCGCATAAATGTGCTGTTTTAAAAATAACGTGCGTGTTTTCATGTTTAAACGTTGCTATGTGCTGTTTATTTTTGAGCACAAAATGCTTTCCGAATTAATGCTTTTCTATGTTGCAAGTGCTAGATAGATGCATACACATAAGGGTATTAGTGGGGTTAACACTGTTTAATCACTATGCTGTGGTAACGTTGTTTTTGTTTCTTTTAATTAAGATGGTCTATTGAGGCCTATGATGGCCTAGAAAAGATGGCCGATTTGTAAGCCTGGCTGTGATTTATAATATGAAAACTGTGACGAGGGAGACCCCTGCTGGAAATGGTCCTGAAGCTAACTGACCATGGTCCTTGCTTGCTTGTTTGAAAACTTTCCATGAGGACAGCAGCAGTTTTGGGAGATCTCCAAGTGAAATGAAAATGTCCTTGGCAGCCTTGGGAAACAAAGGAGCCTTAGAGAAAAACTCTGAACTGTGGCTCGATTGCCGAGGAGAAGTAGAGCTAATAAGATACATGTTTTATTTCTTGGTTCCTGTTCCGTAGTCTTTATTATGTGAACTTTTCCTGAGCGGAGATTTTCAAATGTAGCGATGTTACATCCTTTCCTTCTCGCTCTGCTCAGCAGGTCCGGCGGACATTACAGTTTTTTCTATGTTTCCAATGTATCTTTCCATTGTTTTAGAAACTATAAGAAATGTTAGCCTAGAGAGGTTTTTTTGCCACTTGCCATTTTGCCTTTGCCGCGTACCGAATCTGCGTTGCTGAGGATTGATGCTGAAGGGACTTCGTCTTGAGAGACATTTACCGAGAGACTTGTCCTGACCCGTTCTGACATTTAGCTAGAATAGGTAACTATGAGAAAATGATTTACTCTGATTGATTTCTTTTGACTAATTTTAGATAAAGCAATATAATTTTAAAACATGGTGTTGGATATTCTTTCTTGTCAATTATTGGGTTTACATTTTTGTCGACCTCGATATAGATGCAGGGTGATTAGGAGTTTTCTTTCCACAGGTTTATTGCTGGTAGAGTATTTGAGTGTATGTTAGTGTAGTGAAATGGGCCCTAGCGTATGATGTATGCATGTGCGTGTAACTGTGAGATTACTCTATCCGTGGTAGTGGGAATATTATACACACCCTGATCTCTATCAGCGGCAGCCTACGTTTCTTCCCTCACTGCCTGGATGTGCACCAGGCTGACTCGAATGCAACCGTGGGGGGGGTTTTCGGTGTCGCTAGGTGGCACGGAGTTTGCTGGGCCCTCTGTCCGCGTCTGCTCAGCTGCCGATGGCAGCGTGACGAGTTTCCCAGGAGCGGGCGCCGAGAGGGGCTGGAGGCTTGGCTCTTCGCTCACCGCCCGTTACCAGATGGGTGTCCGGACGGCATGGGATTGCGACAGAGGCACACAGGCCTCTCCTACCTTTGTGCAGCTCTCTGGCTCCCCGCAGGCTGGGCTGGTCCCCTCACCGGCTGCGGCGGTCCCTCTTATCTTTGCCGGCTTTGTAGTGTGCTGCGAGCAGCTGGCGCCAGGCTTCTCACTTCTGGAGGCGGCGGTTAGGGTGCAGCAGCGGGTACGGAGCTGGCCTTGTCATGGAGGTGTGGGCGCTCCCCCCTCTTCGGACTCGGGAAGTGGCCGGGTCTTGAGGATGCACTGGTGAGCTTGGCAGCGGATGCGTAGTTGGCATCGCCGGGTACTCGCCTTCACCGGGGTCACATGTCCCCTCCTCTACCGCTGGTGGGAAGGAGACATGCCTGGTCTCCGTTCATTGCTTCCTGGACGTGGCGATTACTACAGCCATGCGTGGCAGTGGACTGCTCGGTGGGGGTGCAGCTTGCTGGGGCTCATTTCCGCCCCCACTAAGGATGACGATGCGCAGAGCAAACAGGCACGCGGGGCTGGCTACCCGCCTCGTCGCCAATGTGGTGTTGGGCCCTCAGGCCCGAATGTAGCCAAATGAATGACACAGGACACAGGATTACTGGTGCAGTAAACTGGCCACGAGCACGTGCACCCGGGCCTTTTTATTGGCGGGGCCACGTCACTCGTGACACCCGTGATGGATGGGTGTCGGGTGCAGTGTGTCCAGCCCTCAAGCGAGTGGCTGGAAGTGCAACTTCCTGCGGGACACTAGAACGTGTCTCGCAGGACACTACAAGAACAGGGCCCAATTCACCCTCTAGCTTTGTATGCCCCATTCTCTTGCGGTGTTCAACTCCGCATTCTGGGGTTTGTCTCCCCCTCAGGCTGCCAGAGTGTTATTTCGCCCCGTTGCTTGTTTGTGCTGTCTCCCAGGCCCCCTCCACCCCGTGTGCTCACCCTCAGTCTGCGGCGCCCATCTCTTTGACTTGGTTCCACTCCCCGTCCCTGATTTTTTCCAGCTGCCCTCCACTGTGCTTGTGCACCGCCTCCCCGGAGACCCAGAAAAGAGCACACGACCCTGCTCCGCCCCGCAGATGGTCGGTGATCTCTCACAAACTACGGTGCCCCCGGGGGAGGTGGTTGCCAGGGGTCTCTTGTGACGTGGTCACCGAGGGAACCGCTGCTTTGTTGGGATGCCGCCCCCCTGCTCTGGGGAATGTACTGAGGGTGTGGAGGGCGGGGGGTCAAGACTGTTACTCTTCCGGAAGAAGCAGCATTCTTTTTAGTGCCTTGCAGATGAAGTGCGATGCCCGTCTGCAGTCTTCTTCAGTCTCCGCTGCTCTCCCCGGTGTTAATCCTGCCGGCCTCCCCTCCGATCCGCCCTCGGGGCACGCGCATGCCTCCCTCGTGGCTTGTCTCGGCAGTTTGTACGTGCTTAGCCTTTCACGTTGGTAGGCCCACAGGTGCCTGTGTGGACCTTGGGGCAGGTGTGCTAACAGCTCCCCACTGTCCATTTGAACCCGTAAATCCGCATGCACTATTCGAACCTCGGAGGCAGCCTTATTGCTAGCTCACCTCTGCGCACTTTACTCTTCATTTTCAACTAATGGACCTCTGTCAGGTGGGCTGCCAGTTCACCAGTGAGGTCTTTAACCTGTAGATCGGCTTGCACTCACTGAAGAACCTTGGAAACGTGGGCTGTCAGTTCACTGGTGTGTACTTGAACCTGTAGCTCTGCATGCACTCGTGAAAAGACTCCTGAACAGGCGTTCTGCTGCTCACCAGTGTGTACTTGGACCTGCACATCGGTATGCACTCACTGAAGACCCTCCGAACAGGCGGGGCTGCCAGTTCACCACGGCTAAGCCTCTCATGTTTGAGGATTGCTTGCTTACAGGAAGCGATTCAACAAAGATCTGGAAGTATGGACGCGTTATTGCTGCCGGTATTGGCCGTTGCTCAATTGTTATGGGTTAAACTGCGGTTGCTTGTCTGCCAACCTTTCTTTATGGTCCTTTGGTTTTAACGAGCACATTGTTCTAACTAGCGGAATTACAGGTCAGCAACAAACACACACACTCTCACTCCTATATTATAGCACAGTGGGAAAATGGAGCAACAGAAATGTGTAACCAGCAAGTCACATGTTGGGCCCACTAAAGTTGAATGAGACTTTCAATTTTTAAGTTAACTAGAAAGAAGCCAGGCTTATTTGAATTATAAAGCCACCTATTACTGTGACACATAGCCTCGAGTTCACAAATCACCCCTTTTAATATGAAAATGTTACTTGTAAGGTTCCCTTCCATCTCTGTAATACCTTTGATCATAACCCCAGAGGTTTATGTTAATATGGTATTTCATTTTCTAATGTAAAAATCCCGAGAGACTCGTTTGGAAACTGCCCTCACCAGCGGTTTCATGGTCTCCGGAGGGCTGAACGCCACCACCATAAGCAAAGCGTTGCTGCTGGGGAGGCTTGCTCTTCGTTGCTTCTAGACTAGGATCAACCCTGTAAATTCAACTTACAATAACTGCAAATTTATAAAATGTATATATATATATTTATAAAATGGTGGTTGATGGCTAAGCTAGACTTCCCGGAAGTGGGGTTCCATGGAGCCCAGTAATTAACAGTGTGTCGGTGGCTAGTGTCCTGCAGAGAATTCATGCCTGTTAACCTGGCAACCTAAGGTCGTAGTACTTTGAGTCAAGCCAGTGGAATCTTCCATCGTTTGGAAGCCAGAGATCTTTTCCACCCAGCATTGTACAGATTGTTCAATTTTGGACTGAGGGTTGGAAATTTCTTTTAAGGTGTGGAGCCCTCCCCACCCCCATTTTAACCACTGGCTCCACTGAAGCCAAAATGGACGATCCTATGTGATCGACATGTGTAATGAACTTCACAGTTACACAGGTGTGCTCACCTACCTTTTAAATAGCATTCATGATACTTTAATATAATGCAGGGTTAAATGATCATGCAACGTTTGCAGACCAAAAAGTACTAGCTTATTTTTGCGATACCCCCCCCCCCCATGATGGTTGTGAATCTTGATAGGTTAATGGCAGTCCATTCTTCAAATCCCTGAATGTCTATTAGAAGTCCTGGGCACACAAATGTAGCATTTTTATTGCTTTGGATACTCAAAACCTTTTGACCCTTGAGGTAAACAAACTGACTATTTCCTGTGACTCTGGGTAGGAAAACGTCCTTTACAACGGAGTCATTACCATGATCTGCCTTTACAACACAGTAACTACACTGACTGCGACGTAAGTCCAATACCTTCCCTACTGTTGGGTAGATTGGAGTTGGAATAGTAAGTAAGTTCTACTATTCCAAAGTCTAGCTCCCCTTAAGGCAAGTTGTTGACTTTCGGGTAAAGGAACACATGGTATGGTCGAATTCGGGGTAAAGACCGTGTTGCAAACGCATGCGTGGTAAATGCATGCAGGATTCCGTTGGGCATCCCTCTGGCTATATGTGCAGCTAGTTTTCTCAGAAGTTCACTTCGACTGTGTACAGGTACTTACTCGAAGTGCAAGGAGTGTTTGGTAACACCAGTATTTGGTGTGTTTTGCGACTGAAGGTTGTTGGTCAGGCTCTTCATGCAGAACATTAGGTCTGTGGATGCTGGTCACTGGTTGCAGCTCTGAGGAAGCAGAGGTGGTCAGCATCCTCAGTGACATGGGTTAGGGTTTTTTCCATGTTGTTCTAAGCAGATTCTGTGATTGATTACTGACAGAAAAGGGAATATTAGATTGGTTAGGTTTTATTCCAAGCACGGCTTTCCATTTATACGGTGCTGTATAAGTACGTTGGTAGAAGGCAAAGCGTAAGGAGGACGAGGATTCAGCCAAGTGGTGGCACAACACTGCTTGTGTAAAGATACCACTTACTCCAGTTGGGCAGCACCCAGTAAAGGCGAATTTTAGCATAGATCACGAACTGTGCAACTACAAAAAGTTATGTAATTTGTAAACTTTGCAGAAGTTCACATGTGAAAGAACGCCCCCCCCCCCCGCCCCCCAACCCCCATCAAATTTGTTTTTTCAGGCGAATATTCCCTCAAAAAATGGTATTGGAACAAATATTCTACTTTCATAATGTAGGATTCTGTTGTGTAGTTTTCCACAAACCTGATAATGCTATTAAACATTAACCTGTAGAACAGAGGTGTGATAGCATGGCTTCTGTACTCATTGTGCTTCCATGCCAAATACCTTACTTTTGCATACTGGATTTGCTGTAGCGTTTATTTTTGATGTAACATTAGCTTCCTTTTTGGTTTATTTCCCTGTGGGAGCTGCGATATTGAAGCATAACCTGCCCAACTAGACATCAGTTCACATCTGTAGCTGGAACTGGTAAATTATCTACTTTATGTGCTTTTCTTATTGCTTTCTTTCTCCATTTCTGCTGGTGCTGGAGACAACGATGTGTTGTCTAGATTAACAATGCCTCTACTCTTATTGTCCTTCTGTTAGTTCATATTTTTGATTGCTCAAATGAATTGTGCTGCTCAAAGCTATATTTGTACACCATCCATAACTTGGTGGGTAGAACTAGTAAGTGGAGTTTTTTTCTGCAAGGTTACTGATGGACTAATTTTTTGCCTGGACCACAACCACTTATGTGGATGAAGAATATTGCGTCTTGACTTTTTTATTTGTCCAGAATAAAGAAGGTTCTGCAACTTCTCTCCACCCTTCTGAAGTATCTGTGTTTCACCAAAATGGGATGTGAGCTTGATGTTTGGGTCTGGTTGATGTGATTACTAGGCCTGGGCAAAAATTTTGTTCCGTTCGCGGAAATTGCGATAATTTGACATTTTTGCGTTCCGCGGAGAGCGCGAAAATGTCAAAATTTCCGCTTTCCGCAGCTTGGCGATAATTTGTTTCTTGCTCGCGCTGTAAAATAATACATTCTCGCGCGCGCGCGATCGCCTTACCTGAAACCCTGCGTTCGCCGACAAGTTTTCTTGATCCGGTCACGTTCTCCATGAGATGTTGGATTGTTTTTAGCCATTTGCGCTGTGTCGCGACAGTTCGTGCCCGCAGTGACGCCATGCGTCGCGCGATCACGTTTTTCTTCTCGCGATCATGCACCGCGAGACAACTCAAAACAAGATGGCCGCGCACGCGAGCAACCACATGGGTAAGTTGGCGACCCGCAACCATGCAGAAAATCTCGCGAACATGCGGGGAAAAAAATTCTGCATCTTCGCGATATTTTCGCTTGTTTGCGATAATTTTAAACATTTTCGCGATAATTTGCGAAAGTGGATTTCGCAAATTACGCCCACCCCTAGTGATTACCAGCACCTCAAATTAAGAACCTTCCTATTATCTCAGATTAATCATTAGCCAAAATCTTTGTTTTCAAGGTGGACTATGATCATTAAGGTGGGTCTTGTGTTTGGGATGTTCATGAGGAGAGTTCTTCCTCGGTTTGGCAATATTGGCCACAAAGCAATGTACTTGGATGTTGCTTTTCTTGACGGTTTATTTGTGTCATAACTAGTTATTTGCATGAAATAAAATTGTAGAGTGAATGATAAAAAAAATAATGCTTCCAGCTAAGTTTATTTTTCAATGGTTAGAGTTGCACTTGCTACAATAGCAGTTTTTAGGTCTCGCCTGGCAAAAGCAGCGCATGTGCTGCTCTCGTCAGAGAGACCTTTTGGAATCAATTCTCCGCCGTGGGCTTATGCATGCGCCTGCATGGACAAAGATGGCTGCTCTTGCCATCTGTCCATAGCAGACAGCATGCGCAGGTCTGCGGGACAGTGGACAGTCCGCTGCCCTCTTGTTCACGCCGGCTTCCTTCATCTCTGGCTCCGGCGTGCTTTCACTTTAGACAGTGCATGCGATGGACCCAGAGTTGAAGGAAGCCGGCGCGCAACAATATTCCTGCTAGCAGTGTTTGTATGCCGCCATCCGTGCGGTACCCAATGCAGTGAGCGGTCACAGATGAGTTGCCAAATCAGACATGTTGCTATAAAAAGCCCGCGGGGCTCTCAGCGGCTGCTGAAGCTGCTCATCTCTCTGTTGTGAGGGCTGGAATTACACGGACCAGGTGAGTCAACAAGGCCACAACCAACACAGCAGTGACATGCACAGCTGACCATGTCCCCGGGGGTCTCCGACGCGCGTTGTCCTGGGTAACAGGCAGGCTACCCGTGACCTAACCCACGCATATTCCTTCTCACGTCGGATATTCTTCAGCGCGCGATGTCCGTTGAACCGTGCAGCTCAACGTGTAAACCGCTCCTGGAGGTTCGAGTGCCCCGTGCCACATTAGTGCCAGTACGTCTCTTACCTTGCTTTAAACGAGGCGATTCCCTAGGGTAACGATACCTGGAGGGAAAGCTACGTGTGCAGAGTGCCATGTAAATGAGCTTCTGGGGGAACTGGGCTCCTTCGCTGCACCACGCTAATATACAAAGTGGACCACACAGTGCGATTTACGTGCGTTTTTTCAATTTAAAGTGGGGCACATGTTTGATGTTCACAAGCAAAATAAATGATTACTGTTTTCTGATGATACCAGTTTTCTGTTTGCTTTTTACCAGTGCAGTGGTAAATCTCTAAAATTTCGTGGACTGGCACCTTCCCGCAGCTGGTGCTTCAAAGCAAAGTCTCTGGGATTCACAAGTCTAAATTCAAAGTTTACTGTCCTATTTAACTTTATTAAGTACCTCTTCTTCTAAATATCCGTTATTCGTTCAATGTCCTGAGAAAGGTTCAATGTCCTGAGAAAGGTCCTGCAAAATATAGATTTTACATCACTGCATTTTGTGAAATAAAGACATCCAAATATGTAATGTATGGTTGTGTGCGTTTTGGTGTGATGTTATTCATAGTTCGTATTCGTGTGATGTTTATAAAGGACTTATGCGATACATTTAGTTCCCAGGACAGGTATTTTTTGCAGTGAATTCAAGGGAAAATGTATGCCTCCCACCCCTCGCTAATCTGTTAGGCACACCTTTTCACACAAGAATGTAAATACCTGCTCAAATTCAAACTTGTGCACATGCGGACACCCTCGCACACATCCCATACACCTTAACAATCACATGCACCAACTTGCAAACACACACCAGCATAAAGTAATCTTTCACATGGCAACACCATATGCACTAACACACCATGACACATTATTGTACACCATGCCATACTCCTCTTCTCTCTCATACTATTCCACCATATCTGCACCAGCAAACAAACATACCCGTGCACGCTCTCTCTCTCCCTGTCTCTCCCTATCTCTCGCTCTCGCTCTCTCTCTCTCTCTCTCTCTCTCTCTCTCTCTCTCCCTCCCTCTCCCTACCTCTCTCTCCCCCCTCTCTCTACCCCTCCCTCCTTGCACGGGTGCCTGTACTGTTAGTATTCTGTGTAAGTCGTAGTTCCTGGCTCTGCTGTTGAACATGCAGCACCCGTGTGGGAGTTTGGGATATTTGATCACTGCATCTGCCTATATTATTCTGTGCATGCGAGGGAGCTTCCCTTGCCTGTACATGTGTATTGCGTATTAAGTAACCATATACATTTTGCCCTGCCACCTCTGAATCTCGTGTCTGTTGATTCAATGTATTGAAGCAGGTGATGCTTCTTCTGGGTAGTGTGTTAAAAATGATTTCACTACAAAAGCCAAAGCGAATGACTGTGCTAAGGCTTGTTGAATATATATTTTATTACAGTTAGTCTCAGTGGGTATTCATATTCATGAACCCCACTTTTATATTAAAAAGACAGGCTACAGTTCACCAATGTGTGTATCACGCTTGGGCAGTGTTGTTTTGATAATGCAGATGTCAAAACATGCTAAACGTGGTGATCCAATAAACGGATGCTTTGACTGCCGAATGCAAGGAGGAAGTGCTGCCAGGGTTCTTTGCATCCGCCAGATGTGCTGGAATGCCCAAGTGAGCCTCTCTTAGCTGTAACTGAAACCAGATAAGGCCCGGTAGACGGTGTTAAGCCATGGCCCCGTAAGAAGACTTATCTGATGGATGTCTGGACACCAACCATCATCTTGGCAGGAATCAGAGAAACATCTGTTTGACACCAGCAGGGACTTCATGAATCTGATCTAAGGTTAAGGATGGGTGTTGGACTCCGGCTGCTTACGTCATCCGCCTTGGGCTTTTAGCAGGGCTAACCATTACCAGGCAACAAACTGGGGTCCACCCTCGACAACCTGTCAAATGTGTATGCCTCGGCCAGGTGGATGCATATAATAGGACAGAGACAAACTTTACGTTCCAAATTGGGGAAATAGCTGTCAAATTTTTCACTGCATTTATGGTCTTGAGGGGACCACCATAATGTATCCAGTCCTGTTCTGTAGAAATGGGTGTCTTTGTGAGTTGTCGCCTGTTCACTTAAATCTAACCAACTGGTTTCACTCGCCTTTTTATCTTCATTTTAAAAAGGATAGTCCAGGACGTGGCAATCTAGTACAACGTTTACATTTTCATGTTGTATCATAATTATTTTGCTATCTGTAAAATCTGTAGATCTGGGTTTAGATCCCTACTTTCCTACTTAATCAAAGTGTAGGATGTCCTGTTTTTCACTTAATCTCCTTGTTGCCCCTTTAGGCCAAATTGGATAGTATGTCGAAACAGTGTCACTACAGTATTTAGCAAAAACAAAACATGGCTCGCCAACTAAGATCCCAACTCAAACTGTTCCCTCCCACCTTACCGTACTTGAGCTAAACAGGGGCAATGTATCTTTTTATCATTATCACAAGGACCTGAAAGCCCTCCATAGACCTTTCCACTGGCCAGGCATCACCCAAGAAGCACCAAAAGTGTGTGCTCACCAAGTCAATTAGGACTGCTGTAGGCAATCCACTGCTTGGTCAGTCCTGATTTGTCCCATACAACACCTTGTTTTTGCTGCTATTAGGGCTGTGTTCTCCATGACACTGCTATTCATCGCCACAGTACTTATGCTCTAGCTCTAAAATAGCACTGTGAAAATTAGTTTAACCTACGTGGTCTAGTTTTCCATTAAGGCCATGTCAAATGTTATAGATAATGCACCAATGGTATGGAAGTGAAATATCATATAATGACTTCAGTTTTCTTTACACCACCCACACATATGACAAACATATAGGAATGACAAGAGCAACCCTGTGCTCTGGCTGGGCTGCAGTTAAAAAGCAATACAGTGCCACGTGGAAAGGAAAGGTGTATTTGCTACATTGGAAAACCCTCTTATATGTACCAATTAGGCTTCCTTATTTTTTTATTTATTTTTTATTTCAAATGCAGTTTATTAAAGTTTTCAAACAATATAAAGAAAGAAATGTAGGTACCAACAAAAAAGGCAGGGCCATTATACAAATGACAGTGAATGACACTTGTGGGTGGAAAGTTATTCCAAAATAGCCAACAATAGATAGTGACATATTGCTACATCCAATAACAGTATGTAGTCTGTTGTTGTCGGAGACATATGTACTTAATACAAATCCACAATGCATCTACACTGAAAGCCACTTAATTTACACATGGCAGAAAAACACTGTACAGTATTATGAACCATCACCATTAATGTCTGAGGCCATTGTCCCTTCTGTGGACTGCACATCATACCATTTTTTCCATTTATTAATCTTTCATCCCTGAAGAGTGCCTTATCAGTCCAGAGAGCAGGGCCCTCACATACAAAAAGTATAATACCACGGGTTCACTGACAAGACATTATGGTAAAAAAATTGTTGACAAAAGCTTTTGTGTCAAAAATATCTTTTACCACAATATTGAACTCCAATACTTATAATGGTAAGTACAAAACTATCACAAATAAGCATTAAAAATGCAATAGGTCTCGCCTTTTATTAAGTTAAAGCCATTTGCTTTGCTATACAATACCGTTAGCAAAGCAAATGGCTTTAAACTTAATCAAAGGTGAGACCTATTGCATTTTCAGTGCTTGTTCTTTTACCTCTATGGTTCAGTCCTCATGACTAGAGTGGAAAGTTAAAGAATGTTGACTGTTGGTTATGTGAACATTTTCCAGTGGGACACTTCTGAGCATTGTGTTCCCGAGGTACTTCAACGGTGAAATAAAGAACTTTCTTTTACTTCAATTAATATGTCAGTGCCTAGTTTACAGCACACGTTCAGGGGCGGCCTTAGGCATGTGCAAGCTGTGCACCTGCACAGGGCCGCCAAACCCCAGGGGCCGCCTGGCCACGAGGAATCGGATACAATACATATTCGTGGCGGCCGCTGGCAGGGATTTGGCGGCCTCCGGCTTCCGCCCCGCCCGGACCCCCTCTTCCGGGGCCCCCTACCTACGCTCCCTGCACAGGGCCACCATGAGCCTAGAGCCGCCCCTGACACGTTGCTCCACACGGGGCACCTGCAGGTAGTCACAGATGGAAAAAGCCACTTCTTCAACAGTCCAGATGAGGTGTGTTTTTAGCTTGAGATGTCAGATAAATTGTTCTGGATGGGGTCCAACCTGTTACCACTCAGAAAGAGGTGGGCAATGGTATTGAGGCAAATCGAGATCACAGAATAGGAGTGGTCACTGGTCATCAGAGCAAACACCGCAGCACATACTGGTACAGGCAGACAGCGCCATGGAAGAAAAAGCACTGACGATTACATGGATAATCAGAGCAATGATGCTGATACAAACACAGGAGAATAACTTGAATTCCTCACAGAACTCGCCCTACGGCATAATGCATGCAGTGCCACAGAGGAAGCAGCCACACTGTGAAGATTACAAGCATGTGTGAAGTAGGCTGAGCAGCTAGTTACAAAGTAAAGGGGAACACTAATAACATAACATGAAGATACTACAATGTAACTATGGAAGTATCATGTGTGAGCTGTAAAACTGCGGTAGGAACAAAGGTGCATAAAGTGTCTGTGACAAGCTGGATGAGATTTAAGGTTCTTGAAGTGACTTGAAGGGATTAAAAAGTTGGAGAGTAGGACAGCTGGGGGGCTCCATCTGGCTGCCTCGCACCATTTGTCGGAGGGTGACCTGAGCGAGCCAACTACCTGCAAGATACGAAGTTTAGAAAAGCTCATTCTTCTCTGTGTTACTTAACACCACTCCTGTGCTTCATCTGGGGGTCTGATGGGGAAGGTGGATTGGAGTGTTATATGTTAGGGAAAGGGAGGCGTCTGCGAGTACCGATGCACTCTTAACGAGGTAGAGGAGGCTTGCATCGATAGGACAGGAGCTTCATTGATCTTTTTATTTTGGCGGGGGGGAGGGGAGGGGGGTTGAACCTGGCCTAAAGTGAAGAGAAGATAAAATAACAAACTATTGCAATTTAGGAGATAGAATAGCTTGCACAGAACCACGGCAGTGAGAAGCCTCCACTGGAGAAATTGATCAATTGATTCTATCCACACATGGTGGGATTGTAATGAAAGCTAGTTTCCTGGAATATACATGGTGTAAAATGAAATCAGAAAGATATAGTATATATGCTGACCTAAAACGGCAGGAAATTCAGACTGCTATGTTTCAAGAAACATATTTGTTGACAGCAGAGGTTGAAACAAGTAAAAAGTGAAGAGGACATATTTCTGCATCCTCTTAATCTATTTACGCTAGGGTGTATTGGTGTGGATAGCAGTCATATACCCTTTCTTTTTTTGTAAATTCGTTTATTAAAGTTTTAAACACAAGTCATGCAAAACAGCAAATGCAACAAAAAATAGAGCACAGTTGCAGATAGGCACAGTGGATGTGAGCAGGGGTATTTTGCACATCATCATGAACATGACAGACTAGAATGCTGCAAACGTCTGACACAGTCATCAGAGGCACCGTACATATTGAACTCGCTGTAGAGCAGGCTTGGGCAACTTCATAATACATGGCAAGGACGAGGGGCAATGCAATGTATGGAAAAGGTATGTCAGTCAGTCCAAAGTGTCAGGTTCTAAAGTAAGCAGATAGTCCCTAAGGGGCTTCCAGACATCTTCAGGCCTAGAGGTAGGAGGCTGTAGCTGACCCTGTCGCAGTACGTCGTACCTTTTCGTCAGCTCAAGGTGGAGGGGGAGCGGCTGCTGCCCCAGAGGATTGCAAGTTCTCGTTTGGCAAGCAGCAGCGCCAGTGATGCGAACCTATCTACAGACTTAGAAACATCGCCAGTGTACCCCAAGAGTGCATTGATGGAATCAGGTGTGACCTCTACATCAATCATGATGGAGATAAGAGAAAATACAGAGGTCCAATAAAGATTCATCTGGGGGCACGTCCAATCCAGATTGCATCAGGAGCGGAGTATTTGGGTCAATGGGCTGGGTGTGTGGGATCAAACTCTGCGATAGCAGCAGTAAATGTAAATGTGAAGGTACTTATAGAGCACACTGTCACCAGACAGACACCTTGCAGTGTCTCCTTTGCAGTTTCCTGGCGCTGATACTCATACCGCTGTGGAACCCCTCCTGGCTTTCCCTGTGAAGTGTCCACTCCTGGGCACCCCCAGGGTGAAGCCAGGCATCCTTAGCACTGTTGGGGCCGGTGTGGAGGCTAAGCAAGCTATTGCCCAGAGTTGCAGCGTGGGGCCCGTGATTAGAATAGGAACCGAGGCGAGAATAGACAGGTCCGAGGAAATTGAGCCCAAGCCCCGCCGAGGCGGGAATCAAACCCTGGTCCCTGGCCAGAACTCTGCTTCAGGGTCTGCCGCTCTAACCATTGAGCCACACTACTCCACAGCAGGGTTGATATAAGCTCCATGTAGGAATTTAAAATGCAATAGTTTGTGTTTATGGTTGACCAATATCCGGCACGTCTGAGAGCAGCAATAGGACCAAACCTTGGGGCATATCAGCAACAACCGGCGATAATTATCGCTAAGCGCACTTAGCACTAGGATAATTATCGCCGGCTAACGTGGATTTTTATCGCTGAGATAGCGTGCTATTAGCAACGCTTATCTCAAAAGCCATAAAAATCCTAGCGCTAACTGCCTAACGTGAGATTATCGCTGGAAACCCAGCGATAATCTCACGAAATGTGGCGTTAGCTTGTTGATAGGGACTCACAAACTTAGCCATGATATCCACCTTCCATAGGATATCATGGCTAAGTCAGTCCTGAAGCAGGCGTAAGGAAAGTAGCGATAACAGGGGTTATCGCTACTTTTCTTGCCGCTATGCTTCATAGCGTGGGGCTTGATGATAGGAGAAATGCCGCTTAGCGACATTTCTCCTGTCATGTCAGGTCAGGAACGCCCACTTTGCATCTCATTAGAGAAGCAAAGCTGGGCGTTAAGAATTTGTGCGCTAATGCAAGGTTTCACACGTTAGCGTCACCTTGCTAATTAGGCGATAGAATTATCGCCGCTTTTCGGGCCGAAAAAGCGGAAATAATTTTCTATCGCCGTCTTGTAGATATGAACCCTTATCCGTAAGTGGAGAGCCCAGGTCAGCGCCCCAGGCCTCCCTGACTTGGATCGTCATGTCTGGTTTCATGGACATGCAGGTATGGTCAGTTTAGAGACCAGTCTGTCCCCATCCATGTCAGACAGAACATGTGACAGTGGGGGAAAGTCATCAGGGGCCAAAGGGTAGGAGGGCATGCAGGAGCGCAGTGTGTTATGGAACTGTCGGAGCACAAAAGGGTCCATGTGAGAGGCATTTTGGAAACGGTATTCATCAGCACGTGTAACATAGAGGTTGGAGGGAGCGTTGGACTATTCTTTCATGTGTAAAAGGGAGCCAGGGGGTTGGTATTCATATGTACGGCAGGGGAATAGAAGATCACCACCGAGTAGCCGGCAGAACTTCTGCCACACCCAGCATGTTGTGGAAATGGTTTGAATGCCCAAAGTGTCTATAGGGACACCCTCCCGCAATATAGATGATTGAGGAAGATCCACTAGATGGTCCTCTTTGGGTTTAAGATAGGGAAATACAAGCATCAGTGTGGTACCAGAGATGTGTGACATTGAGCTGCAAGGTAGGAGAGGTGGAGGTCCAGAATTCCGAAGACCCCCACATTTGTAGGTGAGTGTTAGAGTATCTCAGCCTATCATGGGGTGTGGCCCGCTCAGGTAAGACTTGTTAATAGACTACAGAGGGTATTAAAAATTGTTGTGTAAGAGGTGTAGGGATATTTAGGAAAAAGAAAAGGAAATGAAGGAGGACCACCATTTTGATTATTGCCACTCGCCCCGACATGGGAAGAGGGAGTTTAATCCAACACTCTACCAGGGCCATAGTTAAGCCGAATTATTTGGTCCTGTGAAGGTGTATACCCAGGTATGTAGTGCTGACCGCAGTCCAAGCTAAGGGGTAACCGATAGAAACAGGGTGTGAGCTGTCAGTGTGGAAAGCGTTCAGAGTTGGAACAGTTGATATGGAGTCCCGAAAGAGTGCTGAATCGTAGTATTTCCTCAATCAGTGGGGGAAGATTATCGGAGGAATGGCATACAAACAATAAAATGTCATCCGCATAGAGTGAGATTAGAAGGGGGGGCATGGGAGTGCTATAAGCCACGATGGATATGGCGTTCCTGAAGATGACGGACAAGGGGACCCATTGCGATAATAAGTAGAAGTGGGGAAAGGGGGCAACTCTGCCTGGTCCCTCTGGTGATATGGAAGGCATCCGTGATGGTGCAGTTGACCACCAGATGTGCCACTGGATTTGAAAAGAGAAGCATTACTAAGGAGGTGAAGCCACTGGAGAGGCCTAGCTTTGTTAGAGTTGCCTTCAAAAAAGGCCATTTAAGTAAGTGAATGCTTTCTCAGCATCTGACAAGGCAACCACTGCAGGGGCTGTAGGGGCAATCTTGTTTAGTATCGCAAAGATAGTCCGTAGGTTTAAGGAGGCAGATGGGTGAGGGACGAAACCGGACCGCATGGTGGAAATGATTTGCTCCATCAGTAGCGGCAGTCCGGTAGCAAGGACCTTGGCTAAGATCTTATTGTCCAAGTTGAGTAGGGACAGTGGCCAATAGGAGGCCCACAAATGTGGCTCTTTTTGTTAGGTTTCAAAAGTAGCATTAACACAGCTTCTGGCATAGTGGGAGGCTGGAAGCCTGTGTCCAAAGACTCAGCGTACATGGCCAAAAGGTGTAGAGCTAGTTGTTGTTTAAAAGCTTTATAGAAAGCACCCTTTAAGCCAACTAAGCCGGGGGCCTGGGACGATGCAACAATCGCCTGAATGACTTCTTCGCATTTGATTTGATCGTGGAGAAAACAGCGCAGGCCATTCGTAAGCCATACAATGGCAATTTCCTCCAAATAAGGGGGAATCTCGCGTTCAGTGTCGGACATATATGACAGAAAGTAGCCAATAGTCAAGTCTTGTCCATATATCACGAGGGACGGAATAAAAAGTGTAACCAGGACTGGAAGGGTGTCGGGTGCAGCAGACATTGTGAAAGATGTATGTGTCAATGATATGACGGAGTACTACCTTAGCATGGGGTTTACTACCTGGGTGATTGCTGGTAGAGTCAAATGCAGGGTATACCACCATATTGAAGTCCCCTCCTAGAATTACAAGATCAGCATCGGACAGTCACATATGTGCATGGTGGTCATGGAAAAATTCAGGGGTATCAATGTTGGGGATGTATATAATAATTAAGGGCATGTGTTTGCCAGCAAGGGTGCCAGAGAGTATGAGGTATCGACCATCCGGGTCCACAAGGGTGGCATGCAGTGAAAATGGGACACTTATGTATAAGAATACAGACTCCCGGGGGACGCGTCATGGGTGCCCACTGTCCCTGATATTATTATCGTTGGCGCTGGAACCTCTAGCGGTATGGATCAGGAACGACCCTGTGGTAAGGGGCATTGATATAGAGGGGGCCTGGGAAGTGCGCATATCTTTGTATGCGGACGATATCCTCCTTTATGCGCACAGGCCCGACAAACATTTCATAGGCTCATTCATATCATACGATCTTTTGGTTCCAACTCTGGGTATCCCATCAACTGGGACAAGTCCTTGGTGTTTTCTCTAGCGGGGACCCTTCAGTCTTGACTTCGGCATGCTTGGAGATGGTACTGCAAGATAAGTTCATGTATCTCGGTGTTTGGGTGACCAAGTCGGTGGAGGAGTTCATGCAACTGAATCTACATGTGCAGCTTGCCAGATCACGTGAGGATGCGGAGCACTGGAGGGGGCTCCCGATCTCCCTTATGGGCAGGGCGGTCCTCTTTAAGATGATGGCCCTCCCACGTTTACTGTACGCTGTCCAGAATACTCCCTACCGCATCCAGGAAATGTTTTTGAAAGCAATCGAGTCTGAGCTACGCAAGTTACTATGGGGGCGGTCCCAGAATTGAGTTTCAGAAGCTACAGAAGGGGGTGTATGAAGGGGGGCTGGCAGTCCCAGATATTAGGAAATACTATTGGGCCGCACACCTCATCAATGTTAATGGATGGGTTTTTTCCCCACTTGAGGAATCAGCTTACAGGGTGGACAGACTGGCCTTGGGTGCTCATTGCCATCTGGGTGAACTGTACCGCCGGGGTAGGGGCTCTGTACATCTGCCACCACACACAAAGACGGTTGTTGACATTTGGCATAAAGCAACAAAAATGACAGGGTGGGAATTGAGACTCACGGAACAGACTCCACTGTGGGAGGGAGATTTTCTGACAGAGGTACAACGGTTACAGGGTTTCCGTAAATAAAGCCTGATTGGTATCGACGTGCTTGGGGATGTCTGGAAGGGTGGCAAAAAGGTGGTGTTTGATATCCTATGGGAGGGCTTTCAAATGGGCGAAGGTGAACTCCTTAGATACCGACAGCTGCGCTCTGCACTACATTGCCATTTGATAGGAAGGGACTACAATTACAGAATATTCCCCCCTAGAGGACAGACATCTCTTAGACCCCATGATTGAGAAAGCGATATCACTCACTTACAAAAAGCTGGTAAACAACTCCCCGGACTGTCTGGGCTCCCTGAGGGAGGCCTGCGAACCGGACATGGGACTGTTGGAGGATGATGATTGGGCGGAGCCCAAGAGAAATAGCCATCAGAGCGCGTTTTAGGCTTGTTCAACTCCGCATCCTTCACAGGTCGTATGCCTCGAGGATGGTGCAGGTCCGTATTAATGGGAGTGACTCCGAGTTATGTACCAGGGGCTGTGGCGAGAAGGGGTAATTCTTTCATATACTGTGGGCTTGTCCCAGTATTCAGAAGTATTGAAGGGGCTTAATCCTCATAATCGTGGCTGTAGTGGACGAGCAGGTCCCAATGGAGTCCAGCTGGCATATCCTCGGGGTTACAGGAGAGATCTCATGGCCACAGTGGGCCAGGCTGGGGGGGGTTGCAAAAAGGAACATTGCACGTGCATGGGGGGCGATGGAGCTGTAACAGCATGGCTATGTGATATGGACTGGTGTCATATTGCGGAGCAGGTGGTTTATCAAAGTCATGGATGCCCTTGCAAGTGTGAGAAAATATGGGGGTCCTAGACATTGTATAGAGGCATTTGATGGGGTTCGGGGGGATGCCGAATGGGCTATCCTGTGAAGGGTAAGGGACATATTCAATCTGTCTGTGTCCAGAACTGCGTCAAATGTACCTTCGCGTTACATTGAAATGCCTGATGACGACTGTGTGCTCAACATAACCTCTATATGTATATTGAGATTTGCTTGTATCTGAAGCCTGTTTTCTGGTTTAATAAAAAGATTTTTTTTCTAAAATACAGACTACCCGGGAATAGGAGCTATAACAGGAGCAGCAATGATGTGTGACCCAAATAGCCGCAAATGTCTGGGAGTCTAATAGCAGGAGATGAGTTTCTTGAAGGAAAGCGACCTTCACTCCATGGCAAGATAAGTTGGAAAGGACTTGTTTGCCCTCATGGGGGTTAATAATACTAGAGATATTCTATTAAGGAAGGGTATGTCTACCACCTTGCCCGTGCCACTAAGGGATGCCATTTAAAGTGCGCGTGTGAGTGAGATAGCACCTTGTCAAAGGAAGGCACATAGTGCACCTGATAAGCAAAGTGTAACAAACATAATACATACAGCCAAAAGCCCAAACACTTTCCCTCCACCCACACCAGACAATAAGACATCTAGCTAGTCCCTGAAAACAAAAATACAAACTTAAACAATCCCACTAAAAAAAAGTTGGTATTAACCACTGGGGAATGACAACGTCTGGATGCGGTCCATTTGATAAAAGTATACAAGAAACATTAAAAAAGAATCAACTGCACAAATGCAGCATCGTTAAGTCTCAAGGACAATGAATGTCAACAATAAGAAGAAATAGACATGCATTGGTGTTTGTGTCATCCAGTAGACGATTGCGTAGCAGGAGGCGGCAAGCAAGAATGGTCAGGGGTGCTCCACTTGAAGGGTGAGGATTTCGAGGCAAATTATTTGCAAAGGTCAAGTCCTTCTACTGGGGTGCTAAAAGTGCGGGGTCTTCCATTCACTTCAACCCGAAAACGTGCGGGGTAGAACATGGTCCAATTTGTGGAGCAAATGTTTGGCGCTGTTGAATTTTTTGTCAGGCCTCTTGAACCACAATGGTGAAATTAGGGAAGAGGGAGATGGAAGAGCCCTGGTACTGGAGGGGGCCATGTTCGTGGGCCAGTCTGAGGGCGGTGTCTCTTTCACTATAGTTTAGGAGGCGCTATGATCAACCATGGGGGGGCAGCCACAGGGGGTGAGGGCCAAGAGTTTGATGAGCACGCTCTACAGCGAACATGGAAGAGAAGTTACTGTGGTCGAAGAGATCCGTAAGTAGCTGCTCAAAAAATGAGTCAGGTCACCCCATGTTCATAGTTTCTGCTATGCCAGATATGTGAATATTGTTCCTTCGGTACCTCACCTCCAAGTCCTCAATTTTGATAGCTACAGTCTTTATGATACGTTCCAGCTTTTCAAGACGTTTCAATATAGTTATACCGTAATCTCCCAACCCCGAGATGCACTCCTCGGGTTCATCTATCCTGGTGGTCTGACGATCTAGGCGCTCCCCCATAAGTTTGTGATTTGTGAGTGTGTCAAAGCAGGCATGTATGGAGCAGAACTCAGCCCTGAGCTCCGCCATGACTGAAGCTGTGTCACTGGTTTTGTCAGCTCCCTGTCCCCGGTGTCGGAGTGTGAACTTTGGTGTTACATTGGCTTGGACTGCTCAAAGAGAAGCTTGTCTTGTTTGGGGTTGGTGCGGCCCAGAGTGAGGTGTGAGAGAAGTGAAGTGGAGGTGAGAGAGTGGCACTCCACAGGGAGAGGTCATTATGAGCTGGATGTGCCATGGGGCCTTCTCGTCACGGCAGTCAGTCCCAGGGCTGATCCACCTGTGTGTGTCCAATGGGGGTGCAGCAGTGGGGATGCAGCAAGGAACGTGGTTGGGACAGGGTGGTTGCCATCTGGAGAACTCTAGGCCCCGCACTGTGAGTTAATGGAGCTGCTGTGCCAAATGGCTGAGGAGGGGTTGCTGCAGGTAAAGAAGATCGATGGCAGCCAACGATGGAGGGAGAGAAAACAACACACAAGGAAATGCACCATCACTGCAGCGCTATGTGCATAGGACCTCCATGGTCAGTAGCAGGCTAAATGATTCAAGGCTCGAGGAATCTGAAGGCAGGCCCAGCCTGCAAGCATAGGCAATGAGAGTGTCGGGGAGTAAAAGGAGGGTCCACAATGCCCAGCACTGCAAAGAAGACTGACTCTGTAACATTGGGTTGGGGTGATGGTGGGGAGGGCACCCCATGTGACTAATCCCCTACAGGGATATGGGCAACCTCGATGGACGTGCCACATAGTGTCTAGATCAGCAGTGCATTGAGCAGTGCGGCGCCCAGGAGGGCGGGTCCACCACCACAGTGAGGAGTACCACACGTTGGCAGTTAATGAGTCACTCTGCGCACATATACAGTAGGCAGCATGAGTATGTGCACCAGCGGGAGGCCCCTGATACCCCCAAAGGCTTGCACTCACCAGTTGGTTCGGTCAGGGCCCATCGAGGCTTGGAGCTGCAATACCGCATCACGAGTGTGCCTGCCACCGGACTGGCTTGTGTATGGTGGCAGGGCGATAAATGAGGCTGCCAGGTCACCACCGCGGTTCTAATGAGTCCTACTGAGGCACCGTGGGAGGAGGAGGAGGATGGCCCGTGGCACAGGCAAGACTGGGTAGTCTCTGCCTTAGAGTTGTCTGTGGTCCCTGTCACTGCAGGGCTTCCATGGCTGTGCCATGTCACAAGGGCAGCTTAGTGTTTGAATGGTGATCAGGAAGAATCTCAAGCTGTGGGAAAACCCACGTTCAGCGTCTCTTATCGACAGTTGCATTACCAAGAAGAGGATGGGGGTATATGTAAGGATGGCGGAGATTCTGGAGTGATACGGGCCACAGCCACTGGAGCCTCACAAGAACGTGGTGGTTGCCGTAGCCATGCCCTCCCCCAGTCGTATACCCTTTCAACAACATGAAATGGAGTCAGACCCCCAGGGGGGCTATGTTATACTCTAAGGGCTTATGGATGGAACTGAAACTTGTTTGGTAAACATTTATTCCCAACATACTGATGACAAATACTTTTTTGTAAAATAATGCATGTTGAAACTCCCTACTTGAATACCCAATTTATATGGCGTAGACCTAATTTGCGTTGTAAATGGGCGTCTTGTCAGACGCACTCCCAAGGTTGGCTCAATTCATTACTCACATTTTCAACTCAAATGGGAGACATCAGGAGGTACAGTGTCAGAAAGGGAAGCTCAAAAAGTGGCCGTTAGGGGAACTGTATGTTCCAAGTTACTGGGATAAAGGCACAGTTGAGACAGGTAGATAGCACCGTTAGATTTAGAAAAAGAGGTGGTAACCAAGCCTGAGCTATTATATTACGTAGTAGATGCCAAAGGATAGCTTTAAGGCATGTGGTCTTCTTTGAAAAAATACCAACACACAATGCAGAAACGATTATATAGAAAGGTAGAGAAGTTAGGTTGAACGTTACCCTGTGTTCTATGAAGGAAAAGACAAACACGCATATTGAGATTATAGCAGGAGGGTGGGCCTGATATTATCTCTAAGATAGGAATACATGGGAATTGTAGGGAATACCTAGCTAATGTACATAGCTAGATTGACTGTGGAATTACGCACGTGAGATTAGAATGCTGAGGCTATGTTCAGGTTATCACATGAACTGAGAACACAACTCGATGTTTAACAAAATAGGAGCTCAAGGAAACATTTTTCACAGTAGAAAAATAAAACTCCAGGGACAGATGGCATGCCAGCTAATTTATGTCAGGCCATACCTAGGATGATATAAAAGAAGATTTTCAAGGTCTATAGAGAGGCTTGGGAAAACTAACTCTTTCCCTCTAAGAGAACTTGATTATTTTCTTCTCAAAATTAGATAAGGAGGGGTGTGTCCAAGATGGCAGCGGTGTAGGATACCTGTCTCGGAGCTCCGCTGGTTTTTAGGCCCAGCAGAAACATCGCAGGGCAACTGGGCAGCGGCCATCCACCAACAGGAGACCAGTGAGACCGTGTTGAAATGCACGGCGGTGACGAGAGTTGCTGCGAACCCGGCCAGCGGGTGCGGAGGCATCTGGTGACATGAGGAGGCCTCTGGCTCAGGGCCGCCCGGGGCACCGCAGGCCACCCCTGCACCTGTGGACCTGGCACCCAGACACTGTGGACACTGGTTGAGTGGCAGTTGGCTGGCCACCCCCCAGGACTGACACTGAACCGGCTCTGGTGGCAGTGAGTGACTCTGCCCAGGGTCGGCATAGCGGCTGTGGTGCCGGCAGTGTGTGTGGGGGGGTGGCCCATTGTGCAGCACAGTGTGGGGGTGTGAGGGCGAGGGTGTTTAGCCCAGGAGCCGTGGTAGCCAGGGCAGCGGTCCCGCCTCCCCTACCCCTGTGTTTCCCTCCTAGCTGCGGCTGAATCTCAGCGGTCTGGGCCGCGCAGCCCCAGCGTTACTTGCACGCTGCTCTCCTGGGAGGGCCTGGATGAGGGCTGATGTCTGCGACCTACTGTGGTCTGCGTCTAGCGGCCCGGTCTGTCCTACCTTAGCAAGTAGCAGTGCCCCTCCGGGGGGGGGGGGGGCTGGCTGTGAATCTTGGGGGTGCATTTCACCCTCCCCCCATACTCGGACCTGGGGGTCCGCACCGGTCCCCTCCTGGATCAAAGGCCAGACTCGGAGGTGAGGGCCCTGGATTGCAGCCTTCTGCAGCCCACTGGTGGTAGACCGGCCCACCGGCGCTGTCCCACCTCCTCAGTGCTGGACGTGGGCCTGGAGACTTTGACCGGCCAGTCAGGGTCTTGTTGCTGCGCTGCCCCGAGCAAAACTATCTGGTGGTTATTCAGGGGAGACGCACATAGGACTGGTGCGCCATTTGAAGTAGGGGTGGGCAGAATTTGCGGAATTAACCTTCGCAAATTATCGCGAGAATGTTTAAAATTATCGCAAACAAGCAGAAATATCGCGAAGATGCGGAAGTTTTTTTCCGGCACGTTCGCGAGATTTTCTGCATGGTTGCGGGTCGCCAACTTACCCATGTGGTTGCTTGCGGGCGCGGCCATCTTGTTTTGAGTTGTTCTCGCGGTGCATGATCGCGAGAAGAAAGACGTGATCGCGCGACGCATGACGTCACTGCGGGCGCGAACTGTCGCGAGACAGCGCAAATGGCTAAAAACAATACAACATCTCATGGAGAACGCGACCGGATCAAGAAAACTTGTCAGCGAACGCAGGGATTCAGGTAAGGCGATCGCGCGCGCGCGAGAATGTATCATTTTACAGCGCGAGCAAGAAACAAATTATCGCCAAGCTGCGGAAACCGGAATTTTTGACATTTTCGCGCTCTCCGCGGAACGCAAAAATGTCAAATTATCGCAATTTCCGCGAACGGAACGAAATTTTTGCCCAGGCCTAATTTGAAGTGTGATCGGCGAACCAGGCCCTAACCGGGATGCCTACCCACCGGCAATCAAAGAAAGACCCTACAGTAAAGGACATGTTTGCCCGATCAAACACGAAAAGGATGGACATGCCGTAGGAGGCTGAGGATCATAAGACGCCCACGGATAAGACTAGAAGCGAGGATGGCGGTAGGGAGGATTGCTCACTTTGCCACTGGATTCAAGCTAGCCTGGCTGATGACGGCTGATCAGCCAGAAACCGGTCCTAGGATGCTTGTTTCCAGTCCAGGGAAGACCAGGATTGGCAGTTCGGGCTGGACTGTTCCAATGAGGCACAGGGTCAAGACTGATTTGCATATGGCTGGGTTCAAACTGGAATGGCATGGTGATGGATTTAGGCCCAGATCTCTGTACTGGGGTGAATGTATGATATTGTTCTACATTCTGTCCATCAATTGTTGTTTTTGCATTTGTCGCCTCGAGTGGGACAGGTATGCTCAGACGTGAGTCCCGTTCTCTCCATGCCACTGGAATCAAGCTATCCTGGCTGAAGAGGGGTGAAACCCTGAAACCGGTCCTAGGATGCTTGGTTCCAGTCCAGGGAAGATCTGGCTTGGCAGTTCGGGCTGCACTGTTCCCATGAGGCACAGGGTCAAGACTACTTTGCATATGGCTGGGATCAAACTGGAATGGCATGGTGAGCAAAACAACGATGGATTTAGGCCCAGATCTCTGTACTGGGGTGAATGTATGACATTGTTCTGCATTCTGTCCATCAACTGTTGTTTTTGCATTTGTCACCCCGAGTGGGACGGGAATGCTCAGACGTGAGTCCCGTGCTCTCCATGCCACTGGAATCAAGCTATCCTGGCTGAAGAGGGGTGAAACCCCGAAACCGGTCCTGTGATGCTTGGTTCCAGTCCAGGGAGGAGCTGGCTTGGCAGTTCGGGCTGGACTGTTCCCATGAGGCACCGGGTCAAGACTGATTTGCATATGGCTGGGTTCAAACTGGAATGGCATGGTGAGCAAAAAAGCGATGGATTTAGGCCCAGATCTCTGTACTGGGGGAATTTATGACATTGTTCTGCATTTTGTCCATCAACTGTTGTTTTTGCATTTGTCACCCCGAGTGGGACGGGTATGCTCAGACGTGAGTCCCGTGCTCTCCATGCCACTGGAGTCAAGCTATCCTGGCTGAAGAAGGGTGAAACCCCGAAACCGGTCCTAGGATGCTTGGTTCCAGTCCAGGGAGGACCTGGCTTGGCAGTTCGGGCTGGACTGTTCCCATGAGGCACAGGGTCAAGACTGATTTGCATATGGCTGGGTTCAAACTGGAATGGCATGGTGAGCAAAAAAACGATGGATTTAGGCCCAGATCTCTGTACTGGGGGAATGTATGACATTGTTCTGCATTCTGTCCATCAACTGTTGTTTTTGCATTTGTCACCCCGAGTGGGACGGGTATGCTCAGACGTGAGTCCCGTGCTCTCCATGCCACTGGAATCAAGCTATCCTGCCTGAAGAGGGGTGAAACCCTGAAACCGGTCCTAGGATGCTTTGTTCCAGTCCAGGGAGGACCTGGCTTGGCAGTTCGGGCTGGACTTTTCCCATGAGGCTGAGGGTCAAGACTGATTTGCCTATGGCTGGGTTCAAACTGGAATGGCATGGTGAGCAAAAAAATGATGGATTTAGGCCCAGATCTCTGTACTGGGGTCAATGTATGACATTGTTCTGCATTCTGTCCATCAACTGTTGTTTTTGCATTTATCTAAACCTCATAGGCCAGTGGGTGTATACATCACCCCCATCACGAGATCTACGATCAGAGTCTGGGACAGGGTTCAGCGGAAACATGACCTCTCCACCCCGATATCACCACAGACCCTGCTGATAGGAAACCCGAACTTCCCCCGACAGCCACAGGATCGGGATTTAGGGTGTGGTAAGAGGCTGATTGTAAGCGGGTGGGAGACCTCTTTGATTCAGACGGACTCATGGATTTCGTCAAACTACAAACATGTTATCCCCTCCCAGATACGGCGAGATGGCAAAATCTGGCAGTGGCGCATTGGTGACCCGTCCGTGGATCCAACTGCATGTTGGATTCCCACAAGGTCCACAGATAAGAATTTGCTCTGACATTTACACATTTCTAACACAGCCCACGCACCCTCCACCGTCTCCCGCAAGAGCTAGATGGGAGAGAGAATGCGAGCGCCCCTTCTCAGACAAAGAGTGGAACAACATTTTACATCAAGCGCTACCAGCTGCCCCCATCAACACCAGTAAGGAAATGCTCCTCAAAATAGCACACCTCACCCCGGCCACGGTACCACATGGGACCACAGGGGAGATGGGCTGTGCTGGCGGGAATGCGGCCATCAGGGCACACTCATACACCTTTTATTGCAATGCCCCAGGTTAGAATCATTCTGGGCGGATGTCTTCGATGCCATCAACACAAAGTACAACACGGACATACCTAAATTCCCAAGCTACATCCTACAGGGGCTGCCTGATCCACTCACCTACCCACTGAAATCGCCCAGAGGCAAAGCGATCACTCTTATATTGGGGACGGCGAAGCAACTTCTCCTAGCTAGGTGGGGGACGGACAGGCTACTCACACACCAAGATAGGTTGCATAAAATTTGGGAAATATTGGGAATGGAGAAACTGACGGCCGCAGCCACACAACAACTCCTCCGGTTCGACAAGATGTGGCAAACCTGCTTACAGTACTTATCGGACGAGTTATCTTGTCCCCAATACTTGTGGATCTTGTGACTGATAGCTGCCGAACACATTGCACAACACTAGACTGCACTCACCAGCGCAGGGCACCTTCGCACTGGAGGGGAGCGCACCCTCCTTCTCCCCCCACCCCACCCCTCTCCTTTCCAACTACATCTGTCCTTAATTTCTGTTCCTCTTAGTTGGCTCACTACCTACTAAGTAAGCCTCCCTCTGCTATTACCACCGGCCAAGGGTTGTAGGTGGCCTATGCTGTATTGTTGTTATGCTAAGTAAAATCAATAAAAAGAGTGGAACCATAAAAGTAGATAAGGAGCTTGCCCAGTTGTCATTGTACCGTCCACTATCGATGTTGAACGTCAATGTGAAATTAATTAGTAAAGCATCTGGGAAAAGAATATTGAAGGTGATAACTACACTTGTCCATGAAGATCAGTCAGGCTTTGTGACAGGAAGGAGAGCCATGTACAATCTTAGATGTTCTGACCATACTGACAGACTCAGATAAACCCTTGCATCACTGATCGTATATGTGCTTTTCATACAGTGAGATGGGAATACACCTGGACGATCATGAAAGAAATAAGGTTTGGGTCTGCCTCTTTTGGGTTGGTCAAATGCATTTGTATGGAACACATGACGAGGGTGCAAACTGAAGGAGGACCTCAGACTGCTGGAAATTTGAATGGAGCTCACAACAGGGGAGTCCATTGTGCCCTGTATCAAATTGGGTTGTTAGTTGAGAGGGGTGGATCCCCAACGTAGGCAACAACCATAATCCTTGCCGAGGTGAATGATAAAATTAATTAACCTGTGCACAGTCCTCTGGTAGCTTGGCAGAAAGCAGTCAGGCTTAACTTAGAAGCAATGTATAACTTTTTTATGAAGCACACAAACAATAATAAAGTAAACACAAGAAACAAATCCCAACCAAATTTAGAAAGATATTGTACATTTTATTAAAGGAAATGATATCTGAACAACATAAATCCAATTAGTAGAACAGAAGATATTGAATATCAATATTTTTCAAGAATTATAGCCAAGAAGTCAAAAGTGCCACTCGCAGTTATCTGGTCGCACAGAAACGCGGGAAAGTCACAAGTTCAGACGGACCATGATGAAGCGTGGGCCAGACACAGGGACCAGGTCAGTCCTACTGAAAAGTTACCTTATGAAGTCCTGGCGCAAAGAGTTTTGCTGATATTAAAAGAGGCTGCGAGCAGGAGGCTGTCAGCGAGAAGAGCAGGTCAAGCGCAGTGAACAGTTGTGGCTGTTTTGTGAAGATCTGGTCGGAGCTGGAGCTTCACATTGGTGGTTGTGGTTTGTGTGAACAGCAGGCCTCAAGTTGGGATCGTTGCGGGTTGGCACTGTCAGCACAAAGTGTAGGTCTCATGTTGCAGGCATTGCGGACAGTCACTGCTGGCATGAGAAGCAAGTCTCACTGGAGCTTTATGCTGACAGTCGTCACAGGTGGTCTAGGTTTGACAAGAACAGGCCTGTTCACAGTCGCGAGGAGCCCAACCTTCAGGATTATGCACTTTTTTCTGTAGAAGGAGCTTTCACTGATGACAACCATGGCTTCAGGACCCAGGGGGGCAACTCTTGGGTATCAGGACTCACTCCAGCAGAGGCCAGGAGCAGGGCTCAGGCAGGTCTAGCTGCAGCTAGTCAGCTGGGCAGTTACAGGATGGCCTCAGGAAGCTTCTGGTGTCCCTGAATTGCACACAAGTGGTCAGCCAACTGACCCTTTGAGTCCCTCCGGGTAACCTTGGATCAAGGCAGGCGGGTATAATCTTCCTTGTCCAGACAACAAGGCAATCCTTCCAGCAGCATGCAGTCCTTCTGGCAGCAGGGCAGTCCATCTTCCGAATCTTTCACAGGTCCAGAAGTGTTCTGAGTGGTTTAGAAGGTTGTATTTTTATACCTTGTGCCTGCCTTTGTGTTGGGAAATTCCCTGACCTACCCCTAAATCTGGTTCTTGTCAATTCTTACCCTCCCCCTTGTCCTGGCTCCAAACTGTCTAGAGGGACAAAGGCAAGGGCAGTACTGGTGTCAGGTTCCTTTCTGTGTGCTATGGGCAAGGCCCTTTGCAATGTAATCAGGGCAAGGTAGAGCTCTCCCCAGCCACCCTGCCAGGAAGACCCATGCTCACCTACACTTAGGTCCCAGTGATACCTCCCTGGTCCCAATACACATTCTTGATGGGCAAATCATTAACATGCCAAGGCAACTGGGAACTCCTTGAAAGGTCCCAGAAAATGTAAGCATTTTCAGAACTGTAATCTAAAATCTGACGTTACCATTAAGGAGGATTTTAAATTATACTTCATCTGACTGCATACAATATTTCTCCATCTGCTCCCAATCCAAAGTTAGTACTTTTTAAATGAAATAGTGTAACCCAGTGTTAGCCTATGGAAGAGATAGGCCTTACAACAGGGAAAGCGACCTTAGGAGTTTTTCACTATCAGGGCATGGGAAACTTAAACACACAAGTCCTACTTTTTAAAATCATATGCACCCTGCCCCATGCGTGGTTAGGGACTACCTTAGTGGTAATTAATACATTTGAAAAAGGAAGGTTAAGACTTGGCATAGGGCTTATTTTGCCAGGTCAAAGTGGCAGTTTAAACTGCACTACAGGCTACAGTTGCAGGCCTGAGACATGTTTTAAAAGGCTAGCTTAGTGGGTGGCACAACGAGTGCTGCTTCCCACTAGTAGCATTTAATTGACATGCCTTGGGTACAGGTAGTACCATTTACTAGTGTTGCAAAGTCATCCTGTGCCCTGGACACCCCCAACGTTTTGCTGACTGATGCTGGTGGTAACTGACTCTGACTGACTCTGGGCTCTGCCTAACCAGGCCCAGGGCCTGTGCTATGCTGAAAGAAACACATTAGAACACAGTTAAAACACCTATATACACTATGGTACACAATGGTATGGTGGGGTACCCCTGTGATTGGCATGACCTACTCTATAAGCCCCTAGTATATAATGGGGCAGGACGGTTGAAACTACCTAGAAGTCCCTAGTACTCTGGTGCATGGCAGTTTAGAGGCCAGCAGCTCTTTGTGCACTTGCATGTGTGCACTGCTGAAGCCTGAGGTCAGTTTAAAAGCAGCACTGGGTGCCAGGACTGCTTTTAAAAAGTATATTGTGCCCAAACTCGACTTTGGTGTTTGGGGCACTTAAAAAGGGATACTTTACAATGGTTTGGCATATTAGGGACCCCCAGGGTCTCCCCTAGGTATCCCAGGGGTGGGGGGTCAGGTATTTATAAGGTACACCCTTATAAAATGAGTTTTGATATGCCTGGGTAAAGTGAAATTTCACATTTCAATCCCCCCATTGTGGTAAACTGCTACTCAGATTCAACTTTGATGCTAGGAGCACTGTAGAGGGAGAATCTTCAATCTCTCTACAGATTCAGAACCCCTAAAGTCTCCCCTAGTTGCACATGGAGTGGGGTTCCTGTAGATATAAGGCAAGTACTTATAAAATATGTTTTTGTAAGTCCTAGTGCTGGAAAATGGTCCAAGTCATTTTTCCCATTGCAAATCCCCTGTTACATAGGTTAACATGGTAGGAAGTTATTGATTAATAACTCTTGATAGGAGAGGGATAGAAATGTCATTCAAAAACTTCCCAGAATGGTATTAATAAATCCAACAATATCATATTGTTGAATTTCTCCTAAGGTGTACATACAAGAAGTTATAAGACTTTCTTGATTGTAAGTCCAAATTCAGCCTTCCAGTGGTCGCCCCTGTTTGGTCAGAGTTAAGTGGATTAGCCAGGCTGCCTTGAAGAGGTGATAAAGAGCCCCTGGGGTTAACCAGCTCTGCTGGCAGGGCAGTGTGCTGTTCCATAGGACTGCCAGGCCAGGGGGAGGAGTCGTAAACTATGCTCTTCAAAGGGGAGAGTAGAGACCATTGTCATTTACAGCTCTAAACTTCCCACCTTAGGCAGATGGTAGGATTAAGGAAGGTATGAGCAGATGCAGGGGGGAGAGTCTAAGTAAATTAGCCATTCTAGGGGTGTGTTTAGCCAGCTCTTACCACCTTGCTGGAAAATCAGTCATTATGGATTTGAAAGATTTGATGCACTCTGGGACACAATAATGACACACTCCACAGGATGTGGTCATAACTTTGAGGCGTTACCCTGCTCCCATTGGTCAGAAGTGACCTCCTGCATGACCCAGAGAACTTGGAATAAGTATCTGAGAGGGGCACAGCCCTCCAGTTCTGCTGCTTGAAACTTACTGAAGCAAGAAGTGCCCTGCTGAGAACTTTTGCAGTGCAAAGATTTCCAACGCCTGACCTCTGAAAACTGCACCATCTGAAACTAAAGCCCTGTGGATAATTTTGCTGAAAAAGAACTAAAAAGCGGACTCCCTGAAAGCTAAAGGTTAAAAGAGCTCAAGTGGAACATCACCAACTAAATCTACACCTTGGAGAACCATCGGAGGATTTTTAAGGGTTATGTACCAGTGGATTGTGGGAACTGACCTCCTCAACTTTCAAGGACCATCTTGGAGCTTCCAGACCCTTGGAGTAAGTTTCAGACATTTTGAGTCCCCTTGAGGATCTTCAGGAAGATGTTCAAGAGGTTTGGAAAACTTTGGAGCAACTTTGAAAAAAGCTCCATAGAGGGACCGACTCAACCTGGTCAGCCAGGCCGCCTGCCTTCAACCGTGAGCCGGCCAAGCCATCCAGGTTCATCCCTCTGCAAGATTCATGGGTCCAACTTCCAGAGTTTGACCGGGACTAAAAGAAAACTGAAGCTGGGGAACCCTCACCGGATCCGGCTACATGAGGAGCATCGAGAGACCCCGTGAGAAAAAGCTCCAGAAAAGTTTCTAAGGCCGCTCGTAGAAAACGTGACGGGGAGCAACCGCGAGAGCCAAGCCACCTGTCTTCCATCGCGTGCCGGCCTGAATTCCTGGTTTGCCCCGCTGAAACGAACTTGAGAAATTTTCTAAGTCTGCTCCAGGGAAGTTGACCAGGACCTCGTTACAAGTCAAGCCGGCGAACCCTCACCGGATCCGGACTGGCTGGGAGCTTTGAGGACCCTCTGGAAGAGAAGCTCCAGAAAAGTTTTTAAGTGTGAAGGTAGAAACTGAGACCGGGACCTCCCGGGAGCTGTAGCCACTGAGGGCTCCATCGCGCCCAGCCTGAAAATTTGACTTTGCTCTAGTCTATCGCGAGCAGGTATCACAATATGGCGCTATAATCTTCTAAGTGCTATATTTTATTAAATCTTTGAAAATGCATATCTCTGTTTCCCTACATTGGATTTTTGTCGTTTTGGTGTCATTTTAAAGATAAAAATATGTCCTATTTTCATAAATTGGGGTTGAATTTTTATTATGTGTTGTGTCTTAATTATTTACTGAAATTGTGTTTTTAAATGCTTTACATACCTGCCTTTGAAGTTAAGCTCGCAGCCACGTTACCAAGGGTTGAGCATAGGAATAATTTTCTAAGACCTATGCTGAGTCCTATCATGTGTTAGTGGCCTTATTGCGAGTGGAAGACCTACATTTGTCCCTACCAATATCCCACTTACCAACATTTGGTGCTCAGCAGTGTGGATGAGAAATTATGTTTAAAAAGTACACCTTTCAGTGAATGATTTAAAATTATAGAAAAACCACTAAATTGCATTAGAACAAAACATTTGAGTCTGATTTTTCAAATTTGGACTAAACTGTTTTTAATCCATTGTTTTGATTTTTCCAAATTGTTCTAAGTCTGTTGTGCCTAGTTTTTGTGACCCAAAACTACGGAACCATGGAGCTGGACCTGGCTAAACTGTCCCAGTTAAAGCTTTCTGAGCTTAGGGAAAAGTGTAGGCTTAGGGGGCTGCCTGCTGCCAAGAAGATGAGGAAGGCAGGGTTGCTTGAGTCCCTAAAGGCCTGGGCCGGGACAGCTAAGGAGAACCCAGGGGGGTGGGAAGATGTTCCCCCCAACCTCACCCAAGAGAGGGGTGAGGATCAGACCTCTTCCATTGTGACTAGTGTTAGCCAGGTGAATCAAGGTGGTGGTGGGAGTGGGGAAGGGTCCCTTATTCAGGTACCACAACTGTCCCTCGCAGAGAACCAGCTTCAGGCTCAATTAGAGTTGATTGCCTTGGAGAAGGAGAAATTTGAATTGGCTAAGAGAAAATGGGAGAGGGAGGAGGAGAAGAGGAATGGTGGCAGCGAAAGTGAAGAAGATGCTGAGATGTCCAGGGGTGGTAGATTTGAACCTAAAGTGCCCAAGTACACAGAGGGGGGTGACATTGACAGGTGGCTAACAGCTTTTGAGAGGGCCCTTAAAATGAGTAGGGCCACTATAGGTATTGGGATGCACTCCTGTGGGTGTTGATTCCAGTAGCTGGGAGGGATAGGCTCCTGACCCTGAAGGGAGAGGATGCAGAATCATACCAGCAGATGAAAGCATGCTTAGTCAAGAGATTTGGTCTGACTCCAGAACAGTACAGGGTGAAATTTAGAGGCACCCAGAAATTGAGTTCAAAGTCTTGGGTAGGCTTTGTGGACGTTTCAGTAAAGGGACTGGAAGGCTGGATTGTTAGTAACAAAGTTGACACATATGAGGGATTGCATAGTTTGTTTTTGAAGGAACATATTTTGACTCATTGTGCAGAAGAGAAGTTACGCCAGTATCTAGTGGACTCTAAGCTGACAGACCCCAGAGAGTTGGGGGAATCAGCTGATGAGTGGGTGAGTACCCGGGTTTCCATTCAGCACAAGGGGAGTGACCAGAAGAAAGGAGGACAGGTCCCTTCCCAAGGGAAAGCCCAGGGAAATGAAGGTCAAAAACCTAAGGAGTCCTCCAAAGACCCAAAAAACCTGCAAAAGGAGGGGGGGCCCGAGCCAACCCAAATTCAAAGGGAGGGGGTTTCAGGGAAAGCCTGGTAGGTTCTTTGATCCCTCAAAGGTGGGTAAGTGCTTTGACTGCAACCAGCCAGGGCATAAGCAGGGAGATGTTGTCTGCGCCAAGAAGCTCCCCCCTAAGGGGCCATCCACAGGGATTGCCAGTGTCAGTATAGGGGTGGAGAGTGGAACCCCAGAGAGGGGTAGTCAGGTGGTGGAAGCCACCTTAGTGTCTGTGGGTGGGGTGAATATAGCCACCCTTGTTGCCTTACCTCCAAATATGGACAAGTACAGGCAGAGGCCTAAAGTGAATGGGACTGAGGTTGAGACTATCAGAGACACTGGGGCTAGTGTAACTATGGTCCTGGATTAACTGGTGCCTCCAGAGAGGTTGTTACCTGGTGAGTTTCACCAGGTGACTTTGGCAGACAGCACTACCAAACTCCATCCTATGGCTGTGGTAGATTTGGAATGGGGAGGTGTGACAGGCCCTATGAAGGTAGCTGTGTCAAAGGTGCTCCCAGTCCAGTGTTTACTGGGCAATGATCTTGAAGCCTCTGTGTGGTCAGAGGTGGAGAGAGGACTCCATATGAAAATATTGGAGCTCCCCGAGTGGGTATGTGCTGTGACTAGGTCACAGACTAATGCAAAAACAACAATTGATGGACAGAATGCAGAACAATGTCATACATTCACCACAGTACAGAGATCTGGGCCTAAATCCATCGTTTTTTTGCTCACCATGCCGTTCCAGTTTGAACCCAGCCATATGCAAATCAGTCTTGACCCTGTGCCTCATGGGAACAGTCCAGCCCGAACTGCCAAGCCAGGTCCTCCCTGGACTGGAAACAAGCATCCTAGGACCGGTTTCGGTTTTTCACCCCTCTTCAGCCAGGATAGCTTGATTCCAGTAGCATGGAGAGCAAGGGACCCACGTCTGGGCATACCCTTCCCACTCGGGGTGACCAATGCAAAAACAACAATTGATGGACAGAATGCAGAACAATGTCATACATTCAACCCAGTACAGAGATCTGGGCCTAAATCCATCGTTTTTTTGCTCACCATGCCGTTCCAGTTTGAACCCAGCCATATGCAAATCAGTCTTGACCCTGTGCCTCATGGGAACAGTCCAGCCCGAACTGCCAAGCCAGGTCCTCCCTGGACTAGAAACAAGCATCCTAGGACCGGTTTCGGGGTTTCACCCCTCTTCAGCCAGGATAGCTTGATTCCAGTAGCATGGAGAGCAAGGGACCCACGTCTGGGCATACCTTTCCCACGCGGGGTGACCAATGCAAAAACAACAATTGATGGACAGAATGCAGAACAATGTCATACATTCACCCCAGTACAGAGATCTGGGCCTAAATCCATCGTTTTTTTGCTCACCATGCCGTTCCAGTTTGAACCCAGCCATATGCAAATCAGTCTTGACCCTGTGCCTCATGGGAACAGTCCAGCCCGAACTGCCAAGCCAGGTCCTCCCTGGACTGGAAACAAGCATCCTAGGACCGGTTTCGGGGTTTCACCCCTCTTCAGCCAGGATAGCTTGATTCCAGTAGCATGGAGAGCAAGGGACCCACGTCTGGGCATACCCTTCCCACTCGGGGTGACCAATGCAAAAACAACAATTGATGGACAGAATGCAGAACAAGGTCACAGACTAGCCAGAAGGGAGGGGCTGGACACTTGGACCCTGGAACAAAGGGCCAAGCATCCAAGAACAAGGGTACTGGGCCTGGTGAGCACGCCCAGGGAACTCCAGAGGTGCAGGAAGAATCTAACTCTGATGGGGAGGATCTGGCCTCTGAGGGAGGGACTCCAACCCTGCCAGAGCTGTCAGATTTGGCAGAACTGACAGAAGCAGGTGGACCCTCCAGAGAGGGGATAAGTCAGGCACAGCGTGACTGTTCCACCCTTGAGGGCTTGAGGCGGATTGCTTCTAAGCAAGAGGAGGGGGATGACAGTGGGTTTCACAAACTGCCCCTACCAGTAATCCACTTTCCAACAACTAGGAACGTAAATGTAAATTAAATGTGCCAGTTAGGTGTAGGCCAATGTTACCATGTTTACAAGAGAAAGCACAAGCTCTTTACCACTGGTTAGCTGGGAAAAAGTGCACATAGTTGTAAAAGACAACAAAAACCGGTTCAGCAAAGAAGGGCAGAGGAAATAAATCCGGTGTGACCCTGCAGACAGGGATTGATCCAACATCTCTCATGCTATTTGTTCTTGGTATGGAGTCCATGGCATGTAGACTGCAACAGACAATGGCAATATGGAGAGCCCAGGTGGGCTTACCGAATCATATTTGTCGCTCTATGCAGACAGTTTGATATTTTTGAGAGACCTGATAAGCTCAGTTCCCCTACCGATTTGGTAAAATGTCTGGACAAAAATAAATTGAAATACATTCAAACTTTTCCCACTGTGTGGCTTAAAATAAATACTTCAATATAAAAACGATATTGCAATATAGTCTTGAAACATATCAGTACACGTTAAGGCATACACAAGCATTGCGTGTTCATCATAAAGCATTGGCATTAAGGCTCAGAAACAAATGATTCTGCTTTCCCAGTCCCTCCACCCCCCATTTTTTGGTGCCAGGAGGCAAAAGCCTTCAATTGAATAGAAACATATTATTTCAGCCTTTAAATCTTCATTATTACTACCTTCTTATTCAAATGTAACAAATAGATAATTGTGGGCAGAGCCTTTATTGGCACAGGTGTGCAGTGTGATGTACATTACTAATTTTATTAAAAATATAGAGTAACCACAAGTAGAAATAGAATGATAGCAATCACTATTTCAAATATTTTCCTTTCTCTACAGCTGAATATTCCTGACAACCAATACCAAATGGCACTAAAATTGAAATCTAATCCATTTTGATTCTCATGTAGTTTTCTAATGTGGTCTATTTGGTCATGCATGCTAAATTGGGTCTTGGGGAGACATGTGCAGCACTCGGTCCCCACTATTGCATGGGTACCCCGTCTTCTGCCAGGAGGTTCCATAAAGCCATTCTATTCTGACAGTATTCAGCATTGCATCTTATCTCTCAAATCTTCTGTCCTTCTCCATACATGGAGAAGAGTATGGAAAATAATCTGTTCATTTCAGAAATCTCACGGCAGCCCACCATCTCTGGACATGGAGAACAGCAGAATGCCTGATGCCAGTTACAACATAACCAGAGTAAGGCATCTCAGTGCAGTCTCCGAGCAATGATGAACTGAAAGCGTTCTTCATGATGGCTTTGTCTGTGAACACTGTACCGGTGGGAAAATGGGACTCCCATAGGAGAGATTCAAAGTTTATAGTCTCTGATACAGTGTTTGACCCACAACGATGCTACGATTCCTTGCTGTGCAGCACTCGCAAGACAAGCCCCATTCTGACACCGTAAGATGAGTAATGTTGGGTTGGTGGCAACCGAGGGGATTTATCTACTCTTCGAGTCCCTGATAAGCCTGGGGGGGAATGCTGGCACATTCTGGCAGTCTGTGCTGGAGGTAGAACAAGTGAAGACATGTTGTGTTGTTGTTCAAGGGGCACTCCAGTCAAAGGCACACGTTACCCCACATCACCAGACATGTGACTGTAGATCCAGTAAGAGGAGAGGTTAATTGTGTGTCGGTATTTCTCAAGCAACAGCACATAGGAGATGTTCACATACACAGAGTAACAGCTCCTCTCAAGCATGTGTTCAGTACATTTACCCTTTCGATAATTTCCCATTCCACATCAATTATGCATTCTAACAACAACTAGATGCCCAGGGTAGTGGCAAAGATAGCACACCAGATCCATAAAGGGATCCAGCTTCCGGGAGACGGCTGTTTGCCTTGGACGGAGACAGTAATGATGACGGTCGGTGGACACAGCATTGTATGGCTATGGAAGGGCAGGCAAAGACAGTGGGCACTGGTCACTTGGCCCACTGGCAGGAGGCAGAGCAGCAACTGGGACAATTCGGGCAGAGGATCCAAGCCAGAGGCTGGGTCCAGGCCCTGAGACAGAGGAGGATATGCTCTCTAGGCAGTGCAACTCACTGGTACTGGAAGGAGTGGATCTTCGATGCCAGACTTCCAGATTTGACAGCTGTGTTAGTGATAAGCACAACTTAGTAGGCCCCATGCCAATGGGGATCAGAGCAGTCTTTCTCTGGTACACTCAGATATAAACCCAATCTCAAAGCTGGAGGGAGTGGTAGGCTTTGGACAGACACTCAGATATGGCAGCTTGGATGGGAGAATGGAAACTGTAGAGACAGCATATAACCTTCTACAATATTGTAAAACTGCATCATCATTCAGTTGTAAATCCAACTTTGCAGCTGAGATTGGAGGGCTTCAGGGCAACATCATAGGTCAGCCCCATGATGATTTCATAGGTGCTCAACTTAGTTTTCTAAGTGGGCATAACTCTAAGGTACCCCTACACTGAGGGCAGGACATTAGGCCACTTCAATTGTGACTCTTAACTATCTTATTGTTGAGGGTGCTATTATTCTTTTCTACCTTCTCAGCTGACTCTGGGTGGTATGCACAGTGGAAGTGTTGATGCAGTCCTAGGATTTGCAAATCTCCTGCAATATGGTTGAGGTGAAATGTGTTCCTCAGACACTTGAAATCCTGTTTGCTACCCCAAATCTGGGATACTCTGATGTCATAGCTTGCTTAGGGGGAACTTCCAGGCAACCCAAGCACATAAATTAATCATTAAAGTATAAGAGTGGGTTGTCACAGGAGTGACATAAATTTTGGACCACAGAAGGAAAGAAGGGTGCTGCAGCATGTTAGCATGCCATCCTTACCAACATGGGCTGCTCAATGATACAAGCCTGCAAGATTGGGGAGTGAATATTTCAGTGCAACCAAATGCTCAATGCTGTCTCTTTGCAACTTCCTCAGCATCTCTTTCACATTTTTTGCTAGCTCCAGTATTGGTTGTCACTTTCAGAGACTTGATCCTGCAACTGAGACACCTCTTTCAGAGAAGTAACAGTAAATAAATCAGTTTCTTCTACATACATGGCAACACTAGCATTTTCAGATAAAGTGGCATTCCTAGCAGTTGTAGCAGCCAGGGTATTTCCTCCAGAGACCTTGTCATGTGGGTGTTGGAACGCAGCGCATTTGACTACCACCACATTCTTTGGTAATTGAAGTGCATTGAGAGGCTTTTGAACATATTGTCCATTTTTAGGTCGAGCTCTGGCTATTTGCTGTAGTAGAGTATGCAATAGAAGCCCGCCTACTCCCCGCCCATATTTTTCATTGGCTTGTGTCTTTGTCCTTTATAAATGCTGGCTTCTGATTCAGTAATCAGCTTGTTAGTCCCTTAGTAGTATGGCCTTCTGTCAAGAATTCCTGTCATACAAGGGAAACACGCCCTTATGTAAACAGGAGAGCTGTTACATAACTCAAGGGAAACACGCCCTTATGTAAACAGGAGAGCTGTTACATAACTCAAGGGAAACACGCCCTTATGTAAACAGGAGAGCTGTTACATAACTCAAGGGAAACACGCCCTTATGTAAACAGGAGAGCTGTTACATAACTCAAGGAAAACACGCCCTATAAAGGGAGGAACCGGGAGGTACAAGGCTGTCGGATATTGTGTTTACACCGACGTACCTGCTTCGTGAAGAGCAGTGTTCCGGAGTGGTGCTCCAGTAAGGCAAGAACGGAGGTAGGTCGAGTCGTTACTCCCTGGGCCGTGTCTTGCCCCATCGTCACCTGTGAAGGACCCGGAAGCTCTACCGGTCAACCATTGAGCTTCGCTTTTTGACTCGGCGGAGTCCAAGCGCAGTGGCGCTTTTGCTGGTTGGAGTCGTAACTCCCAGCCCGACCAGAGACACAGGGACTGCCAGCTGTAACGCACACCAGGAGGTGTTTGCCGCGTTACAGACTCGGAAGTCCACAGGATCGATCGAGCGGCTGCTCTCGGTTCAGTCTTCTTGCTTGTGACTGGGGTATCGGTGACGCATCACCAGGAGGTGACTCCGCGTCCCGGTGCAGTCTGAGGAAGAGGTTGAGCGGCTGCTCCCTTCAGGTAGAGACCCCGGCTGGGTGTTTCCCTGACTCCTCGATTCTCCCCAACACTCTTCGTGCCCCTCACAGCCTACCGATTGGCATTGTCGGCCATTTCATTTCTGCCCTCTGTTGGCATACGCCGGGATCGGCGTATATGCAGAGGACGGTTAGGACCATCCGTGCTGTGGGCTGGTAACGTACTTAGCCTGGAGGATTCCAGTGACTATAACTTTTGTTTGTTCTTTGTATTTTATTTGCCTTCATTAAAAGAACTAACCCTTCACAAGTGGTTGCGTCCTCATTGTCGTGTCTGTTAAACGATCCTGAGACGTTCAGGGCGTTACAAAATATCCGACCTTAATAACACTAACTGTCTCCCGGTCGATAACAGACATGGCAACCCTTGATGATGTGCTGGCTGCTTTAGCGGCCATGCAAGTTGAAGTGGCTGCCTCTAGGCAAGAAACAGCCGATGTAAAAGCCAGACTGGATGCTATCCAATCGGACCCGCTCACGCCCAGCACCTCCCTCACGAACCAGACCCCTGCGGTAGTAGTGGAAATGCCGGTAGCCATCCCCTTGGCAACACCAGAGAGGTACAGTGGGGATCCTAACACAGTGCAGGTATTCCTCACACAAGTGGCGCTACATTTATCGTGCAAACCAAAGGCGTTCCCCACGAGTCAGGCTCGTGTGGCTTTCCTTATATCCTATTTGGCTGGAAACGCGGCACAATGGGCCGTACCTCTGGTGAGCAGGGACGACCCCCTCTTATGTGATTGGGGTGCTTTTCGCGAGGAATTCCTGAAGGTATTCGACAGAAGGGCTGACTCGTACACGGCGGACCGTGAAATGCTTGAGTTGAGACAGGGATCCAACGACCTGGTGCAGTATCTCAACGCGTTCCGAAGGCTGGTTGCGGAAACCAAGTGGCCTGTTGCTAAACAGATGGCGCTCTTCCATCAAGGGCTGTGCGATGAGCTCAAGGACGCCGTGGCTCATATTGACCCTCAACCCAAGACATGTGAGGGCCTTATCAACCTGGTATTACGGCTGGAACATAGGCTAAGTGAAAGAAAGGGGGATCATGGGAGAAAAGGAAAATCCCTTCCATCCTATGTGACGGTGGGAAGTCCTGAAACTTCCACCGCATCCAAGGGAGAACCCATGGACATCAGCGCAATACGAGCGAGCCTCACAGCCACGGAGAAAGAGTCACGCCGTAAACAAGGATTGTGCCTATATTGTGGCAAAAAAGGCCACTACGTACGTGAATGCCCTGCCAAACCGAAGAAGTCACGTTATCGGGCCAACCGGTCGGTAACAGCCGTGGTGGACATACCGGCGGAAAACTAGAGGACTCCAAGACCAGAGAAGGGGCATCTCGGAGTCACTCATCCATCCCTTCACTTTCCAACTCGGTCACTAAGGGACAACGACACCTGTTTATCACGGTGCACGTGGGAGTGCATGACCAGTGGATACCCGTTGTGGCCATGGTGGATTCAGGGGCCACTGGCATGTTTATGGACCACAACGAGGCATGCAGGCTAGGGCTAGTGCTTCTTCCCAAAGCAGTACCCGAAGACGTCTATGCGGTAGACGGAAGGCGATTGGTGACGGGGCCCATCGGACAGCACACGGGGGTCCTTCCGATGAGATATGGGAGGAACCATTTGGAACAAATCGATTTTAACATCATCCGAGCGCCCCAATATGGCGTCATATTGGGATTGCCGTGGCTACAGAAACACAACCCCTTTGTGGATTGGCCAACACATCGCATCGAAATGACGTCACCGTATTGCATCCTGCATTGTGGAATAAGAACGGAATCCCTTGACGCAGATGAGAGCGGGAGTCAGACGGTGGCTACAGCGGCAGAAAAAGATGTGGCTCTCCCCCAGGCTTATCACAGTTTTGAGGATGTATTTGATGAGGTGAAGGCGGAAGTGCTACCACCACATAGACAGTTTGACTGCCAGATCGACCTGGTGCCAGGGGCCAGCGTTCCCAGCGGCAGGCTGTATGCCCTGACGGAGCCTGAAAACGTGCATCTCCGGGGGTACCTGGATAAACTCCTCAAGCTAGGATTCATCCGCCCGTCCAAGTCTCCGGCCGCTTCGCCACTCTTCTTCATCCCGAAGGCTAATGGGGAGCTGAGAGCCTGTGTGGACTTTAGGGCATTGAATGCGATAACCATAAAAAATCGGTACCCCTTGCCTCTCATCAGTGTACTTCTGGAACAGGTCAAGAAAGCTCGTATCTACACCAAGTTGGATTTGAAAGGGGCATACCATCTGGTGCGCATGAGGGACGGAGACGAGTGGAAGACCGCCTTTAAGACCAGGTTCGGCCTTTTTGAGTACCTCGTCATGCCGTTCGGTCTGTGCAACGCCCCGGCAGCCTTTCAGTACTTTTTGAATGAGGTATTCAGAGAGGAGTTGGATATCTACGTGGTCGTATATATCGACGACATCCTCATCTATTCGTCCAGTGTGGAGGAGCACGTACACCACGTCAAAGCTGTGCTCCAAAAGCTGAGGGAAAACATGCTGTTTTGTAAACTCAGCAAGTGTGACTTCCACGTCACATCCGTGGAATTCCTCGGAGTGATGCTGAGTCCAGAGGGACAGGAGATGGCAGAACGAAAGATCAAGGCGGTGAAAGAATGGCCGGTGCCCCAAAGCGTGAAGGACGTCCAAAGTTTCATTGGCTTCGCCAACTTTTACAGGCGGTTTATAGATGGATTTTCAGGAGTGGTGGCCCCAATCACACAGCTACTGAGGAAGTCCAAGGAGTTTGTCTGGTCCCCTGAAGCGAACAAAGCCTTTGAGGCCCTGAAAAGCGCCTTTGGTAAGGCGCCGGTGTTGGCTCACCCCGATCCGGTTCTCCCCTACGTGGTGGAAGCGGACGCGTCGGATGTGGCGCTGGGGGCTATCTTGTCCCAACGCAACCACGACACAGGGGTGCTTCATCCCGTTGCGTACATGTCCCGCAAACTCAACGACGCCGAACGCAACTACCATATTGCGGAGAAGGAGCTTCTCGCAATCAAGGACGCCTTCACCGAATGGAGGCATTGGTTGATGGGGGCAAGACATGTGGTATCGGTGTACACGGACCATCGGAACCTACAGTTCATGACGGCCACTAGACACCTTTCTCCCAGGCAGCTGCGGTGGATGATCTTCTTTGCGGGGTTCAACTTCCGCATCACATATCGGCCGGGGACGGAAAACCGGAAGGCGGACGCCCTGTCCCGTCAATCTGCAGTTAAGGAACCATTGCCTGCAACCGAGCGTTCCATCATTTCCCCGAGGATGGTATTGGGGGTTATCCAACCGGATACTTTCCTGAGGGGAATAAAGAGAGGGATCAGGTCATTCGCATGGCGGAGGTGGCTCCTCAGTCACAGAGAATGGCAGCTGAAGGACGGGATACCCCTGAAGGGCAGGTGCCTATTGATACCCACGCCTAGGCTAAGGAAACAAGCATTCATCTGGTGCCATGACTCTCCATGCGCAGGTCATTTGGGCTTTGAAAAAACGGTGGCTAGCATGGGACGGCATTTCTGGTGGCCAACCATGAGAGTGGATGTCAGGAGGTGGGGACAGGAGTGTCCTACGTGTGCTACCATGAAGGCCGACCATGGCCGAACCCAAGGGCTCTTACATCCACTTCCAACCCCGGATAGACCATGGGATAGCATATCACTGGACTTCGTGGTGGGCCTACCGGTAGACCAGGGGATGACGGCAATACTGGTGGTGGTGGATTACTTGACGAAAATGGGGCACTTCATCCCCTGCAAGAGAGTCCCTACGGCCGGGGAATTGGCGTCACTACTCCTAAAGAATGTGGTACGACTGCATGGATTACCTGGGGTGATCGTGTCGGACCGGGGGTCGCAGTTTACTGCGCAATTCTGGAAGACTTGGTGCACTGCGCTGCATGTTAAGACCGCCCTGTCCACCAGCTACCACCCTCAAACGGACGGCCAAACCGAGCGCCTGAACCAAACGCTCAAACAGTATCTGCGATGTTTTGTGGACCAGGGCAGGGAAGAATGGGTCGACTTGCTATGGGTTGCAGAGATAGCCTATAACAACGCCACTCACAGCTCCACACAGTCATCTCCGTTCTATAGCAACTATGGCCAACATCCCAGGTTCTTGCCATTTCTACATCCGTTCAGAGAGGACAGGATTCCCGCCACAGCGGACAGGGTGGCACACATAAAAGACACGTTGATGCGCTCAAGGGCTGTCCTAATAGAGGCCAAGAGAAGATACAAGGCTGCGGCAGATAGGAAGAGAAGGCCCGGGCCACTGTACCGCACTGGAGACTACGTCTGGATATCCACAAGAAACATGAGGTTTCGAAAGAACAGTGTGTTCCATCCCAAGTACATGGGCCCCTATCGAATTACCAAGTGTATGGGTCCCGTGAACGTGAAGGTGTGCTTGCCCCAGTCATTGCGGATACACCCTGTCTTTCATGTATCATTGCTCAAACCAGCACCCTCCAAGCCGTCTGGGACACCTAGGCCGGTATGCGTGGAGTCGGAGGTGGAGTATGAAGTGTCGGGCATACGGGCGTCCAAATGGCGCAGGGGGAAGCTGTGGTACTTGGTTGCGTGGAAAGGCTATGGCCCGGAGGAGCATTCATGGGAACCGGCTGAAGGGGTTCATGCTCCGCGCTTGGTCTCCTTGTTCCATCGGCGTTTTCCTGCCAGCGCTGGACCCGTGGGGAGCCGCTGAGAGGGAGGATGTACTGTCAAGAATTCCTGTCATACAAGGGAAACACGCCCTTATGTAAACAGGAGAGCTGTTACATAACTCAAGGGAAACACGCCCTTATGTAAACAGGAGAGCTGTTACATAACTCAAGGGAAACACGCCCTTATGTAAACAGGAGAGCTGTTACATAACTCAAGGGAAACACGCCCTTATGTAAACAGGAGAGCTGTTACATAACTCAAGGAAAACACGCCCTATAAAGGGAGGAACCGGGAGGTACAAGGCTGTCGGATATTGTGTTTACACCGACGTACCTGCTTCGTGAAGAGCAGTGTTCCGGAGTGGTGCTCCAGTAAGGCAAGAACGGAGGTAGGTCGAGTCGTTACTCCCTGGGCCGTGTCTTGCCCCATCGTCACCTGTGAAGGACCCGGAAGCTCTACCGGTCAACCATTGAGCTTCGCTTTTTGACTCGGCGGAGTCCAAGCGCAGTGGCGCTTTTGCTGGTTGGAGTCGTAACTCCCAGCCCGACCAGAGACACAGGGACTGCCAGCTGTAACGCACACCAGGAGGTGTTTGCCGCGTTACAGACTCGGAAGTCCACAGGATCGATCGAGCGGCTGCTCTCGGTTCAGTCTTCTTGCTTGTGACTGGGGTATCGGTGACGCATCACCAGGAGGTGACTCCGCGTCCCGGTGCAGTCTGAGGAAGAGGTTGAGCGGCTGCTCCCTTCAGGTAGAGACCCCGGCTGGGTGTTTCCCTGACTCCTCGATTCTCCCCAACACTCTTCGTGCCCCTCACAGCCTACCGATTGGCATTGTCGGCCATTTCATTTCTGCCCTCTGTTGGCATACGCCGGGATCGGCGTATATGCAGAGGACGGTTAGGACCATCCGTGCTGTGGGCTGGTAACGTACTTAGCCTGGAGGATTCCAGTGACTATAACTTTTGTTTGTTCTTTGTATTTTATTTGCCTTCATTAAAAGAACTAACCCTTCACAAGTGGTTGCGTCCTCATTGTCGTGTCTGTTAAACGATCCTGAGACGTTCAGGGCGTTACACCTTCTCTTTATTTGTAACCTCCCATGGCTACTGGCCCCTTTACTTCGGTCGTTACAGAGTACGTGTTATTTAGTCTGTAAGCACTATTTTCTTTAATAAGTTTTTCCTACTGCAGGCACGACATGCTTTCCTACGCAGGCAGATGGTAACGCAGATAGAGACAGTAACATCAAGCCCTTAAGAGAACGTGCCACACAACAAAACAAATGCTAACTTCTGTGCAGGTAGTTCATTATGCAGAAACAAGGCAATGCGTCATACGACAATCAGGTAGTTCGTTATGCAGATAAAATGCCATACGTCATACACTAATCAGGTAGTTCGTTATGCAGAAACAATGCAATGTGTAATACTCTAATCAGGTACTCTGTTATGCAGAAATGATGCAATGTGTAATACGACAGTCAGGTACTCCGTTCCATAGAAATGGAAAAGTACGTAATTCACTCAGGCCCGATCACTGGGCCTCGGGCGGTCTCTCCGCCTCTCCGTCTGACTTACAGTCAGCCGCTCATAGTTGCCCCCAACATGGTACAATGGAATCAGAAAGTGCAGCTTTGCACTCCGGCCCCTGTGCCACCACTCCTTTGGCGATACGGGCCGCGATATGAGCCGAAGCAGAGGCTCGCGCTGCCACCACGAAAGAGAGGCCGAGAGCATCTCCCTCCAAGCCCGCGCCCCACCCCAGGAGTCGACACACGTTACCTGGGGGCGCAAACTCACTCTCCTCTCTTCGTCTAGTGGCTGGGTCACCAATGCAGCTTTGTGAAATGGCAACAGTGGCTCGGGCTGGCAACTCAGCTCCTCCGGGACTGCCAGTCCGGGCCGCTTCAGCTACAAAGATCTCAGGCTGCCACAAAGCACACACACACAGCATAGCTGAGTCTTCTTCACTCTTTGAGTGCATGATCACTGGGCACTCCACACACGGGTCTCAGGCTGCACGAAGATCACACGCACAGCACCGCTGAGACTCACTTTACTCCGGTGCACACGATAATACGGCAAATCCTCATGAAGGTCTCACGGTGCACCACGCACTCTCGCACAGTGTTGATGAGACTCACTTGGATTCCGGTGCACAGGATGACAAGGCAAATCCTCACGAAGGTCTCATGGTGCACCATGCACCCACACACAGCGTCGATGAGACCCACTTGGATTCCAGTGCACACGGCGACTCCTTCGAGGGTCTCAGGCTAGACAGAGCACACACACACAGCGTCTCAGAGACTCCCTAGGATTCCGGTGTACACAATAACAAGGTGACTCCTTCGAGGGTTTCAGGCTAGACAGAGCACACGCACACAGCATCTCAGAGACTCACGAGGATTCCGGTGCACACGATGACAAGGCGACTCCTTCGAGGATCTCAGGCTAGACAGTGCACATGCACACAGCGTCTCAGAGACTCCCTAGGATTCCGGTGCACACAATAACAAGGCGACTCCTTCAAGAGTCTCAGGCTAGGCAGAGCACACGCACACAGCGTCTCAGAGACTCACGAGGATTCCAGGGCCACGATCACAAGGCACGCATTACAGAGATCACAGGCTAGACAGAGCACACACACACGGCGTCTCTGAGAGTCTTCTCTGGAAAGTTTTGTGTTCCTGTGTTTCCAAACAGGAAGTTACTTCAGGACACAGCACACAGCAAAGTCCTTCAAGCAGAGGGACACAGCACACAGCAAAGTCCCGTTAGCCTTTCCTTGGTTAAAACAGCAAACTGCAGGCCAGCCCCAGATCACACAGCAAGGGTCAGTCCTATCCTTCAGTCTATTCAGTTGTTTCTTACTTGGCAAAGATCCTCTTGACCACGAAGTAGCTCCAGTCTTGTTCACACTTGATCAAGCGATTCTCCAAAGTTCAGGGGCTTGAGCTCACATAGTTATACCCCTCAATGGCTTTGAAGTCTTTGTGCTTCAGGGGGCACTGACCCCTGTTCAACCCACTTCTGGGTGCCTTCCTGCCAGTGACACCTCTCCTCCTTTGATTAGTTGGGGTCTGGATTCTCAATCACTCAGCAGGAGATGAGCCAATTGTCAGTCAGTCAGAGTATGCTTTATTCGAATTTCATTCATAAAAGCCAAAGCACAATACAATAAACAAACACAAATACATACATTTTAAAACAAGATTAAACTTCATCAATGACATCAATTACAAAGCACACTTCATGGAAGAGAAAATTATTAACTAAGATGTTTAGTCCTATATGCGTGTACTGTTCTACCTATATTAATAAGAAAGAAATAATTAAAAACACGATTTAAAATAATTGTAAAACGGCTAATAAGACACGAGAATAAAACATGACAGAGAATAGTCAATAGCTAGCAGTCTCTGCAATAGTTGGGAGAGTAGTTAAGTACCTAGCAATCTCCTTCTAATTGACCACGCCCAGCCTAAATACTTTGCGGTGGCTATTGAAACCCATGTCAAAGTGCTAGTGCATATAATACGCAGGGCCACAGTGCTGCTATCTGTCCCAAAATTTTTGCACATTGGGGACAACCAAATGCGCCTTGGTACCGCATAGGGTTTACAGGAAACTAAAAAATGGCCGATGGTTTCTTTAGTAATACCACAAACAGGGCAGGTGTCACAGGATCCACCATTCCACTTAGCTGTCAAAAATTTAAGGGGGAGTGCACCTGCGCGGAGTTGGAAGAGGAGCTTCCTATCTCCAGGCCTGGTAATAGTGTCCCAGTACAATTCTAAACAGGGATACATTTTTGCCTCTAAAAATTCACCAGACATTGAACCAGCGCTTGAGCTTCTCCAATGTCGGGAGGCAACCATCTCCCAATAAACACTTTTTAGAATACTTTTGGAGGGAAAGATTGCTCTCGTTGGATCTTCCCAAAGTTGGGACATACCAAGCTCAATAAGGGATGTCTTTAATAATTTCAACCATCCAATTTTGTGGTAAACATCGGAACTCATAATATCTAGAAAACCCTTGGCATAATGTTTGAGTACAGGGGTAGTCCACAACCTGTGCCAGTAAATTATTGGTCGTAACTTAACTAAATCTGTGACTGCTCTTCTACCCAAATCATATTTTAGGGGCAATAACGGGGTGCTTTTGGGAACACCAGTTATAGCCCTGAGAAATTTATTCTCCGAGGTTTGAAGTGCTGCCACCTTTTCAAAACCCCAAAGCTCAGCGCCGTATAGCGCGGAGCCTAAAGCCTTTGCTTCATAAATCTGCAAGGCGGGTTTAACAGGTTTAGTTAAGGATTTCCTGTGCTCTGCGCAGATAGCACCAGACAGTTGTCTATGCCTAAGTGTTGCAAGATCAATATGGTTCCGCCAGGTCTTCTCTTGAGATATATGAATACCTAAGTATGTAAAGGTTTTCACTACCTCTAGCGGACGATTGTTCAAAGTAATTTTAGATTTAAAACTTCGATGGGGGTTAAAAATCATAAGCTTAGTTTTGGCAGTGTTAACCTCTAAGCCATACTCCCCGCAGAATTGATCAAAGATTGACAATGCATGCTGTAGACCACTAGGAGTTTTCGATAGGATGAGCGTGTCATCAGCGAACATTAAAATAGGGATTTTAGTCCCTGCTAAAGAAGGGGCATCCACTTGGGCTGAGAGCAAGCGGCCCACAACGTCATTGATATATAATGTAAAGAGCACAGGAGCCATCGAACAACCCTGACGAACTCCCCTTTCAACTGGAAAGTCCGCGGTTACCGAACCCATCCCCCCCCATTGGATTCTAGCATAATTGGATTCGTGAAGTCTCATGATGAGGGATAATAATTCGTTTGGGAGTCCCTGCTTCTTAAGTACCGCCCATAACATAGAACGTGGGACAAGGTCGAAAGCGGCCCTTAAATCAACAAAAGCCGCATAGAGACTTCCCTCGCCTAGCAATACGGTTTTCCACTGTATCAGTGTGAATCGGAAAACCTGATCGATTGTGCTGGTGGAGCGACGGAAACCTGCCTGGAAGGGTGAAAGAGCATTAAACTCCTCCGCCCAATCCAGGAGCCTATTGACGATAACTCGTCCCACAATTTTTTGTATAGTGTCTATGAGACTTATTGGCCTATAGTTACCTGGCTTAGACCGGTCGCCTTTTTTGAAAATAGGAATAATTATTGTGCCTTGCCAGGAAGTGGGTACCGGCGCGCCCAAAGCAATGGCATTCAGGAGTAGGTGGATGTACTTACTCCAGCGTTCTTTATCATTAATAAATAAATCCGCTGGCACTCCATCAAGACCAGGGGCACGCCCACTTGCCACTGAACCAAGTGCCTTCATGATCTCAGAGACACTGAAAAAAGTTTCCTGGGGTTGTTCTACTCTAGTTTCTAGCCCCAAGCTAAAACTATTTGGGTTGGCATACTGTGCTCTGAAGAATGTCACCCATTCTTCCTCAGGCACATTATTATATGGGGTTTCTGGGAAACCCGATTTTCCCCACCTAACAATGTGCCAGAACGACCGGGAATCCCGTTTGTTACTGGCTACCAGTAACTCGGACCAATGGTGTTCGTCCCATGCTTTCTTAGCCCTTGATATGCTGATCTTGTAATCCCTTCTAGCTGATTGAATTACTAGGGGTATACCACCTTTAATAGCATTTCCCAAGGCTAAACGAGCTTCTCTACATTGTTTATTATACCACTTGGCGGGCTTAACGATTCTAGGTCCGTTATTTTTTGTAGGTTTAAGGAAATAATTTTTGATTGTGGAGAAAAGAGTATTGTGTATTCCTTCTACCTTTTCTGAACCGGTGTCAAGTGAGTTAGAGAGCTCAATTGCCAGCATTGCTTGGTCGACCTGGTCAGATATGTCAGCAATAGCTTGAGAATTAATTGCTATCTTTTCCCACTTTAATCTGCGTAGATCGTTTGTTGGAACAATCTCAGGAGGAGCCAGCTCAGAAAAACCAGCGTGCTGGTTGGGTAGGGACCACCATTTATGTCTAATACACAAAGGATTATGGTCGCTCTCAATTCTCACAACAACCTCCATGTCGCTTATTGAGGACCACAGACTAAGACTACATAAAACGTAGTCAATTCGACTACTATAACGCCCATTATCAAACGTATTGGCTCCATTCCTGTCACTGATAGACCTTCCATTCAGAGCTCTTAAGCCCTTCTCATAACAGATAGAGCTTAAGGCTATGACGTCACTGGTCCAACGTGCAACCGGTTTGAGCTCTAGTTTAGGGACTCCCCATTGGCAATCCTCTTCCTCCCCAAAAAGATTGTCTTCATTAATCAGTGGCTCAAATGTTCTGTTAAAATCGCCAGCAATGACAATGTTGTTGTTTGGAGAGTGGGTGTCAAGAAGGCTGCTCAAGACTGTTAGAGTCTCTAGACTCCCTCCCCTATTACTCCGGACGTAGATGTTATAAATATCCAGCATACCTAAATTATCTAGGTTCACTTTAATTAGTTGGATATCTCGATTATTAGTCTCTACAACTTTAATAGTTAGTTTTAGAATCTCGCGGACCCATATGGTTAGTCCCCCCATTGGTCTTCCTCTCGGTCCCTTTAATGCAGGCACCGAATAATTCAGGTATCCCTGTACAAAAAGAGGTTCACAAAGCCAAGTCTCCTGAAATATGCACAAATCATAACGATTAACAAAAGCTATCCAATCCTCAGAATCCATTTTAGAGGATAGACCAGCAATATTCCAGGACAGTAGGTTCCCCAGGACTGTCTTAATACCCACCAAGCTGTCAACAGGTGGTAGAATATCTGGGGCAGGGGGATAGCCATTAAAAGTATCTGAGCTTGCTTGTGATAATAGTTGCTCACTTGGATCACTGGAAGCTAGAAGTGTCACAGAGGATGGCTGTTCTAAAGCTAAAGGGGGAGCTTTAGGGCTATCAAGTCAGTCCACATCCTCAAGACTTGCTAGTGCCTCATAGCGATTTCTCAGCGGAATAGGAGGATTAAATTGGTTAAGAAGTGGTGCCTCAAAATTAATATTGGGAACTATCTCACTTCTAGGATAAAAAAAGGTCAGTTCCCAAGTAGTAATACAAGATCTCGTGTAATTAATGTGCCAATTAAGAATATGACTGACAGCTCTGGGGTCCCTGAAGTTAATTAAAATAATATCTCCATCTATCTTTTTTTTGTGTATTACCCAGCCAGGGTAAACGTCGAACATGAAGAATATCCCCATTAATATGTGATGGAAGAGGGCGGTTCTGGGCAAGCCAATGAATCACCTTGTTTTTTAGCTGAGAATATCCCTCTGTTATGCCGTTTTTTAGGGTAGGAACACCCGCAAGAACTACCACAAGGGGGACAGCTTCCGGTGGCAGGTTAATAAAGGAAGCTCAGTGTGGTTTGACAATAGGAGCTGACTTATGACCTTTTCTGTCACTCGTTGGGCCATTTTGTGGCAAAACATTATCTCCCAAATAATTACTGGTGTTATTCGAAGTAGTGGGTTGCATTGTATCGCCATCTACATTTGTGCGGATTATCTTGCTGGTACTCGACTGAGTTTGGGAAGTGGTCTCCAGACGTGGAGCAATATAAGGTGTTTCAACAGCGCCTGGTCCAACCGAAGGAACTGTGTGCGATGTACAAAAACCCACTGTTGATTCCATTTTACTGTTTATAAGGAGTTCCACTTTCTCCAACCTTTTTTCAATTACTTTTAAGCTGTCAACAACAGGTAACAAAAGAGATTTCAATAACTCATCTATATTACCCATTAACTCTTTAACATTTATGTTATTTGAAAGACAGGATGTAAGCTTACCAGGAGAAGATAAATTAGCTGCACAATGAGTAGGATCTTTATCAATGATTGCCATGCCAGAATTACGGCTACCTTTTGTCTTTCTATTCTTTGACAAATCAGGATCTATCCTTCTCCGCTTATTAGGCAAGGGACCCATTAATTTGAATTGCCTAGATGAATTAGCCTTGTGGGGTGGGGGTCTTACCAGCTTGTGGGGACCCATTACAAACTGCTAACTCAGCCGTTTGGCTCGAGGATGTATGTGAAACAGTTGGGGATAAATCAATCAGTGTCTCAACAACACATACACTTTGGGGTTGTACAATTAAATCATTTTTACCAGGAGGGAGTGGAGTATCTTTAGGTGAATACCCACTCTCAACTGGAGTAGTTACCAAATGCTGTGGGCTCGTGAGTAGAGGCGTGCTTTTAATTAGTTCAATAGAATTACGACGCCTCACTCTTAATTCAGCAAGTGTTGCCTCACGATCTGAGCCCGTGGGAACTTTCAATAAATAACCATCAAGTGTACCCCTATTAGCGCAATCAGCCATATCTTGTTTAAAAACACCACTGTATGTACATATACAACACTACAAAAAGAAAATATATCACAGTCCAACGATGTCATACGAAAAATGAAAAGGTTTATGAACAGTACCAGCAAATGTTAGGGGGGTGTGCCCGGCCCGGCCTCCCTCGGCTCCTGAGGGCTACAGAGGGCCCGCCCTTGTCCCGGGCTTCTCCCGGCGCCGACCCGCGCGCGATCCCGCGTCGCGGGGGCTCCCGCTGGCTTTATGCGCCTACAAGCGCGCTTCTAATGACGTGGGCGGGCTCGTCCCGCAAGGGTTGCTGGGAGCAGTAGTTTCCCCGCGCACAGCGGCCGCGTAGGTGGTGGATGCGGCAGCGGCAGGGAAACGCTAAGGTGCTCTGGTGTGGGCGTCCTCCGGTGTCAAAAAGACAGCGTAGCACAGGGAGCAGGCAGGCTGTGGGACAGCTTCAACAAAGGTCAGGAAAAGTCACCCCCGCTCTGCCGGGGCTCCCGCTGGCTTTATGCGCCTACAAGCGCGCTTCTAATGACGTGGGCGGGCTCGTCCCGCAAGGGTTGCTGGGAGCAGTAGTTTCCCCGCGCACAGCGGCCGCGTAGGTGGTGGATGCGGCAGCGGCAGGGAAACGCTAAGGTGCTCTGGTGTGGGCGTCCTCCGGTGTCAAAAAGACAGCGTAGCACAGGGAGCAGGCAGGCTGTGGGACAGCTTCAACAAAGGTCAGGAAAAGAGCCAATTGTTTTATAGCAGCAACCCAAACCTCTTCACCTCTAGGAACTTCTCCTCCCCCTACACTCCAGATGCAGGTCAGCCTGGTGCTGTCTCACCTCCTCCCCTGGGTCAAGACATTCCCCAGATCCTATCGCTTTCAAATCCAGACAGTCAATCCACAGCCAGGCAGAGACACACAGAAATGTCAGAGTACAAAAATGCAGCCACTTCTAAAAGAGTGACTTCTGAACACACAATGCAAAAACCACCTTCATAAAAATATGTGTTATTACATTGTGATTTCAGGCATACTAAACTTCACCTTTTCATCTTAAGCCTTTGGGAAGATAGGCTGGAAAACATAATACACAGCCTTCCCATTCTGTCCTATGGGCAAGATGGCCTTTCAACAGTGAAAAACGAAATGGAAGTTATTTCACTGTCAGGACATGACACACACCTTAGTACAAGTCCTACCTTTCACATGCACCACACCCTGTCCAGGGGGTACCCTAGACCGGGGATAGGGGTGTCTAATGTACACAGAAAGGGAAGAGTAAGGTCTGGCAAGTGAGTGCACTTGTCAGAACACATGGCAGTTTACCAAATGCGCGCAGGCACTGCAATGGCAGGCCTGAGTTCCCTTTTCAAGGCTACTTGAGTGGGTGGCACAATTCGTGCTGCAGGCCCACTAGTAGCATTTGCCTTACCAGCCCTGGCACACATAGTGCACTTTACTAGGGACTTTACTAATAAACCAAACATACCAATAATGGACAACCAATCACCACTACACTTTACACAGGGAGCACTTGCACTTTGACACTGTTCAGCAGTGGCAAAGTGTCCAAAGCATCTAAGTTGGCAACACCATGTCAGAAAAAAGGTCTGGGGGAAAGCAACAAGCTTAGGGACTTTAGCTAAAAAGGGCCAAGTCCCACAGACGCAAATTTAAATATTAAACGGCAAAAGATTTACACAATGAATTTGTAATTTGCAAAGTGAAAACATTTACCTACAAAACATAGTGCAGACCCGTGTGCAGTATTTATTCAAAGCAGTGTAAACTGTAACAGCATGTGTTTACAAGCACTTTATCTTTTCGTCGCCTGTAAAACTGGTTGGGGGACCTGAGCCCCCATTGACAAAAGATGGTAACACAGATAGGGCACAAAACGCCTCCAATGAGACAGCCAGATTGATGCTTGAGGGAATGTTCTCCACAACAAAACAAATGATATCTGTCTGCAACTGTGGTGTTATGAAAGTGCACAGAAACTTCAACTAGTAACTTGTGTCTACAACCAAATTAACATATCTCTCCATGTTGTTAAATATTACCTAAAATAAAATCCAAGCATTTTGAGAATGTGTGAGACTGCGTAGTATGTCTCAGGGTTAAATGTACTCCAGCGAGACAAACACATTTTAACGATCAAAAATATCCTCCTTCATTTTAATTATTTACTGAAGAAAGATTTTCAAGCAACCCTTTGAAGGAGAACAAGGCGAGGTGTGGGGTGACAATGCCTTTTATTTATGTTTTAAAAACGAAAACAAAAATAAAGGCATTATCATTTACAATGCCAATAGCTCAAACTTGCGTAACTGCGAGACCTATTGAATTGCAAATGGTTGTTAATGGGGGTTCTAGCAGATGTTAAGAACCCCAGTTGCATCCAAAGGATCCTGAAGTCATGATCAATCCAAACGCATACTTTAAGTCCGATAACACAGTTACCTTCTTTTCTTTTTCGCTGGATCCATGCACAGATAAGGTCAAAAAGCTGAGCTACTTTTGTGGAATTGCATTTGGCAAGTGGCAGTTTTCCACAATGTGATCTATAGCACACAAAGCATAGCCTGCAACCAAGACACCTTCATCATTTCTGAGACGGGATCCATCAACAAATTCCCTTGCAGTGTTCAACACTCCATCATGGCAGAGGCATATATTCGAAGGGCGCGGGGTTTGTGGGGTGGAGCACCACCCTAATATTTACTGTCAGTCGGTGAGTGATGTTAATAGGTGGGGCCTGCTTGTAAGGACCCAAGTCCGAGTCAATGTTAGGCCTGGGTGCCATGTGAAACTGTGTTGCACCTGGTGGACCCAGTCACTCAGCACAACGCACCGTTGACAGTAAACAAGATTTCTGTGCTGGCTCGGGTCTCCTCTTCCTCGCTTCATTGGCACCGCAAGTTGCTCTCATATTTGATGAGGCCCCTGAGTTGTGCGGGGTTTAAGGGGGGAAACATTTGTTTGATTTTCAATCTGTTCTATGGTCGCGACATCCTGCTTCATCTGTCCTGCTTCGATGATTGCAGCAGCGGCTGAGTGTCACTGGTGCTGGTTGAGGACTATAGATGCTGCTCCTCTGGTTTTGGAAATAAAATGTTAGTTCTAAAGTAGAAAAAAACTATGAATACAGGTGTGTAGCTAGCTAAAGCGCAACAGGCGCAATGACACCAGGGTCCAGAAATGTGAGGTGTCCAATATATCCTGTTTATAACTGTGTTTTACTACAGAACTGATGGAATAGGGGTTCAGTTTCGCTGTCTGAATTAGGCCCCTCAGCACTTTTACGACCCCTCTGCTCGAATGCTATTAGTGTGTCTGTATGTGTGAGCGTGTGTGCTACCCTATGCATATTAGTGAACTTCTCTAACTACCCTTATCGCTGTCATCCTCAGTCACATTTTCTCACTCTGATATTTAGTTCTACACCCACAAAACAAATGGGAGATACCAGGGGCCATATTATAGAAGTGCCCCAGGGGTGCAACAGGCATTTGCGCCCCCTTTGCGCGCCCTGGTGGCACTTTGGTATTACGGGTGTGGTCACAGACACTTATGAGTCCCCTTTTGTAATACTGAAAGCGCTGGTGCACATACAATGCCAGCGCTTCCTCAAGAAGGGGTCTCCTCATTTGCATGGGGGAGTGGCCCCATGCAAATGAGGGACTTTCTTTGCCTCTGCGCCCACACCGTATTACAAACGTGGGCAGAGAGGCAAAGAATCTCTCAGGATGCGCACTGACAGTGCTTCCCTTGATTGCAGCCCTCTATTGGGGAAAGGAGGGTCTAATGGACCCAACAGACATCCCCTTAAAGGCGGGTGCAGTCACTCACTGCACCCGCCTGCAAGGTGATTTCTAATCCCCTTTAAAAGTGCAGGCGGGTCACCACCTGCACAGTGAAAACACAGAGCAGCATTAAAGAAGTCACTCTGTTTTTCACCTGAATGCGCTGCCCCCAGGGCAGCGCAAGTTCATAACTGCCCTGGGGGCAGCACATTCACCATAATGCGGCACATTTTCCTGCTTAGCATTGGACACACCTTTTGAGATGGTGCGCCCTGTGCTAACCAGGAAAATGTGCATCATTCATAATACGGCCCCAGGTCAGTATTGCAAAGTGCAGAAGGGGTGCCATCAGCGTAGTGATCCTAGCAACCTGATACAAAGCACTATATAAATGCTACAATGCAATTAGGAGGATTGAAAATTATTCCTGTAAGAGGAAACTGTCTGCAAACTATCACTTTCCGTTGTGCCTTACAGGCTTACCAGTTAACCTCGCATCCAGTAGATGAGAACCCCACACAGAGAGCGTTTCAGGCATCAGCAGAGCTCCCGTGTGGACTGCAGGATTTAGCACGTCTGCGCCCCTTGATGCACTGCCATAGGCATACCGGCCTATAGGAAGGACCACTAAAATTATGGAGCAGGGGAGGACAAAATTATCAGGCAGGGTTAACTAAATCAAGCGGAAAGAACAAGCAAATCATGCAGCGTTTTGCAGCACATTTTGTGATAGTATTACTTCCTTATTTTATTTTTATTTTTACAGAGGTCAACACTGAGTGGGCAAAGGTTTCACCTCATTTGTACCAGTTTAACACTCAACTACATGGAAGGTGACAGAAAGATGGCCATTCAAATTTTGCACAGAGTTTCTTTCCCCTACGCTGCAACATGTGTTGCTGTGTTTTAAGTAACTTTTGATCTGTTTGAGCTCGAATTTTTTTTTAATGACATCTGCAAATTATGCAGTGAATTATAGAATATGTGGCAAATGCAGGAAATTCATAATTATGCCGACAACATGGCAGTTACAAAATGTCATTATTACAGTGAGCCTGCCTGTAGGGCAAACAAAGAAATTCAGTGGCAGACCATATGTAATGGAGTCGGGTGACCTACAGTCAAAGCACGAACATATGATGATCAGGACAAACTCAGAAACAGCTGTAAGGATTCGGGGACTTGTAGTTTCTATTGCCTAAATAAACTATAGTTCACAATTCCCGATGTTCTTAGTGCTGATGGTTGAAACACACTGATTGGTATGACGTCATCCTTGTGGCATAGGACCAGTAGACTAGTTTTGCACTTCCACTCACTGACCAACCCCTTGTTTTAATATTGGATGCCCAGAGTAAAATCTCAACACCTATTGCTGTGCCCAAGGTTTATTGCAAGCACTGACCGGAGGGCATCACCTAGACCTTGTTTGTTAGGGGTTCTTACTGTGGAGATTACAGGGGTATTTTAGGTTAAAAGCAAATCAATATTTTCTGTGTGCACAGTGCTCACACTCCTTGAATGCTCTATTTACCACAGCATTCCCGACTGTTCTTGTTAGAAAAACCTCCAAAGAAATGTGATGTTTACATCATAGCTAGTTCTGACCAATGTTAGTGGCCTGATGATGTTGAAACATGCACTATTTATCATGACAGTTCTGTGTTTGGATAAGTGTCCCACCCCTGTATAGTGGTCTTACGTCAGGAGGTGTGTTGGTTAACTCTCGACTCGCACCCCTTAATATTATTGACTAAGATTGACCCTTCATTACTGACAGGACCAGTCCTTGACTTTTCACCAATCAGCCTCTCACTTGGCACCAGCTGATTCACACCCACCCAGTTAGAACTGTACATTTTAAACATACTTTGCAGCTCCTTTCCGAAATGGGTTGGGTTTTCTCTAATGTTGAGAAATTGCTTTTTAACACTTGTTAGATCATAGGGGGTCCATGGAACACAGACATAATCCTAACCGAGGCCACGGGGTAGTCCCTCAAAGGAAGAAGGTGTCCGGGATGAACAGGGAATGACCCTCGCCATCAGCATTTCTAGAATGGGGAGAGGGAAAGTGTTGGACTTGGCCCTTTTTGGCTAAAGTTCCTTAAACTTTTTGCCTTCCTCCTAGACCTTTTTCTGACATTATGTTGGTGACTTAGATGCTTTGGGCGCTTTGGGCACTTTGTCACTGCTGATCAGTGTCAAAGTGCAAGTGCTCCCTGTATAAAGTGTTATGGTAATTGGTTGTCCATAGTTGGTATGTTTGCCTTACTAGTATAGTCCCTAGTGAAGTGCACTATGTGTGCCAGGGATGGTAATGCAAATGCTACTAGTGGGCCTGCATCACTAAGAGGAGATCTCAGGCCTGCCACTGCAGTACCTGCGCGCAGTTTGTTAACTGCCTTGTTGTCCTGACAAGTGCACCCACTTGCCAGACCTTACCTTCCCTTTTTATGCACATCAGACACCCTTATAGTAGGCCCAAGGTACCCCCGGGCAGGGTGCAGTGTATGTGAAAGATAGGACATGTACTGAGGTGTGTAACATGTCCTGACAGTGAAATACTGCCAAATTTGTTTTTCACTGTTGCAAGGCCATCTTGCCCATAGGACAGAATGGGGAATGCTGTGTCCCATGTTTCCAACATATCTTCCCATAGGCTTAAGATGGAGAGATGGAGTTTAGTGTGCCTGAACTCAGAATTTAATAACACTTCTTTTTGTGTAGATGGTTTTTAAATTGTGTGCTCAGAAACCACATTTTTAAAAGTGGCTGGTTTCTTGTCTTAAACCATCCTGTGTGCCTCTGCCTGTTTGTGTATTGACCATCTGGGTTTGAATGTGACAGGGTCTGGGAAGTGTCCTGACCCCAGGGAGGAGAAGATAAAGACAGCAACAGTCTGGCCTGCATTTGATGTAGGGGGGAGGAGTAGCCCCCTGGATGTGAAGAGGGCTGTGTTGCTGCCATCTAAGGATGGCTCCACCTCCTCCTGAGCATCTGGGTCCCAGACCCTGACTATCAAAGGAAGAGGGTGTGCACTAGAAGGAAGACACCCAGGCCTGGTTTGTAACGGAGTCAGAGCCCCCTGAACAAAAAGACTTCAAAGGCATTGAGGGGTATAAATGTAAGAGCTAAAACCCCTGAACTCAAGACGGAAATCCATACTGAAAAAGGAATGAACCTACTTTGTGATCAAGAGGAACCTCTGCAAAAGAAGAACAGCTGAAGAGACTGAAGAGAAGGACTGCCCTTGCTGTGTGTTCTGGGGCAGGCCTGCAGTTTGCTGATTTGACTAAGGAGATGCCAAGGGACTTTGCTGTGTGCTGTGTCCTGAAGTAGCAAGTCTCCAAGGGCCCGAGGAGAGCTGGTGCCCTGTTGTGGATACTCAAGAACACAAAAGTTTCCAACCGTGTCTCAGCGACGCTTGGTGCGTGGTGCTTTTACACGCCTGCGACTGCCGTGTGGTCCGTGGTACTGTTTACGAGGTGCCCCGTGATCACATTGCGCCCGCAGCGTGAAACATTGTCCACGCTGCTGTATTGCTGTTCGGAGCCCAAGCCGTCATCGCAACTGAGGCTGTGAGTGAGAATCACCGCCTACGGCCCGTTTCGCAACGTGCTACAGGATTTCGGGATGACTGCCATGTGGTCCGTGGTACTGTTTACGAGGTGCCCCATGATCGCATTGTGCCCGCAGCATGAAACATCATCCACGCTGCTGTATTGCTGTTTGTGGCCCGAGCCATCATTGTAACTGAGGATGTGAGTAAGGATCATAGCCGCCAGCCCGAGCCGCAACGTGCTAAAGGATTTCTTGAGGCCAAGAAAGCTGCAAGGTGAACGGGATCGTGATCGTCGTTCACCGAGAGTAATCTGCCCAAGATCGTCAACGAAGGAAAAGGCAGCACCGTAACCCGTCCGGCTACAGCGTCGCCTAACAACAGAGCTGAAGTGTCATCGGGGCCCAGCAGTACGTCCAACCAGCGGGGAGAGAGAGAGAGAGAGGCAGCACACCGCCCCCCTCAGGTAAGGCTTTGGCACCGGTCGGGAGCCGCAAACATGTGTGGCCTGGGGAGGCATGCAGGAGGAGTACAGGAGTGCTCCGAGCTCTCTCCAGCTGCACCACGTTAGACGCGCTGAGTCCCCGAGCGGCCCATACCTGCCCAGCAGTACCGGGGCCGCCCCTTTAAGCTTATGACCGTAGTCTCTGGTGTTGGGGCCTAGTAGGGGTCCAAGTTGACCGAGCAGATTGGAATCGCATTATTCTTTGCATAACAAACTGCCTGATTCCTGCATTACGTATCGCATTATTCTTTGCATTACGAACTGCCTGATTCTTGCATTACAAATCGCATTTGTCTTACATTACGAACTGCCTGATTCTTGCATTACGAATTGCATTGTTCTTGCATTACGAATCGCATTATTCCTGCATTACGAACTTCATTAGTACGTGCATTAAGGACTGTTATTACTACATGACGAACTGCATTACGAACTGCATAGCATTGCATTAGGACTGCATTAGATCATTGTGAACTGCACATTAATACCGCAAGAACCAATAAGTGATTGCTGGCCTAATAACTGGCAAAGTGAAAGATAACAAATACGCATATGTTGGATTTCTACCGTTTGGTCTCATCGCATTCCTTTTGATAAAGATACCACTAATTTTATAAAAACCAGTGTGGTGTACCTACCTCAGCCAACTAGAGACCCCGAGTTCTAACAGAAAGCATTTCCTATCAAATCAGTCTGCTGTCTTAAACTTGCTAATAGCAGAGCTAATAGTAGAGCTGCACCCTCTGGGGTCTCTGTGCCCTGCAGGAACAGATCGCACTCACGCTACAAATCAATCCACAGTAGTTGTAGTAAAGTGGGTTTCTGTTGCAGTAACCCACCCACTTTTTGCCAGATTTCTGATGCACTTTGACTTGATGTGCCCCAGGTCCCTGCCAATCCGGTTCCCAGGGCTTGTGTTCTTTCCCAAAACGGTGCCTTTGTACCCCCACATGGCACCTCTCTGGCCACATGTAAGTCCCTAGTGAAAGGTATCATGGGTGTCTAAAGCACTGTGTCCTGGGAAGGCCTTTTATTCTTATTGTTATTGTTATTGACACTTATAAAGCGCACTATCACTCTACGGGTACCCTGGCGCTGTCATACGTGTGCCCAACTGAACCCATAGGACGTGGAACAAGGTTGACAGAAGGTAGCTAAGAGAGTGAGAGGAGTCATGCTCTGGGATAGACCCATGTCTTCAGCCTTTTTCTAACCTGAAGAAGATCTTCCAGCTGTCTCATCTCAGGTGGGAGATTGTTCCAGAGCCACGCTGCTGCGGTGCTAAAGGCCCTACCTCCTGATTTTGTTCTTTTGAATCTTGGCACTTTCACCAGCTTGGCGGAGGAAGAGCGAAAGCTCTGGGTGGGGGCATACCAAGAAAATGTGTTCTGCATTGCTGTAGGTCCAGCACCATGCGGAGCTTTGAACACTATGCAAAGCGACTGAAATTGTACTCTTTACAGTACAGGTAACCAATGCAACTCTGAAAGAGTCTGAGAGGCAGATGAGCGTCGTGGCCTTCTGCAGGCTAGCTTAGCTGCGATTGCCTGGATCCTCTGGAGTCTCTCAATCAAATATCTTGGGGACTCCAGCAGCAAGTCATTGCAATAATCCAGCCTGCTTAAGATGGTACTTCTTACTATCAGCGCTCGAGTCTGTGCTGGTAGTAACGGGAGAATCTTACGGAGGGCTCTAATAATGGAGAAGCAGCTCCCCACTGTTTTCTTTACTTGTGTTTCTAGGCTCAGTCTGTCATTGAACATAACTCCCAAGTTACGCACTGTCTCAGAGGGAGCCAGTGGGGTAGCTGTGGTTCATGGGCCAAAAGTTAATAGGAAGTGGGGGGGCAGTCTTCCCGGCTGCACAGTAAAGGACTTCAGTCTTATCTGCATTAAATTGTAAGGAGTTCTCTCTCAGCCAATGGACAGTATCCAGCATACAGGAGTGAAAGTCTTCCAAGGATATAGACTGGTCCCCCTCTAGTGATAGAAGAAGTTGGGTATCATCTGTGTAGTTTACAAGGTTGACATTATGAGCTCTTATGACAGCAATCAGAGGGCTCATATAGATGTTGAACAATATTGGACTAATCGCAGATCCCTGAGGGACACCATGCAGAATGTTGGTAAACTCGGATTGATAGGGGGGAGGGCCACTGCCTGTTGCCTATTAGATAGGTAAGATTGAAACCACTTCAACACTGTGCCCGCTACCCCAACCTCTTTGAGTCTGGCCAGAAGGACCTCGTGGTTGACCGTGTCAAATGCGGCAGACAGGTCAAGCAAAATCAGTATAGCTGATTGTCCCATGTCTGCTCATATTCAAAGATCATCCAACACGTTCACCAGAGCGGTCTCCATTCCATGTCCAGGACGTAAGCCAAATTGCACATCCTCCAGAATGTTATTGGTTTCTAGGAACTTGGAGAGTGTCTTACCTGACCAGTCGCTCTAAGATCTTTACTGGGTAGGGTAAAGGAGAGATGGGTCTGTAATTTTTTGGGCAAGTAGGATCAAGCATTGTTTTTTTCAGAAGTGGTATCACCAACGCTTGTTTCCAGCAAGCCGGCACTGACCTGCTGGTCAAGGATTGATTACAGATCTGCCGGAGTATCGGGAACAGTTCTGGACCCAATTCCTTCCAAATTTTGTGTGGTAGTGGGTCCATAGGTGATCCTGAGGAGACACCCATAGCTACTCTGTTAAAATCCTCCACGAGAGCATCTCAAAGTGGTCTAAGGAGCTAGGGTTCTCCATCCCTTCCCATCTCATCTTTTTTGTATATAATGAACCTCTAGTATTACCAATGTGATCTTATTCCTCAGGCATATAGCCCATTGTGAGTCCCTCAATGATCTTTCTGATTTTGTCCTCAAAAAAAGTCGCTAGGATATCACATAGGTCCTGAGTAGGAAGACTCTTGTTTTTAGAGCAATCCGGGTTGGCAATATCACTCATTATTTTAAAAATACTTCTTGTGCTGTTGGGAGATTTCAAAATGGTATCAGCGAAGTACTCTGCCTTTGTCATAAAAATCTCTTTTTTGTAGTTAATTATTGCCGCCTTCCATACGGTTTTATCCTCGTCTGCATGAACCTTTCTCCATTTTCTCTCTGCCTGCTTGCATCCCTGTTTCATTTTTTTTAGAGGGGCAATTTGGTCCAGCCTAAAATGTATCTGTGCACAGAAATCCACATAGTTTTCTTCCACCTGCTTGTCTAAATCAAAGCACCCATTGAGGGGGAATACAGGGGATACTGTTGCCTTTTTCAGGAGCCCCTTCCAGTCCCTGCTTAGAAAATTCCTAATTTCCCCAATGGCCGGGATGCTCATCCTCGGGTTATATACCTGGAATTTGATCAGGTGGTGGTAAGACCAACCCACTGGCAAGATGTCCACTGCTCCTATGACCTGCTTTTCGGAGAAAATGAAATCTAATATTTGTCCTCCCTTGTGTGTTGGCTCAGTGACCCATTGTTATAGGTGTAGGCCTTCACAGGATTGGAGGAGATTATTGTAGCCTGAGGATTCCATTTAGCCACAAATTAAAATCTCCCACAGTGAGCAACACACACATCCACTTGCTCACCCATACTGCTACTCATACACCCGCTCAGTCACCAATACAGCCATTGACATATCCACTCATATACCCATAAAGGCACTCACACACTGAGTGAGTCACTCATAGAACTACTCACACACCTACACACTCACCCATACAGTCAATCATACAGGTACGTACTAACCCAAACAGTTACATACACATCCAATTACTTGCTCATACAAATAGTAACACATACTCATTTGCCTATGCAGTCACTGACAGAAGCAGTCACTGACAGAAGCATGCACAAATCCGTATACCCACTCTCACATTCACTCACTCACTCATACAGTCACTCATATACCCAGTCACTCACCTAAACTGCCTTTCACATAACCAGTTACTCACCCATACTGACACAAGCACTCAATCACCGACACAGTCATAAAGACGCTCACTCACCTAATCAGCTTCTCACACATGCACTCACTACCCCATACAGGCACTGACCCACCAACTCACTCGCTCATCCTTACAGGCAGTCACACACCTCCTCACCCACACACACAGACACCAAGACAACCATAGAGATAGTCAACCAATCAATCACCCATATAGCCATTCATGTATCCACTAACACACTCATACACCCACTTAGACATCAACTGACAGACAGATACATTCACACAACCAGTCACTCATCCATACATTCACTGAGACACCTAATCACTCACTTATACTGTCAGTAACGCACCCACTCAGTCATCCAAACACTCATATACCCACTGATTCACCAATACACCTAGGTATATATATTTAACACTCATAACCCTTTTTTTTTAAACTCAGTCACTGGATGATGTCATCACTGATGTCATGATTGATGTCATTTAAGAGGTCAGTGATGTCACTGACCATGTCACGAGTGATGTAACATGAGAGGTCATAAGCAGTGCATTGCGGGGGTGCAAGTTATAGTTAACTCAGGTAACTATAACGGCTGAATTTCTCTGTTTTTGTACGAGTGAAATGTCAGCTTAACTATAATGTCCCTGTAACCTTTGTTTTTTAGTGAACATGCATATATATATGGCCATGCATCTAACACAGAATCAATTAAATTATTGAATCATATCTTATAAACAGTAAACTACCTCTATCACAAAATTAGGCAGAGTAAAACAGGGAAGACTCCTTCGCTACTGATCACCCAGTGAATGCGGGGGTGATTCCAGCGCTTTACAAATCCCTTTCATACAAATCCCTTACAAACCAACACCGCAGAGTCCAAAAAATGAATAGATCATATTAAACGGTCAACTACTGTCATTATTAATTGCTGTTATATCCTACGCATAATTAGCTAGAGAGGAATCATAACTGCTCGTACCTGGTGAACCAGCAGCATTAAAAGCATTAAAATGACACTCATGTGTGATATATTGTTTTCATCATGGGTGTAATCTGTATGGTTGTTCACTCTTTGGTTGGGTGATTTATTAAGCCGAGTTTGGCTCACTGGGTTCATGGCTACTAATTATAGTATCTGGGTAAACTTTAGGACTGATGCCAGTATGCGTTCCCTTTAGGTAAACTTGCTTTGCCGTTCAATCTATTGTTGGCAGGATTGGCTTCAGGTCTATTTCATTAGTCTCATGTCATTGAAGGTCTGAATGTAAGTAATATCGTCCCTATTTTTGATTTTGTTTTCTGTTTCTTTGCTTATCTTTTGTACTAACAACGGTGCCCTTTATATATTTCCTTCAGATTCTTTGCCTTTGCTCATAAAATTATATTTTGTCCTAATGATGACCCTTTGACTTTCGGGGATTGAAATGCCATCAAAGCTTTTGGCACTTGGTAAATAATTAAAACCCGTGATCTTCCATTTTCATTTATTGACTACTCTACAAAATCATGGTCCCTTTGCCATTGTTTGCTTAATTGTATCACACCATGTACTCTCTAAAGTAATTTTTTTGTGTAATATTTTGAGCTGCAAGAAATTACGTACTTCATCGTTTATTTTATGTGTGAAATCTGCTTACAATAATAATTGACTATATGTTTGAATCTTTGTGGGCACCTCACGTTTATTTTTTTAATATTTTCCATATTTATAGAGTGCAAATCAATTACCTTTTTCCTGAATCTACAAAACGAGGCTACGCTTACTACAGTGCAGAAGATGTGCAACTGTACAACACAGAATAAAATGGCTTCTGGGCCTCAGGAGTAGATTATTTTTAGCAGACATGTTAAAGTTAATGTTACTTCAGGTTAATATAAAAGCGATTTTGCTATTTAGACTTTAAGGGGCCGATTCCAATCCTGGAAAAAGGCTGTACAAATCGTTGTTTGGAGTGTTTTTCCCGTACAACTCGTACCCGGTAAACTTTTCTTACAACCTAGGAAGTACGATTCGTACAGAAAGCCTCTTTCCATACAAATTGTACAAAAGACCATACAGCTAAAATAAACCAACGATTCTGATCCGGAACAACTTGCACGCGACGTCTGTATGTATTCAAGCAGCGGTTTCCAGCCCAGCAAGTACGATTCGTCCCTACGGCACTCCGTACGGCTCTTTTTTTACGGGAGCCAAAAACAGCTGTAAAAGCAGAGTCCCCAGGGGTACGAGTCGTACAGGCATACACCCCCGTGCGTTGTGTATGTACGGTGCGTACCCCAACATCACGTATGTACTGTGCGTACCCCAACATCGCGTATGTACTGTGTGTACCCCCAACATCACGTATATACTGTGCGTACCCCCAACATTGCGTACCCCAACATTGCTTACTCCAACATCGCATACCCCAACATCGCGTATGTACGCACCGTACATACGCGATGTTGGGGTACGCGATGTTGGGGTATATGATGTTGGGGTACACGATGTTGGGGTATGCGATGTTGGGGTACGCGATGATGGGGGTACCCACCGTACATACGCGAAGTTGGGGTACGCGATGATGGCGGTACGCACAGTACATATGCGATGTTGGGGGTACGCACAGTACATAAGCGATGTTGGGGTATGCACCGTACATACACAACGCACGGGGGTGTATGCCTGTACGACTCCTACCCCTGTACGACTCGCACCCGGGAACAACTTTTCCCCGGATACGAGTCGAACAAAGTTCGCTTCGTAGTGGGCAATGGCATTCCCCGTGTACGGGACGTTTTCCGTACAAATCGTAAATCGGAAAGCCGGTCCGGATCGTACTAGTACGGTTGGACTGCATTTTTACAATTTGTACGGAAAAGTGTCCGGGTCCGTCTGGTACAACTTTTCCCGATCCGTACAAATCGGATCGGGAAAAGTTGTATTTTTCCCGTACGAATCGTACTTCACGGTCGGACGGGACTTGTACGATTTGTATGGAAAAATTTACCGATACGAGTCGGACGGGAAAAAAAAATACAGGATCGGAATCGGCCCCTAAATGTATTAGTAGTACATGCTAAGACATACATTTGACCTGCTCATAATAATGCACAGAAACAAATGATTTAAGAAGGCATGGGAAACTGAAGAAAATGTTGCGGATCGACTCAGATTCTAGAAAAATTAATAGACCTTCCTAATAACAAGAGAGGGGAAAAGGATTGGACACGCAAAATGTTTTGTTGATCTAGATCAGGATACTGCGGCGTGGCCATGTTTCACTGCCGGTTAATTTAAGAGGTACAGATTGCAAAATGTCACTTGATGCACACTAATAGATTTAGTATCGTTTGAGATGCACTAGTACACATCCATGTGAAAACTGAAAACTTAATGAAAATAACTTTAAAGTTAAATGATTGGTTGAATGAAATGTTGTACTGAAAAACCAATGCAATAAGTGGGAAAACAACCTTGCAAATTGGAAAATTTGGGGGGAAATGAAAACTCCTCGAATGGGCTAAAGACGGCTGTTAGAGGGCAGCACACCATCACTGTCTTCTCATTGACAGCCTGTTCCAATATGCTTGCTTTGGTTTTCATGAATATGTGGAAATCTTCATGGGGTAGCTTTTTAGGACAGCTGCATCTTGATTCCTGGGTAAAGGGTGCGGGCTTGGGATTGTGTTTGATGTGAGGTGATGTGTCTTCTTAGTTTTCCATCCCGGCCCATTCTCAAGACTTCCTGATTTGTTTTTGGAGTGAGCTGGTGGAGCTTGTGTGCCACATGAGTGTTGTGGCCTTCTTGATGCCCATCAAGTCTACTTAGCAGCACTTGCATGGCCATTAAGACTACAGTCTGCGCGTTTTTCAGTGATCTGTTGAAGTAACTAATTCCCATGACTGCTGCACCTGATTTTCAGCGTGCTGTGTTTACATGAGGGTCCCTAGTTAGTCTTTTCCTTTTATGACAGCAACCAAGTATGAAAAAGAGCTTCCATGTACCAGTGTTTGACTGTTAACCTCACATCACTTTAGTCTGAATTTCTTTGATTTTTGTGATCATCACATGATCTTTGGATTTACTAATGTTGAGGTTCAGTTTGTTTATATGATAGTGTGCAGCTGTAGTAGCCAATTGTTTTTGGAGCGCATTGACAGTGTGGTTCCAATCAGTACTGGGCCATCCAAGTACATGAGTAACGGTACTGGAAAGGTTCCAATTCTAGGGATGTCATCTCAGGTGGCTTTGAAGGCTTTGTGTGTGCCATTCATATAGAGATTGTAGATCTTAGGGGCCAGTATGGACCCTTGTGTCAACCCTTTGTCAGCTGGTACTTTACTAGCGTTTCTTATTTCTGCCCTATCCTCCTGAGCATTCAGTGGATTCATCATAAAATCTCTCGGTGTTACAGTCAGGGATTTTACGAGGTCAAGTAGATACTGTACAATTCCCATCTTTTTCAATTTACAGCAGGGGCTTGCCCTCTCCACTATGTTGAGTGATTTGGAGAAATCTCAAATACAGCACAGATTGTATCCGATAAAGTCTCTGCCCAAGATGTGGAGGAAATGCATGGGCTTGTGAATTAGGAAAACGTTATCTTCGAATCCTTCTTGTGTCTTAGATGTTGATCAGACTGGCCTGCATACATTGTGGGAGTGTGAGAGCCTTTTTTGCTGCAGAGTACTATGATGCTTGAGGTGAGTTTGGAAAGTTGTATTCTAAGACAGAGCAGTTAATCTATGACAGAGTTTGAGCACCCACCACTGTAGGGATTGCTGATCGATTTCTGGTGGCAACCTATTTGGACCAGTAGCTTTTCCAGCCTTTAGAATTTTATGAGAGCCTTGATTGTATTATATCAATAAAACTCTGACTTAAGCATGCAGCGGCCAGCGCTCCACAAATTGAACCCCTTTATATTTGACCCTTGAATAGATGGCCAGGTTATACACCTTAAATTGGCTAGCACAAACATATTTAAAAGCAGATGTACTTGTTCACAGGGGGGAAGCTAGTGACCTAGCCCGAACCCTGTTAGTAGGATATGGCTTTGGCACTTACATATTTGCTCCTGGCCTGGGTGTACACAGTTTCCAGATGAGAGGAACAACTCGTATTGTCGTTCACCTGTTTGACAATCAAGATGGGAGCAGCTACAGCAGACAAGGGCTGTTGCAGTGTTTGGTAAGTCACCTTAATGTGCCAAGTGTTTTACGTATGGATGTGTGGGCATGTGTAAAAAACATTTGCACGCCAGGACAGTCCTTGGAGTAGCTGAGTGCTCTAGAAATCCAGCAATTCATTTATTCAATCTTATTTTGAGGGGGAGCAGGAGGAAGATGGCGGATTGATTCCGCTGGCAGAAGCAGCATCCAACGAGAACTACAGACGGATGGCTATTTTTTCGATGAATCTGCTACTTGCTGAATACAGGGGAATCGGCCGAAAATCTTCTAAAATTCATTAAGCAACAAGCTATCTTTAAAGACTTCCTTACTCAAACTCCGGCTTTTTAGGTCTCGCCTTGCTATCGCGTAAGCGATCGCTAAGCGAGACTATTGTAAGGGGCTTTTAAAAGTGCTCCCAAAAAGCGGATTACATGGCTAGCACGCGCACAATCACGCGCATCGTGCCGCCATGCAATCCGCTTTTCGGAGCACTTCAAAGGGTCCGCTCCCCCGCCCCCGCCAAGCGCGCGCGCCATGCTCCGCCGGGCTTGTCTTGTAATTGACTGGTAACAGTCACAGTGAGATACTGCTCTCGCTGCATCATTGAGCAGAGATGCCTCATGCTGTCAGTCCCGCGTCACTCCACATTGCGCGAGCTCCCTGGCTAAACAGTTACCAGCATTGTGATGGTCTCAACAACAGCGCGCGCCATCCAGGCTGCCCAGAAGAACAACAGATGATTTCCATCAGCTGCTGTGCCTTTATGCCATGTCATTCTGTCAAGAGCTCCCTCCCCAAGGAACTCACTCCGGGGCGTCGGGACCGATACACATTCAAGTGCATCAAAATAATTTTCTTAAGGTATACGCTGCTTTTTCCATGAAAAATACTATGAATATTTTCTTCTAAAGAAATGCGCTCTTTTCAGTGACACAAGACTACACATTTGCCTTAAAATGAAAGGTTTTGTCCAAATTCTAAAGGAAAGCTTGGTTCTCCCGCAATGTGCTCTAGATCACTGAATTAAAGAGCAGCCAGTTCACTAATTGGACATTTTCTCCGAGTGGTTATGCGTTTTTTCACCCTGGGTGTCTACATTTTTAGGAGACAGGCAACAGACCAAACTGAATAAACAATGCACAATAAACGGGGCACCCGGGGCTAATTATTAGAAATGCGGGCTGAAGCAGGGGAGGAAAGGGTTCTCGTTCCAAAGGTAAATAATGGAAACACATCCCTACTTGTCAGATTTGCTTCTGTGTCTTACAGCGGTGTGAAAGGCTCTTCTGGGAACCTCTGCCCTTTCGAGTTTGTATTGCAGGTTTTATACGGGGAAATTTGCAAATAAGCTCGTTAGCTTCTTAAATAAATCTGACGAGTGTCATTATGTTTCCCTGCACTTCCATCGGGTCTTTTACCATCAGCACATTGTGTATGCACTAGTAATACAAGCATTGGCAAAGACAATCGGTCTGACATTAGCTGACATGTTTTGCCAATGCACACTGCTGCACGCCGCACACTGCTGCACGAAACACTGCTGCACGCCACACACTGCTGCAAGCCACAGACTGCTGCATGCCACACACTGGTGCACGCCACACACTACTGCACGCCGCACAATGCTACACGAAACACTGCTGCACGCCTCACACTGCTGCACGCCACACACTGCTGCACGCCACACACTGCTGCACGCCACACACTGCTGCCCGCCGCACACTGCTGCACGCCGCACACTGCTGCATGCCACACACTGCTGCACGCCGCTGCAGGCCGCACACTGCTGCACGCCGCACACTGCTGCATGCCGCACACTGCTGCACACCACACACTGCTACACGAAACACTGCTGCACGCCACACACTGCTGCATGCCGCACAATGCTACACGAAACACTGCTGCATGCCTCACACTGCTGCACGCCACACACTGCTGCACGCCACACACTGCTGCACGCCACACACTGCTGCCCGCCGCACACTGCTGCACGCCGCACACTGCTGCATGCCACACACTGCTGCACGCCGCTGCAGGCCGCACACTGCTGCACGCCGCACACTGCTGCATGCCGCACACTGCTGCACACCACACACTGCTACACGAAACACTACTGCACGCCACACACTGCTGCACGCCACACACTGCTGCACGCCGCACAATGCTACACGAAACACTGCTGCACGCCTCACACTGCTGCCCGCCGCACACTGCTGCACGCCACACACTGCTGCACACTGCTGCATTACTCACTGCTGCATGCTGCACGACACTGCTGCACGCAGCACACTGCTGCACGCAGCACACTGCTGCACGCCGCTGCATGCCACACAGTGCTGCATGCCTCACACTGCTACACGAAACACTGCTGCACGCCACAAACTGCTGCACCCCACACACTGCTGCACGCCGCACATTGCTGCACGCCGCACACTGCTGCACGCCGCACACTGCTGCACTCCACACACTGCTTTTATGCAAGTTTATGCTACTGACATTGTAAATGACAATGCCTTTTATTTGTTTTAAAACCAAAACATAAATAAAAGGCATTGTAATTTTACAACGCCAATAGCTCAAACTCTTATAAATGCGAGACCTATTGCATTGCAAACGCTTGTTTTCTGAAAAGCATCGGGTCGGGTGGGAAAGGGCTTACCTTTCATGTTCCGACAGGACGCCCAGTGCTTCTTTCTCTCTGGAGATGCTAGGAGCTCCGTGCATTATCGGCTCAGACAAAGACACTCTGTATTCTACTAGATTGGTCTAACGGCTTGCCTTCGATCTGGTCGACAACTAATGGCTTCCCCGAAGGGGAATTCACAACGGGTCGGACGGCTAACCCGAAACTCCGCTGCAACTGGTGTGGACAATTCTGCTACAGAGGGGACTAATGGTGTATCGAAAAAGACTTCTCTACGAGTGGGCAAGCTAGTGATGCAGCTGCTGTGCTCGGGAGATGATGTTAATCTCCTCGCTACAGCCTCTGAACCCACTATGGCAGAGATCATCATGGAGGCTGTGCCACGTAAGCTAGCAGGACTACCGGTGGGCTCGGTGGATTCTACGCTAGCGGCAAGCACTGCAAACACTGTGAGTACTGTGGAGCGGGGAATGGAGTCCGCAGAAAATCTGGAGGGTTCAGCTGACTTGGGAGTAGTTCCTGATTTGCAATCTGATAGCGGATTTGCAACAGGTTTATCGTTACTTATTCCACAGGTAACTGATAATAGTAGTGAAGGTAATGCTGATGACATAACCGGCGATAAAACTGGCAAGTTGACTGGCCCTTCCATTTCTAATACACTTAACGATAGCGAATCAGGCAAAGGAAACTTGCAATTTATAAATGCGATCTCCAGTGCTCTTTCAACTGCCTTTGATGCTTAAGCAATGGGGGATATGGACAAACTTGTATCTCCACAGTTACATGTGCCAGTAGTACTAGATATAGCTGAACTGCCTAACTTGATAAACTCTTCACAGAATGGTTTAAGTGTGGAATTACCAGCTGATATATCATTGCTTTCTTTATCACCAGCGAACGTTGATGACTCATCTGTTCACTCATCGGAGGAAATTACCAACTCTCAGCTTCAGTCTGCAAAGAAGAAAAAGCGCAATCTTAAGCTTGTTAAAATGGCAAGGCTTGGTCGCAAGGCTGGTGTATCTAGCAAAGATACTTCTACCTATCAACAACAAGGCAAAATCTCAACCACTTCCAAAGCTAAATCAAACACTCAAGATGGCCCTCTACGTAAGTGGGTTACTTCTAAGGGGGAAGTTAAGGCAATTGTCTCAAGGCTATCTGGACTAGTTCAAAACTTGCCTACCATCAGTAGTCAGCCTGCTCCCATCTCTTTCTATGCAACTGATCATTTGCTCAAGCACTCTAACATGACTAGGGGCTCTGATACAGTTGAATCTCCTGCACTATCCAGCGTTACACCTGTCGTTGATTCATCCAAAGATCTATCAATGCCATCGGTAACACCAGAGCCTTCATTAGCTTTAATTATGCAGGGGTTATCAGTGCAAAGATCTGAAGCACAGGAATATCATACGCAACTTAGGGCGGATAATGCCATCATACAGCAATCATTGTTAGCAGTAACTAGTAAGGTTTCAGAACTTGCAACTGAAATGACTACTTACAGCAACGGCTATCTGATAATGAAGATGCAGTGACACACTCTACTAAACTGCTACAAGAACATGATATGAAACTCAACGCTCTACAAGGGAAAGTTGAAGGTTTAGAGAAACACCAACGCCGGAACAATTTGCAAATATTTGGGATCCCGGAAGGCAGAGAAGGCTCGGACCCACGACTATTTATTGTACAAACATTTCAGAAATCCTTTCCTGATTTAGCAGACTGGGACTGGGATTCCCAAATACAAAGAACTCATAGGTTACCAGTTTTCCTCAACCAAACACATCAGTCCGGCTTACGTCGACCACGACCAATACTTATATATGTTGGCAACTTCTTACTACGTCAGGCTATTGCAATTAAAGCCCGTCTTACTACACCAGTCTTAGTCGATTCATTTTCCATCATAGCAAGATCCGATCTATGTAAAATCACGATGAATAAAAGGTGGAGGATGAGACCGCTTTCGGTCCCAGACGCTCTGATCGTTCTCGTGGACCAGCGCACTTGCTTGGTCAGCCTTGCCAGTCCTCCGACTGCATAGATAATATTCCGACTTCTCGTGGTGGACCTTATTTGTGCCCAAACAACCAGATTGATTTCATCTCAGTCACCTTACTTTTTGGAAGTGATTTTCGTTTTCACACTATTGGAACCCTTATCCAGTTTACTTCACCTTACTCCACCTTCTTGCCAGCCGGGATGGAAGTACAACCGGCAGCGAGATAGCAGATCTTCATTACTTGACTAAAGCCCTGAGGAAGTCTAGGGTTATACACCCAGACGAAACACATGTTGGCTGGGCAATCCCTCAAGAATTAAAGAAGAACAAATTCAAATGTGGAACGTTTATTGTGTTGCATAAAATGTATACATATACTGTATAAGTGTTGTTGGACCCTAATAGACAGAGTACTTACTCTGCTTTAAATCTTTAAGACGTGTGCGCAGGTTCGTTCTCACAGTTTTAAGATCTCTGGTCTTTATCAAGGGGTTCAGGGTTAACCCCTTCCTGTATGCACCGTCCCACTACATATGAAACAGTGATGAGCGTTTCACTCTGGGTAGGCGCCACCTTCCTACCTACCCACTTAAACCCTGCTTTTGTTTTAATGAGGCAACTTATTGACTCTTGGAAGGCTCTTGGTGCACCGGTGTGTCTGCAAGAACCTGCCCGATTGAAGGTTATTAAAGATGGCAGGTCACAGATCTATTATACTGATCAAGAGGCAAAGCTGGCGCTTGCTAAACTGCAACAAAATCCTTAAATAAGAACATGATCTGAAATACTTACTGCTTTTGGACAATCTGAAGCAAGGCCGCCTTGAATCATTACAAATATAGAGGGTCACTTTTCTACTCTTCTTTTTTACTTTCCGAACTCCTCTTCTTTTTTTCTTTTTTTCTTTTGTCCCTATTTGTCTGCACAAGCGCTTCATTTTCAGCCAATGCTGGGAGGGTCTTGGTGGGTTCTGCTTCTCTATGCTGTCATCGATCAACAGCAGGTTAGTGGGGGTAATTCCTTCTTTAAGACACAGGGAGGTGGGGTGGGTAACCTGCCAAGGTTTTGGGGGTGGAGGAGGGGGTGGGGGATTTCAGTTGACCCAGGCATGGGCAAGAGTAATTTGTTTATGTTTTTTATGCAAATACTTAAAAGGTTGTTGCTCTCTAAAGTACCTTTGAAATTCTCCAAGGAGAGAATTAGTGTGAACCCGAAATGCTATAAGTTATATAATGGGTATAATTAGATGTATATTTGGAATATGGCAGGGCTAAACTCATCTACCAAGCGACACCTGGTTAGAGAGGAGCTTAAGATATATAACCCGCATTTGGTTGTTTTAGTAGAGACACATTTGGCATATAAAGACAGGGGCTTGGTTTAGAGATGTTAGAATGTACCTCGCAGGGTGTAGCAATCAGAGTTGTAGCAATTCTTAAAGACAAGCATTTTGTCTCTAAAAAACTTTAAAAAGCTTCTGACCCAGGTGGCAGATGGGTCTTTTTACAACTTGAAATCTTTACAACTCTTCCGAATGAATAGCTGACACTCCACATCGAATCCCGCACACTGCAGTATACATTCACTCTGTTAAGAAGACCAATACCTCTCTCACCTCTCGTCTCGCTCCGGTGCTACCCCTCACCGATCTGGAGTTTTCTCGAATCATGGAGTCTATTGGTTACTCTTTATGTTTGAACTGTTCACGTCACAGATCATTACGTCCGATTTGCTACTCTGTGTTTGAACTTTACTCGTCACAAATCACTATGCTCTACTACGGTCACTTCTTATGTTTGATTGCTTCTTTGTTACATGTTGTAAAGTGCTCTGATATCCTAGGGTCTTGCCAGCGCTATATAAAACTCCAAAATAAATAATTGAAATCAACAACAAAAAGCTAGTCTTGTGTGCATTGTATGGGCCAAATCAGGATGATCCTACTCTTTTTGATGCTAATGTTGGAGCTTCTAGACTGGCAGGGGGAAATAATTATTCTGGGTGACTTTAACTGCACCTTAAACTATTCTATTGACTCAACAAACAGGCTTGCCTTTCCAAGGATGAGCAGGGTCCAAAAAGCGATTCTTGAATTGGCTCGGCTTAATGGGCTGACCGATTTATGGCGTGCATTACGCCCCGCTCTGCCCGGTTTCACGTACTATTCTAGACCGCATCGACTCTACTCCTAGAATTAAACACATTTTTGTGAATAACTGTCTCTTAGAAAAATCACATATAGAGGTCTGTCCACGGATAACATCTGACCACAACCCGCTATTGATTTGTTTGCCATCTTTTATTGAGGACAGAAGCAGTTGCCCTTTTTCATTTCCTAGGTATCTGCTTTCTGATTCTCAATATATTTCACATATTCAAGGGGTTCTTACTTATTTCTTACAATACAATATGGATACGGCCTCTTCTTTCATCGTATGGGATACGATGAAAGCTTTCATACCGGGGTCCACTCAACAATACATTTGTTCTTCGAATAAGGTCATTCAACGGTGGATGAACGAGCTCTGTAATGCTTTAACAAAACTGGAGGTAGCACACGCTTAGGAGATTATGTTGAATGGGTCAAATAAAGAAGCTATATATTCTGCACTAATAAATACAAGGGCGCTTATGACTCAGCAATTTAAAGAGAAGGCATCAGCTGCCTATGATAAAAGTCGATCGAATGAATATGAATATGGGGATCAGGTTGGGCGACTACTGGCTTATCAGGTCGCAGACGAGAAAGCTAGAACCCGGATCGATTCAATCAAGGGTAGAGATGGTCAATCATACAGCTCGACTAATTCAATCTTAGAACAATTCTATCAGTTCTACTTGGAGCTGTATGCTTCGTCTGACAATCTCGAGCCAGCATTGGCTGAAGAATATCTACAATTGTCGAATCCTCATGTTCTTAATTCAGAGGCTGTGGATTATCTCCTGTTGGATATAACAGAGGAGGAAATTATAACTGCTATAGCAGCGTTGCCTTCGGGCAAGGCCGCTAGGGACGCTGCTCTACCCGTAGAATTTTATAAAGTCTTTCAAAACCTAATTCTTCCATTTTTCCAGGTGGTCATGCATTAGATTGGTGAATAAAAGCAAGCTCCTAAGTCCTGGGACATGACAAATATTGTTTGTTTTTTTAAAGGGAAGGGTGCTGAAGACTGTGGGTTCTATCGCCCTATATCCCTTATTAATACAGATGCCAAAATATTCGCTAAAGTGCTGGCTAACCGTCTGGCGTCGTATATGCCTGGTCTGGTATCCGAACGCCAACATGGATTTATTACAGGCAGGGATTCTACCGCACACGTCAATACAGCTATAACTGCTTTTGATATTGCCAATAAATCTTCTGCCACTGTGGGGAAGATCCTTTTAGATGCTGAAAAAGCATTTGATCGGGTGGTATGGGATGCATTGTGGCGGATACTGAGCAACAACGGTTTACCAAATCGATTTATGAATTGGATTCTGGCACTATACACTAACCCACAGGCTAAATTCATATATGCTAACTCGTACTCTACTACATTTTCAATAAAACGCGGCACAAGGTAGGGCTGTCCATTGTCCCGTTTGCTCTTCGCTCTCTGTATTGAGCCGTTTATTCAAACTTTAAATCAGAATAGTAATATCATTCCATTTAGTAATGGTATGTATCAACCCATGGCCATCGCGTACGCGGATGATATCGCGGTTTTTACATTTGACCCAGTGTCTACAGTCAGTATTATTCAGGAAGAAGCTAAAGCCTTTGGGCGCTTCTCGGGGTATAAACTCAATATAAGTAAAACTCAAGTATTACACAAGTTAGAATCTACTACATCTATCATGGGTGCTTGCTCTGTCGTCACATATCTAGGCGTTAGGATTACTACAAATGTGGATCAAATTTGGAAACTTCATTACGAAACATTACTTCAGACAGTAATCAAGCAGTTTAAGAACTGGAATAAGTTGCCAATAACTATCATCGGTTGGATTAATATAATCAAAATAGCAATCTTACCTAAATTCTTATATCTGTTTCGTGCTATTACTATAAGGGTTCCTAACTACTTCTGTAACAAATTTAGAGGGCGCATTCAGCAGTTTTATTTGGGTATATAAGCAAGCACGCCGCTCGATAAAATCTCTTAAGTTCTCTTATAAGTTTGGCGGTCTGCAACTTCCTGATTTTAAACGTTATTTTTGGGCGGCATTCACAGGTCGTATACAAAGTTTACTAACTGATAAACTGCCATACTATTGACTGATCATAGCATTAGGTACAGATAGCCGTATGTTTTTGTATAGTGTCAATGATCCTAATTATTATAAAAGAGTCCGGTTTAAGACTATAAGGGACATCGTTCGTATATGGAATGAAATTCTTGATTACTTTTCACTTACCTTTGAGGACCATACCAGCCATGAGCATCTAAAGCTATTGAATAATCCATCTCTCCCAAGTATATTTCATGACTCAGTTGCTTGTAATTGGGCTAGACATGGCATTGAAAGACTGGGACAGCTATATGACCACTCTGGTTTTTCTACTTACACATCGCTGCAACAATCTTTAGATCTTCCATACAAGTCATTTTTCAAATACTTACTATTTAGAGATTATTTTCTCAAACGACATTCAACGCAACTTCCACACTCTCATGTAGTTCTCACATTTTTTTAAATCTCGCTTTTAAAGCCAGAATTAGCTCAACGTATACACAACTACGCTGCGTTAGAAATGCTGACCTTAGTGAATTAGCAAATAAATGGAGTCGGACACTTAATATGGTTAAAGACGTATCTGAAATTATGCTGGTCTTAGATGAATTAAATATCTCTGTACACTCTATCAACTTGAAGCTGCAACAATTCAGTACTATTTGCATGCCATACTATACTCCGGATAAAATATTTAAGTGGCAGCAATCATCACTGGCATCAGGTAGTGGGGGTACGGATAGAACATCCTGTCCTAAGTGTGGTCAAAGGGATGCCAATATCCTTCACATGTTTTATCTATTTCCTATGCTATGGGATTTTTGGAAAAAGGTTATACAGTATGTCGGCCAACGCTTGAGTCTTGATTCAACTTTTACCGTTAAAGAGATTATGCAGGGGTTTAAGTTTTATGATGACCCTTATTTGGGGTGCTTTATGGTCCATTCTATTAGTAACTTCCCGTCTCTGTATTGCGAGAGAATGGATTAGCCCTAATTCTCCTTCACTATTCGATTGGCTGGCCCTCATGAAGGAAATCTACGAAAGAGAACATGCACTTGCTAAAACTCGATATACTGGTTCAATGCTAACATTCAGTCGTATTTGGAAAAATTTGAGCATTAGTATGGTATGTCACTAGACTGATGGTGGATGTTTCTAGGATGTTGCTGTATTAATATTTTATTGTTTATCTGAAATTTGACTATGGCTTTTCTTAAAGTCTTGTATTGTTTCTTGCTCATTTATTGCTTACTTCGTGCCTTTTATTATTGCCAATGTTTTGATTACCTTGGATGATCTTTTTTTTTTCTTTTTGCTTTGTTTTTCTTTTTTTTTCAACATTGTCTGTACACCTCGTTAAAAAAAATATATCTTGTTTTGAGAAATCTTTTGCATTTTTAATTCAGTGATGTGTGTACCAGTTGCAGGGCAAGACTAAGTAGCTGTTTCTATACCTACACGACAGAGGCCCCAGCCTGGTGGACTTACAACCCCATGGGCACGACAGGGGCATATTTACATGGAAACCAAAAAAAAGAGCAGGTGGTGTGCAACAAATGGTTCTTTTGTAAGAGTCCAAAATACAACGAAACAGACTTGAAATTTGGAGTATATGGAATATCTGCATATTTCGTGCATTTCCCAAATAAGTGTCTTTTGTGCGTCTTGTGGATTTCGTTTTTGTGTCAGTTTAACCTCATATTCTTGTAGAGCACTGCTGTGTTGGCGACAGAGGCTCGGACAAACAGAGTAGGTCACTTTTCTGGTGCTTTTTTCAAGAATCGCAGGTGGTTGCCCTCAATTTAGATTTCAGATCTGCTACATGAATTTTTTGCACACTTCTGTAAACTACGCTCTGCGTGAATTAATATTAAGTGACCTTTTTCGTAACATACAAAGGTTATGTGGGGACAGTCTGAAACACTGGCCATTCAACAGCACTATGTGCCGCATCAACTTGCAGTGAAACATTTTCCTTAAATGAAATCAGGCCCCTTAGGAGTACATTTAATTCGAAGAAATATTTGGATAGCCGTAGAGCACCACCTGAGCTCTCGGTCTGTTTTTTACGCTTCGAGAAGGAGGCTTTCCCGGGGAGACAGTCGATGCTGTTGCAGATCGCTGGCACGCGCAGCCCGGATGGTTAATCCTTCACACGTCTGGACAGGCAGCGCGCGCCCGTCAGTCAGGTGCTGACCTTCTCGCGCGGCCTCACAGGACTGGCTTGCCTCCATTGTCACCGGCTGAGCGGCCCATCGAGGCCGCCCTGGAGCAGACGGTACAGTCGAACCTGGAATAGCGAAAAGGTTGCGGGGAGCTGGTGCGCCGAACAGGGGGCACATGATGTGGGGCCCGGGATATCAATACGTGCACTAGGCCAGCAGCACGCAGTGGGGGTGCAGGAGTGGGTGTAAACCACTCCCATGTTATTTAGTGCTATAGAAAATCGAATAATCAAATGTCAGAAAGAAGTGGAGCTTTTACTACTGCCTCGCGACTCGCGTGTTTATCTTCTTTTTCTCCTCAGTCCTTTTCCCACGTGCCTTTCAGTCTTCCCTCCGTGTATTTCATTCCATTCTCTCCTGTTGCCAACCCTACGGCCTATATATAGCACCTGACTAAACCCACAATTTATTTCTTTACAATGACCCTGATAGGTGGTGTCTGGGGAAATCCATCAATGTTTGGATGATCGGTAGTGGCCGTTGGTGTCTGGGTTTTTGTATGTCCCATAGCGCCTCTAGTCTCATGGCAGTTTGACAGCGTGCAACACTCCCTGAGTGACTAGGCAAACAGGTGCTTTCTTTTCACACCAGCTAGAACGAACTGTTCCGTTTTAATAATTGGAACCCAGAGCCCTGCCCTTCCAAAGCATGCCACTGACAGTTTAATGTACATAATATTGTGAAAGTAGGGCTGATCTTAAAGCGACTGCATAATACTTTCAACAACTATAAAGGCACCCGCCCGAAAATCCTTGCTATATCTTAGAAGTAAAGTACGCACGAGGTTCAATATACATTTTTGTAAGCATGCCTGCGCCATCACGGCTTGCAAATTGAATTGGTAAATTTGCAAGGTCGTCAGCTCAAACCGTCTCTTTTCAAAAATGTTTACAAAGCAGTAGGCTCGTTTGATGTAATAAAATACAACAGCGCCAATATTAATAAAGTACCTCTTTGCGTCTTACTGTTGAAGGCAACGACGCCGATTTTAGCTGGCTCTGTATTTCCTGATGTTAATAAGAATGTTCGTGCTACTTTAACAAATTTCTATTTCCTGAAATATCTATTTTTTATCAGACTTCGAAATAATATATCCTCATCGTATGTTAAAAAATACTTACTAATATCTTGCGTTCCCATATGTTGATAGTTTTCAACTTTGTGAACACGCATTGGCAAAGTCGCTAAAATGCAGAGCTGCGGATTGTGTGCCAATGCTTGTTTTCCAACTTCATGCATAAGCATTAATCAGAACTTATGTGCTCGCACGATAGACAATCTTTATTTATTTACTTGAGTTTTATATAGCGCTGGCTAGACCCGGAGGTATCAGGGCGCTTTACATGAGGAGAGTTACATAGGTTTCAAATTACACATTGTTACAGAAGGTACAACAGTTACAAGTTACATTCTTAGGTTAATGGCGTGTAGAGGGGTAAGGGGGTAGTGTAAAAGGGAGAGGGGAGGGAGAATTAAACAGAGCATAGGCATAAGGATAGACAAAGCAGGCAGGTGGAGAGGAATTCAGGGGAGAGAGGAAGGGAAAAGGGGAGGTAGCCAAAGAATGAAGGAGGGAAGCGGAGGTGGAGGGGGTAGGGGACACAGCGTGGAGATGGGGAAGTAACTGTGCCTGACGTTCGGTTGGGTGGGACAGGGATCATTCTCAGTCCTCAGTTATGTGTGATTCCCATTTTCACGGTGGACTCTCTCAGCGGGGTCGCTGAGACTCCAGGGCATAAGATGCTGGATCTGCCCCCAATAAGGGGAGAGGAGGGCTTTGGTCACAGGCACACTCTGAGGAATGAAGGAGGGAAGAGCAAACAGGTTTTTCTAGAAATGAAAGGGAATTCCACGATGGTCTCCACTCCAGCGCAAACCTGTGTCTCAGGATGCACGCGCATGCATGCTCCATGACACGTGTGCATATTAGAGGGGTGCGAGCCCCTGAAAGCTCGAGCCAGGCTCGAGCCTTAAGCATGGTTGTAGCTCAGCCTTTGGCAACCTCGAGCCCATGACGAGCTGAGCTTTCATGTGGCTTCTGCCTGCCACCATCCCTCTACCCCAAATGTGGTGTTATTAGAGCTTCCGACTTTGGAGCTGTGGTACCAGGTCTGAATTTCGGCGTCGGCTCAACAACCTGTGATTCTGGGCAAATCACTTAAAATCCCCGTGCCTCCCAAAAAATGGATGTGCCCTTGTGTAATGTAACTGGTGTTCATGTAAAGTGCTTCAGTTCATTCGGATTGAGTTTGCGCTATACAAAAAGTGCAGAAAATGCACAGAGAGTTCAAAACAAAGCCTGTACCATGATGTAGGCAGGCATTTTTAATTTACCTATTTAACATAGCGGACAGCCATTTAGAACCACTAAAATAAAAAGTGTTAAAGCAAGTTTCACAAAGCGCGAGGATGCAGCCCGGCAGCACTTTCCAGCTACCAGCCATAGTAATAACATAATAAACAAGCATTTGCAATGCAATCAGTCTCAACTTTGGGACCTTTAACGTATTTAGCCATGCAGCACATTATCATGGGTGCTGCCACTTCTACTGTTGTTTAACAAAACACTGCATTGAGAAATACTTGCAGTTTTATGACAGGCTGTATTCCTGCTAGAACGGTGTATGAAGACCATAAACACAGGCAGGAGCCGGGTTTGATCTCCTGTAATCACAGGAAGTGCTTATCTCTTTGCTCAAATGGTGTAGCCCATTTAAAGCACTGGATGGGACAGAAATCCGTTCACGCGCTGGGCAGCAAACACTGTTTTGGCAAAGCTGGGATTTTCCTGTCCCAACCATTTGGTGTCTGCAGCCTGTATCCTGGGTCACATGAATAGGTGAAGCTGGCAGTTGGTCTTTGTGTATTCCTCCCAGTGAGAAAAAGAGGGATAGGTGTTGTCAGGATGGGCCATCTTTTTCAGAATGAGGGGGAAGACTCTGCCTCAGCACATTCATGAAGGGTTCACACATAAGGGCAGGGTTGTAGAATTTCTTATCAGCAGGTGCTGAGGGGGGTGGGGGCAGTGATTTAAACTCATTTTGACTTCATTTTACAATAAAGGAAAGGAACTAACCCCTAAAAATGTTCTGCCACACAAATAGAATATTTGTTTAATAAAGACCTGAAAACAGCTTTGGTTCATTTCAGCATTGCTCTTCACACAAAACTTTTTTTACTTTTATAGTCTTAAAAATAAAATCCAATTTAAACAGTGAAAAACATGATCCAAAAACTTGGTTTTAAAGTCCCTCAAAATAAAAGTACAACAACCAAATATGTGATTAAAAAAAACTTGATATTACAGTGCCTACAAATATTCCACGCTGCATGCTCTTCTAAGTACAATGCATGATAATGGTCTTGGCAGGTATTTAATGATCCTCATTTAAAATGCAAAACCTCATTTTAATTCCTTTATGTGCAAATATATCACTAGCCACGTCCCTTTGTAAACCCCCCAAAATATTCATCCAGTCCCATAAATTTCAACAGAACATTAATCAGTTTTTGGTAAAAATTTCTCATGACCTGTCTATTTTTAACAAGTAAGCAACATATAAAGGTCCTTGAGTCCCTCTGCCCTATCCTCCCAGTGGCAAGGTTTAAGTATTCAGTCACTTTATTTGAGTCCTGATGAGCACTCTATTCTGAATATGAAGGTCAGAGGTGTGTATTCACCCCAGCCATCGTTGTGACCGTCCACGGTGGTCGCTCTCCTCAGCCCGCGGTATGAAGGTCAGAGGCGTGCATTCACCTCAGCCTTCATCCGAGCTCTCATATGAAGGTCAGGGCAGTACACTCATCAAATCCTTCACTTGACGGCCAGGGGACTGCAGGGTGGATTTGTGCCTCCACCTCTGAATGAGATTCATACAGGATTGAACTTTGCCACTCTCGTGCAATATGTTTCAGGGTCAAGAGGCAATACTAATCTGCTGTTGTTCGAATTGGGCTAGATTTCCAGTACTGTGCCTCTTATCTATTCGCGTTACCTGGGGATTGTAGGCTCCAGGTGCTGAGGCTCCAACTAGGGTCAGTGTGAAGCAGCTGAACTTGTGGTACATGGTGCTGAGACAGTGGATGCAGCCGCCAGGGTGCTGGAGGTCTGAATGGGAGAAAAGGAAAGCAGAAGCATGTCTCAGGTGTGCTCAAAGATGACGTCACATCATCTGCGACTACTAGTCACTACCTCAAGTTTTAATTCCCTGAGCGACTGAGAGCGCAAGCTATGCCTCGAAGCCAATGCTCCCGAATGAAGCTGGGGATGCCGCTTTTTAAAAATACAAAATACTGTTCTGTAGCTTTCTATAGCTTGAAACTTTCTCTGTTCCAACGTAATGGAGAAGAGAAACTCCTTTAAATCTCCCTTTGTTTTGTTTAGCAGTATTAAATAGTGCAACTGTGGCCAGAAGGTATAGGAGTGCCTTGACTCCACCTGGTGCCTGCCCCAGTTCCAAAGTAGGTAGCTCTACCGGTATTGTCTCTTCCTTGAAAGTTGGAGGTCTGCAAACAACTATGTACACATACTGCCTCCTTCTGCAGGACAACGAAACAGAATCATTAGTGAAATCGCCATGGGAGGAACAAGCCACACAAAGGAGGGAGAATTCTACAGAAAACACCCAACGGCAATCAATGGGCGTGCCAAAAGTCCACAGAAGAGATACACAATGTCTTGCAGACAGTGCATGCGCTGTCTAGGCTCGACCTAAACATCAACACAGATTGAGGGATGGGAATGGGCAGGGCAGCAAGGGGGAACATGAAGATGAGTGCACAAGTGGCTCATTAACATGGGGAGCAGGAAGGAGTGTGGGAGCATCCAGGAAGAGAAGATAAGCAAAAGAGAACACACCCTGGGATGTAGGATGGGAAACAGGAAAAAAGAAAGGAAACAGTCGCTTCCACAGAGTGCACCATACAAAAGAAAAACAAAAAATGGCAATACCAACAGATCTAGCTTTTAACCCCTTCGATGCTCATGACGGAATGGTTCCGTCATGAGCATTGGTGCTCCTGTGCTCATGACGGAACCATTCTGTCATGAGGACAGGGGCAGGAAATCCCTCTGCTGTAAACAGCAGAGGGATTTCCCTTTTTTTTATTGGCCTCGGGAGGCTGGGGTAGAGCTTCCGCAACCTCCCAAGGCTAATTTACATTTCTTTGCAATGACGATCGCGCGCACGGCGCGCTGACGTCATTGCAATGAAAATGAAACTGAAATGAGCCAAGAGGCTCATTTCAGTTTCACTTTATACGTGCTCAGGGGGCTATCTCAGCCCTCTGAGCACATAGAAAGTCAGGAGAGGTATCGTTGGAAAGGGATCCACCCACTAGACACCAGGGAGGGGGGAGCAGCCCCTTGGGCAACGGCCTTTGCTCTCCACCCCAAAATTGTGCATATTCAGTCCTTCTGCCCACCGGGGGGGGGGGGGGGCAGAAAGCCCACTTGACACCAGAGTTTTTTTTTTAGCATAAATAATTAGGGTGGGGGCTGCCCAAAATGGGCACGCCAATGCCCCCACCCCGCCAAAATTACAGCCTTTTTGCCTCCCCGGGGGGCAGATGCAGGCAGTAGTCCCCAATCTGCCCCCCCCCGGGAGGGCAGAAAGCTCACTTGACGCCAGGGATTTTTTAGTTGCCATATGTTATTAGGGTGGGGGCTGCCCAATATGGGCATGCCAATGCCCCCCCCACAAAACTCCAGTCTTTCTGCCTGTCACGGGTACTTGGGCCTCCTACACGAGTGAGGCACCATTTTTATTGGCACTTGGCAAAAAAAGGGTAATTTTTCACTTCTTTAAATGTGGTGTGTCCATCTTGCACTTTGGGCCGTTTCCTGTCACCGGCACTAGGCCTACCCACACAAGTGAGGTACCATTTTTCTCGGAAGACTTTGGGGAACGCGAGGTGGGTGGAATTTTGTGGATCCACGCAGATTCCAGAACTTTCCACCACAGAAATGTGAGGAAAATGTGGTGTTTTTGACACTTTTAGGTCTGCAAGGGATTCTGGGTAACAGAACCTGGTGAGAGCCAGTCAAGTCACCCCATTCTGGATTCCCCTGGGTGTCTAGCTTTAAAAAATGTATAGGTTTGCTAGGTTTCCCTAGGTGCCAACAGAGCGAGGGTTCAAAAACTACAGCTAGGCACTTTGCAAAAAAGGGTCATTTTTCACTGTGAAAATGTGGTATGTCCACGTTGCGTTTTGGGCCGTTTCCTGTCGCGGGCACTAGGCCTACCCACACAAGTGAGATACCGTTTTTATCGGGAGACTTAGGGGAACTCAGAATTGTAGAGCAACTGTTATTACCTATTGACTTTCGATACATTTCTGCCTTCCAAATGAAAGACCATTTCAAGACGCTGCTCAGTTATTGTCTCTGGGTTCGTCGGATTCTTGGTGAACCTACAAGTCCTATATATCCCCGGAACCAGAGAGGTCCAGCAAATGTAACTGTATATTGCTTTCATACAGCTGTCATAATTAGAAGAAGTTACAGGTGAAAATGTTGACACAAATGGCTGTTTTTTTCAACTAATTTTCAATTTTTCCTATATTCAATTGTTAGTTTCTATGAAGAAACCTTGAAGGATCTACACAAATGACCCCTTGCTGAATTCAGAATTTTGTCTATGTGTTTAAAATGTATAGTTCTCCAGGATCCATTATTGCTTTCATATCCATTTCTACCATTAACTGGAAGGATGTTGAAAGCACAAAACATAGCAAAAATAGGCTATGTCCCAGAAAAATCCCCAAACTGTGTACAAACGTTTCGTTCTCCAACAAAAGTCTGCTTGTCCCTGAAAGCTGGGAACGTCGTGATTTCAGCACCACAACCTCTTTTTTTATACCATTTGCAGGGAAAAAAACAGACGCTTGCATCTGGTGCCCTTTTTTCCCATTTTTCCCCCCCAAAAAACATTTAGCTGTATTTCTGGGTCCCTTCAAGGGGAATCCACAAACCTTGGATACCATTTAAATCCCAATGATTTTGGGAAAAAAGGGCGCAAATTTGGCGTGGATACCTTATGTGGTCAAAAAGTTACAGGGTCCCCCAAATAGCCAAAAAAAGGCTTAGCACAGGGGAGGATGTGGGGGGGGGGGAATGCCTAGCAGCGAAGGGGTTAATTGAAAGCGCATCTACATTAATTGTTGACTTGAGAAAGTGTGTGTGGGCATGTATAAGCGGCACTATGTGGACTGAACTGGTCCTCATAGAGGGTTGGAAAACATTGACAAAGTCAGACAAACATTATCAATGTGAAGTGTGTACGCCTGTCCATTGTGGTGTATCTGTATTGTTGGTTATTTATTTCTCAGTCCAACATTGCAAAAAGCTTTTATGTGTTGAAGGCAAAAAGTGACCCTTTGGTTTGTGGAAAAGCACCTAAAATGTTGTGTACACTGTACGAATGATCAATATCAACAAAATTAGGAGAACTGCAAGAGGTATCACCTGGTACCCCAACACTTAGCACAGCCACCTTCAAATTACTTTACAAATGATTATCTTACTATTTAAAACATTGTTATGGCTTGGCTTATTGTCAAATACCTAGTAAAGTTCACAGAAGTACTTCAAAGTGTTCTTGCAGGTAACACAAATAATGATGTATGCCATGTATGTTTTGTTTTTAATTAGTAGCTCAATGGTGCAATAGAACATAGTATTGTGCATTGTATAGTTGCCTTTATGTAGCACTGCATACCCCTGATGACGAGATGAAGTGCATTGTGGATGGTTAGCACACTACTCCTGTGAAGTGCTATGAATAGAGGAGTGTTTGTGTATGGCATGTGGCATAGAGAAGTAGTGATTTGAATATGTGGGAGGAGCAGAGTTCTATTGTTTTGAACCTGCATCTCTTAGAACCAGAGAAAAGGTGCAAGATAGTACACTTACGTTTTAGAAACACGCGAATGGTGGATAGAATATGAGTGAGTGGAGCTAGGTGTATTTGGGAAATGTTTTGGTATCTTGTGTATGGCAGAGATTTTTCAAACTGTTCCCGCAAGCGGGTTGCTGTGCCTACGCATGCGTGTAGCAGGAAAGTGAGAAAAGACACCGTCACGCATGCAAGAGGAAACTGTTAGACCTGGCATCCTTGGCGTGGTTTCCCCTGACTTTTTGCCTCTACCTCCTGTATTTTCGACACTGTGCTGGATTTAGTTTTTGCTGGTTTAGATGCTTTGGGCACTTTGCCACTGCTGATCAGTGCTTAAGGGCAAGTGCTCCCTGAGTAAATTGTTATTGTGATTGGTTATCCATAAGTGGGATATTTGTTTTACCAGTAAGGCCCTAGTTAAGTGCACTAAGTGTGCCAGGGCTGGTAACTCAAATGCTATTAGGGGGCTTGCAGCACTGATTGTGCCACCCACATGAGTAGCACTGAAAGAGGTCTCAGGCCTGCCACTGCAGTGCCTGTGGGCAGATTGTTAACTACCATGTCGACCTTGCCAGTGTACCCACTTGCCAGGCCTTACCCGTCCCTTTTCTTGCACATAAGACATCCCTATGGTAGGCCCAAGGTACCCCCTGGGCAGGGTGCAGTATATGTGAAAGGTAGGACATGTACTAGTGTGTGTAACATGTCTTGATAGTGAAACACTGCCACATTCGTTTTTCACTATTGACAGGCTATCTTGCCCATAGGACAGAATGGGGAATGCTGTGTAACATATTACCAGCATATCTTCCCATAGGAATAGGAGTGAGATGGAAACTTGGAGTCTTGTATCCCTGAACTCAGAATTTAATAGCACATCTTTTAGGAAGGATGGTTTTAAATTCTGTGTTTGAAAATAGCACTTTTAGAAAGTGGCTATTTTCTTGTTCAACATTTCTGTGTGGATTGACTGTCTGGTTGAGAGTGACAGGGGCTGGGGTGGCTCCAGGAGTCTCGATGAGTCAGCACTAGGCTGAATAGGCTGATCTGCATTCGGAGTGGTGGAAGGAGTAGCACCTGGGTCTGAATAGGGCTGTGCCTGCCTTCCACAATGCTGGCTCCACCTCCTGCGGTGTGTCTGAAGACCCTAGCCCACACTGACAAAGGAAGACGTGATGCACTAGCAGAGTGCACTCAGAACTGGTTTGGACTGGGTCTAGGACCCCTCACATATAGAGAACAAAGACTTTTGGGATATAAATATGAGGGCTGAAACCCCTGTAAGTCAGACTACTTCATGATCAAGAGGAACCTGTTGCCAAAGAGGACAGCTGAAGAGACTGAGGAGAAGTCCTGGCCTTGCTGTGTGTCTGGGGTTGGCCTGCAGTTTGCTGTTTCTACTGAGGCGAGGACCAAGGAACTTTGCTGTGTCCCCTGCTTGAAGAAGGACTTTGCTGTGTGGTGTGTCCATCTGAAGAAAAGTCTCCAAGGGCCTGAGAAGAGCTGGCCTCCTGTTTTTGAAGTCCCAGGAACAAAAGGACATCACCCCCAGCTTCCCTGAACGTCCTTGCTGGGAGTTCTGACCTGCCATGAGGTGCCTGTAACTGTGTGTGAGGCCTTTGCTGTTGGGAGCTGGAAGTGTGACGCAACGAGGGAGAGGTGTGTCGCCGCCGCAGCAGCCTCTGTCGCATCACCGAGGGAGCATACCGCCGCTGCCACTGTTCGCCGCCGCATCACTGGAGAAACGTGCCCCAGCCACATCGCTGAGGAAGTGTGCCGTCGCCACTGCCGCTGTTTGCTGTCGCATCACAGGAGAAGTGTGCCACCGCCACAGAGGGTGCCGTCGCATCACCAGAGAAGCGCGCTGACGTCATTGCAATGAAAATAAAACTGAAATGAGCCAAGAGGCTCATTTCAGTTTCACTTTCTACGTGCTCAGGGGGCTATCTCAGCCCCCTGAGCACATAGAAAGTCAGGAGAGGTATCGTTGGAAAGGGATCCACCTACTAGACACCAGGGAGGGGGGAGCGGCCCCTTGGGCAACGGCCTTTGCTCTCCACCCCAAAATTGTGCATATTCAGTCCTTCTGCCTGCCGGGGGGGGCAGAAAGCCCACTTAACACCAGAGTTTTTTTTTTTGCATATATAATTAGGGTGGGGGCTGCCCAAAATGGGCACGCCAATGCCCCCACCCCGCCACCAATACAGCCTTTCTGTCTCCCGGGGGGGGCAGATGGAGGCAGTAGTCTCCAATCTGCCCCCCCGGGAGGGCAGAAAGCTCACTTGACGCCATGGATTTTTTAGTTGCCATATGTTATTAGGGTGGGGGCTGCCCAATATGGGCATGCCAATGCCCCCCCCACAAAACTCCAGTCTTTCTGCCTGTCGCGGGTACTTGGACCTCCTACATGAGTGAGGCACCATTTTTATCGGGAGACCCGGGGGAATACTGGGTGGTAGGAAATTTGTGTCAGCCCGGTGATGCCACAACTTTCCCACACAAAAATGTGTGAAAAAAGTGATTTTCTCAGCTAAATTTGAGGTTTGCTGGGGATTCTGGGTAAGAAAACGTTGGGGGATCCACGCAAGCCATACCTCCCTGCAATCCCCTGGGTGTCTAGTTTACAGAAATGTGTGGGTTTGGTAGGTTTCCCTAGATGGCCGCCGAGCACGGGGCCAAAAACCCAGGTGACCCCCCTCGCAAAACCAGGTTGTTTTGTGATAGGCAATTGTAATATTGCCTCAATATGTTTTGGGCCCTTGACTGTCGCGGGTACTTGGGCCTCCTACACGAGTGAGGCACCATTTTTAACGGGAGACCCGGGGGAATGCTGGGTGGTAGGAAATTTGGGTCAGCCCGGTGATGCCACAACTTTCCCACACAAAAATGTATCAAAAAGTGTTTTTTCCAGCAAAATTTGAGGTTTGCAGAGGATTCTGGGTACGAAAACGTTGGGGGATCCACGCAAGCCATACCTCCCTAGAATCCCCCGGGTGTCTAGTTTTCAGAAATGTGTGGGTTTGTTATGTTTCCCTAGATGGCCGCCGAGCACGGGGCCAAAAACTCAGGTGACCGCCCCTTTGCAAAACCAGGTCGTTTTGTGATAGGCAATTTTGATGTCGCCTCAATACGTTTTGGGCCCTTGCCTGTTGCTGGTACCTGGGCCTCCCACACAAGTGAGGCACCATTTTTATCGGGACACCCGGGGGAACACTGGGTGGTAGGGAATTTGTGTCAGCCCGGTGATGCCATAACTTTCCCACACAAAAATGTGTGGAAAAAGTGATTTTTTTCAGCTAAATTTGAAGTTTGCTGGGGATTCTGGGTTATAAAACGTTGGGAGATCCAGCAATCCATACTTCCCTAGAATCCCCCGGGTGTCTAGTTTTCAAAACTGTATAGGTTTGCTAGGTTTCCTTAGGTGCTGGCAGAGCTAGGGTTCTAAAACTACAGCTAGGCACTTTGGAAAAAAAGGGTCATTTTTCACTGTGAAAATGTGGTGTGTCCACCTTGCGTTTTTGGCCGCTTCCTGTCACGGGCACTAGGCCTACCCACACAAGTGAGGTACCATTTTTCTTGAAAGACTTTGGGGAATGCGGGGTGTGTGGAATTTTGTGAATCCACGCAGATTCCAGAACTTTGCACCACAGAAATGTGAGGAAAATGTATTTTTTGGGCCAATTTGGTAAGTTTGCAAGGGATTCTGGGTCACAGAACCTGGTGAGAACAAGTTAAGTCTCCCCATACTGGTTTCCCCTGGGTGTCTAGTTTTCAAAAATGTATATGTTTTCTAGGTTTCCCTAGGTGCCGGCAGAGCTAGGGTTCAAAAACTACGGCTAGGCACTTTGCAAAAAATGGTAATTTTTCACTGTGAAAATGTGGTGTGTCCACCTTGCGTTTTGGGCCGTTTCCTGTCGCGGACTCTAGGCCTACCCACACAAGTGAGGTACCATTGTTCTCAGAAGACTTTGGGGAACGTAGGGTGGGTGGAATTTTGTGGATCCGCGCAGATTCCAGAACTTTCCACCACAGAAATGTGAGGAAAATGTATTTCTTTTGACAATTTATTAGGTTTGCAAGAGATTCTGGGTAACAGAACCTGGTGAGAACCAGTCAAGTCACCCCATCCTGGATTCCCCTGGGTGTCTAGTTTTCAAAAATGTATAGGTTTGCTGCTAGGTTTCCCTAGGTGCCAGCAGAGCTAGGGTTTAAAAACTACAACTAGGCACTTTGCAAAAAAAGGGTAATTTTTCACTTTTTTAAATGTGGTGTGTCCACCTTGCACTTTGGGCCGTTTCCTGTCACGGGCACTAGGCCAACCCACACAAGTGAGGTACCATTTTTCTCGGAAGACTTTGGGGAACGCGAGGTGGGTGGAATTTTGTGGATCCACGCAGATTCCAGAACTTTCCACCACAGAAATGTGAGGAAAATGTGGTGTTTTTGACACTTTTAGGTCTGCAAGGGATTCTGGGTAACAGAACCTGGTGAGAGCCAGTCAAGTCACCCCATTCTGCATTCCCCTGGGTGTTTAGCTTTCAAAAATGTATAGGTTTGCTAGGTTTCCCTTGGTGCCAACAGAGCTAGGGTTCAAAAACTACAGCTAGGCACTTTGCAAAAAAGGGTCATTTTTCACTGTGAAAATGTGGTGTGTCCACCTTGCGTTTTGGGGCGTTTCCTGTCACAGGCTCTAGGCCTACCCACACAAGTGAGGTACAATTTTTCTCAGAATGCTTTGGGGAACGCGGGGCGGGTGGAATTTTGTGGATCCACGCAGATTCCAGAGCTTTCCACCACAGAAATGTGAGGAAAATGTATTTTTTTGATAATTGTTTTAGGTTTGCAAGGGATTCTGGGTTACAGAACCTGGTGAGAGCCAGTCAAGTCACCCCATCCTGGTTTCCCCTGGGTGTCTAGCTTTCAAAAATGTATATGTTTGCTAGGTTTCCCTAGGTGCCGGCAGAGCTAGGGTTCAAAAACTACGGCTAGGCACTTTGCAAAAAATGGTCATTTTTCACTGTGAAAATGTGGTGTGTCCACGTTGCGTTTTGGGCCGTTTCCTGTCGCGGGCACTAGGCCTACCCACACAAGTGAGGTACCGTTTTTATCGGGAGACTTAGGGGAACTCAGAATTGTAGAGCAACTGTTATTACCTATTGACTTTCGATACATTTCTGCCTTCCAAATGAAAGACAATGTGTAAAAAAGAAGTCATTTTGAAAAATGACCTATAATTCTCATGCTAGTATGGGTACTCCCGATTTCGGAAATGTGCAAATATCTACTGTTTCTATACTCTATGTTTTGTTCCCATTTCAGAAATACATAGGTGTATTGCATACCAATTTTTCCATGTATACATTTTCCCAAAATAATTGCTATATACCCAGTATATAATAAAAAAAATTTCAAGACGCTGCTCAGTTATTGTCTCTGGGTTCGTCGGGTTCTTGGTGAACCTACAAGTCCTATATATCCCCGGAACCAGAGAGGTCCAGCAAATGTAACAGTATATTGCTTTCATACAGCTGTCATAATTAGAAGAAGTTACAGGTGAAAATGTTGACACAAATGGCTGTTTTTTTCAACTAATTTTCAATTTTTCCTATATTTAACTGTTAGTTTCTATGAAGAAACCTTGAAGGATCTACACAAATGACCCCTTGCTGAATTCAGAATTGTGTCTATGTGTTCAAAATGTATAGTTCTCCTGGATCCATTATTGCTTTCATATCCATTTCTACCATTAACTGGAAGGATGTTGAAAGCACAAAACATAGCAAAAATAGGCTATGTCCCAGAAAAATCCCCAAACTGTGTAAAAACGTTTCGTTTTCCAACAAAAGTCTGCTTGTCCCTGAAAGCTGGGAACATCGTGATTTCAGCACCACAACCTCTTTTTTTATACCATTTACAGGGAAAAAAACAGACGCTTTCATCTGGTGCCCTTTTTTCCCATTTTTCCCCCCAAAAAATCATTTAGCTGTATTTTGGCTAATTTCTGGGTCCCTTCAAGGGGAATCCACAAACCTTGGATACCATTTGAATCCCAATGATTTTGGGAAAGAAGGGCGCAAATTTGGCGTGGATACCTTATGTGGTCAAAAAGTTACAGGGTCCTAAGTGCGAACTACCCCAAATAGCCAAAAAAAGGCATAGCAGAGGGGAGGATGGGGGGGGGGGGGGGAACGCCTAGCAGCAAAGGGGTTAATTGAAAGCGCATCTACATTAATTGTTGACTTGAGAAAGTGTGTGTGGGCATGTATAAGCGGCACTATGTGGACTGAACTGGTCCTCATAGAGGGTTGGAAAACATTGACAAAGTCAGACAAACATTATCAATGTGAAGTGTGTACGCCTGTCCATTGTGGTGTATCTGTATTGTTGGTTATTTATTTCTCAGTCCAACATTGCAAAAAGCTTTTATGTGTTGAAGGCAAAAAGTGACCCTTTGGTTTGTGGAAAAGCACCTAAAATGTTGTGTACACTGTACGAATGATCAATATCAACAAAATTAGGAGAACTGCACGAGGTATCACCTGGTACCCCAACACTTAGTACAGCCACCTTCAAATTACTTTACAAATGATTATCTTACTATTTAAAACATTGTTATGGCTTGGCTTATTGTCATATACCTAGTAAAGTTCACAGAAGTACTTCAAAGTGTTCTTGCAGGTAACACAAATAATGAAGTATGCCATGTATGTTTTGTTTTTAATTAGTAGCTCAATGGTGCAATAGAACATAGTATTGTGCATTGTATAGTTGCCTTTATGTAGCACTGCATACCCCTGATGACGAGCTGAAGTGCATTGTGGATGGATAGCACACTACTCCCGTGAAGTGCTATGAATAGAGGAGTGTTTGTGTATGGCATGTGGCATAGAGAAGTAGTGATTTGAATATGTGGGAGGAGCAGAGTTCTATTGTTTTGAACCTGCATCTCTTAGAACCAGAGAAAAGGTGCAAGATAGTACACTTACGTTTTAGAAACAAGTGAATGGTGGATAGAATATGAGTGAGTGGAGCTAGGTGTATTTGGGAAATGTTTTGGTATCTTGTGTATGGCAGAGATTTTTCAAACTGTTCCAGCAAGCGGGTTGCTGTGCCTACGCATGCGTGTAGCAGGAAAGTGAGAAAAGACACTGTCACGCATGCAAGAGGAAACTGTTAGACCTGGCATCCTTGGCGTGGTTTCCCCTGACTTTTTGCCTCTACCTCCTTTATTTTTGACACTGTGCTGGATTTTGTTTTTGCTGGTTTAGATGCTTTGGGCACTTTGCCACTGCTGATCAGTGCTTAAGGGCAAGTGCTCCCTGAGTAAATTGTTATTGTGATTGGTTATCCATAAGTGGGATATTTGTTTTACCAGTAAGGCCCTAGTTAAGTGCACTAAGTGTGCCAGGGCTGGTAACTCAAATGCTATTAGGGGGCTTGCAGCACTGATTGTGCCACCCACATGAGTAGCACTGAAAGAGGTCTCAGGCCTGCCACTGCAGTGCCTGTGGGCAGATTGTTAACTACCATGTCGACCTGGCCAGTGTACCCACTTGCCAGGCCTTACCCGTCCCTTTTCTTACACATAAGACACCCCTATGGTAGGCCCAAGGTACCCCATGGGCAGGGTACAGTGTATGTGAAAGGTAAGACATGTACTAGTGTGTGTAACATGTCTTGATGGTGAAACACTGCCACATTCGTTTTCCACTATTGACAGGCCAACTTGCCCATAGGACAGAATGGGGAATGCTGTGTAACATATTACCAGCATATCTTCCCATAGGAGTGAGATGGAAACTTGGAGTCTTGTATCCCTGAACTCAGAATTTAATTGCACATCTTTTAGGAAGGATGGTTTTAAATTCTGTGTTTGAAAATAGCACTTTTAGAAAGTGGCTATTTTCTTGTTCAACATTTCTGTGTGCCTCTGCCTGTTTGTGGATTGACTGTCTGGTTGAGAGTGACAGGGGCTGGGGTGGCTCCAGGAGTCTCGATGAGTCAGCACTAGGCTGAATAGGCTGATCTGCATTCGGAGTGGTGGAAGGAGTAGCACCTGGGTCTGAATAGGGCTGTGCCTGCCTTCCACAATGCTGGCTCCACCTCCTGCAGTGTGTCTGAAGACCCTAGCCCACACTGACAAAGGAAGACGTGATGCACTAGCAGAGTGCACTCAGAACCGGTTTGGACTGGGTCTAAGACCCCTCACATATAGAGAACAAAGACTTTTGGGATATAAATATGAGGGCTGAAACCCCTGTAAGTCAGACTACTTCATGATCAAGAGGAACCTGTTGCCAAAGAGGACAGCTGAAGAGACTGAGGAGAAGTACTGGCCTTGCTGTGTGTCTGGGGTTGGCCTGCAGTTTGCTGTTTCTACTGAGGAGAGGACCAAGGAACTTTGCTGTGTGCTGTGTCCCCTGCTTGAAGAAGGACTTTGCTGTGTGGTGTGTCCATCTGAAGAAAAGTCTCCAAGGGCCTGAGAAGAGCTGGCCTCCTGTTTTTGAAGTCCCAGGAACAAAAGGACTTCACCCCCAGCTTCCCTGAACGTCCTTGCTGGGAGTTCTGACCTGCCATGAGGTGCCTGTAACTGTGTGTGAGGCCTTTGCTGTTGGGAGCTGGAAGTGTGATGCAACGAGGGAGAGGTGTGTCGCCGCCGCAGCAGCCTCTGTCGCATCACCGAGGGAGCATACCGCCGCTGCCACTGTTCGCCGCCGCATCACTGGAGAAACGTGCCCCAGCCGCATCGCTGAGGAAGTGTGCCGTCGCCACTGCCGCTGTTTGCTGTCGCATCACAGGAGAAGTGTGCCACCGCCACAGAGGGTGCCGTCGCATCACCAGAGAAGCGCGCTGACGTAATTGCAATGAAAATAAAACTGAAATGAGCCAAGAGGCTCATTTCAGTTTCACTTTCTACGTGCTCAGGGGGCTATCTCAGCCCCCTGAGCACATAGAAAGTCAGGAGAGGTATCGTTGGAAAGGGATCCACCCACTAGACACCAGGGAGGGGGGAGCGGCCCCTTGGGCAATGGCCTTTGCTCTCCACCCCAAAATTGTGCATATTCAGTCCTTCTGCCTGCCGGGGGGGGGGGCAGAAAGCCCACTTGACACCAGAGTTTTTTTTTTTAGCATATATAATTAGGGTGGGGGCTGCCCAAAATTGGCACGCCAATGCCCCCACCCCGCCACCAATGCAGCCTTTCTGCCTCCCCGGGGGGGCAGATGCAGGCAGTAGTCCCCAATCTGCCCCCCCGGGAGGGCAGAAAGCTCACTTGATGCCAGGGATTTTTTAGTTGCCATATGTTATTAGGGTGGGGGCTGCCCAATATGGGCATGCCAATGCCCCCCCCCCACAAAACTTCAGTCTTTCTGCCTGTCGCGGGTACTTGGGCCTCCTACACGAGTGAGGCACCATTTTTATCGGTAGACCCGGGGGAACACTGGGTGGTAGGAAATTTGTGTAAGCCCGGTGATGCCACAACTTTCTCACACAAAAATGTGTGAAAAAAGGGATTTTCTCAGCTAAATTTGAGGTTTGCAGGGGATTCTGGGTAAGAAAACGTTGGGGGATCCACACAAGCCATACCTCCCTGCAATCCCCTGGGTGTCTAGTTTACAGAAATGTGTGGGTTTGGTAGGTTTCCCTAGATGGCCGCCGAGCACGGGGCCAAAAACCCAGGTGCCCCCCTCGCAAAACCAGGTTGTTTTGTGATAGGCAATTGTAATATTGCCTCAATATGTTTTGGGCCCTTGACTGTCGCGGGTACTTGGGCCTCCTACACGAGTGAGGCACCATTTTTAACGGGAGACCCGGGGGAATGCTGGGTGGTAGGAAATTTGTGTCAGCCCGGTGATGCCACAACTTTCCCACACAAAAATGTATCAAAAAGTGTTTTTTCCAGCAAAATTTGAGGTTTGCAGAGGATTCTGGGTACGAAAACGTTGGGGGATCCACGCAAGCCATACCTCCCTAGAATCCCCCGGGTGTCTAGTTTTCAGAAATGTGTGGGTTGTTATGTTTCCCTAGATGGCCGTCGAGCACGGGGCCAAAAACCCAGGTGACCCCCCCCCCCCTTTGCAAAACCATGTCGTTTTGTGATAGGCAATTTTGATGTCGCCTCAATACGTTTTGGGCCCTTGCCTGTTGCTGGTACTTGGGCCTCCCACACAAGTGAGGCACCATTTTTATCGGGACACCCAGGGGAACACTTGGTGGTAGGGAATTTGTGTCACCCGGTGATGCCATAACTTTCCCACACAAAAATGTGTGGAAAAAGTGATTTTTTTCAGCTAAATTTGAAGTTTGCAGGGGATTCTGGGTTATAAAACGTTGGGAGATCCACGCAAGCCATACTTCCCTAGAATCCCCCGGGTGTCTAGTTTTCAAAACTGTATAGGTTTGCTAGGTTTCCTTAGGTGCCGGCAGAGCTAGGGTTCTAAAACTACAGCTAGGCACTTTGGAAAAAAAGGGTCATTTTTCACTGTGAAAATGTGGTGTGTCCACCTTGCGTTTTTAGCCGCTTCCTGTCACGGGCACTAGGCCTACCCACACAAGTGAGGTACCATTTTTCTTGAAAGACTTTGGGGAATGCGGGGTGTGTGGAATTTTGTGAATCCACGCAGATTCCAGAACTTTCCACCACAGAAATGTGAGGAAAATGTGTTTTTTTGGCCAATCTTTTAAGTTTGCAAGGGATTCTGGGTCACAGAACCTGGTGAGAACCAGTCAAGTCACCCCATTCTGCTTTCCCCTGGGTGTCTAGCTTTCAAAAATGTATAGGTTTGCTAGGTTTCCCTTGGTGCCAACAGAGCTAGGGTTCAAAAACTACAGCTAGGCACTTTGCAAAAAAGGGTCATTTTTCACTGTGAAAATGTGGTGTGTCCACCTTGCGTTTTGGGGCGTTTCCTGTCGCAGGGTCTAGGCCTACCCACACAAGTGAGGTACAATTTTTCTCAGAATGCTTTGGGGAACGCGGGGCGGGTGGAATTTTGTGGATCCACGCAGATTCCAGAACTTTCCACCACAGAAATGTGAGGAAAATGTATTTTTTTGACAAATTTTTAGGTTTGCAAGGGATTCTGGGTCACAGAACCTGGTGAGAGCCAGTCAAGTCACCCCATCCTGGTTTCCCCTGGGTGTCTAGCTTTCAAAAATGTATATGTTTGCTAGGCTTCCCTAGGTGCCGGCAGAGCTAGGGTTCAAAAACTACGGCTAGGCACTTTGCAAAAAATGGTCATTTTTCACTGTGAAAATGTGGTGTGTCCACGTTGCGTTTTGGGCCGTTTCCTGTCGCGGGCACTAGGCCTACCCACACAAGTGAGGTACCGTTTTTATCGGGAGACTTAGGGGAACTCAGAATTGTAGAGCAACTGTTATTACCTATTGACTTTCGATACATTTCTGCCTTCCAAAGGAAAGACAATGTGTAAAAAAGAAGTCATTTTGAAAAATGACCTATAATTCTCATGCTAGTATGGGTACTCCCGATTTCGGAAATGTACAAATATCTACTGTTTCTATACTCTATGTTTTGTTCCCATTTTAGAAATACATAGGTGTCTTTCATACCAATTTTTCCATGTATACATTTTCCCAAAATAATTGCTATATACCCAGTATATAATAAAAAAAAATTCAAGACACTTCTCAGTTATTGTCTCTGGGTTCGTCGGGTTCTTGGTGAACCTACAAGTCCTATATATCCCCGGAACCAGAGAGGTCCAGCAAATGTAACGGTATATTGCTTTCATACAGCTGTCATAATTAGAAGGAGTTACAGGTGAAAATGTTGACACAAATGGCTGTTTTTTTCAACTAATTTGCAATTTTTCCTATATTCAACTGTTAGTTTCTATGAAGAAACCTTGAAGGATCTACACAAATGACCCCTTGCTGAATTCAGAATTTTGTCTATGTGTTCAAAATGTATAGTTCTCCAGGATCCATTATTGCTTTCATATCAATTTCTACCATTAACTGGAAGGATGTTGAAAGCACAAAACATAGCAAAAATAGGCTATGTCCCAGAAAAATCCCCAAACTGTGTAAAAACGTTTCGTTTTCCAACAAAAGTCTGCTTGTCCCTGAAAGCTAGCAGCGAAGGGGTAATTGAAAGCGCATCTACATTAATTGTTGACTTGAGAAAGTGTGTGTGGGCATGTATAAGCCGCACAATGTGGACTGAACTGGTCCTCATAGAGGGTTGGAAAACATTGACAAAGTCAGACAAACATTATCAATGTGAAGTGTGTATGCCTGTCCATTGTGGTGTATCTGTATTGTTGGTTATTTATTTCTCAGTCCAACATTGCAAAAAGCTATTATGTGTTGAAGGCAAAAAGTGACCCTTTGGTTTGTGGAAAAGCACCTAAAATGATGTGTACACTGTACGAATGATCAATATCAACAAAATTAGGAGAACTGCAAGAGGTATCACCTGGTACCCCAACACTTAGCACTGCCACCTTCAAATTACTTTACAAATGATTATCTTACTATTTAAAACATTGTTATGGCTTGGCTTATTGTCAAATACCTAGTAAAGTTCACAGAAGTACTTCAAAGTGTTCTTGCAGGTAACATAAATAATGATGTATGCCATGTATGTTTTGTTTTTAATTAGCAGCTCAATGGTGCAATAGAACATAGTATTGTGCATTGTATAGTTGCCTTTATGTAGCACTGCATACCCCTGATGACGAGCTGAAGTGCATTGTGGATGGTTAGCACACTACTCCCGCGAAGTGCTATGAATAGAGGAGTGTTTGTGTATGGCATGTGGCATAGAGAAGTAGTGGTTTGAATATGTGGGTGGAGCAGAGTTCTATTGTTTTGAACCTGCATCTCTGAGAACCAGAGAAAAGGTGCAAGACAGTACACTTACGTTTTAGAAACAAGCGAATGGTGGATAGAATATGAGTGAGTGGAGCTAGGTGTATTTGGGAAATGTTTTGGTATCTTGTGTATGGCAGAGATTTTTAAATCTGTTCCAGCAAGCGGGTTGCTGTGCCTACGCATGCGTGTAGCAGGAAAGTGAGAAAAGACACCGTCACGCATGCAAGAGGAAACTGTTAGACCTGGCATCCTTGGCGCGGTTTCCCCTGACTTTTTGCCTCTACCTCCTGTATTTTTGACACTGTGCTGGATTTTGTTTTTGCTGGTTTAGATGCTTTGGGCACTTTTTTCACTGCTGATCAGTGCTTAAGGGCAAGTGCTCCCTGAGTAAATTGTTATTGTGATTGGTTATCCATAAGTGGGATATTTGTTTTACCAGTAAGGCCCTAGTTAAGTGCACTAAGTGTGCCAGGGCTGGTAACTCAAATGCTATTAGGGGGCTTGCAGCACTGATTGTGCCACCCACATGAGTTGCACTGAAAAGAGGTCTCAGGCCTGCCACTGCAGTGCCTGTGGGCAGTTTGTTAACTACCATGTCGACCTGGCCAGTGTACCCACTTGCCAGGCCTTACCCGTCCCTTTTCTTACACATAAGACACCCCTATGGTAGGCCCAAGGTACCCCCTGGGCAGGGTGCAGTGTATGTGAAAGGTAGGACATGTACTAGTGTGTGTAACATGTCTTGATAGTGAAACACTGCCACATTCGTTTTTCACTATTGACAGGCTATCTTGCCCATAGGACAGAATGGGGAATGCTGTGTAACATATTACCAGCATATCTTCCCATAGGAGTGAGATGGAAACTTGGAGTCTCGTATCCCTGAACTCAGAATTTAATAGCACATCTTTTAGGAAGGATGGTTTTTAAATTCTGTGTTTGAAAATAGCACTTTTAGAAAGTGGCTATTTTCTTGTTGAACATTTCTGTGTGCCTCTGCCTGTTTGTGGATTGACTGTCTGGTTTGAGAGTGACAGGGGCTGGGGTGGCTCCAGGAGTCTTGATGAGTCAGCACTAGGCTGAATAGGCCGATCTGCATTCGGAGTGGTGGAAGGAGTAGCACCTGGGTCTGAATAGGGCTGTGCCTGCCTTCCACAATGCTGGCTCCACCTCCTGCGGTGTGTCTGAAGACCCTAGCCCACACTGACAAAGGAAGACGTGATGCACTAGCAGAGTGCACTCAGAACTGGTTTGGACTGGGTCTAGGACCCCTCACATATAGAGAACAAAGACTTTTGGGATATAAATATGAGGGCTGAAACCCCTGTAAGTCAGACTACTTCATGATCAAGAGGAACCTGTTGCCAAAGAGGACAGCTGAAGAGACTGAGGAGAAGTCCTGGCCTTGCTGTGTGTCTGGGGTTGGCCTGCAGTTTGCTGTTTCTTCTGAGGAGAGGACCAAGGAACTTTGCTGTGTGCTGTGTCACCTGCTTGAAGAAGGACTTTGCTGTGTGGTGTGTCCATCTGAAGAAAAGTCTCCAAGGGCCTGAGAAGAGCTGGCCTCCTGTTTTTGAAGTCCCAGGAACAAAAGGACTTCACCTCCAGCGTCCCTGAACGCCCTTGCTGGGAGTTCTGACCTGCCATGAGGGGCCTGTAACTGTGTGTGAGGCCTTTGCTGTTGGGAGCTGGAAGTGTGACGCAACGAGGGAGAGGCGTTTCTCCGCCGCAGCAGCCTCTGTCGCATCACCGAGGGAGCATACCGCCGCTGCCACTGTTCGCCGCCGCATCACTGGAGAAACGTGCCCCAGCCACATCGCTGAGGAAATGTGCCGTCGCCACTGCCGCTGTTTGCTGTCGCATCACAGGAGAAGTGTGCCACCGCCACAGAGGGTGCCGTCGCATCACCAGAGAAGCGTGTCGCAGGGTCTGTCGCGGCTCAGGAAACCACCGATTTTGCCACACGGCCATCGGGCGTGCACGCATCACCCCCACGTTGTCGCGTCACATCGCATCAAAGAAACTATTTTGTCGCATTGCACCGGCTCGTCGCAACGCATCGAGGCGCCATCTTGTCGCATTTTAACCGGAGCGCAGGAAGAATCGACGCTTCGCCTTCTGTGCGACCCTTTTGTTTGTTCTGCATTATGCATCCAAGGTACTTTGAGAGTAAAGTCTCGCATTTACCATCTACAAGCTTATTCTTGTAACAACCCTTTTAAAGACATTCCACTGAGTATCTGTATTTTGGATTTTTGTCATTTTGGTCTTGTGCAGTTTAGATAAAGATACTATATTTTTCTAAACTGGTGTAGTGTCCATTTGTGGTGTTTTCACTGTCTTACTGTGAGTGTTGGTACAAATACTTTACACATTGCCTTTGGGATAAGCCTGTCTGCTTGTGCCAAGCTACCAATGGGGTGAGCAGGGTTATCTAAAGTGTGTATCCCCCTTACCCTGACTAGAAGCAAGGGTCCCTATTTGGTCAAAGGTACCTACCTAGCCAACTACAGACCCCCATTTCTAACATTGGTGGTCAGCGGTGGGATTTGAACTTGTATTTGTACTTGGCCCACAGTAATTGGTGTACATGACTAGATTAGTGCATCCACTACGCAACCACATACTGTGTTTTATTTTTGGTTCTATTTTTGATCTGATCCTTGAGTCATCCACGCATCATGTCTCAAAATGGTAAAGCAGCAAGTGAGAAGGCAGAATTGGAGTTTTATATTGAGGATTGGTATTCCTCCAAAGTAGATCAACTCAAGCAATTTTGTAAAGATTTTGGTTGTCCCATGAGGAGCAGCTCTAAGAAGGATGAGCTGCAGAAGGCCTTAAAGGCCTGGTGGGAGGCCAAAGGGGCTGAGGAGGCAGAGGATGCCAACATGGATGACAATTGACCCAGGGATGATTTCAGGTCTCAGGATCTGCCTGTGTCAAGAGCAGCCTCCAGGGCTGGCAGCGTCCATTCCGCGGGAAGTCTCTCCCGAGAGGAGCTGGAGGAGAACTAGAGGATCAGAGAGCATGAGCTGAAAGTTTTGAAACTGAAGAACCAGGCCATGGCGGAGGAGAGCAAGAGCACTCTCGCTTTGGAAGAGAAGAAAAAGCTTTTGGCTCATGAGCTGAGCGTGAGGGAACTGGACATTAAGGCCAAACAAATGGAGTCCAGTTCAAATGGTGCCAGCACACAGCCAATGCAAGGGGGTAAGGTGTATATACCCAAGGATTTAGTGCAGAATTACCAGAAGGGTGATGATATTTATGCATGGTTTGAGTCATATGAGCTTGCATTGAGGATGAATGAGGTGCCTGAGAAGAACTGGGGGGTGGGCCTATGGAAACACTTTGAGGCTTGTGGAAGGGATGTATTGCTACCCTTAGAGCAGGAGGGCAACCTGACCTATGCCAAAATGAAGGAGGCCTTATGCCTCAGTTATGGGCTCACCCCAGAACAGTACAGGCAGAAGTTCAGGAACTTCAAGAAGCATGATTCAGGCACTTGGATTGAATGTGTGAGGTTGTACATGCGTGCACTGGACGGTTGGATAAAGGGCAGCAAAGTAGCTGATTATGAGGGGTTGTCCCATCTAATTAGTTGGGCGCACTTGAGCAGTCTATGTGTTACAGAGCTGTGCCAGCATCTTTTGGACAGTAAGTTAACTGATCCCAGTGAGCTTGCTGAGGAGACGGCCGCTGGACCAGCACCAGGGTCTACAAGGGGATTGTGGGTAACACAGCCAAGGCTGGGCAGGGTCTACAGCAGAAGAGTGGGGGGGGGAAAGGTAACCAAAAGGAGTTCTCTAAAGGGCCCCAAAACAGTTCAGATGGAAAGGAGTCCCAGCCCCCAGCCTAAGACCTCCCAGCCCCCTAAGGGCAGGTGTGACTTCCGGGGTCCCCCCCAGGTGTTACTTATGTGGCGAGAAAGGCCACATTGCCCCTAAGTGCCCCAAGTATTCCCCAGCACCCACTGGTGCTCAGTCACCGGGTTTAGTGAGTGTAGCGTTAGGGGAGGAATCAGTTTCCAGTGAAGGGGAGTAGCAAGCAGTGATGACCCTTGTCTCTTTAGGAGACAGAGAGATGGTCCTGAAGACCTACTTGCCTGAGAACACTAAGACATACAGGCTGTGGGTGACCATCAATGGGAGGAGGGTGGAGGCTCTGAGAGACACAGGAGCCAGTGTGACATCTGTTAGGTGTCAATGGGTGTACGAGGAGCAGGTTCTTCCCAATGCACTTCACCCTGTATTGTAGCGGACAACTCCGTGCCCGTCTGTAAAGTAGCACTAGTTCCCTTTGAGTGGGGGGGGTCTTAGGTTCCTTGAAGGTCGTTGTTAGTCCATCCATACCTGTAGACTGTCTGCTGGGAAATGACCTGGAGAGTTCCCCATGGAGGGAGGTGGAACGCCAGGCTCATTTGGAGATGTTGGGTCTGCCTGAGTGGGTCTGTGTGACCACTCGGTCAATGGCAGCCAGTAGGGGTAATCAAGAGGCACTGGAGCTTAAAAAGTGGCCCAGGGCCTGCCAGGCCGAGGAACGGCAGGGGGCATGGGAAACCAGCTCCTGAGGTTACCACGGTCCAGGAGGAGGCAGAACCTGAGGGGGATGCCCTGGAACCTACAGGGGAACAGGTGGCCGAACTGGGAGACCTGCCTGAGCTGACCTATTGGCAGCAGGAAGGGGGTCCCTCCAGGGAGGAGCTCTGCAGGGCGCAGATGGAATGCCCTTCTGTCATTGGTATACGGCAACAGGCTGCAGACCAGGCAGCAGGTGATGAGTCCGGGTCACATCTCATTTACTGGGAAGAATGATTACTCTATAGTGAGCCTAAGGTCGCTGAGCCCGGTGCAGCCCGTGTGCTGGTGGTACCCGAGCGCTTCAGGACCTTCCTACTGGGTCTGGCTCATGACGTGCCTCTCGCAGGACATTTGGGGTGCGACAAGACCTATCAGATGCTTGTCACTCACTTCTACTGGCCCCAAATGAGGAAGCATGTTGGTACACATTGTCGGAATTGCCAGGCAAGTGGCAAGAGTGGAGGGAAGTGTAAGGCTCCCCTCCAACCCTTTCCTGTGGTGATCCCCCTTTTGAGCGGGTGGGCATTGACATTGTGGGGCCACTGGAACCAAAGACAGCCTTAGGCAACAAGTTTATCTTGGTCTTGTTGGACCATGCCACCCGGTACCCGGAAGCTATCCCTCTCAGGACAATCACAGCCCCGTGGTGGGCCGTGCATTGATGGGGATCTTTTCCCGTGTGGGGTTCCCCAGAGAGGTGGTCTCCGACCGGAGTACCAACTTCATCTCGAAGTACATGACATCTTTGTGGGAGGAGTGTGGTGTACTTACAAGTTCACCACTCCTTACCATCCTCAAGGGAATGGGTTGATTAAGAGATTCAACCGAACCCTGCAAGGCATGACCAAGGGTCTTGTGGAACCCATGAGACGGAAGTGGGATGTCTTTTTGCCATGCCTGTTGTTTGCCTACAGGGAGGTACCCTGTGAGAGGACCTCTAAGACTGGTGAAGGAGGGCTGGGAGAAGTCTCCTGGTAAGACGCCCCAGGATGTGTTCAGCTATGTGCTGGCCTTCAGGAACCAGACTCACTGCTTCAGGAAACTCGCTCAGGCAAACCTGGAAGCTAGCCAGGAAGAAATGAAAAGATGGTATGACCAGAATGCCACTCTGGTCGAATTTCAACCTGGGCAGAAGGTGTGGGTGATGGCACCAGTAGAGCCCTGTGTGTTCCAAGACAAGTGGACTGGTCCATATGAGGTAATGGAATGCAAGACTGACGTAACCAATCTGGTTGACTTGCAGTCTCCCAGGAACCCTTTGAGGGTCCTACATGTGAACCGCCTCAAGCCACACTTTGAGAGGTCTGATGTGACAATGCTCCTTGCTACGGATGATCTGATGGAGGAGGAGAGTGAACCTCTTCCTGACCTCCTGTCAGCAAAGGAGCAGGATGGGTCAGTGGATGGAGTGAACCTCTCACCTACCCTGACCCCAGAACGGCAAAGGGACTGTCGCCATGTGTTGGGTCTGTTCGCCTCCCTGTTCTCCCTGACACCAGGAGTCATTGATTGGTAAGTCCATGATGTGGACACTGGGGACAGTCTACCTGTGAAACAGACATTTTACAGAGTAGCTGACAAGGTCAGGGCCAGCATCAAGGAAGAAATTTCCAAGATGTTGGCGATAGGGGTAATTGAGCCCTTCAGATTCCCCTGGGCTAGCCCAGTGGTCTTAGTACCAAAAGCTGCTGCACCCGGTGCCACTCCAGAACTCCGGTTTTGTGTGGACTACCGTTGGCTCAATGCGGTCACCAAGACTGACGCACACCCCACCCCCAGAGCTGATGAGCTCGTGGATCGGTTAGGCGCTGCCCGGTACCTCAGTACGTTTGATTTAACATCTGGGTACTGGCAGATTGCCCTAACTGAGGGGGCCAAAGAGAGGTCAGCATTTTTAACACCTGAGGGGCACTTCCAGAGACTGGTCAACCAGGTACTGTTTGGGCTGGAGAAATTCAGCGCCGCTTGTCTGGATGACATTGCTGTGTTCAGCTCCAGTTGGGAGGAACATTTGCAACACCTCTGCAAAGTGTTGAAGGCTCTGCAAAGGGCAGGCCTCACTATCAAGGTGAGTAAGTGCCAGATAGGGCAGGGATCTGTGGTGTACTTGGGACGCCAAGTAGGGAGCGGCCAGGTGGCGCCCCTACAAGCCAAGATTGATACAATTCTGTCTTGGGAGCCCCCCAAGACCCAGACAGAGCCTTCCTAGGTCTCACCGGGCATTACAGATGGTTTGCCAAAGGGTATGGCACCATTGTTGCCCCCTTGACAGAGCTGACTTCAAGGAAGCTGCCCAGGAAGGTGATCTGGACCAATGCCTGCCAGACCGCGTTTGATGCCCTGAAAGCTGCCATGTGCACGGCGCCCGTGCTCAGGGTGCCTGATTTCTCCAAAGAGTTTGTGGTGCAAACAGATGCCTCAGAGCATGGTGTGGGAGCAGTACTCTCACAATTCAACGACAAGGACTTGGACCAACCCATAGCTTTCATTAGTAGGAGGCTACTTCCCAGGAAACAGAGGTGGAGTGCAATTGAAAGGGAAGCTTTTGCTGTGGTCTGGGTGCTGAAGAAGGCACGGCCCTTCTTGTTTGGGACTCACTTCCGGGTTCAGACAGACCACAGGCCCCTCAGATGGTTAATGCAGATGAGGGGTGAGAACCCAAAACTGTTGAGGTGGTCCATCTCCCTACAGGGAATGGACTTTACGGTGGAACACCGCCCTGGCACAGAACACGCTAATGCTGATAGTCTGTCCGGGTTCTTCCGCCTTAGTGATGAGAACTCCCAAGAGGGTGGGTAGTTCTCCCCACTTTTCAGCTGGAGGGGACACGTGTTAGACCTGGCATCCTAGGCGTGGTTTCCCCTGAATTTTTGCCTCTACCTCCTGTATTTTTGACACTGCTGGATTTAGTTTTTGCTGGTTTAGATGTTTTGGGCACTTTGCCACTGCTGATCAGAGCCAAAGTGCAAGTGCTCCCTGTGTACATTGTAATTGTGATTAGTTATCCATAATTGGGATATTTGTTTTACCAGTAAGGCCCTAGTAAAGTGCACTAAGTGTACCAGGGCTGGTTACTCAAATGCTACTAGGGGGCTTGCAGCACTGATTGTGCCACCCACATGAGTAGCGCTGAAAAGAGGTCTCAGGCCTGCTAATGATATACTGCCAATTTCGTTTTTCACTATTGACAGGCTAACTTGCCCATAGGACAGAATGGGGAATGCTGTGTAACATATTACCAGCATATCTTCCCATAGGAGTGAGATGGAAACTTGGAGTCTCGTATCCCTGAACTCAGAATTTAATAGCACATCTTTTAGGAAGGATGGTTTTTAAATACTGTGTTTGAAAATAGCACTTTTAGAAAGTGGCTATTTTCTTGTTCAACCTTTCTGTGTGCCTCTGCCTGTTTGTGGATTGACTGTCTGGTATGAGAGTGACAGGGGCTGGGGTGGCTCCAGGAGTCTGGGTGAGTCAGTACTAGGCTGAATAGGCCGATCTGCATTTGGAGTGGTGGAAGGAGTAGCACCTGCGTCTGAATAGGGCTGTGCCTGCCTTCCACAATGCTGACTCCCCCTCCTGCAGTGTGTCTGAAGACCCTAGCCCACACTGACAAAGGAAGAAGTTGTACACTGGCAGAGTGCACCCAGAACTGGTTTGGACTGGGGCCAGGACCCCTCACACATAGAGAACAAAGACTTTTGGGGTATAAATATGAGTGCAGAAACCCCTGTAAGTCAGACTACTTCGTGATCAAGAGAAACCTGTTGCCAAAGAGGACAGCTGAAGAGACTGAGGAGAAGTACTGCCCTTGCTGTGTGTCTGGGGTTGGCCTGCAGTTTAATGTTTCTACTGAGGAGAGGACCAAGGAACTTTCCTGTGTGCTGTGTCCCCTGCTTGAAGAAGGACTTTGCTGTGTGCTGTGTCCATCTGAAGAAAAGTCTCCAAGGGCCTGAGAAGAGCTGGCCTCCTCTTTTTGAAGTCCCAGGAACAAAAGGACTTCACCCCCAGCTTCCCTGAACATCCTTGCTGGGAGTTCTGACCTGCCAGAGGTGCCTGTAACTGTGTGTGAGGCCTTTGCTGTTGGGAGCTGGAACTACGACGCAATGAGGGAGAAGTGTGTCGCCGCCGCAGCAGCCGCATCGACGAGGGAGTGTGCCGCCGCTGTTCGCAGCCGCATCACCGGAGAAGTGTGCTGCCGCCACAGGGGGTGCCATCGCATCACCTGAGAAGCGTGTCACAGGGCCTGTTGCATCGCTGAGGACCCGTGCAGCCGCCGCTGTTCACTGCTGCATCACCAGAGAAGCGTGCCGTCGCCACAGAGAGTGCTGTCACATCACCTGAGAAGCGTGTCGCAGGGCCTGTTGCAGCTCAGGAAACCACCGATTTTACCGCACGGCCGTCGGGCATGCACGCATTGCCCCCACATTGTTGCATTGCACCAAAGACACCATTTTGTCGCATCGCACCGGTTCGTTGCAACGCATCGAGGCGCCATCTTCTTGCATTGTAACCGGAGCGCATGAAGAATCAATGCATCTCCTTCTCTGCGACCCTTTTTTTTGTCCTGCGTTACTCATCCAAGGTACTTTTAGAGGAAAGTGTCGCATTTATCATCTACAAGCTTATTCTTGCAACAACCCTTTTAAAGACATTCCACTGAGTATCTGTATGTTGGATTTTTGTTGTTTTGGTCTTGTGTAGTTTAGATAAAGATACTTTATTTTTCTAAACTGGTGTGGTGTCCATTTGTGGTGTTTTCACTGTGTTACTGTGAGTGTTGGTACAAATACTTTAGACATTGCCTTAGTGATAAGCCTGTCTGCTCATGCCAAGCTACCATGGGGATGAGCAGGGGTTATCTAAAGTGTTTATCCCCCTTACCCTGACTAGAAGCAAGGGTTCCTATTTGGTCAAAGGTACCTACCTAAGCCAACTAGAGACCCCCATTTTCTAACAGAAACCTATGAGTTTGGGATTTTTCGTCATATGGATTCATCTACATTAAGCTTGGGTCTAGGAAGAGTTCATCCATATTGTATTCTCTAATGTGTCTACCGCGGACTAGAAGAAGAGTAGCCATTACAAAGATAGCTGTGGTATAAGTCTGCGATTTTACTCAGGAGGGGGCAGAGAATTGGCATCATACATCCAATGATAATATGTGCTCAGTTGGGCCATAGTGGAGTGACAGAGGATCAGCTATCATACAAGCAGACAAAGAATCTGCTGTTAGAGCTCCACCCAGTAGTGGAAAAAGAGCAACCCTAAGGTATGAGCATTATACAACCAGCCAAAACGTATGCTCTGCAGGGCCACAATTGAGTGAAAGCAACCATTAAATGACCATCTATAGCAGCGTTTCCCAAACTCAGGGGGTCATGAATTGAATATTGGTGGGTCGTGAACGTCCAAGTAATAAATAACAGGCCCCCTTAAATTCTGTATTTATCTTGCCACATTTGCTGTGCTTCAAAGCTAGAGGTCAAGTGTCAGACTATGCCTTCTGACAAATTGCTGCTTATTTTTTAACATGGGGGTTGGTGTTGACAAACACCTCTCACTTTGCACTCAGAGAAAGAAAAGTAACCTGAATTATGTGACGATCTTGATGGATACAGAGAGTGTGAAAGAAAAGGCTGTAACATGTCATTTTTTGTAACCCGCAACAAAATGTAAATTCTTGTAAATGTACTGTAAGCATTCAGCAGCTATGAAAAGAAAAATGAAGCACATCATTTTGGTAATTCTGTAGTTTGATGGAAACGAGGATTTTAATAGGGTCAAAACCAATCAAGATACTATACTTGATGATACACATATGATAAATATTCACTGAAACCCAACTTCTTACATTTTTTTATGCAATCTAGTTTTTATCAGTAAAACTGTACATCTGTGCAAATTTTGTGACTATTTCAATGGGAAATGTGCTGCCTACAACACGATGCTTTAGTTACATTTAAAAAGGTTTGCAAAATGTTATTCTAAAAAGTGGGCCATGGTTCTAAAAAGTTTGAGAAGCACTGATCTATACTATATGCTCTATGTAGGCTCGATGGAGACCTTGACAGAATGACAACTAAATAACCCAACGAATTAGGAGGTAAAGCCCATATACAAGTCTTGAGGAATCAAAAAGAATGTGACAGGACAAGCCATCAGCGATATTAAAGAAGCAAATCTTCTGAAGGAATTCATTTAGAATAACACAAACAATAAGTGAAAGGCAGGGAATTTGCTCAAGGAAAAATGACGAAGGGAACGGGAAGAAAGGGGGGCTGGGCCTTTGTCAAGTCAAGTCAATAAACTTTACTCGGATTTATACGAAAATCATATCATTACTACATACATCAATTAATTTAAAATGATAGAGCAATAAAATACACGATTTACCTCCATGAGGTTGAAAAGAATTAAGCAAATGTAGAAACTGCATAAAACTCATACATTAAGTGCAAAATTGCAGTGCAAAAGGTTAAGATGTGGACTCCATGCATATCCCAAGCTCCAGGATACTAACAATTTAAGCACAGGGATTAAAAAGAAAACGATCCAAACCATGGTTTAATCGTTCTCAGAGCACAGTCTTTCACGGTGGACCGGGTATTTACGCCTCCTAATTGCAATCTTGATCAGTTACCATACTCCAACAGGTGTAGACAGCGGCAGGTTTTGTCAGAATTTAAAGGCCTCCTGATAGTAAAACAAACTCTGAGTTAAAAATAATGGGCGCAATAAAAGGTGGCTAATTTCTTTGTTAAAGTCACACAATAGCATGAGATGAATGGCGGTTACTCTCGCTTTCCCATCGCACGGGCACATGGGAAGATCTGAAGTCCAAGCCTTATTTTTAGGAAATACAACTAGGTGATGTAAAAGCCACAAACGTAATCTAGTTAGATAATATATATTGTGTGCCTCATTTATGAAAAGTGACGCATCATCACTTTTCAATGCGCCTTCCTTGCGACATGCTGGATGCGTCTTTTGTCAACTTGGTACCATTTGTACTCCAAATACTATGCCACTTAGTTACAGTACTAAGGTGAATACAGTCCTCTATATATATTAGATCAAGTTCCTTGCGGGCAATGTAAGCTGTGGTCGATTTAGGAAGTGCCAAGAGCCTGCATAAAAAAATATTTTCCTGTATATGAATCATGTTATTTTATTATTTATTTTGCCCCATACTGGTGCTCCGTACAGTGCAACTGGAAGGCATTTGTTTTTATATAATTTCACAAGCTCTCTGACGGGTTTGCTGCCTATTTTGATTGCATATCTAAACACCGCTTCGATAGCCCTAATAAATGTTAGATTTGCGGATTTGGCATGTGGTCACCAGTGTCCTTCCTGTGAAAAAAGGATACCTAAATAATTAATAGTCTTCACTTGCTCTAGTTTGCAACGTGCTGCAAAATAGCTTTTACCATGTTTTTCTTCCTGACACAGACCATAGTGTATGTTTTCGTTAGGTTCAGTTTTAGGTCTCTTATCTCCATAAAGGTAAAAAAATTATTACTCAGAAGCTGGAGGCCATTCGCCATTCGATACAACAGCACCGCGTCGTCCGCATATAATACCAATTATATATAATAAATAATATATAATGAAAATATGCATAGTGAAAATAATAACGGGCAAGGCCACATCCTTGTCTGATTTCTCGTATTACCAAGAATTTGTCAGTGCATCCCCCATTTTTCATAAAAAGTACTCTGGCTATTGTATACATTGTGAGAGGTGGCCCATGATGTCCACTGGAGCTCGCATGTCAACTAAGGTCTTCCAGAGTTTTGCATGATTTACTATGTCGAGCGTGCTACTCATATCTGCGGAACAGAGATGGATATGCCTCTGGAGTGCCCAGGTACATTTGCTTATTATTATGTGCAGATTAATGCTGTGTTCTACTATGCCAATTTCCTTTCTAAAACCATGTTGGGGATATGTCAAGATGTGCTTTTCCTGAGCCCATGTTTCCAACCTGCCTAATATTACCCACCCCCTTATTTTTACCAAGGAATCTAATAATGAGATTGGGCGGTAACTTCTAGCATCACCCCCTTTTTAAAAATAGGTGCGATGATACGATCACTCCAGGTCTTTGGAAAGTGGCCATTTGCTGCAGCATTATAGACCTGGGTTACTATCAGTACTCATAATGGTAAACTAGATCTAAAGGCATCAACTGGAGCCACATCTGGACCTGGGGCCTTTCCCAGGGCACTTCTATTTAGGGCTACAATAACCTTTTCGATATCAATTGACTTCAGAGGTACTAACATTAATACATCAGATCGATCTCTGTTGGAAGAATGGCAACATTTTTTGGAATGAAAATCCCTCTAAAATGGGAGAACCAGGCTTCTGAAATGACTGAGACCTCTGTCATTGGCATATAGTTACCCCTGAGATTGCAGGAATTCACAATTTTCTAAAACATGTTGCTATCCCCGTATCCACTGCACATTCTAAAATGTCCCATGCCTGTTCATGGAGTTCCTTTTTCCTCGTGTATTACATTAATTTGTAATTCCTTCTTAACTCTTATTCTTTAACCCTATTTCTTGGGGTTTCCTGCAGTGCTTTCTGAAGGATCCAATTTGCTCTAGAGCAGGCGGTATCAAACCATCCCGTAGGCTTTCGTCTTCTCCCTGAATACTCACCTGGCATTTCAATGTGTCTGCAATTGCTGGTACTGTATTGTAGAATGCCTCCAACAGTTTTTGGTAGTTAATCCCCCATTCACTGCAGGTAATGAGGGCTGCCTGTTCTCTTTGACTAGCATTTCTATTAATTTCTCCTCATTTGTGCCTTTTCTTTTTAGGCTAACACTATTTCTGTCCATAGTTTCAATAGATAATTCTAGCCCTGCGCCCTTTGTTTTAATACATATAATGTTAAGTGTAAGTTTAAGAACCGAATGGTCACTGAATAAAGAGGGTTCTCATGTTCAAGTTCAAAATACTTTATTCGGATACAGCCATATCCATAGAAGTATAACAATTTTAAAATACACAAATACATGCTCACGATAAAATTCATTGGCAATATACATAGATACACCGGGGCAGATTTACAAGCACCTTGCGTGACTTTTGCGCTGTAGTTGCGTCACTTTTTTGACGCAACAGTGCGCAAACAATGCGGCCTATTTACAACATGACGCATCTAGGGAGATGCGTCACTTTGTAAAGCCCTGCGTCACATTATACCTGCATCAGGTATAATGTATACAGGAGGGGCGTTCCCACGCAGGAAGGCCTCGTAAAAGTGACTCAGTGAAATCTACATGATTTCACTGCGCCTCTTTTAGGATGCCACTGCGTCAAAACCTTACGCCTGCTTCATGCAGGCGTAAGTAGTGACGCAGTGTAGTGGGAATAGGCCTCAACATGCATTGCTGGAGTTGCGTCATGCTTGCGACACGACTCCAGCAATGCGTGACTTTTCCGCCAACAGATGCGTCAGAGTTTCTGATGCATCGGTCAATCCTTGCGCCATAGTGCGACGTATTGTAAATACGGCGCATCTATGGTGGTGCAAGGGTTTCTAAGGGTGGCGCAGGGAAAGTGACGCATCTATACAGATGCGTCCCTTTCTTGTAAATCTGCCCCACAGTATTTAAAAGATGTCAATTTGGTGCAAAAACTCATGCATAAATAAATAAGAGGTCTCAGGGGTTAGACATTATATGGCGTGCTCACACGGCAATTCTCAAGAAAGTGCCAGTGCGAAAAAGCAATTCTTCATCAGCCAAAGAAAGTAACCTCATGTAAGCATCTTCCAGACTGATGGGTGTGAAATTTTTTTTTAAACGGGATTGAGAGCTATTTAGCATATTTTAAATAATACTTGCAAAAGAACAGAAAATATAAATGGTTTGGCCACTCTGACCATCGCACGGGCAAGGTAAAGAATCGAGGTTTGCGTAGTGGCGGAGAGGGAAGCCTAATACAAATGTTATAGTACCTGTCCTAAGGCAAAAGAGGACACTCCTCTCCCAATGACTCATAGGCAGGGTGAGATAGCTGGCAAATGGATGCACGGTCTGTTCGATAGTCATAAAATTGAGGACAGAAGGTTTCTTGGATTCCCTCTCTGTCCTTTCCGTGCTGTAAAGTGTGTAGAGTGCATTCCTAAGGACCTTTTTATGTATAGTCTCGGCTGTGCTTGGGTTTAAAAAGAGGCTTCCTGGGTTAACACTGCATAAGCTTTGGTACACTCCGAACAACCATGCAATATCCTTCCCTTTCTCACACCCAATGCAGTCACCTATGATCTCTCTCGTTAGTGATGCAGCTGGGTTTTTCCCATAAGGATAGCCAAATGAGGGGAGGGCAGGGCGAGCCCTGATGAAGTCCTCTATAAAATGTAATATTGAGTTCCTTATGGCAGATGAGCTGTGGAAATTGGTACACCTAGTAATTTCCTACAAAATCTGTTTTCTTCTTGTTGGATGCAGTGGCTCTTGGCGATGCCCCAGTCCTCAGCAGAGGGTTCTATCTGAAAAGAATGGGACCCGTTTAGATCATTTACTGAGATCCTAATGTGGTCGATTATAAAACAGTGGCTATTTCCATGAAATGTAGGCAATAAAGCCCCATCCTGTTCTACATCCTCCTGAATCAATTGCATGTTTAATCTATACATGAGTTCCTTCAAGGATTCTCCATCTGGCTCATGGGGGAAGTGCAATTGTTCCTTTCCAAAGCAATCTGCGTAGCCGCACACTACACTGGATGAGCAGTTACATTTACTTGTGTTAAAATCACCCATCCATATGTACATATAATCAATGGCTGCTTTCTTTGCAAATTGCCTAATTTCCTTATTCATTTCCATGACAACAGTGTAACATGTACTACTAAATACGTTGTTATAAAATGTAATCAAAATGACATCATACTTAGAACCAATTAGCAGATGTACCAGCTGATAATAGGGCAAACATTTATACGATTTTTTAATGGTTCTGGGGGCTAAAGCTGAAATTAGTGTTGCCAGACCTCCTTTCGCTCGCCCACAGCTTGGGGAAGTAGCATGGGTAAGTAATGAGACTTAGCCATTAATATGAACATTTTCCTTAAGCCAGGTTCCTGCATATATATTATGTGGGCGGTGTTTATGATGTTCATCCATTTGGAATTCCCTAGTTTACTCTGCACCCCTGCTACATTACAGGTTTTTAATACTAGGTAAACTTTGGGGTTGTTCTCTTCACCCAGCCTACCCCCTGCGCACCCTATGCCGGTCTCTACTGCTAAGACTTTATTATGGGTGTCTATCCTATTTATTTCCTCCTGTAAATCCTGTGACATCTAAGCATGATAAAGGGGCACATCTGTTTGCAGATATAAACCGGTTACCTGACTGTTAACCCTGAGTCTGGTACCTATCATAGTGATTGTCCTGTGAGTGGTGGGCTCGCTCATTGAAAGGGCATAATACGTCATTTGTAGGTCCCAAACATGGGGTCCTACTCACATGCAACACTTCCTGAAACAGATCTCCATTCCAACCTTAGTTTAGTTTTATCCAATGAGTTGATTTATTTTTTAGTGCCATATAATTCTCACCAACATCGGTGCTTGGCGCAGGGACGTCTTTTAGAACAATTATACACGGGGTGCTTTCTGGCGGTAACTGCGAGGAGCCTACTGGGCTGTCCTCACGACTGTTAATTACATGTCTGGCCATGAGGCGTTTTAAAACGTGAATCTTGCTTTGATGACTTTCTCTTGGCTCTAAATTATAATTTCCTACTACATCATTTGGGGCTGGTGATAGATTAGTATCTATATGTTGTCCTTGTACTTCATGTTGTCGTTTTATGTGTGTCAGTTTCGTTGTTCTACTGTTCCCAATTTTCTGAGATGGGTGGATGAATCTAGGATTCACGCTACCGTGGTAAAGACCCAATGTTAGGAATGGCACACGCCTCATAAATGGCTGCACCCAAGAGCCATTGGTAAAAGGATAATTTGAGTTGTAGATGGAGGTCTGTTCCCGTTAATCAGATGTGATGGAAGGAATAATAATTTCCAAAACTCATGTTCTGTTGTGCTTAGTAGGCAGAATATGATCTACACATTCTGCCTACTAAGCATAACAGAACATGAGTTTTGGAAATTATTATTCATTCAACACATCTGATTCAGGGGCACAGAACTCCATCTACAACTCAACTTCTACTGTTCCCGCCCACAGCCTTACTTCTAATTGTGTCCTTTGTTTTCCTGCTCGAAATGGAGCGTGGGTTGGGGCACTAATTATTGGAGGACTCGGCCATGAGGAGTAAACTTGTTGGGTTATCAAAGGAAGTACTTTGATTAATAATTAGCATAGGGTCCGTCTCGTGGTGGCAACTGGAGTTTGCCCCTGGAGGGTTAACTTGGCCCGTAGATTAATCTGGGATAGCTGCACCTATATTTAATGACACTCTCCTTTCTGACAGCTCGATTTCGACATTAACATCTCCGATAGCCCTTTATAGCATTCGGTCAATGGCCGTGTGCTTTGCTGGAGGGCTCATGGCGGGATTCCCACCAGGCAGCTTTCTTTTGACCATTCTCAATATTATTTAACATCTGCAGCACACAGAGCTAGGGATTTCCCCCCAGGATCTCTGATTTATCTACAACAGATAACGTTTTGAATGAGGGGTGGGGGGGGGGGGCACCAATGGAAACAGGTACTAAGTAAGTATATCTCAAACTCTTTGAGAATTAATCGGGAGAAGGTTTTTCAATTAAGAGTCTTACCCTTAGAGGGCCGTCTTTAGGGGGAAAGGCCCGCTGTTAGGGAGGCTGTTGGGGGGGTGGTCCGCCCCAGCCTCCTCCAGTCTCAGACAGGCGCAGATGAGTCCGGCCTTGGCCCTGGCTTTGTGGGACATGCAGTGGGGTTGGGACGTGCTTTTAAGAGTGATTTTGGTGCAGGGAGTTATGGGGCTTGCAGTCCCCCAGCAGTGGTTGGCGGTCCCACGGCTCTCCCCCAGCTGATTTCCAGGCAGCGGTCTCAGCAAAAGTGTCCTAGATGAAGTGGGTTGCCGCACGCTTTGAAGCGCGGTTTTGGTGCAGGGAGCTATGGGGCTTGCAACGGTGGTTGGCGATCCCACAGCCCAGCTGCAACAAGGAGGCCACGGGGCTGGGACCTGAAAAAAGGAAACAGATTTAAACAATAATGTCCCAAATAATCATAAATTACATATTCCCCACAAAAACCATGCATAATTTGCAGCAGAGTCATTACGCGAAATTACAGCAAAATTATGTGACCTCACACATAATAAATCTTACACTGAAATTTTTTTCCAAACAGTCTATGCTTCAAAAATACAAGTCGAAAATTTAATTTCAAGTTGATTTCCAGTTGCTTGTGTCCCAATTTGTAGTTTTGCACTCAGAAATTACCTGAACAGTCATCTTGTGCAGCAGTAAGAAGGACCACTGCAATGCAAGGGAGGGACCAAATTGAGGCCCATGAAGGATCAAATGATGTGGCCAGAAAAGTCAAATTATGGAGCATAATAGGGCACATTGTGTCATAGTATTACTTCATCATTTTGCCATTTTTTCACAATAAGCAAGTGAAAGATGACTCGTCAACCTTTGAGAAGGGCCTTCCACTGCGTGGGAACATGTTGCGAAGTCTTCAGTAACTTTTGGTCTGTTTGGGTTAGAAACAAGAAATATATTTTGTTACATTCTTCAGATTATGAAGCAGGTGATGGATTATGTAGCAGTTGATACATTCCAAATTTGTTTAATTCATTCCTAATTTATTAATACCATTGCATGTATAAAACTAAAAAAAATGAAAACCAAATATTTAAAACCATTAATCAGACATTCAACTTCTATAATATTCTAGGTGACGTTAGAATGTGATCATTATTGTAAATATTTGCAGTCTGAGGTGTCTCTGCTACTGTCTAAATGTTGTCGCAGCACATCTATTTTACACTAGAACAACTGTGCAATAAATTCTTATTGTAAACACGCCTGACTGTTTCTTTTGTGTAACTCTCTGAGACCAAAGAAGTGAGCATGACTGACTGAGCAAAAAGTAGTACATTGTTTCCACGATTCCGAGGGATCAGGGTTGTTATGTTCTAAGGTTGCCACAAACTATTCTCTCCCCGATAAGAGGAGACTCTAGTGGCACTGTGAGCTAGCTAAAACAGAAAGGCTAACATTCTCGGTGGGGGTGCTCGGAACCAGTCTGCCACCAAACCCACAGTTTATGTTATATGAACGCGCAGATTCTGTATAGGAATATATAGGAACTACACAACACTTCTGCTGAATGTTATTCAACTTTTCCTCTGCAAGAGCCAAAAATGTTACAAATCGAAAATTCAGGGAAACATTTTTTGGGAATGTGAGCTTCAATGAGGGCTTGTCTGCATGCTCAAATGACCAGTTGGATAAAGGTGCTGCACAGCAGGTTCTTTCTCTCTTTTAGACACCCCGTGCATCTGCAGACAATGTGTGTGATTGTTTCTGTTGCTCTTTTGCACAGTCTGTATGCTTTGTTTGGAATGTTTTTTAATAATTGTGGACAAAGTCCAGTGATGAACGACCTCCAAATCGATAAAACATCAGCTTAGATTTAGCAAATTTAAGCAGTAGATTGCAAAGTAGGACTGCTTTTTGGTTCTGTATAGGTTTTTGTTATCACCCACGCGTTGGATCTCCGTGCCAATTCGTTTTTGTTCTCAAGCATGGATGTATTTCGCATGTTCTTATTGAAAGCGTTTTCAATACATATTGGATAGTGATCAGATTCCAAAGACCTCATGCTTGCAAAGTATTCAGAGATTCTTCCAAATATGATCAAAATGCAGCTTTCTCCTTCGAGTTTGTGATTTCTAACCAAAGCAGCCAATCAAGCCTTTCTTCTTTTGGTGTCCTCAGTTTATGGCACATCTTCATAAAGGCCACTTGTCTCACTAGAACTTGTTTTAAGAGGCCAAATTCAGGCCGTACCCGGGTCTGGGATGTCTGTTTTGGCAAACACAAGATTAATCTATATATTCTGAGTGTAGGGTGTTGGGGAATTATGTGGCTTTAACATTTTACTGCTATAAGTCATGTTGAGTAACACTTTTGCACCCATTATTTGTTGTATTGGTTCTAGGGTTGGGCCCTGTAGTGTTGCATCACCTCTGTAGCCACCACCATGGAGTCTCCTTAGGTGAGGGAGGTTCCTGGACTTTACCTCGTGTGCATGTGAGGATGCAGTGTGGTTTATCCCAACGCCCTGTGTCAGGGTGGCTAATAAACATTGCTCGTATGACTGGCGAGGCCAGTTAAGTTATTGCCGGAGACAAAACATGGTGTCCGTGTGTCACTTATTGTCAGCGTGGGTTGCCTGCCCTGCCTGACATGCAATTGAGAGGAATAAAGAGTGTGTGTGCCCAATGCCTCTCCCTGTGTGCTGCAGCTGCCGCAGCATGTCTTCCGTCCTGGCCCTGGAACCTTTTGCAGTCACTAGACCCCCGCTGATGCAGGCTACCCAGTGGAAGGCATGGGTGGAACGCCTCGAGACTCACTTCGAGGTCATGGCCATTAACAAGGACAGATAAAGGCCCCTGCTTCTTCACCTAGGCAGAGTTGACGTGAATACTATCTCCAAGTCTGTAGCTGAAGCAGGCCCATGGTGCTCTTACACAATGCTGAAGAACTCCATCTAAGCACATTTTGATCCTTAGACTAACTCTGACTATGAGCATTTCCTCTTCTGCCAAGCGCGGCAGCGACTGGACAAGTCAGTAGATGTGTTTAATAGCCACATGAAGGATCTGGCAAGCATTTGTATGCTGCCTGATGAAGAGGATGAAGTGAGAGCACAGTTCACAGGGAAGCGCCATCTGTGAAGCTCTGAGAACACATTATGCAAGAACCTAACATGTCCATAAGGGTTATTCTGACCCTAGGGCGGTCCAAAGAACTCTCAAAAGCAAGGGTAGTCCACATGGACACAGCGCAACAATCGCCCATCAAAGAGGAGCCTGCCATTGTCATCGCAGGGAAACTTGAAAGCCAAAGCCAGAAGGGTCGAAACCTAAGGTGCCAAGCTGACCCTGTAGATGGTGCAGTGGTTCGTACTCCCACACAGGCGAATGCCCAGCACAACGAAACACATGCCGCGCATGTGGGAAATTTAATTATTTCTCCAAGGTATGCTGATCCACCCATTGACAGTCAGCAGCCCAGCCAAAAAGGAACCTCAACAACATCGACGCACCCTATTGTGCTAGCAGAGGGCAACATAGTTGACGATGAGCAAGAAGTGGTACATGTAGTGCAAACAGTTGAACCACATTGCAATAGTCCAGAGTCTGCCCCCACTCCCTGGCTCGAAATCCAGGGCCAACCAATCACCGCTCTCATCAACACTGGGGCCTCCATTCGCCTAATGTCTGCATTGTACCACAACCTTCCAGACCAGCCTACTCTACGTGGCACCAAGATCAAAGTGTACGCATTTGGCAACCGTTTGCCTCTGCAGCTGGCAGGAGTTTTCCACGCAAAGGTCTCCCATGACATCACATCTATGAAAGCCTAAGTCTATGTGTCCCGGGTAGAGGCAGGACTCCTTCTGAGCTGCCAAACCAACCAGGATCCCAAAATGGTGCGGTTCACTTCCACTGTCTATGCCAGTGTTATTTCCAGAGTTACACAGGAGTTTGCTCCCCTTTTTGATAACATTGAGTGTCTGGAGAGCAAGACTCTCCTCCTGCATATCGATGAGCCAATTGCATTGGTAGCACTCTGGCACCGGCAGATAGCTTTCCATATTTCCTCCACGGTAAAGAAAGAATTAACATGGTTAAACTTTGGCATACCGAGCGCAGTTAAGGTTTTTCAGCACATGAGGTGTTGCCCGGTCTCCCTGGAGTACTGAACTTGAGTGGTGACATCTAGGTGCGCGCTCCAACACTGGACAGTCATTTCGCTTGACTACGAGCAGTGTTTGCCAGGCAAAAAGATCATGGATTAACTCTCCACAGGGCGAAGGGTGAGTTCCTGAGGAAGAGCATCAGTTCTTCGGCTACCAGTTTTGTGACAGAGGAATAGGTCCTGATCTGCTTAAAGTGAAGGATTTTTGAGGTGCCCCAGCTCCTACCTCTGTGTCTGGAGTCTGTAGCTTCCTTGGAATGGTAACTTATTGCAGTTGGTTCATTAAGAATCTGTCGGGCATCACAGGCCCTGTCCGTGAACTCCCCAAGTCCACGAGCCCATGGGTGTGGGGAGAAGAGCAAGAGCAAGCATTTTGCAATGCAAAATAGGCCTTTCCGCTGACACACCATTGGTGTACTTCAACCCCAAGAATGAATCTCAGCTGGTGGTAAATGCCAGTCCCACAGGGTTAGGGACTGTATGGTCCCAACATCAGGATTGGGCTCCAGTTTCCTACACAACCCAAACACTCACGGCCAGTGAACACAGGGACTAGAACGTGACGCCATTGCAATTTACTGGGCTGCCAGCACTTCTACATATACTTGTACTGTCACCCTTTTACCATCTCCACTGACCATAAACCGTTGACTCCCTTGTTCCGGGGGACTACATCCAAATCACGTCCGAGGATTGAGAAATGGATCCTGCAGTTGCAGGATATCAACTTCACGGTAGAGTACCAGCCAGGCACTTGCAACCTCCTGATTTCTTGTCATGCCATGCTCTGCCAATTACCCCTTCCAAAGCCAAAGAAGCACAGGACACAGAAGAATATGTCCGCCTTGTTGTCGAGAGATCCAAGCCAATCCTAATGTCCCTATCAGACGTAGTAGAGGCCACAGAGCGAGATGTCTGCCTACAAATTACCATTCAAGTGATACTAACAGGGAACTGGCGATCTCTCAATTGCCACTGTGCACATTGTACTGAGGATGCGAGGTTAACACTCCAATCATTATACCACGTTTATCAAGAACTCTCAGTAACAGTCGAAGGCTGCCTCATGCAAGGACTTCAGCTAGTCCTTCCCAGCAGTATGAGAAACTGGGCTGTCCTCTTAGCTCATGGAGCCCACAAAGGTGCAGTAAAGTCCAAGAACAGGCTTAGAAGCAAAGTGTGGTTTCCCAGTCTTGATAAACTAATAGAAGATGTCATCAGAGACTGCCACCGCCTGCCAATTCTCCTGCCAGCAGCATGCCAGGTATCACTCTCTTCAGTAAGGGATAGAGCCCTGGTTAAAGAACGATATCCAGGAGGGAAGTTCCTCCTACCTTTGGAAGCCGCACCATGGACAATCACAGATATAAAAGGCACCATGGTAACTGCCAAGGAAGGAACAGAGACAGTCACCCAAAACTTCTCCCAGGTCAAATAAGCACCCCCGGCTCCACAATAGGAAGTTGTCCGAAGATGACGCCATGGAAAATGCACTGCCAGGCAGTCCACCCATTGCCGGCGGGACAGTGGAAGGCAGATAAGTGGATACCCCAGTTCTAGGTAGACCCCTCCTGACGTCGACAACCGTGACGCCACCAGTCCCCATGCTGCCTCTCTGCAAGCCAAGCCTTGTGCGTCCAGGCCACCTGCAACTGTCAAAGCCACTAAGGCACCAGTCCAGAGAAGTGGCCAGGAGCAGTATTACCTGAGATCCAATCCTAGTCCATCTCAATAGAAGGCAGACTTTTTGGCTGACTGAACAGAAGGGAGCTGGCACTGCTATTTTGGGAAGTTGAGCGAGAGTCGTCACCACCTTTGGCCAGTTCTCTGAGGTTCAGTGACTTTGTTTATATATGTGTTCTAGTGTTGTTTTGGGTTTCTGTTTGCCTGTGTTATAGTAGGGATGTAGTATTGCATCACCTCTGTAGCCACCACCACGGGGGGATGTATGATGTAACAACGCGTACCATTACAACGCGGTATGTTACATCGCGGTTTTAACAACGCAAGTCGTTACATCGACTTGCGTTGGAGGGCGCTGGACATAGGAATAGTGTGAATTACTATTCCAACTCCAGTCTACGTACAGTAGGGAAGGTGTTGGAATAGTAATTCACACTATTCCTTAGCCTACAGCGCCCTCCAGTGCAAGTCGGTGTAACGACTTGCGTTGTTAAAACCACGATGTAACCATACCGCGTTGTAATGGTTGCGTGGTAAAGGATGTTTCCCCCACGGGGTCTCCTGAGAGGGGGAAGTTCCTGGACTTCCTCCCTTGTGCGTGTGCATTGTAGTTCATCCCAACGTCCTGCGTCAGGGAAATTAATAAGCATAGCCCGTAAAACAGGCGCGGTCAGCTAACTTACCGATCGGAGATGAAACCTGGTGTCCCTGTGTCACTTGTTGCCAGCGTGCACGCGCCACACTACAGGCCCCTTTGTGATTATGTAGCAAATGCAGTAAATTCATAATTATGTAGAAATTTGCGCAGAATTGCATAATTTTAGTGGCCCTGCAAATAAGGCCTGATTGGACTATGCCTTGTTCACTGGAGGGGTTGCATGGCAACAGCCCTCAAGACGTTGCTTCTCCTCATCCTTCATGCCCAAACCCCTCCTCCCTGTACCAGTTTTTGCTCTATGAGGAGGCCTGCCTCCTTCGACTCGGTTAGAAAGTGTTTCTACAATGTCTATTGTCGAGCACGCCCCCTGCCTCCCATATAACGCCCCTCCTCCCAATAATGCTCTATTGATCATTGTTCAGACGCATTTGTTATGCTCCTCCTGTTTTATAAAACAAAGGTAAGCGTTTTTTTTAAATATTGTGATGGTAAAAGTTTAAATTACTGATGCGCATAGGGCCTGTTTGTTTTGGGGGCGCTGCTCCGACGTGCTCCGAGCACAGTAGCCTGTGGGCATGTATGTTTTAAGCATGATGCTCCAATGCGCTCCAAGCGCGTTCGCTGTTTGAGGGGAGGTGTGTGCAGACACACTGCACCCGTTCCCTGCGCCCATGTTCTGGGTTGGGACGCTGACTTGTCTCATGGCCGGCAGCTGTCTTAAGTGCAATTGTCTCCTCCTCGCAGTGAGAGAGAGAGGGATCCGAATGCGCAATGCCTCAATCAGAGCGTAACAAAGTTCTGAGAGGCAAGGCACTGCAAGCGAGGCTTTTAAAGTAACAAAATCATCTGAGATGATATATTGTCACTATAAAAAAAAAAACCTTGTTCCGGAAAATAGTTGATTGCAGTATTCAAGTGATTGATGCCAATTTTACTTCCTGAAGGTGATTTGGAACAAAGCAAATCCACCTAAAAGAGGCAGGGACATCTAAAGGATTTTGGGAGCCTGGGGCCAAATTTATTTTGGAGGCCCCTGTTCGAAACAGCTTTGCATTTATGATCCAGTTTCAGCTCTTTCATGCCCTCTTTGGAAAGGTCACTGGGAAATGTAAGCACTTTAGAATTTGGACGATCGCGCCTGTCCACTAATATTCAGGAGTAGTGATGTGTGTTTTCAATCCTAGGGGTGGGCGGAATTTGCGAAGTTGCCTCTCGCAAAATTCCGCGAAACAGCAAAAAATCTCTGCGAACACACGGAATTTCGCGTGCTCGCAGAGATTTCGGGGGTGGGGCTTCTTTGCTTTATTTATATCTGTAAGTGCTTCCTGCTGAGGTTTAATTTTTGTGACAGGAGCATCGTGCCAGAATGAATCCTTCCCTGCATAGTTTATTCATCCAGGAAGATGCCACCGTTTTGTGCAATACGAATTCCGTTCCGCCGTGGATCGCGGAAGTTTTGACATTTTCGTATTCCACGCAGAACGCGAAAATGCCGAAATTTCGCAAGTTTCACGAGCGGAATGGAATTTGCCGCCCACCCTTACTTGTACCATAGCAGCAGCTCACTAACATTACTGCAAGTAATCTCTGCGACACCCTCCCATTTCTCAGATGTGAGGTCCTGTTCTGCTCTTACAGAAACTTTTTTTTATGGAAGTTGCATGAAACAAACACAATATTTCTCAGCACAATATCTGTAATAGACTCTCACACATCACACACATTAAAAATAAACTAAGGGGAAACAATCTGTTGAAGACTTTTTCAAGGTCATCAGGGCAAGACTCTGCAGAGAACAGAGCTGGCACTATCAGGGGCCCCCTGAAAGGCCGGGGCCGGGTCCAGAGCCCACTTCGCCCATGCCTTAAAACGTCTCTGAAAAGAGGAACCATGTACAGGAGGAGGAGAGTGAATTTGTGACATTGTCTTGAACTGCCCTCCAGTCCCTGATACAGGAGGCAGTTTATTCTGCATTAAGTGAGCCTGCAGTAAAAAATCAGTTCATAATACTAATAATGATGATCATGATACTGACCCCAAAAAGAAATATGTGCATGAGGTTCATTTCCAGCATAGGCTTGTTCACATTAGAGAAGAACTGGGGTTTAACTCTTCAGACGCAACTGAAGAAGGATCTTTGTTCAATATGAGGAACATTCTGTGGATCAACTTACTTTTCAGGGTATTCTAAAAGACATAGGGGGATATTCACAAGGACTTATCTCCGATTTATCTCCACCTTAACGCATCAAAAGTGGAGATAGATTCAACACCACATTCACAAGCTGGTGCAAACTGCAGGCAACGCCAGTATTCTCGCGATAACTGCCCCAAAGTTTATCTCCACAGTGGACACCACCAACTAACCCTAATGAGATGCAGAGCAGGAGTTCCCCTGCAAAAACACACGAAAAAACCACAACACCACTTTCACAACGAACTGCCAGATCTGCGATGCGAACCAAAAACAGGTGATAAGCCGCGGTAGCAGCAGGGAATTAACACCAACCTTTTGCTGGTGTTAAGCAGGACGACTACCTGCAGAATAAAAGGGAGCCCAGCCAAGAGCCACACCGGAAAACCCACAGATGCCATGGACACAATGATCATGCAACGCGGATACCCACGAGGGCCACAACACCCACCGCAACCACCCCAGGCCCGCCACCACCCCCAGGACCCATCCCCCCACCCCCCGGGAACACCACAGAGGCAGCGCACACAAAGTCAGCAGACCTACCTGAAACGCACCTGCCGCCCAGACCCAACGCCAGAGGAGGACGTTGCCCACCACAGGCCCAAAAGGACAACCATCCCCCGCATCCTGACCCACATCCCCCACCTGCTGACGGTACCAACCCAGCGGACAATCAAAATCCCACCGCAGACAAAGCTGCAAGCTGGGCAGCACATGCCGACCTCTGGTACCATCCAACCCACAACTGCCAGAGTCGGAGGAGTCACACAGCCAGCCCCTTCCAAGGTCATCTCACCTGTCCTGGATGCCAACATCAGCCTGGTACCCCAGCACCCCCACGTCACCCACACTACGCAGGAGGAGCTGGAGACCAAGCAAGGCCCCTATGCCATAGCTGGATTCCCTCGCGTGTCAGGGACAATCAACTGCACACATGTACACCTCGTGCCCCATGCCCACACTGCACACAACTACCACAACAGAAAGCACACGCATACCATGATTGTGCAGGCAATAGTTGACCGCCCGGGACTCCTCAACAATGTCGTGGACAACTCCCCACGCAAAGTGCATGAAACTCGCATCTCCCGGCGCTCTCACAATGGCACACATGGAAATGCAGTGCCCGTTGGTAAGTCCAAAATATACACACCACACACCTCCAGCCCACAGTCATGCAACTCACAACACTGCCAATGGGCACGTAGCACAATTACATTCAACATGACACACAATATGCCAACCGACCAGACACGACAACACAATTCCATTGGGAATCCAGCCCTGCCATGCCCACAACCCAGCCATGGCATGGCACCACAGACACACAATAGCAGGATGTGAGGAGAGGCATGGAGCAGGAATGTGCGAGAGCGGCAAGTGACTAAGGAATGTGAACCTACCCAATGCCAGGTGTGGGGTGGAGGTGCCAGACAGACCACAGGGTGCAAACCACAGAAATGGCCATGAGGAGATCAACTGCTGATGCATGGAGTGTAGTGGCCAGTGGATGCTACCATCAATCAATCAATCAATCACATAATTTGTAAAGCGCACTACATACCCGGTAGGGTTTCAAGGTGCTGGGTGCGGGGAGAGGGGGAAGTGCTGTTACTGGTCGAAGAGCCAGGTCTTGAGTTGTCTCCTGAAAGACAGCAGGTCTTCGGTTTGTCGCAGGTCGAGGGGGAGGGTGTTCCAGGTCTTGGCGGCGCAATGGGAGAAGGACCTGCCTCCAGAAGTGGTTCTCCGGATGCGTGGGACCGTGGCCAGGGCGTGGTCAGCGGAGCGGAGGTTCCTGTTGGGTACGTAGAAGGAGAGTCGACTGTTGAGATAGGCAGGGCCGGTTTTGTGGAGTGCCTTGTGTGCGTGGACCAGGAGTTTGAAGTAGATTCTTTTGTCGACGGGGAGCCAGTGCAGGTTCCTCAGGTGGGGGGTGATGTGGTCGCGGCGCGGGACGTCGAGGATCAGGCGTGCGGAGGCATTCTGGATTCTCTGTAGTCTGCTGATGAGCTTGGACGGGGCTCCGGCGTAGAGGGCGGTTCCGTAGTCGAGTCTGCTGCTGACTAGGGCCTGGCTGACTGTTTTCCTCGTGTTGGTCGGAATCCATCTGTAGATCTTGCGGAGCATGCAGAGGGTGTTGAAACAGGTGGAGGAAACTGCGTTGACTTGTTTGGTCATGGAGAGTTTCGAGTCGAGGATGACTCCCAGGTTGCGTGCGTGGTCGATGGGGGCCGGGGGGGGACCCCAGTGAAGTGGGCCACCAAGAGTCGTCCCATGCAGTGGGGTTGGATCCGAGGATGAGGATTTCCGTCTTGTCTGTGTTCAGTTTGAGGCGGCTGTCCTCCATCCAGTCGGTGACGGCCTTCATTCCCTGGTGGAGGTTGGATTTGGCGGTGAGGGGGTCCTTTGTGAGGGAGAGGATCAGCGGAGTGCCGTCGGCGTCGGAGATTATGTTGAGGTCGTGCTGTCGGGCGATGCGTGCTAGTGGTGCCATGTAGACGTTGAACAGTGTCGGGCTGAGGCAGGATCCTTGAGGGACGCCACAGATGAACTTGGAGGCCTCGGATCGGAACGGGGGGAGGCGGACTCTCTGCGTTCTGCCGGAGAGGAAGGAGGTGGTCCAGTCCAGGGCCTTGTTACGGATCCCTGCGTCGTGGAGGCGCGTGCGTAGTGTGAGGTGGCAGAATCCTGATTGGGACTGGTCTAGGATGTTGTTGTCTTCGAGGTGCCGGGTGAGCTGGGTGTTTACTATCTTCTCGATGACCTTAGCTGGGAACGGAAGCAAGGAGATGGGCCTGAAGTTCTTGAGGTCGCTCGGGTCCGCCTTGGGTTTCTTCAGTAGGGCGTTGATCTCTGCATGCTTCCAGATCTCAGGGAAGGTGGCGGTCTCGAAGGACAGGTTGATGATTTTGTGCAGGTGGGGAGCGGTGGACTTGCTGGCTTTGTTGAAGATGTGGTGCGGGAGAGGGTCGGATGGGGATCCGGAGTGGATTGTTCCCATGGTCTTGATTGTGTCCTCGATGTTTACGTTGGCCCAGGTTGTCAGGGTGTCGTGGGCGGTGGGGTGCGGTGTGTTCGGTGCGGTGTGGTCGGCAGGGGTCGTCCGGGTCTGAAGCTGTCATGGATGCCGGTGATTTTCTGGTGAAAGAAGGTAGTGAGGGAGTCGCACAGGGCTTGCGATGGTGGGATGTTGTTGGCGTTGGAGCTGGGGTTGGAGAGTTCCTTCACGATGGTGAAGAGCTCCTTGCTGTTGTGTGCGTTGTTGTCAAGGCGGTCCGTGAAGGAGGTTCTTTTGGCGGTCCTGATGAGGTGGTGGTGGTTGCGGATGGTGTCTTTGTGGGCAGCGCCGCTGTTTGGCGTCTTGTCGTTGTGCCATATGTTTTCCAGTTTCCGGCAGGTGCGTTTGGAGTTGAGGAGTTCCGGGGTGAACCAGCTGACTCTTCTGCTGGTGTCTGTGTTGGTGGGGTTTTTCAGTGGAGCGACGGTGTTGGCGCAGTCGTTCATCCAGCGTTTGAGGGCGAGTGCCCCTTCATCCGGGTCGGTTGGGGTCGTCGGGGGGTTGAGTGCGAGGTTTGTTTGTAGTTGATCTCCAGTGATTTTGCCCCAGCGGCGGCGGGGGGTCTGTAGGGTGCAGTGGTGTGTGGGCGGTTTACGGAAGGAGAAGTGGATGCAGTGGTGGTCTGTCCAGGTGAGCTCGGAGGCGTGGCTGAAGGTGACGTGGGGGCTTGAGGAGAAGATGACATCTAGCATGTGGCCGGCGTTGTGGGTCGGCGTCGTGACGAGCTGTTTCAGTCCGAGGTTGGCGAGGTTGTCGATCAGGGTGGAGGAGTTGCTGTCATTGTTGTTTTCCAGGTGAAAGTTCAGTTCTCCGAGGAGGATGTAGGCGGTGGAGGTCAGCGCGTGCATGCTGATGAGGTCGCCGATGGAGTCGCAGAATTGAGGCCGGGGTCCTGGATGGCTGTAGATGAGGGTGCCTCTTAGGGTGGTCTTTGGGTTTGTGTGGATCTGGAAGTGCATGTGTTCGACGGTGCTGAGGGTGTCGTTTGTGTTTCTTGAGATCTTGATGGTGTTTTTGTGGACGATGTCCCCACAGGCTGTGGAACGTGGAAATGTCTAACATCACGTACGCCCCTGCATGCGCGTGCGTTAGACCTGCGTACGCCAGGCCTGCGTAGGGGTGTGAACAAAAAGCCAGTCGCACTGGTCGTGCTTCTCATTCAGAATGGACAACCCGTTTAACAGGGCGGCACCACTCAGCCTGCCACAAGTCCTGCGCCGAGTGCGGCGGGGCCTGCGTCCCTGTGCGCCTGCTGCACCCTGGGTGGCTGGTCCCCAGACCCATCATGCCTGCCCCAGCGCACTAATGAGGCTCCGCTCACCTGCCTACACCGGCATGTGTCAGAGAGGGTCCACCACGTGCCGGTGCAAGCTCCGAACACCAGTCCTGCGACCTCTGCAGCCTCCGCAGACCATCGCTGGCCACCACAACGCTGGCCCACATTACTCCTTTCTCATTGACATACTCCACCGGCGTCCCTGTTGGCCCAGTAGGTCCCACATGTGGAACTGTGTCCGGAGTCCTGAATGGCAGTGACCCCAAGTCCGTGGCAGCGGCCACAGCACCAGACTCACTTCGATCAGTGAGGCATAATTCCATATTGCAGGCCTGCGACACGTGGTGCCACTAACCCTGTTCAACGCAAGCCGGCGACACGTGGTGCCACTAACCCTGTTCAATGCAAGCCAGCGACATGTGGTGCCACCAACCCTGTTCAACACAAGCTGGCGACACGTGGATGAGGGCTTAGGCCTACCCTGCGGACCAGTAGGCCCCACATCTAGCACATAGTCGCGAATCATGAATGGCAGAGTCCACAGCAGTGAACGCATGGAGAAGAGTAAGAGGAAGATGCGGCTCAGTCCGGATGAAAGCCGGATCAGAGTCACAGAGGTGATCAAACACTATCAACAACTGACCTGGTGCCATCAACCCTGTTCAGCGCAAGTTTGCGTCCCGTGGTGCCACTGAACCTGAACTTTGCAGGCCGGTGGGGCCATCCAACCTAAGCCGGTGACACTCGGTGAATGGCCCGTGCTGACCACTGCCTCAGGCTTACACTGCGGTCCAGTAGGTCACACATGTGGAACTGTGTCTTGGGTAAGATGTGGAGAAGTCCACACCATTGGACACGCCTCATCGCAGGCGGCATCCCCGAACAGCACTGGTGCCACTAACTCTGTGCGCAATGAGTCATGAGCACCATCTGGTTTGACCTTGGTGATGTCTGAGTCCATGGCCTGGTGGTCTTCTGCATCTTCATCTGGCAGGACCGGGATTGGTGTCCCACATGTGTCAGTTCCATTCATCTCCACCATAGTGACTGTTTCAGCATGGTCCTGCTCTCTGCATCATGCCCTGGGGGTACACCTTCCACTGTCCACCGAGACACTCCGCAACAAGCCCCTTTGTCATCTACGGAAACCTGCTCTGCACTCGTGACCCTGCCCCAGTGCCCCACAAGTCAGAGGCTCGTGGCGGTAGGTCCGTGCAGGACGCTGTGCATCCGGGGCCACTAACTCTGTGCAGCACAAGTCATGGGGCCTTTATGGTTGAATGGTTGTGTCCTTCATGATGTACACTGTTATCGATTTTTGACTGCACCAGGCAGCCCTTGCCGGCTGGTGTGCACACACCCCACACACATTCAACACAGGTGTCACTCGGTATGTGTGCCTGCTAATAATTGTGGCCAGGCGCACGTGCCCGTAGCCATTCACACCATCTGAGCAAGTATGTCTGTGTGGTCATTGTGTCAGCATGATGGACACGGGCCCTGCAACATCACAGTGTGCTGTCTTCATCGGACGTTACCATGTCACCTTAGTGTTGGCAGAGACCCTGGACATGTAGCTGCGCACGCACCCCCCTGTATGCACAAGTGGCATGTGCTGGTCTGGCGTACGTCAGGTCAGCGCTGGGGTGTGCTGATTCGGCAGGGGGAGCAGGGCGTGGCTCGGACCTGGCCTTGCACAGGAAGTGCGGTAAGTGTGTCTCTGTGTTGGGGTGTTGTCGCCACCAGGGCCACAGTAGTCGATGTTGCAATGTGGCATGCACCAGGAGGGCAGGCCTGCACGTACGGGGACATGTAGGAGCACGAGACCGCTCGGGGTCTTGGCACATGCATGCCAAGTGTTAAGTGTATCAGTCTGTGGATGCATGAGTCAGTTGCATGGCCTCATTCGCAGCACGATCACAGCCAGCCATGGGCAGTACACATGTGTTCGCCCTGTCCGGTCCATTGGCCCACACTCACGTTGCCGCACAGCTTCAAAGGCCAGCGTCAGTGTTGTTGGCATGTCACTGGATATGCGCGGACAGGCATTACAATGGTGGGCCGTAGGAGTGCATGTGATGCAACCGCACAGCGCACACAGGTGTGGGGGCTCATGGGAGGGAGGAGCAGCTGTGTGGCAACATAACACACAGTGAGGCTGCTCATGTGCCACGTGCTGGGCATATCATCCATGATTCCCAGGGTCGCAGACATCCCACCACACCCACGACAGGCCTCTGTACATCTCCTGTATGCATGCAGATGGTGAAGTTACTGTAGGGATGAAAGGTCCTTTGTCTGAATTATCAGGCGGTAGCAAATCTGCAACTCCAAGCAGGAACTTGCATGTGGGCAGCACCCCCTGACAGATACGATAGCATTTGCTTGCGACTCCCACACTACACACTGCCTGACGTGAGACCAATGTGTACACATCCCACACGCAGACGTCCTTGGTCATAGTTAGGGTGCGTGAAATGGCCTTCACACGCACTCCCACCCCACCCCAGGCCTGCACCCGTTGCACACAGACACTGCTCATTGCACCGAGCTGTGCCATTCCATCCACAGGACTGGCGCAGGGCAAGCCAGTGCCGCTTCATGCAGAGCCACTGACGCAATGGCAGACTATCCCGGACACATGCTCTACTCCAGTCACGTGGACCTGTACCATGCACGTCTGCTGCATGTACTGGGGGCACTGCCATCGGCAGTGCTGCGGATCAGTTGCCGGCTGAGCTTCCGCCTTGTGGACGTCACCTGTGTTCAGCCTGTGTTGCATTGTCGCTCGTGCACATTAGAGTGGTCCATGGATGTCTGCCTCTCCAACGTGACGGTAGCTGACCTGGATTATGATGTGTGTGTGCGCCCCCTGTTAGCCCACGACCAGGAGTGTCACCGTGATGCCCGTTTATGGCATGCATGGATGTTTGGCATGCAGGCTGGAAACTGGACCTGGGAGATTGCACAAATCGTTGTGTGCAGTGAACACATTGAGCCACTACCCGATTGGGCTTTGGTGCACATTGGGTCCAGTGGTTGGAGTTAGCACATCTGTCCGGGTCAGCTGATGGATTATGTCAACGACGTGTCAGATGTAGTGGACAACGATCGCTCATTGGAGATGTTGGCCTCCACAGATGCACTCGCGTTCATGGACGAGTGACAAGGTACCTGCAGCCACAACTGGATGTGACACATTGCACGTGTCCCGACGCCTGATTGCATGTTGAGAATCTGGTCACATGTCTCAAGACGTCAGTGGACATGGCTGCATTGGCCTGGACTCATGATCCAGGCACGGACAACCAATGCGGGTTGGCACTGACTTGTGTTGGTGATGGATTCCCCCGAGGCGGACATTGGCGCTTTCCTACGTTCCTCATTCAGACATGCTGCTGCATTGGTCTACATATCGTGGCACTTCTCTTGGCCGTACTGACACGCACTTGTTGATAAAGTTTCCGCACTTTCACTTGTCTCCCACTGTGTTTTGTCTTGATTTGTATGCCAATGTGTGTGTCACAGACTCTCTGGCTCCCTGCCATACGTGCATTGCTACCCCATCAGGACTGTGGGTTTGTACTTGTGCATTATCATGTCCCTGTTTCGTGCTTTAACAGATGTGTATGGTCGTTTACCAGCCACAGGCGGGTGCACTTGTGTCCTGTGTTTGGTTGTGCAAATGGTGTTGTTTGTACCACATTGTGTTCGATGTTGGGGGGCTCTGCTTCCTATGTGTGTGTGCTGCATTGTGTGTGAGATCTCCCTTCAGCTCTGATTTGGCTCTCCCTTTCAGACAGTGTGGTTTACACTTCTGTGCTTGTTCAGTGGTGTGATATTGCCGGGTTGTGTGACTGGTGCTCTTGGTTGGTGTTGTTACTCTTGGGCATGGTTTGTATGCAGTTGTGCTGTGCTTAATTGTGCATGTGTGCCAATGTGCCCATCTCCCCCGTCCCCCAGTCCCTGCTGGTTCCTCTCCCTGTTGCTGTTGTGTTTGTTGTTTTGGGCAGTTTCCGGTCCCCGAGTCTTGCCACCATCTCCAGACTGATGTGGTGGACACCATTTGCTCTATGTGATCCAGCTCCTGGTGTGGCGCTGGACTCCCACCTCTGGTGTGCATTGCTGCCTTCTTGTTGTTGGCGTGTTTCTGTTTGTTTGTGCGTTTCGCATCATTCCGGATGTTCTGGTTTTCTTCCATTATCCTCCTCCGCTCTCAGGCTGCATTCACCTTGTTCAAGATGGCCTGCCATGTACAATGTTTTGTTGCCAATGGGGCATGTGGGGTTGTATCCTGGCTTGGGTTGCCTCCATTGTGCTTGGCTGTTGTTTTCTGTTTGGTTTGTCTTTCTTTTTCAGGCTTTTGTTGTGCTTATTTCCACCTGTCATGTGTGTATTGCAGGCCTGGCGCTGCTTATCGCTGATTTCCTCCTCGCGCTTTGGCCCATCGCATATTTTTTTGCGTTGAGGTTTGTGTTTTTATCTCCGTCGAGGTGGTTGTATCGCAGACATGGTACCGCCGTGTTGTGAATTCCACGTTGACACGGGGTTATTTTCCCACGATAGGCTGCGATGTGTAAAGTTGCGTTAGCATACTTTGGTGATGTTTAGCACACGTTCTTGTGAATATACCCCATAGTCCTTGAAGAATGGAAGGAAGTTGATAGATCATCAGTTCCTAGCGTCCTTAATAAGATGTATTTATTGGAGAAATTTGCCACCTTTTTTCCTCAAATTACCAAGTTAAACTTCATCCTGACCGGTATGGCTTCATCATCATCTCTAGCTTTGGAAGAAGCATTGTTACCAGATCCAGGGGATAAAAAGGTAGACAGTGCCTCAAAATGAGTCTTTGAAGCAGCACATTTTGTGATAGAAACCAGATGCTATGCTGTGTATGCAGCTTAGACACTAATGAAGGATTTCCATGCTCTTTTTGATTGCACAGAGTGGTGAATGTCCCCGTTCAATGATACTGTCGGCAAAGTTTTTATCAGACACAACTTTTGACTCCATATGGTCAGTGTCAACTGCAGCAGGGGGTTCAGTGGGTTAGGAGGTTGCTCTGGTGAAAGAGATCGTCCTTTTTAAGGTCTCGCCTAGCGCAGCGTGCATGCGTAGCACTAGGAGAGGGCCTCTTGCAATCACTCCAGTCCTTCACTCGTGCGCGTGGCGGCCTGCAGCTGCCGGGAGCAAGCAGGGGCGCGCAGGGTGCCATCTATTCTGTAGCATGGTCCCTTTCACTTTCGCAGCCGCATGTTCGCGCTTGTTCAACAATGCCCCCCCTTGGAACCGGAAGAAGGCATCTGTTTGCAGCTGCTGGTTGCCTCGGGGTCAAGTTCGAAGTCTAGTGCTTGTTTTTAAATAATTTTCTTTCAGTTGCTCGGCTTCATACTCTGCTATTTTCTTTTTGTCTTCTCTGTTTTCTGTTCAGTTTCCTTTTCTCCACGACCCCGATCCACTGGTTTAACAACAAACTCCTTGATTCAAGCAGGGAGCGGTCTTCAAATGTTTAAATCCCGATAGACTATCAGAATCTTCTGTGTGAGCTCCACATCTGTTCTTATTCACTGCAGATGCCTCCAACAAAGCCACATTTTTTGTTCACATTTAATTGAAATTCTTTTCACAACCCCTTGGCTTGTGTAATGAATCATGTTTTGTAGTGAAAGAAACCGGTTGCCATCTCCTTGCAGGCTGGACGGTTGCACACGTGAATCATCATGTTGCTGTTGCTTCATGCCTTGCAGTGGCATAATGTAAAATGCGAGTGCCCCCGGCAGCCCCAGCGACTCTCATGCCTAACTGAAATGCGTCGACCTTAGGTTAGTATAGCAGCCAAGTTTTCAGTTTGTTTGTGTGTGACATTTTCAGGTCTTCGTGGGCTTATGTTTGACATTTCTAGGTCTTTCTGGGCTTATGTATGACATTTCTATGCATTGCGTGTGATACTTTATTACCGGATGACTACAGCAGCAATGATGTAAGTAGTGACCCTTTTTATTTGTAGCGTAGCTGGCTAGAAATGGCCTTAAAACAGACGCAGCATCCCTCATATGTTAATGTAGTGGTCTTTGCTAACAACTAGGAATACCGAGGAGGCCGGTTACCCAAGACAGTGCCAACAGACAGCTTGCCACTTTCATAAACCCTCCCTTCCCACACACAGTGACATGTACTGATTGAGGGGGAGTGATGTTTGTGTTGCATTATGGTGATTGGTAGGATGATAGTTTCCCATTCTAAGGAATTACAAATAGAAATATTTCACTTAAGTAGTTTAATCCGGAAAAAGTTAATTGCAAAAAATGTACAATATTTCCATATATATATTTTTTTTCAGCACTGCAGCTGAGATTAAAGGGATAACATGGGACACCTCCTCTGCACTGCACAGTAGTGAATCATCGACGGCATCGGCCCGTATATCATTAATACTTTTTGGCAAGGTCAGTGAGTTATCCTGAATAGCTGCTAGGTGGCCCCATCATGTGTACTACCTTCAGCCCGTGCTAGATTTTTAGCAACAAAAACAACACATAGCCTTACAGCCTGACTTTTTACCGTTGCATGCATGTGGTTTCACAATTCAAAATAAAGACATATTTAAAGGTAAGTGCAAGTAACAGTAAGCAGCAAGCTTTATTTAATATAGGTTGGAATGCTCTTCAATCAGCAAGAAATAGAGAAATATAACACCATACTTATGGAAAAACTGCAAAAAAACAAGCATTTGCAATGCAATAGATTTTGCATTACTGATAGTTTGAGGTATTAGCGTTGCAGATACTAATGCAACACCAATAGCTCATACTTTAGGTAATGCGAGACCTAGTGCATTGCAAATGCTTGTTTTGTTTGTTTCAACTCCTAATATAGTGAAAGCATTTAGAAGAAAGCTCCTCCTTTCGACCATTCCATCAAAATCTCCTATGTACATTACACTCTGAATTCTTTGCTTCAAAAACACTTTTCTTTTCTTTTTCTATATCATTTTGCTCCCAACTTGTCCAGTTTTCCATCAAATAAATCACCTTATCTCTGCTTCCCACGCACTCTCACCATGCCTTTGCATGTAAGCCTTGTATTTTTAACTCCAAACTCTGCTCATCTCCTTTTCTCCAACATCTTCATAGTACCTATTTCCTCTAGCATGCCTCTTCCATACGTGCCATAATTGGGGGAAGACATTTTCCCCCATTTACATATATTGAAGCAGAGGAAATTTTAGATAGGAGATAGAAAAAATAAAACAATCTGTGGCTTAAAAAGATTGGGAATCTGCCATCACATTTGGGTCTTTTGGCTGTTCTTCTAAAGCCTTGCCCCTTATTTCTCGCACTCACCCACACTGCTCCCACTTTTCTTTCTTTGCCTACTTCTCTGTAATATCTTCACACTATTCCACTCTTTTTTAAGATCTCTCCTTTTGTCTGATGCAGTTCCACCATTCTTTAAAACTGCCTTTTAATTAGAAGTTCTTGAAAAGACTACTTACTGGCCCTGCTCCAATAATCACCATTGTATGTTGCTACTTCAACATCCTTGTATGCTTCACCCATTGCTCAATTCCAGCCCACAATCTACCTTATGAAGCGTTCTTTGATTCATCCCTTTCATTTTGGCACTGACCCTAAACATTCTACTAGGACTCCTATTTTTTGTGTTCAATGCATTTAATCTGTGTTGGATTCAGTCCTTTCTTTTCGTCTCTTCACTTCACTTGTGCATGTATAGATTTCTGGCTTGCCTACTATAATCTCACTTCTTGAACTGCAACTACTTCACTTCTAGTGCTCCAAACCTCTAATGTTTACTTTATTTCCATTCCCCCATGTTATCTTACCCTTCCATATTTCCCTGCCAACTTCACTGGCCTCGCATTGCCCCAAGGATTATGTTCAAATTCCCTTAACTCTGACGTGAGTAATGGATGTCCGAGAAGGGATGGATCGATACCGGATTTCCTAGACAACCAATAATTATGTAAATATGTGACATTAACCAGAGACGTTTGAAGTCATGGGCAAAGTGGGCTCTAGCCCAGGGCCCCAGCCTTTCAGGGGGCGGGGCCCTGATTGAGCCACCTCTGCTCTGCAGAGAGTCTTGCCCTGATGACCTTGAATCATTCTTAAACAGATGGTTTTAAATATTATTTTCCTTTCATTTATTTGTAATGCGGGTAAAGGCAAAGGAGAAAGACAGGAATTTAATGACAAAGGGAGAAACGAAAGAACAAAAAAGAACCTGCAAGAGTGATGTAAAGAAACAGGAAGTGGAGGGGGGCAAAAGGAAGTGGAACGAGGTGGTATTGGTAGCAGTCTTGACATTCGGAAACACCTGTAGTTGGCAGAGGACTCTGAAGGAAAACTCTGGGCTCTAACACTTTTTTACAGATCAATAGCTGCCCTCGGAGGTCGGAGATCTGATGTGCAGGCTCACTTGCTCTGGAACGTCCTATCCTCCCTCTGCGCATCAGGAACTGGAAGATCACCACTAAAAGGCGAAAACTCTTCTACTGCATATGTGAACTCTACGAACACTCGCTCCCAGTCCATGCAGATGTTGCAGTGTTTCCTAGTCCATATGTCTTCTCTTTTGTCCCCCTCCGCCCCACACATACACCTGCAGGCTTCCCTGCCGGACACTGAAGTTGCCCCCATATATGCACGATAAAAACACACATGCGATCAGCCACAACTTTCCTCGAGAAAGAAACAAATATGAAGAAAAGAAAGATTTTTCGGCTTAACTAAATTCTGCAAATAACCCTAAGCCTTCCCCATCAGGGTCTCGAGGCCGCCTCACCCTGTGCCCGGCACCTGCAAGAACTCGCACACTGTGAGAGTCCGCCTATGCAGTTGAATAGTGAGAAAGCCCCTCTTACTAAAAGACAAGGGCGTAGTAATCAATAGTGCGGCAGTTGCAGTGGCACCGAGACACCGAGACACCGGGGTGTGAGGGCCTAATATCAACCTACTTAGTGTCTTTTTTGCTGTAAAGAGCAAAGAGGTCGAATTCGACCTCTTTACATTAGGGCCTATGGCACCCTTGCTACGCGTAAAACAAAGTTCAAGACATGCACACTGACATTGACACCAGGCCGATGCAAGAATCTTCTGCGGCGGACGAACACTGAAGAAATGTGGCTTACTGTCTCAGTCGATACGGATTATAAAGGGGGGTGTTTACAGCTCTGCCCCCCTACTCTCATTGTCATCTCTGGATGAACTCCAGAGGAGGATTAACCAAATAGTTTCCCAGTGGCCGGTCAGAGTTTTAGCTAAACGTCGCCTACATTCAGTACTATTGTGCAATGCCTGCAAAGGGCACTGGTTCCTCTGTAAAACAAGCGGTCAAGATTGTCCCGACAGCATCGAAAGTGAAAGCGCGCACAGCACGCTGAATGTAAATAAAGCGCGACGTCCTGCCCATAGTAGGGCAAACTGAATAAAGAAAATTGTGCTTACAACTCTAAAAATAACACGTACCATGTAAGAACCGAAGTAAAGGGGCCAGTAGCCATGGGACGTTACAAATGACGACACAGTGGGACTAAGGAGGGACTAACAAGCCTCTTTACCAATCAGAAGTCTGCATTTAGAAAGGACAAACACACAAGCCAATGAAAAATAAGGGCGAGGCTTCTCTCTCGTACTGAACTACCACAGATGTACAATATTGCTTGCAGTGCTTGCGCGCTGACTCTAGGCTCGACCTAAAAGTCAGTTGTGTCTTTGAGATATGTAGACATGTTTTGTACCAAAAATTGAAGATGTTTATCCAGATATTTACCTATTGGTTCAAGAATCAAATTAATCGTAGACACAATAGGTCTGAAGGGCGGTTTTACAGGATCCTGTGAATTTTGGGAATCATGTATATATACGGAATACTCTGGTGTGTTTTGATGAGATATTTCTTTTCTTCCTCCAAGATAGTTCCGATCCCAATGGCTTTGTTTATCAATGTTGTAAGTATTCCCAAAAACTCTTTAGTGGGTTCTGAAAGTATTCTCATGTATACGTTGGTATCATGCACATGCGTGTTAACGTTCTCTAAATAAAATTCTGCATCCATGATTACTAGGGCGCCTCCCTTATCAGCTTGATGACAAGTTATTTCTGAATTAGAAGCGATTTGGATCAATGCTCTTCTTTCTTTTTGGGTAATGTGCATGGTCTTTGATTTATTCATCTTAAAAATCTTCTGAAAATCTTGTTGTATTACCGATTTGAATGCGTCCAATACCTTGTGACTGATGGGTCACAGAGTACCCGATTAACTTAATCACTCGTGAGTGCATAAGTCTTATCATTAAGTGAATTATTTCTTTCCTACTCATCTTTGTTGTGGCAGCTTAAAGGCACCCAGCCGTTATGGCACCCCTCTTACACTGCCAGCATCAAGTTACACAGGTAAAATACAGGCTCAGCCCACAAACTCAATTCGCTAGAAACAGTCAGCCCAGCCAAAAAGCTTGCCTTGCACTGCATACCGAAGGTAGGTTAGTATACAGTGCATCGGCCCTTGCAGGTACATGTTGTCGATGCTTCCGTTCACACCCCAGCCTTCATTGCAGTAAAGGCTTCTTATCTCCTCCGGTGTCTCATGGTTGTAGCCGGCTCACGTGTGCATGCGCACTGACCACGCGGGTCTCCTTCAATCCTAAAATCAGAGGAGCAAAAGGGATGCCTGGCACACATGAGTGCTTCAGAAGAAATTGAAACCTGCTATTACTTGTCGTCAGGAAATGTTTGTGAGATGAAACACAAATAATGAGCATGGCAGCCAAATATCGGAAGCCTGCTCTCCCTATTGACGTGCTTGCACAGTCCTACCTATACAGCCGCTTCACGCTCGAGTGAGGCAATTACGAATAAACAAAAACAACATGGGCTATACTAATGCGGTGTCGCCCACATAAGTTTCTATTTTATGTATAAGATTTCATTTGCTAATAGAGGGGCCATCTTGAAATTTTATAGTAGCCATCAAAAATTACTTCCTAAAGTGGCGTAACCCTCTAAAAATAATGTCTAGCTTTGTGTCCAGCTTCACTCCTAATCAGAAAACGTGTCTTTCATTTTTTTTTTACTTGCCCAATATCTTTCCTCAAAAATGGCTGTTCTAAATAATCCTCAAATAAATAAGATGTTTCATCCCGGCAAAGTTTCCAGTGTATTTGGACTCCCTGTCCTATATTTTATTCTTTAGTGGGGCACTATATAATTGACTTCAGCGCAAAATACCGCTCTACTTTCATGGGCGCCCAGGTAACAGCAGAGGCGCAAGATGACTGAGATGCACAAGTGCGCAATCTCGTTCTTGCAATAGGTGAATAATAGTGTCTGTTGGACTGTGAGCAGCGAATGGCTATTGAGTGTCTGTTCCTGATCCGTTCCTACCTGCGGACTCACCTTAGCGCACTTCAAAGCAACAGCGTCCCAAGACATGGCTGAAACTGATCCCAAAAGCATCCAGGACCAGCCGACGCTGGTTAGAAAGGCTCTTCGCCTCGGGATTGGGGCACTGAAACGAGTGGGGACCCAAGGGATGGGGTGTGGTATTAGCCAGGATTGATATGGTTTCCAGAACTCAATACATCAACACCATCCTCAGAGCATTCTGGGCAGCTTTATTTAATATAAGACAGATTGTTAATTGTTCCCTTCGGTCATAGCACCTACCATTCAGTATAAGCGCATCTTTGTTGAACATAGCCTCGCTGTTTCTAAAACAAAATCCCAATTTTCCTCACGGGGATCCTCCCTTTTTAGGTCGAACCTAGGCATGCGCTGGATCTTCGAGACATGCTGTATTCACTCTGTGGGCTTACAGCCCACCCATTGCCTTTGTATTTGTTACTTCGATTGTCCTTTAAAAAGGCTTGCTTGCTAGTTGGTAATCTTTCCTCTTTGTCCCACCTGGTGCTCACTTGTTTCCTCCCACAGAGCAGCGCCTAACTACTGGTATCGTTCCACTTGCATTGGGTAGTCTGATTAATGTATTAGGTACTCTTCCATGGCACACTATATGTTGAAAAGAGAGCTTTTAGGCTCCGTCTAGGCTCCGCATATGGTATTACTGGTTAATAACCACTATCAAACAATGGAAAATCACAATAAGCATATTGAAACTACAAACAATAAGACAAATTCATCCCGATTTTCTTGCACAATTTAGAAATAAGCTGCAAAAATAATCAAGTAACATGCTTCATGTCACCCCTGCCATCAATCAATATAGGTTTGCTTTTATTGCATCACTGACTGGGGAAGTTAGTAAAGGCTTTATTTGAATAACAATTTTTATTCATCGATTAAATACATTTAGGTTGCAGACTTGCCCAACCTGGGCATGAATTGCATTTCCAGTGTTCGTTAAATAGCACAAAAGCCCGGCCTTAAGTGTGTGTGGAAGTTCACCAGTGGCACGTGCAGTCTCAGGAGATGTTGTAGCACCCAGGATAATGTGCTGCATGGCTAAACACTTTAAATGCCCCAAAGGTGAGACCTATTAGCTATGTCAATACTTGTTAATCTTGCTTTTTCCTGCCTTCTGTATCTTTTACATGAACTTATTCCTGTTTAGCTGAGTGCAGCTGTGTTCATGGAATGATTAGTTGAATTATGTGCCTACAGAAAAGATTCACCTGCAGAATGATTTCCTTCCCGTTCAAAGATGACTTAAGGAAATCATTTATCTCTCACTTAGTTTTGTAAACTGTCACCGGGGCCTGGGAGCCAGTAAGGAAGCTGACGCTGCAGAGATGCTCTCATAAGATTAGTTATACATACAACAAACTCCCCATTGTGTTATGAAGGTCAGTGAATAACGGTTTGTTTAAAATGTAACCCGACCTTGTGAGAAAGTACGGAACCCAATCAACCACAACGACACATGGTCCACTGATAGTTCTAGAGCCTGACACTACCTCAAATAAGGCCTTCCTATGAAGAAAGTCCCCGGAATGGCAACTGAGAAGTTTTATTATATTTTTACTCCGTGGACTAAGATGAACTTATACACTTTTACTAAAGATATACCTAATTTACGAGAGACCTTGACACATGGTATTCAAAGGTAGAACAGGTGTTGAAATTAGGCGATCCGACCTGGAACAACCTTGAGTTTTCTACTAAGTTTTCTATAATTATACCTTCAGAACTGTGGGCTAAGGCTAAAACTGATCAAAAGATGTGGTAGCCAAAGGAAGAGCAAGATGAACAAGACAATGGTTCCCTTTCCCAGGACATTTTAGACCTGCTACAAAAGGTTCTATAATGTGTCAGTGAATTGGTACCTCATAAACATTTTGAATGGAATAAAATATTTCAGGTATTTTTAAAAAAAAAAGATGAATCTGTTCACTGCTATTATGGGAAGATGAGGAAGTCTTTTAAGGCCCATAGTGGGATGGATATAGATGACCCTTGTTCTACCCCTGCACTACTGAAAGCATGTGTTCAAGAATTTCTGCTCTCCATTAAGAGACCGCTCCAGACAGTTATTCCTTGCTGGTCAGTGTAATCACTTTATAAGATATTGGTTAATGCTCAATATTGCTAGTTTCAACATCACGGGGACCAACAAGAGAAGCAACAAAAGGATACTAGAACAAGTTGGTGGTGCAACAGTTACAGCAGTTTAATACCGCCAATAGGGAGCAGGGTAGGGGATTCCATAGGCAGCAAGCAGACCCGGAGAGATAGAGGCTTCAGGGAACAAGGACAGGGTAGAGGGGGGCCCTACCAGTCAGGCCAAGGATGTCGTATTTGTGGCGCTAATGATCATTGGAAGAATGAATGGCCCAATAACTCCCAACAATTTCCAATTTAATATGAGACCCCCAATGCATCATCAACCCAATTCCTTACCCGCTACCCGTCCAGAGCCTCTGTCGGGTGCAATAAATAGGAATTATTTTGTACAGCGACCCCACATCAAATGATGGCCCAAGGCACGTGTGGTGAGGTCTGTTATGAAGTATAGGAATGGGCCAGAGAGGAAATAGGAGTAGGCGCGCCTGCCTTGTCAGTTGACCAGACAGGTCCTTATGTTCAAGCAGTTTATGGTCATAATGTGAAGTTTCTCTTAGACACAGGTGCCACTTACTCCACAGTATCAGCGAACACTGTTGTTCACTTACCTCCCTTGGGCATGACAACACCTCCGTGGAGATTTCAAACGTTGCCGTTACAAGCCCCATTAGTCATTGGTTCAATTACGGGCAAACATTCAAAAGTACCTTTCATTTGTTGGGTCTTGATTTATTGTAAAAGATGAATGATGTCATAAAATGTACACGGATGGTGCTATCTGTGAATGCATTGACAAATATCCATTTAAATCTCAAATGCGTGTACATCATACTGAAGTTGAATCTGATGTTTTGGATTGTTTACCTGATATTGTGTGAAACAATGTAACAGTAGATGTCTGGGCTTTAAACAAATCTGATTTGGGAATAATATTGAATATTGAGCCTATTTATGTTGTTTTGAAGACAAATGTTGTGTTGCCCCGAGTTCCACAGTACTATATTTCACAGGAGGGGGAGATGGGTTGGCAGGAAATAATATCAGCACTGGTTAAGGAGGGAGTCCTGGCAGAAACAAAGACTAGTGTTTGGAATTACCCAATTCTCCCAGTCCGCGAATGAATTAAGGACTCCTCAACGCCTGATGAGTGGCGTCTTGTGCAAGATCTTTGTGAGATTAATAAAATAGTATATTCTAGATTTTTTGTGGTGCCAAACCCCACTACCATTTTTACGACCATGCCCCCTTCAGCCATTTACTTTTCAGTCATAACTTTGACAAATGCATTATTTTCCATTCCCCTGCACCCCGATAGTCAATATCTATACTCCTTAGTCTTTAGGGGGTGTAATTTTTTTGGGACATGGACTCCTCTAGGGTATTCAGATATTCCTTACATATGTTCACAAATATTAAAGGCAGACCTTGATTAACATGTTTTGGAACCTGGGGTAACATTGATTCAGTATGTAAATGAATGATCTCCTTATAGCAGTGATACACAAGAACAGTGTATATGGGCTACTATAAATGTATTTACCTTCTTAGCATCCCATTGTCACAAAGCATCCCAAAAGAAATTACAGTTTTGTAGAAAACAGATGTCCTATTTGGGCCACCTGATTTCTAAAGGGGAGAGGAGAATATCACCTGAACGTATTTGTGCAATAATGCAAATCCCTGCTCCCACGACACAACATGAAGTAAGTGCATTTCTAGGAATGGCAGGGTATTAAGGCAGTGGATAACACATGTTCCCTCATTTCTAAACCTTTACAAGACCTGACACACAAGGATGTTACTGACCCTGTCTCCTGGATGCAGATACATCAGGAATGTTTTCATACTAAAAAAAGGCTCTCTGTGAGTTTCCAGTATTGGGGATCTCAGATTACACTAAAGAGTTCCACCTCTTTACACATGAGTGAGAAAGATGTGCCCTTTTTTGCAGTTTTCTAAATAAATCGCGATTTGACCCAAAGGTATTGGAGTGCTTGACATGAGCACCAGTTACATTACAAAAGGACACATTCATTTTTGGTAGGCATGGGAAGGTTAAGGGATTTGCCCAGAACCACAGAATGTTGAGACAATGCCAAGAATCAAAACTGGTTCCTCAGCTCCAAAGTCAGCAGCTCTTGCAGACTCACACACAAACATGGGGTTCTTAAGAGACCCTGCACATATCTGTCTATAATATAAGACCGGGTAGCCAGAATACTTACCAAATGCCTGAGGGCAGCAATGTCAGTCTCACTAGAACATTTTGAGAGTTTGGTATTAGGAAATACATTGAATGTGTATGTACCTCACTCTGTTGATACATTATTGAATAGCATTTAACTAATGTCAGATTGACTACATATGAACTGATTATATTGTTGGCTGACAATATTACCTTACATCGTTGTACTTCTTTGAACCAATCCACATTGATGCCTTTGCCTATGAAGGATAAAATGGCAGAATTGTATGGTTGCATTTTGGTGACAGAACAACAAACTAAAGGCAGAACTGATATTTCAGAAAAAGCTTTTATTGAGAGATATGTAGATTTATGGGTGGATGGCTCATGTGAACTACCCACATGAGAAACTAGAGCAGCTTAAACTATAACAACATTGCAAATAGTAGTAGAGACGAGACAAATAATTGTCAGCCCAGGCAGCAGAAATAATATCCCCCACCCGAACCTGTGAATTAAGTGTAGATTCAACAGTGAACATCTATACTGACAGCCAATATGCCTTTGGGGTGGAACACAATTTTGGGAGACTTTGGGAGGAAATAGGATTTCTGACCTCTACCGGTGCTAAAATAAAACATGGTACCTTAATTGTGTTCCTCCTTAATGTATTGGCTTTGCCCAAGGCTTTAGCAATTATTAAATGTGCTGCCAATAATTAAGTGACAGAGGATGTAGGCGAGGGTAGCAAATTTGCTGATCAAACTGCTAAAATTATTGCCCTAGGTCAGACAAATACTATGTATGTGGCTCAAACAGAGTAAACATTAAAAGCAGAATGCAATATAAACATGTTTCCCCATTTGTTACAACAGACTGCAAATGATGAAGAAAAGGTTGAATGGCAAAAGGAGGGTACTGAGGTTGATGTGATTTGGGTTGGACCTAACGGAATGATTAGGTTGCCTAATGCTTTTGTGTATAATTTTGCCCTTACTATTTATAGTCCTGCACATTTGGATACTATGCCATGTGTAGTTACTTTTCACAGTTCTGGTATAATAAGATATTTCTGAAAAATGCTGAGACCATATGCCAGAACTGTCTCACATGTGGACTATTTAACAGTGGTAAGGGAACACCCACAGCATAAGGACACTTTCTAGCTCCTGAGGTGCCTTTTGAACATTTCCAAATGAACTTTGTGGAATTCCCACCCACACCCAAATTTCAGCATGCACTGATGGTGGTCTGTATGTTCTCCGGATGGATTGAGACCTGCGCTACAAAGAAGAACAATGCACAGCCAGTAGCAATGTGTTTATTAATTAAACTGATCCCAAGATTCAATATCCCACGCAGAATTTCACTGGATAATGGTTCACATTTCATGAATAAAGTGGTGGAGAGGGTGGTAAGGCCCTGTTGATAAAGCAAAAGTTCTATTATGTGTACCATCCGCATCCAGGGGGCACAGTGGAGATTAGGAATATCATTCTTAAAGCAAAGATTGCGAAGATATGTGCAGAGACTGCACTGACTTGGTTAGCTGCATTGCCCATAGCACTTCTTAGTATGCGCAGTACTCCGAATCTCACCAATAAATTGAGACCACATGAGATTGTGATTGGAAGATTGATGGCAACATGGGGGGGCTCCCCAAGGAAATGCTATTGTGCAATTGGTGATGATTGCTCTGACCCTACTGTTCATGACTTAAGGACACAGTCTCCAGTGCAGAGACTTGGGGGCTGATTTAGATCTCAGCGGAGGGAATACTCCGTCACAAACTTGACGCATATTCCGTCCCCCATATTACAATTCCCTTAGGATATAATGGGATCATACGGGTACGGGATATCCGTCACATTTGTGATGGACTATTTCCTTCCGCTGAGATCGTAATCAGGCCCAAGGTGTTCACGAAGAACTTCCAGGGCAACAATTGTCTTCTGTAGAGGTGGAAGGGCCCCACCCAGTTCCCGCTGGTTGCTAACACAGCTGTGAAATGTAGGGACATAAAAACTGCATACATTCCAGCCACACGAAGCGAGCACCTGCACTGACATGCCACGAACAGACAGAGCACATATCAGATCTACTGCAAGCCGTGCCAGCTGAGAAACCCAGATATAACTTGGGTCCAAGACCTATAAGACAATCTTCTGAGTTCAATCAATAGTCTTGAAAAATTGGACTCAGAGCCTCACATGTGCCGGTAACATCTGGAATACAAGGATATACCATTATGGAGAGACAAACAAGGGAGCTCCAAAAGAGACTATTAAGTTTCCCATCTCATGGTATGTTTGTTATTGTTCTGCTCTGTTTGGCCCTTGTTGCAATTGTGATATATGAAATAATGGGCCCTTCTGGTAAACAGGCGGTTCAATTTGTAATAACTGTTGCCCCGGAAATAGATATGCACCAGTATCATCATGAGGAGTATAGGGACAAAATTAAATTGCATTACAAATGATGAATGCGTACCACAAAGAAAGGAATGTTTCAGACTTCTGACTATGTGTGCAGATGCCTGCCAAGGTGAAAAGGGGATCCCATTTGTTACATATGCGTCTACCATTTAACACATCATGCTATGCATTTTGGTCTTTATTTAAGACCTTTATTTATGGCAGAGATGAATTAGACCATCCACAATAAAATTATTATCAGGCTACTATACAGTCTGGTTATATGGAATGGGCTATGTCACGAAATAAGGAAGAAGAACCATTAATAATAAATACAACACATTGTAGCAAGCTTCTGGATTTAATATGGAATAGTATAGCTCCTCCTGCCCAGGTACCTTTGGGATTAAGTTGGATATTAAAGGGGAGTATCTGTTCAGTGGATGAAAGAAGAGAAGAAGTGCAGATAGGGAATGTTAATAGTACTTTGACATAAGCAACATCTCTTCATTAGGTTATCCCATGCACGTAGGGAACAGGTGTATTTTATATCTGTGGAAAGAGGATACACCTGGTTGCCAAAAGATTGGGAGGTTCCTGTTACATTCGATGAGTATTACCTACCATACTACACCAACCAAAAATCACTGACTGAACATTGGTAAATCCTAATTCCATACTTAGGGAAAAGAGAAGAACAGACCAGATGGATACAGCAGCCCAAGAAGCCAGTGACCTAGGGAAAGAGATAATACCAATGCTGGGAGTAGCCCTTAATTACAGACAAATAGGACAATTGGCTAGATTGCTGGAGGCACTAATAAACTAAACCTCAGAAGCATTGGAAAACCTAATGGTGGAGATGGTTGCCATGAGGGTTATGGTTCTACAAAACCGTTGGTTTTATACATGATATTAGATAAGAAGGGTGGAGTCTGTTGGATGATTAAAGCTGATTCTTGACCTTACATTCCAGATAATACACCAAGTGTGTATAAGGCATTCGAAAATCCGCATGATATTGGGCATCAAGCACATAAGGCAACCAAAAGAATTTTCTGGGATGATTTGGGGTCTTTCTTTGGTTCTTGAGGTTCATGGATATTGAAAGGACTGTTTATGTGCTTGGCAATATTATTAACTGTATGTATTCTCATAAATATATTACCTGCATGTATCTCAGCATGTATTCCTAAGCCTCGTGTTACTTCAAGTAAAGTTATGGTGTTCCTGATAAACCCTAATCAGCATGAATTTATGCAGATGATACAGACAGAGATAGAGAGAATGCCTGCCGAAAAAGAAAATTCAAAGGGAGAATTTAGAGAGCGTGTCCTTTTTAACATTGCTTTTTTCTCTCTGCTGTATCCTTTATATTAACTTGTTCCTGGGATAAACATGTTTGTCTAGTTCAGCTGAGGGCACAATGGTTCATGGAAATGTTGAATAAATTATGTGCCTAAGGAAAAGCTTCAACTGCACAATGTTTTCCTTCCTGTTCAAAGATCACTAACAGAAAGCATCTCTCACTTAGTTTTGTAAACTGTCGCCATGGCCTAGGAGCCGGTAAGGTAGCTGATGCTACACAGATGTTCTCAGGACATTAGTTATGAATAGTACAAACTCTCCATTATGTTGTCAAGGACAGTGAATAATGGTTTGTTTACAATGTAACCAGACATTCTGAGAAAAGAAGGAAACCAATCAACTATTCGTAATGATAAATGACATGCTGTCTGAACTATTTATACTACAGCGGCATTTCTCAAGAACCTTTGTGTTTTATGATACGTTTTTGTTGAGATCATTGTTTTTTTACTATTTCCTATGTGACTACGCATGTATATAAGGTGAGTAATTTGTAAGTCAAAGCACACTGTTGAGAAATAGCCCTCTCTGAAGGGTCACCCCAAACTTTTTGCATTCCTTTTCATTTTCCGACCTTCCATTTGTTGACTTTTGGACTCTGGTCACTTTACCACTGCTGGCTGGTGCTAAAGTGCATGAGCACTCTCCTCTAAACATGGTATAATTGGTTTACACTTGTTCGGCATATTTGATTTACTTGTAAGTCCCTTGTAAAGTGGTATGCCATATACACAGGGCCTGTAAATTAAATGCTACCAGTGGGCCTACAGCATTGATTGTGCCACCCACAGAAGTAGCTTTTCAAACCTGTCTGAGGCCTGCCACTGCAGGGCATGTGTGTGCAGTTTACTGCAACTTAGACTTGGCATTTAAAAGTACTTGCCAAGCATGAAACTTCCCTTTTATTACACATAGGTCACCCCTAAGATGTAGCCATAAGGGCAGCGTGCTGTGTAAGTAGAAGGTACAGCATATACTTTTAAGTTTACATGTCCTGGTAGTGACAAACAGCCTATTTAATTTTTCACTACTGTGAGGCCTACTCCTGTCATGGGCTAGCATTGGGAGTTCCTTAATACACTCCTCAGCTGTAATTCCTAATCAGAGACTATTAGCTTTTTTCATATTTTATATGTTTGGAGTGGTAATGACAAATCCTCCTTACTGGTGAAGTTGGATTTAACATTACTGTTTTAGAAATGCCACTCTTAGAAAGTGGACATTTTCTCTGTGCTTATAACTCTGTGTGCTTTGCAGCCTGTCTCCAATCTACGTATGGGCTGGGTGACATACTACACTTTTAGCACTCCCTCTAGACACAACAATACAGGAAGGGTAGGTGTGTCTGAGTACCCATATACATACATCTGTATTTTGATGAACTCTTCAGGATGAAAGGGAGGGGCTAACACTTCACTTAAATAGGCAGTGTCCTGTCCCCAAACAAAGGACTGACTACCCCCAGACAGGACTGGGTTGAGAGGGATCCTTGTGCACTTCAGAGAGCTGCTTTGAAGTCACCCTTTATATCAAAGGCACTTTTGAATATAAGTACTGGGTCTCTCATCCCCTAAATTCAGACACTTCTGGATCTTGAACTGAACCACTGTCAGAAGGTCTGATGTTCTGCTCAACTGGACTGCTTTTCTGGAAGGATTGCTTTTCTGCTGCCCTGCTGCCTGCTGCTCCCTGACTCTGCTGAAGGAGAGCTGGACTCTGCCTTCCCTCCAAAGGGTTGCTGGCTTGGCTCCTATTTTCTGAAGTCTCAGGGACACAAAATACTTCCTGAAATTCTGCTGGTGCTGCTGGACTCTGCCGTCTGTGAGTCCTACCTTTGCCTGAGGTGCCCTCTTCAAGTTTTAGGCCTCGGAAGTGGGTTCTGTAGCTGTTTAGCTACAAAACCAACGCATCGTCACCTTATGGTGATCAGAACCGAAGCATAGCCTTTCGACACCGACTCAGAGGTTGTTTGATGACAGTGGTTCTACAGCCTGCACAGCCCGATGATGACGACGCTGTGCCCGGCTTGATTACGGATTGCTTTCACCTCAGCGAAGCTCGACGACAACGTGGTGACCCTATTGAGTGGAAAAGATCAACGCATTTTGCCCTCGCCATCAACGCTTTGCTCCATTTAAGGTAATTTCTCAACAGGCCCTGCCTGGGTCCTGTAGTTGCCTTGCACTCCATTACGATCGGCCTGAACTTTGGAATTGCAACGATCCCTTTCCACCTCAAGTAACCTTTTGGCCACTAGTGACCTTTAAGCACTGTTTTTGCATTTATTCTTTAAAAATTCGTATCTCGACTTTTATTGATTGGATTTTCATCACTTTGGTCTTGTTTTACTCAGATAAATATTCTTATTGTGTGGAGTCTTTTTGTGGTGTATGTATTACCAGTTCAGAGCTTTACCATTCGGCCTGACTACCTCTCCACTAGTTATCATTAAGTTATTGCTCCAGTAGTAGTCCTATTTCGTTTGGACAGTATCCAAATTTTACCATACTTTGATGAGTGGCTAATTGTCTTCTCTTCTCTTTTTATGGAGGTATCTGAATCAGCACCAAAATGGGTTTCCTTTGGAACCTTATGAAGTTCCAGCTGATCCCATCTCAAAAGAGGTTATTCATCAGGGCTCCACTGGATACAGTGGAAGCAAAGGCCTTTCTTCTAAAGACAAGGATCCACACATTACAGAACTCCTTAACCCATTTATTATCTTGACCAGAAGCGAGGATGTTTCTGAAAGTACAGGAGCTTATAGCAGCCACAACAGCATTGATTCCTTGGCCTGGCTTACATCTGAAGTCACTAGTCAGTCACCTTTTGTCTCATTGGGATCCAGTGAGTCAGATGTACCACAATTTAGTTCCAATGTCTCAGTCTCTAGCCTGGGAGGTTGGTGGTTGGAAAATAGAGAATTTACAGAAAGGGTAGTACCTTTTCCCTCCTGTCCCATTGGTAAATAGAATCGATGCAAGTCAGTGGGGGTAGGGGTAATCCTGCGGGAGAAAGAAGTGAAAGAAGAATAAGCAACTGTGGAAGCAGTCCTATCCCCTAAATTCAGACTATTGAGGACTTCATTTTCACACCTAAGATTCATCAAAAGGCACTGTTGCATAAGTTACGACTTTGACATAACTCTGCAAGGTGAGCTTTCCCACCCACGGGTGACACAGGTGAACATGGTTCAATGCACCAGAAATAACTGTGAAAACAGGTTATTGCAGCACCACAAAATACTATTTAATGTGTAATTGAGACAGAAGTATTGCTTTTGGGTTACTGACAATCCCATGAAGGAATCAGGGGCATCGTGAAAACTGCAGAAAACCATATTTGGTTATTCACAGTATTACACACACTGTACTTAGAAGAATGAACACTTTTAAGTTTAAAGTATTTATTACTACAGGAACAGTTTGTTTCTCAGTACATCTAAAACAATTACACAGAATATTATAAAAACAGCTAGAAGGGGAATAACGAGAATAAAATTAAAACTGTATTATTTTAAAATGGCATTTAAAATCTAACACCCCAATACTTACTTCTATGCACTTCACTTAGAGAGCAGAGAAGACGGAGCAGCTTGCAGTCTAGAGTTTCTTAGGAAGAAGAGATGCACTGCATACCTTGTTGACAGCAAAGGCTGTCTTTATCTGCAGAGGCGTGAAGACATTGTTCTCTGCGAAGGGTAAAAACAGGCTGCGGTCTTCCTCCGAGATTTAGCTTTATCGGCTTCAGTCTTCATGTGAGATGTAGAATCGGTGAAGTGCGAAGTGTGCTGGCAGTAGCTGAGACCATCTCTGGCAGAATCTTGTGGGATAATCTGGGCAAAGGACCTCTACTGACAAGTGGTCAAGCGGTCATCCTCATATACTAAAACCTATCATAAATTGGAATTTCTGACATAAGTTTAAGAATGTCTGACGTAGATTATATGCCTCAAGCTGTGCGTCCTAGACGTTTCCCTATAAACATATTGGGTGAAAGGACATCAATTCATGACAACACTACTTGGGCTATGTGTCTGTATGTGTTCTTAATTAACTTTGAAATGATGGAAAGCAGGCATTCGACCCAAACAAATGTCACAGTGATGGTTGTATCTGTGTCATCAATCGAATGGCTTGATGCTTTCAAAGTTCTTAGAAAGATAAGATCAGGCGACATCTAGGTCTAATAGCAGACATGACAGTGATTCTGCATAAATCGGGAAAAATGGCGACTTCCATTGTTTGAGATAGGGAAGATGGGGACCTCCATTAGTCAAGATGGAGTTGATGCCTACATAGGATGGAGTCAGACCTTCGGGACTTTACGTTATCCCTGGCCTGTATGCCTGAATGTCACATCATATGGGGCGTGTTTAATAAACAAGGATTTGTATAATGTATTGGGACATCCATGTCTCATGTTACTGAGCCCTAAAACAGCTAAAATAAAATTTACACCTAACTAAGCTATATGGGTAAAATATAATATAAAGCATTAAATGTCAAATGTATAAACGAAGCGTATAACAAAAGCAATTACTACATTGTAGATGTAAATGACAAAACATACACATAATCCCAAAGTATAAATATTTTCAATCCTTGCATTGTGTCAATAAAATTATGTATATATTTATTGTAGTCCATCTAGATTGCTGTATACGTGTTGGAGATAAAAGCATACATTGATGATATTAATGGGCCAAATTAAAAATATGTGGTAAAAACAGAAAAATTTGAATTTAGAAGTCTTACAGAATTTAAGCTTTTGTGGTATATTGGTTGAACGCTTGTTGTTGGTCGACTTACTTGGTGAGTTCATTCCTCCTCAAAAGACATGTCAACTTCGTTGGGTGCACACGCAACATATGTGTGATCTTTACGAAGATCACACAGAGCATGTTCATGGTTGAAATGGGTGTCAGAAACTTAAAAGAATTACAGAATCAGTCTAAATACTGCTTTAAATCCAGTCACCAGACCACATCCAATATTTTTAAAAAGATGCACAACCACAGTTGTCACTGGCAAATAACATTGTACGATATCTGAAACAATGATCAGATATTGTGTATGTAACAGCCTCTGAATTTATGAAGCAATTATAAACTTCAACCACTAAAATCAAAGGGACGCTTTTTTGTAACAGAACATACAATAGTTTATTTAAATCACCAAAATGCATAGATTTCGTACTTCTGCTTGGCCAAGGGAAGGTCCTAATGATATTTCTAGATGAAGGATACAAGGACCTTACACTACACTGTATTGTTTCTAGAACCGTTCTCAGGTTCCGCTGGCCGGGTTCCAACCCACAGCAAGTAACATTTGTTAAAAATAAATGAATACCATTATCCAGAAGTTCATGATGTGTGGGAATGGGCGCAATCGGGTAATTGGATAAAACACAGCGTAATCCTGGCATCAAGGTGCTACACATTCAGTGCACTCATATGGTGTGACACAGAAGGGAGTGTCCCAGGGGATATCAACAATTTGCTGTATATAATATACACAGGGTCGTCTTCATTATTCAAAATAGCATATGCCTGTAAATCAGACATCATTTTTTTAACAGTCTCAATGTCTCAATCATTTAAATTAGAACCAGGTATTATAACATCTCATTGAAACTTTGATCACATAAGGCAATTGCAAAGTCTTAGTGAGTTCATATTTGATATGGAACTTTTCCCAGTCTATGCCCTCGGGCACAGGGTAGGCTGTAATGTTCTCAGCATAGAGACCTCTTCAGGCTCTGTGGGATGAGGAATGTGGCTGTAGTTCATGAACCACAGGAGAGGTGCTTCTCCTCGCAGGGACATAGAGTCCATTCAGCAGTAGAAGAATGACGAGTATTTTATTTATTTATTTATTTATTTATGGAGCTTATAGAGCGCGCAGCTACCTCCAAAGGAGGTGTCCCGGCGCTAAGATTACATAACTGTCCCCATGAGGAGTAACCAAGATCATATCTCACAGAGAAAATGGGAAACGGTGAGGAGTTGACAGTTCCAAGTCCTACCGCCTAGTGAACAGCCAGGTCTTGAGTTTGCGGCGAAAGGCTGGCTCAGATTCGCAGAACCTGAGGTCAAGGGGGAGGCTATTCCAGAGCTTGGCGGCAGTGACGGTGAAAGATCTGCCGCCAGTCCGAGGAAGCCTGAATCTAGGAACCAACAGAAGACGAAGGTTATTGGATCTGAGATGTCTGGCTGAAACAGAGATCTTGAGACGCTTTTTCAGATAAAGTGGGCCAGTACCATGGATAGCCCGAAATGTCAGGATCAGAATTTTAAAGTCTATGCGTCGTGAAATGGGAAGCCAATGAAGTTCTTCTCGGAAGGCTCTGACTGAAGTACGGGCAGGGATGTTACCGATGAGCCGGGCTGCCGCATTTTGGACTATTTGCAGGCGGTCAATAAGATAGTGCGGGGCACCTGCATATAGACTATTAGCATAGTCTAGATGGGTGATGATAAGGGCCTGGACTACGGTTTTGCGTGAGGATAGAGGGAGGAAGGGGAAGATTTTTCTGATCATGCGAAGTTTAGAGAAACAGGCCCCTACCACTTTGTTAACTTGGGCATTTCCGGACAAAGAGTTGTCAAAAATGAAGCCCAGGTTACGAGCTGCCTTCACGGGAGAGGGTGGGGGATTCAGAATGGTAGGCCACCAGAGGGTTGCAGGGGGGGGGATTTTTTACTGAAAAAGAGAACCTCGGTTTTGTCGGTGTTAAGGGCAAGGTGATTGGCTGACATCCAGGAGCATATGTTACCAAGGCAGTTTCTAAAGTTGGAGAAGAGGGAGTCAGAATGGTCTCGAAAGGAAAAGGTAAGCTGAGTATCGTCAGCGTAGGAGACCACCCTGACGCCCCAGGATTCAACTACCTTGGCCAGAGGAGCCACATAAGCATTAAACAGTAGAGGGCTCAAGGCAGAGCCCTGGGGCACTCCACACAGGAGGGGTTTGTCTTCGGATTCAAAAGGGTGCATCGTAACCCTTTGGGAACGGCTAGACAGGAAAGAAATAATCCAGGCCAGCACTGTCCCACCGACCCCTAGCTGCTGTAGGCGGGAGGTAAGTATTTTGTGGGAGACAGTATCAAAAGCAGCGGATAGGTCGAGGAGGACCAACATGGCCTCCTCGCCCCTATCCACTGATTCCCTGATAATTTCAGAGACTTCAAGCAGCGCAGTCTCGGTGCTATAGCCGGATCTAAAACCGGACTGAGAGTCGTGTAGCAGCTGATTTGACTCTAAGTACAGTGCCACTTGTTTCTGTACCACCTTCTCCAGTATCTTGGCAGGTTTAGGCAGGAGACAAATAGGTCGATAGTTGCTAAAAAGCAGAGGGTCTGCACCAGGTTTTTTCAGTATGGGGACCAGCCTGGCCTGTTTCCAAACTGAGGGGAATAGACCTTGCGACAAAGAGGCATTCCAGATGGAAAGAAACGGGTTCACAAGGATAGGGGCGAGATTACCCATGATTTTGGCAGGAACTGGGTCCAGGGGGGAACCAGACTTAACGTTGCGTAATAAAGCTAACGCGAGATCAGGAGTTAGCTCGCTAAAAGAGTTGAAAGAACAAGAGGGGAGGCCAGGGCAATCATCAGGGAAATCCGGAGCCATTGCTGCAAAGGAGGAGGAGAGTTTAACTATCTTCTCTTGAAAAAAATCAGACAATCCATTGCAGAGATCTTGAGTGGGAGTAAAGAGGGATTTCAAAGCAGGAGGATTTACGAAGTCATTCACTATGGAAAAAAGAGTTTTGGAGGAATTCTGCGCCTGTTGAATCAAATTAGAAAAGTAAGCTCTCATGGACGAGCGTGTTAGTTTGTGGAACTTACTCAGGGCAGATTTGTAGGCCAATTTGGCTACAGGATCATAGTTCAATCTCCAGTATAGTTAATAACCACAGGTTGAAAAAAAAAGTTCCCAAAATGATCCAAGCATAGTACCACGGAGGAATCAAGTAATTGTCAGGAATCCACTGACAAGCACGAAACAGAAATATGCAGAGTAATTCTTAATGTTGTTGGACTCTCAAGTTTCTCGAGAGGGCACTAATTCAAAGGATGCCACATCGGGTGGAATCTCATAGTAAACCATTGAATTGTCTTGGACAGTAGCCACTGTCATGTTGGCAGCATCGACTGTGTTTGTTGCACTGGAAGTTCTGCGTAGAGTGCTGAGCTCAATTATCCCTGGCTGGGAACTCAAACTAGAAATATATCTACTTCATTCAGGGGTAGGGTATTCAGAGTAGGGAGAGGCTAGGAGGCACTACTCTAAATCCTTCCTCGTGTCTGTGGTGGTCAGCTGTAGAGGACTGGACACATAGTACTATTTAACGTAATCAATAGACACCTGCCTGTTTTCCCTTGAACCAAGCATGGAAGGCAGAATAACAGTTCTACTGCCTACTACCCCAAGAACAGTAATTGGTGGTCTGCAAGATGGTTCAAAAGCTAACTTGTCTTGGATTTTGTCCCAAACTAGGTCCCCAACCTTGAGAACTCACCTGTCATCAGCAGTGATAACCTTCTTATCACAGGTGGCGGCTTCAGAGTGGTTTGTATTAGACAGCTTGTCCCTGGTTTCTTCGATACACTGCAAAACATTCAAACATTTCTCAAAGTCAAATTTATCATCGTACGCCATCTTCCCAGAATTATCCAAGCCATGCACATACATAGTAACTCCGAAGAGAACCTTGAATGGAGCGCATCTTCCCAATACTCGTCTAGGCAAGTGATTTAATGTTCTGTGAACTCCATACAGGTTATGGTACCAAATAAGACATGAACTTAGCACCCTAGCAGTCAAAGTTTGTTTAATCATGCTATTGACCCTTCCTACAACACTGTTCAATTCTGCTTTGAATGGGTTGCTGAAATTCAGACAAACTCCCAGAGCAGACATTGAATCCCTATAAGCCTGAGAGGCAAACACAGGACCGTAATCTGAATGTAATGAATGAACTGCCCCATTGACAATAGGCACTGCATATCTTTTCCTACTTCTGAAGCGCTTGCATTTCTCTGTGGCCAAACCATGAACATGAATCATTCGCTACTAATATATACTTCAATTTGTTAGCTGAATTGAGGGTCCGGAGTGATGCAAATAAATAACGGAGAAGGAGATAATTGTGATCGTGAGGGGAGTTGGTGAGGGTCGTTTTACAGTGGAGGGTTTGATTTGTTGAAAAATGTCGACCTGTCTAACATAGTCCCTAGTCTGATTATATAAACAAAGCTACTAGTAGCATTGCTGTAAATGGCTACAGTTGTGATAGTTCCTGCATTTGCAGAAGACAATTCATCATGTGCTTCTATGATTAAATGTAATCTAGACAAGTTATTAGGTATTATTCTCCCACTCCTGGTATCGTGACTACAGGAATGTTATCTGAATTGATGGCATTGGAGTATTTGGGAGGAAGGTCTGTAGAAGGTTTCCCTGCTTGCTTGGTTGCATTTCAGTCTGTTAAAATATGTGTCAATCTTCATTTGAGATCTGGTTAAGACTGCTACGCTGACAGTCTGTATTGCAGCCTTCACCACCAGGTCAACTGCACCATTCCCTTTGTCATTAATGCCATCACGCTGAAGGCCCGAAGTGTGCCTCACATGGACCAATGAAGCGTGACTTGTAAAACAGCTACCTTTTCCCAAAGCTGTTTATTTTTTATAGGTTTTCCCTTTGAATCCTTGAGTTCATTCAATCGGCAGTGCTGCAAATTGACACTGTATCCTTGCACACAGAAGGCTGAGTCAGGCACAATAAAAGTGGAAACTGATGAGGCATGTAATTCTGCATGTTGTGCAGTACTGTCACCTAGAATTTGGTGTGGGTGCTTTGTGGTACGAATTCACCATCCTTCACTACACCTATTACTGCTGTGCAGGCAGCGAAGTACATGCATTTTGTTTGTTTCTACCACAGGGCTGGTAAGACTCGGTGAGTAAAGTGGCTGGAGATGAAGCAATATCCTGTTCATAATGGAGAAAAGCTTGTGTACAAAGAGAGGCATCATACTGAAACTTTACATCCACTGCGAACAGTGAAGAGGCCGATGTCATGAACTCCTTGCCGCAAGTATTAAACCAAGTATTAAAAGTCAATCTCATCAGTATGCTTGTACCAATAATGTTCCAATGCTTAAAAGACAAGATATGTTTTATTACTGTAATGTCTTTATTACTATTGTTTTGTCTGCTCTAACATTCATACCAGTAAGGACCTTCACTATGCGACTCATTCATTATTACCTTTTGGCAGCAGGGGTCAGTTCTGCAACTTGCTCAAATTACCTGCTTACCCTTATGGAAACATGCTTGAGGGCACCACCTTCTGAGATGGCACCTCTATTTAAAGAGACTTTGTCCTTTCCGCTGCGCTTGCTATTCATGTTTGGTTTTGAAAGGAGCTATCACATCTAGGAGCAAAACACCCAAGAAGTTCTCTCAATTGCAGAGAGTTTTTCCAATCTTCCTACAGATAAAGGCTGGACGTGTTTCCTGTCTGCGTGCTTTCAGTTCTTGCTTATCTTCTTCAGACGTTCGGATGAGGCACCGCCTGGTGCTCGAGCAGAAATTCTTCTGGCGAATTGGGAAAAAACAGCACTCCGGTAAGGTGGCGAGATGGAGGAGGGGGCATATTTAGGTCTGAAGGGAGATCATCCAACCATAGCACAAGAGACAGGTTGGGAACTAGCTACTAATTCCCCCTCAATAGAGATTGATCATTGGATATATAGGCTTGTTTTGAGATCTTGTAATGAACCTTGAAAAGAACTGTTGGAGATTTTTTATTCAAGAATATCAAGAAGAATTTTGTGTTATTTATCATAAGGAACTGTAATTCTGGTCTTGCTTTCTTAGTGGAAACAACTACCGTCTTCCAGAAAGTAGAACTAAGAATTGTGGACTAACCTTTTTCCTTCCATCTCTCCTTCCTTGCAGTATCCACCCTAGCGTCCTTTCCCCCATTTGGCCACATCCATACAATCAGTGAAATATAAAACTCAGAGTCTGTGCTGTCAGAAGGATGGGATCTTGAGAGCATCGCTTCTGAGGAACGGGGCATGACACCCACAATACCCATCTCGGGTGTAGGAACGAGCATTAGAAATCCTTGCCATTGTGGCCGCATCTAGTCCTAGTACAGGAGAAACAGTGATAATATATTGTGCCACAGGTTTCTCTTTAAAATAACTCTTGGTACAGTTGTCAGGAATATTTTGATGCGAGCAAGACGTTCTTCATCCAGGAAATACAAGTGTAATTTTTTCTGCAACAGGGACATTCTGTCCTCATTGTGGGTCATATAAGTGTAACCATAGTGACTGGGTATGACTCTGATAACTAGGTTGATTTTGTTGTCCCTAGTTTGTAAATATTTAGTCTCAAGCATGTCTGCTTGTAGAGCCCGCAAGATATCAGTCTGCACGTTCAACCACTGTTTGGATGAACACATGGGAGGCATGTAGTGAGGCAAATAAGTATGCCCAAAATTAAGAACTCCCGATAATTGCAATTTTGTCAGTGTGTCGGTAGGTTGCAAGGTAGCTCGCTTCTAAAGGAAGTCAGGAGCTAGACCGTTGCCATCACTGGATAATCTGTATCCTAGGAAGGTCACTGTCGGGTAGGCAGTCTTTGATTTTTTTTTTTTTATGAATTTTTTAACCATGTTATGTTAATATGGTCACTACTCTGTCTACCCAGGTAAGGTGAAGATTCAAATCATCATCAGTTAAGGACATATCATCAATCAATATATGATAATCCCGCAGAATCTGGTTGTAAAATCTCCATATTATGCGCCGAAAATAAGCCAAGACCATTCTTATAGCCTATGGGCAAGCAACAGAATGAAAGATGTGCTCCTTCGAAACTGAAAGTGGTTAAATACTCATTCTCTGGCACTATGTTTGAACTCAAAGATCCACTGGAAATATCCAGGTTGTTTTTGTACAGTGACCCAGTGCAAACAATGAAAATGGCCCGCATTATGGTGAACGTGCTTCCCCCAGAGAAGCCACGAACCTGCGCTGCCCCCAGGGCAGCGCATTCCTGTAAAAAACAGAGCAGCCCCTTTGAAGCCGCTCCATGTTTTCACAGTGCAGGTAGCAACCTCCATACAATTTGAAAGGGGAATAGAGATCCCCTTGCAGGCGGGTGCAGTGAGTGACTGCAGTCACCTACAAGGGGATGTCTGGGGGCTTCATGGGAGCCCCTTTCCCCTCTATAGCTCTGCCATCTAGGGGCGCACTGACAGTGCGCCACCTTTTAGATGGTGCACTGTCTGTGTACCTTCTGATAGCTTCTTTGCCTCTCTCCCCACATCTGTAATACGGTGCAGAGGAAAGGGATTCCCTCATTTGTAAGGAGCCGCACCCCCATACAAATGAGGGAACGCACTCTGGAAATAGCGCTGGTGCTTTATGTGCACCAGAACTATCATTATTACAGAAGGGGACGCACAAGCATTTGCGGCCCCTTCTGTAATACCAAAGTGCCCCGTGGGCACTGAACGCGGTTCCAAACGGCTGTTGTGCCCCTGGGGTACTAGTATAATACGGCCACAGATTTGTCAATAAACCTGTGATGTGCGCACTTTGTACTGCATTTGCTTGGGTGTGCGAATTCAAATTTCTATAGTCAACAACTATTCTATAAGAGCCATCTGGTTTAGAGATGGGGAAAAAGGGGAGTGTTCATTTGTGAAAGACATGGCATTATTATGCCCTGATACAGCAATTGATCTAATATTGCTTTTATACCATGTTTTGCTTCTGGCTTTAAAGGGTATTGAGCTTGTGGTTGTGGTTCACTACGTAGAGGAATAACATGTGGACTAGTGTGTTCATCCCACTTTGCTTGATTCTGTATAAAGCTGGAGCTTGTCTCACAGCCCATTCACTGCCATAAATTTCCCTGACATCCTCAGGTACTATAGAATAGAAGGCAACCCTTATAACTTCCTTAGCCCGTGGTGCTTTCCTAATGAAGGTTGGAGGCCAGTCTTCTTGTTATGTTATGTTATGTTATGTTATGTTATGTTATGTGTAATGTTATGTTATACGGTTTTATTGAGCGCAATGTCACCCGGAGGGGTCTCAGAGCTTTGTAGCAGATTTAAATGAAGGCAAAGGTTCACAACATAAGGAGAAGAGAAAACATTCAGAAGAGCCAGGTTTTAAGCTTCTGTCTGAATGGTTTGTGATCGGTAATCATTCAGAGTTGCATTTGAAGCTCATTCCAGAAGAGGCGAGCTAAATTGGAAAAGGATTTGCCCCAATTTCTAGTGGTACAGATCCTGAGAGGGGTAAGTAAATGCTTTGTTCCAGACCTTAGATTCCTATTTGGTGTGTACCAGTTAAGTTTATTGGCCAGGTAAGATGGCCCATTTCCATGCATGATCTTATGTACTAGGCAGATGATTTTGAAACAAACACGTTTCCTGACAGGGAGTCAGTGTAGAGCTTTTAAACTGGGGGCAGATGGAAACAGCGATGGAAGATTCTGCACCAGTCTAGCAGTGGTGTTCTGCAACACCTGTAGTCTGGTATAAAGCTCTTCATTGATATAGGCCATCAGTGTATTTCCATTATCCAGATGACTGATTATAAGACCCTGAACAAGTGGTTCCCTTGATTCCACTTGGAAGATTTTACATAGGGTTCGCATTATGCCATAGCAGCAGCTCCTCCATGTGAGCACAGGAGAGTCGCCCCACTGCTTTCTCTCAGTGCTAGAAGCAGAAACATAAAATGGTATTATAAATACCATTTTATGTTTCTGTTTCTCACACTGCAAGAAAGCAGAAGTGTTTGGTTGGGGGCGGGCAGGTGGGCGGTCCAGCTCTAGGGCAGGGAAGGAGTGGCAATGGCCACTGCTGAGGGCGCTGACTGTTTGGTCGACCCTCTGAGGCCAACCAAACCAGTCATGCACACTCTGCCTTTTTTCCATGTAGGCTGCATGCAGCCTACATGGAGAAAATAGCCTCCCCATAGACGCCTGGCGGGTCAGCGCCCCAACCAATTACAACGCAGCGTTGTAATTGGCTTAAGGGAGGAAGGCTTTCTGCTTCCAGGAGAGGAGCTGACACGACGCGGGACCGGGCCAGCGAAGGTTAGTTAAAGTTTTATTTGTTTTAATTTAAATTTTAATTTAAACTTCCCCCTCCCTGCGCGACCCCCCTCACCCACACTCGCACGTAATGCTGACCGCGACTGCATAGCAGGTGCAGACGACATGATTAACTTGGTCTTTCATGAACAATTTGTCATCTATTTTTATCCCAAGGTTACGTACCATGGACTTAGGAGATGGACAGGGGACAAGCCTTTCAGGCCACCAGTCATTGGACCAGAGTTCCTGTGCTTTCGCACATAGTATTACCTCGGTCTTAGTGGCATTGTGCTGAAGATGGTTAGTTTCCATCCAGGTGTTTGTGTGTCATGCAGCTTTTCAATCTGATTCTGGTGTCTGTTGGTTTGGGTCCGAGAGTGATTAACAACTGAGTGTCATCTGCATATGACACTATATCAAACCCATAAGATCTAATTACCTTGGCCAAAGGTACCATATAGAGGTTGAAAAGCATGGGACTAAGTATCGATTCCTCGGGGACTTCCTTACCTACCATCCGACTGCAGGAGACTAGTGTGCCTATTTGTACAGTGGTGGTTCGATCTTTTAGGTAGTTTCTCATCCAGTTAAGGGCCTTTCCTCCGACTCCCATCTCCCGCAACCTTTGTTCTAAAGTTCTGTGGGAGATGGTGTTGAGGGCTGCCGACAGATCCAATAGGACCAGCATTGCTGAGTGCCCGATGTCCTGGGCAAGTCTTATGTTGTCGACTTCCGCTAAGCTGATGTCATGATCATCAGATAATTGTGTTCAGAAGACTGCTTTAATTATACATGGAATGGCCCCTTCAATTTGTATGTTTAAGTTGCAAACCCTATCAGGAGGGTTTAAATCTTGATCTGGAGTCTCACTCAGTCTAAAGTCATCAGTTGGATTAAGATCCCAAAACTTCTGAAGAATCGATTGTGACTTCTGCTGCGCTGTCTCGGAGCGCTCTCACCCAAGTCCTGTTTTGCAGGAGGACTCGCAGCTGGATCAGCATGTAGTTCAGAAAGTCCAGTTACTTTCTTCTTTTTTAACTGGGTTTTTTGAATCCAATCTTTTTTTCCTCTTTCTTTACGCTGACGTCAGTCTCACAACCTCTTTCACTTTTCTACAGAACTCCTCTTTTCTTCGGTATTCGGGTCGGCTCCCCTTTCTTCTTTTTTACCTTCAGTGTCCCAAAAGAACGTGAAGACTGGCTATCAGAATACTGATACCAGTCAGGTTTTTTAAATTTTTCAGTCTCTTAAAAGTTATAACACCCCCCCCTGCCGGTTTCTCAAGAAGCGGGTGATCCAGTCCGTCTTTTATTTTTGTCTTTCCGTTTCTTTTTCCCTTCCATTGCAGATTTCTCTTTAACAGAGCCCTTGGTGTCATTTCTAGGTTTTAAGTGTGGCTTAACGGGTTGAGTACCCAAGGTATCTCCACCTAAAGAGGTATAGACTTCTGCAATTATTTTAGGTAGTTCCTGTTCATAGTCTTGAACTGTAAAAGCTCACAGTCTCTGATATATAGCCAGAACTGAAATCTCTCCATTTATGTTGCTTAGGATGACAGGGTAGACTGTAGAGAAGTTCTCCATGAACTCCATTCCTACTTCCAGAGTTGGTGCAGCTCTGTGCTCAATTTGTACGTATCTACATATATCAGGGAGGACTGCCAATGAAGGCGTACCATGCGTACTGGTATAAATGCTTATAAAGATGCTTCCCCAGGAATTACACTGTTATGTGGGAGGCACTATCCCAAAAGGGAGATACATAGTCATATTCTGTGTCTCTCTTGGGGTGCAGTCTATGAATACACTACTTGTAACTGATTTGGGAATACGAGCAATCCAGAAAGTCATTTAATCATACTTCATGGGCGCTATTCCCATGACAGCATTAATAGCTTGTGAACTAATGGTTTTATTTGTGCAGGAGTGGCAGGTCCTGCAGCAGTTCTGGAGCTCCAAGTATGGTGTAAAAATTGTATGATTCTCCTGTATAAGATGACTGTGTAAATTAACCCCACACCTCAGCTTGTGTTAACTTATCAGGGTGAGGAACGGGAGTATAGCTAGCCAAAACCGGGCATGTGGCCCCATCATTACTTAAAGGCCCCAAATTGTCATTTCTGTGTGTGTGCAGCAACTGACCACCAAACCCATTCTTGTGTGCTTGAGAAGATAATGGGATTTCCAAATCTTGGTAAGCCCTGTAATGTGCCGGCAGATCTACCACTGTATATTCTTGGAACTGCCCTGAGGTAGCATCAATAGGCTCAAACTTCCCCCATGAGTAAAATGTCTCAATGGCATATGCTGGACGTGCACTTACAAAAGTACCTGCTCCCTCCCCCACCGGGGACACCTCAAGCTTTGAGATATTAGATAAGTGCTTTCCTGCAATTGAGCCTTATAAAAATAGGTGCCACCATAATGAATTGATTAACTTGAGAATTGGAATCAAAGAATTAGAGTACCCACAGAATTGGAAATCAACTTTTATGAGTCAAGCTTGACAAACCTACGGAAATAGATGCTACGGACGTCTCCGTAATGACGTAATAATGGTTCAAGCATGTGTGAACAAACTACTCAAGGCATAACTGTAAGATACAAGCTCCACATTGGTCGCCAATTGTTGCATAAGTTACAACTTTGTCATAACTCTACAAGGTATGGTTTCTCACCCGCAGGTGACACGAGTAAACTTGGCTCAATGAATCAGCAATGTATGGGAAAACAGGCTATTGTAGCCTCACAAACATTATTCAATGTGTACTTGAGATAAAAGTATTGCTTTTGGGTTATTAACAATCTCATGACGTGATCAGGGGCAGCTTGAAAACTGCACCAAACCTTATTTCATTATTCACAGTATCACACACACTGTTCTAAGAAGAATGAACACTTTGAAGTTGAAAGTATTTATTACTACAAGAACAATTTGTTTCCGAGTACATCTAAAACAACTACACAAAATAATATAATGACAGCTGGAATGCATGTTATAAATAATGAGGATAAAATAAATATTTCTAGCATTTTTTTAAATGTAATTTAAAATCTAACACCCCAATGCCTGCTTCTTCGCGCTACACAAAGAGAACATGGAATACAGAGCAACTTGCAATCTAAAATTTCTTAGTGAGAAGGGATGCACTGCATAACTTGTTGCCAGCAAAGGCTGTCTTTATCAGTGGAGGTGTGAAGACCGTGTTTTCCGTAAAGGACAAACACATGCTGCGGTCTTCCTCTGGGATTCAGCTTGATCAGCTTCTGGCGAGATGCAGAATCTGCAAAGTGCAAAGTGTGCTGGCAGTAGGTGAGACCATCTCTTGCAGAATCTCAGGTGATAATCTGGGCAAACGACTTCTCCTAACAAGTGGTCAAGTGGTCATCCTTATATACTAAACCTTATCAGACACTGGAGTTTCTGACATATTTATCTATTTACTTTTGAGCTTTAGATAGAGTGAACATTACATCGGGGTATCTGAGCACTTTACAAGGTCTGCATGGAAAGATATTTACAATTTGCGATGAATACATCAGAAAAATAGTAAGCATACAGGGTGATAACATAGAGGGTGGTACTGGTGGTTTAAATAGTTTGGAGGTAGCAATGGGCGGTTGTTGTGCAGATTGGGGGGTTTGATCCAGAGATAGTGATGTTTAGGGTTTTTGCTGGTTGGTTAGGAGGGAGTGTTCAGGTATTTATTGAGAAGAAATCATTTGGTTTTTATCTGAAGTTTAGGAAAGATTGATTGTCATGGAGATCCTGGGGTAGAGCATTCCAGATTCTAGGTGCCCTCCCAGAGAAGGAACATGTAAGTGATTTTTTTCCTTAAATTTGGGTGGGATCAGGAGTAGAGTGTTTGAGCTTTAGAGAGGTCTCCTTTGACCAGCCTTTGATAGTTTGTTTGTGAGGTGGTCTGGTTTTTCAGTGTAGAGAACTTTGTGGGTCATGCATGCCATTTTGAAAATGCTTCTCACTTCAATTGGAAGTCAATTGAGTTTCTTAAGTGTGGGTGTGATGTAATGTTAGTGTCTTCCCATGAAGAGAAGTCAGGCCGCTGCATTGAGTGTGGATTTCATATGGATAAATTGGTTCTTTGGTGTATGATTGCACAACAGTCTCTAGGTCTTCAGGGGGGATGAAGGGTTTGGTTTTCTTTAGGTGTTTCAGCATGTAGAAGGCACTTTTTACTTAGTCATTCATATGGTTTTTCATGTTCAAGTTATTGTCAAATGTAATCACAAATGACTTGACTGAGCTGGAGATAGAAATTTTACAGTTTAATGCATTTAGATTTTGAAGCCAGTTATGGATAGGATGGGATTTTCCTTTCGTTGGATGAGGAGGAGTTTGGTTTTGTTGGGGTTAAGCTTTAAACGTTTTTTGGTCAGCCAGAATTGAACCGTGGAGAGTGTGTTGCTTGGTGTTGGATGTCTTTGAGGATGAGATTTTGATGTAGAGTTAGGTGTCATCTGCACAGAGATTGTAGGCAATTCTGACCTGCTTCAAGATCACTGTAAAGGATTCCTTATGTAGGTTGAACAGAGCAGGGCACAGGATCGGTCCTTGGGGTACTCCTTGCAGGACGGATACTTTTGGAGGGATGGAGTTGTGTAATTTGATTACTTGAGATTGTTTGTCTAGAGATAAGGAAAACTCCAGAAGGGGTGTAACATTGATGCCTGCATGTTGTAAGAAGGGTATTTAGGAGAATGTTGTGGTTGACTGCATCAAAGGCTGCTGAGGATTAAAAGGCAGGCCTTGCAATCATGTAGAGCTCTGTGAAAGTCATCACTGGTGTTCAGTATTACAGTGTCCGTTCAAGAACCCTTTCTGAATCCAGATAGGAAAATGTTGAATTTTTCAATGTGGTTGTTGAGTTGTGAAAGCACACATTTTTCAATAGTCTTGGCAAGGAAAGGAAGGTTGGTTATAGGTCTGTAGTTGTTAACGTCATTGGAGTCGGCGTCTGGGTTTTTGATGAGGGGGGACTTGGCCAAGTTTAAGGGAGGCTGGCATAGAGCCGTTAGAAAAGGAGGAGTTGGTGATGTTGGTCCATGTTGGAGAGATGATGTGTCTGGGATTTTTGACAATAGAGGAGCGGAGAGGTTCAGAGAGATGTGATGTCAATTTCAGGCATGATAGTATATCAGTGACTTCTTTTTCCGAAATGATTTCAAACTTGGTCCAGGTTGAAGTGTTTTTGAGTTGTATGTGGTTGTTGTTTGTGTTCTGGATCATTGTTGGGGGAGGATTGAGGGGTCATCAATGGTTGAGGGTGTGTCAGCTAGGGGACCATCATTGGTATGCGGCTATAATTGGTACAGAGTGAAAAGGTGGAGGGTCTAGAGAGAGTTCGATGTTTGTTATTTTTTCTGAAAAGAATTTGGGAAACTCTTGACATAGTTTAGCAGAATCATCAATTGAGAATTGTGGGAAGGAGGATATTTGTTGTGTGATGATGTTGAAGAGGTCTTTAGGTCTGTTTGGAGAACCTGTGCTTAGAAAAAATCTGATTTCTCTCTGTAGATATGTATTTTTGTATTTTAGGCATTCAGCTCTGAGGAGAGTGTGATGGATCATTGAGGGTTGTTCTCTCCAGGTTCATTCAGTCAGCCTAAGTTGATGTCTTTCCTTGTTGAGGTCTTTATCGAAACAGGATTTGGAAGTGATACTTTTGGAATTCTTGAACTTTAGAGGGGTGACAGTGTTGAGAAGTTCTGCCATTTTGTGTTGTGTCATCAGCAGTAGTAAGGTCAGGTGGAGGAAGAATCTGGGAACTGATTAAGGATTCAAGCTTTGATTGCAGGATTAATTGCAAATTCCTCAACCAATGTTTCGGAAGAGTAGTTTGAGTGGGGAGCTTGGGTTGGTTGACATTGTGATCAAATAGAATTAGGTGGTGATCAATCCAGTCCATGGGTAAGATGGAATGGAGGGATATGGTGTTGTGGTTGGTAATGATTGCGTTAAGAGTAGAGCGTTTATTTCGGATTTGCTTTTTCCAGTGTTGAGTGAGATCTTGTGTTTCAAGAAGGGTGGATAGGGCTTGTACTGTTGAGTCGTCTGCATCGTTCAGGTGCAGGTTGAGGTCTCCTAGTATAATGTTGGTGGTGTCCTACAGGGAGTTTTGGGTTATTAGATCTGTTAAATCCTCAAGGGATTATAATGTTTCACCTGGGGAATGATTTAGAATGTAATAATGTTAGAGCATTTGGAGAAGAAATTGACTCCTAGATATTCGAAGGGAGAGCGTTTGGTTGTGTGGAAGGGTTTTAGGCACAGATCATTTTTGTGAATGATAGCTAATTCACCTCCGATAAGATCCTTACAGTCACAACGAATGACTGACAAACCTGGTGGAGTAAAGGGATCAATAATGGGGATGAGTGGTCATTTAGCCAGGTTTCAGTCAGAAAAAAAGTCAATTTTGTGTAGTAAATTAGTTTCCGCTATTTCACTGGCATGCTTGACTGCTGAGCAACAGTTAGTAGCATGTAGTTAAACATGGGAGATGTTCTCGGTTCCGATTGGTTAAGGTGGATGTTAGTGAGATGGGCAGGCGGCTTTGGAGGGCGATTAGTGGGAGGGATCCTATTGGTGCTGAAGATGAACGGAATTTTGGGGTAACAAGGTTGGCTGGGAGCATTCTCTTATGTGTTACTTAGCATTACAGCTTCCAGCTGTGACATTTCAGTATTGGTGCTTCTAGGTTTACGGTGGTAGTGCTTAAGGGGGATGAAAGGCCGGGGAGTGGAGTGTGAGAAGTCAGAGTGCAAGTTTGTGGTGGGATAAGTATTCAAGTGTGGCCGTAGCTTTGTGGGGATTAGGGATGTTAGCGGGTATAGAGGGGGTGTAAGTGGCATTGGTGCGAGGGAAATGGGGAGAAGAAAGCTCACTGGGTGAGAAGAGAGTGTGGGGGTGTGGGAGTGTGTTCAGTGGGGGGGAGGTAACGGGGAGTAGAGAGCGGAAGACATGGAGAGCGGGTAAATGGCAGTCGAAGATTGAAGGAGTCTGTTCTGAGGCTTGGATTGGGATGTTTCTGTTTCAATATATGGATATGGACTGTTCTCCACAACATTTTTGGGACAGGGATATGGTGAGTTTGGATCTATAAGGAATGTTGATTGAGTTTAAGTTTAAGTATAAGAATGTCTGACATAGATTATGTGCATCAAGGTATGCATTCAAGACGTTTCCTTATGAAAATATAAGGTAAAAGGACGTCAATTCAGACTACACTACTCTGGTTATATGTCTTTATGTGTTCTTAATTAACCTAGACATGATGAGAAGCAGAGATTTGACCTAAACAAATGTTGCATTAATGGATGTATCTGTGTCAATCGCTTGATGCTTTCACAGTCCTTAGAAAGATAAGGTCAGGCGACATCTGTATCTAATAGCAGACATGACAATGATTCTGTTTAAATCTGGAAAAGTGGTGACTTCCATTGTTTGAGATAGAGAAGATGGCGATCTCCATTATTCAAGATCGAATTCCATTGGGTTATGGTATTAAAATAGCATTACTGGTATAGCTAGATAAAACAAAAAATATAAGGTAGTCCAACCTCCTTTTGGTAGTCTTTTTTCTAGCACACACAATATAAAAGCCATCTTCCACTACTATTAGTTAGATGGGCCCAGCAAGCAATTACTAAGGATTATGATGACATGCACTTACAACTTCCTGGCCCGGGTAGGGGAAAATCTACCAGGGGGTATGCAGCCTCATGGACAGAGATGAATTGTGTCTCCTGTAGGAAGTCAGCTTCCTATATACTGCACTAAAAAGAAGTACACTCTGCAGAGAATCCAGTGAGTCTAAGATTGGTATACAGAGGCAAAAGTAGATAATACTAACGCTCTAGTTGTCATCGTGTGGGCAAGCAGTTAGGCTTATCAGAGGGTAGAGCTAAGCATTTGTTGCACTCACAGAGGAAATAAATGAGAGACACATTCAAGAACAAATCTGAGACCAATTTGCAAAAAGAATACTTATTTTTATATAATCTTTCAGACCACGAACTTCATTCACAGGTAAGTACTTAATTTCTTTTGATTTATCAAAGTTCGAAAAATAGTTTACTATTGTGCGCAATTACGCACAATGATTTACTATGGGAGGAAATTCAAACATGCATATAAAATTATAAAATCCATTCTAGGGGTTCACCATTGAAGTGTGGGGTAGCAGCAGGCCAAGGTCCATTGTTCCACCAGCGGATCGTCGGGGGCATCCCGGATTCGGTCGTGAGCAGGGTGCTGGGAGTGTTGGTAGCTGGTGCGATATGGAGAAAAGGGCCACCGCAAAACAGGCTGCACAAGGAGACTTAAAGGTAAGTCTGAGGGATCCTAAATGAGGGATCAGGTCTCAGGGGACTCAGAAGCATGGGAGCACAACTGGTACTCAGGTCAGGCAGGTTGGGTGCAGAGCAAGTTGGTCAGCAAGGCTCTATGCATAAAGATGGTCTTTGCGGTCAGGGGCAAACAGGTTGCAGGGACATTTTACAGACAGCTGGGCCACTCACAAAGGGGTATTGGTGTCCCTCGATGGGTGCTTGCTTCCTGGGTGGTTGGATTCCGGATTGGACTCTTCATCTCGGTGTAGGTTGGGGGGGTCCGGTACCCCAGCTATTGCTCTGCACAGCTCCGGTAGGTCCTCAGTGGGGAGACAGATCTCTTCTGGTTTGGTTGCTGAAATTAAGTTGCCAGGGAGCAGCAAGTCAGGAAGCCTGACTCAGGAGGTTCAGTGCCTGCAATCTGCAAGGGAGTATCTCCTCAACTCCAAGCGAGTTCTTGGGTGATTTGTGAAGTGCTGGAGGTCCTCCGGGGTTCTTAGAGTCCTCGCAGTGGCAGGACAAGACAGCACACCACGCTGGTTGAGTCTTTACAGTGGCAGGCAGGATAGTCTAGTTCCTTCCATCTCAAGATGGAAGAATTGGAAGAGTGAGTTCCACATCACCTGCTCCACCTAAGGTATGGTGCTGGTTGAATGTGGATACACCTCCTGATCTTACTTATTTTCCCCCTGTCCTCCCACCAAAAGTGGGGTCAGGACAGGAGGTTGGCATTCTCCACTAATTGGAGAAGCCAGGGTCACATTTCAAAGGTGGAATCGCCTTTAAAGCTTCCCACCTTGGGATGTAATTCCTGCCTGGGAGAGGTGTGAAGGACCTCCGCTCAGAGAAGCCAATGTTCCTGACCTCTTAGAGTGACGGCTCTCACCACATGAGGTCAGAAACATATTTGGCAGGGGTGGGCTGGCTGAGACTAGTCAGAGATCTCACTAGTAGTTGGTAGGTTTTCAGGGGACACCTGTAAGGTGCCCTCTGTGTGCATTTATTAATTAAACCAACACTGGCATCAGTGTGGGTTTATTAAGATGAGATGTTTGGTACCAAATGTCTCTGGTTACAGTGTAGCCATTATGGTGCTGGGAAACTCATAATGACGGGTGTACAGTCCATGTACTCTCTATGTCTTCCCTGCGCCAGGGCCGGCTTTAGTGCTGGTGGCGCCCTGTGCGACAATGTTTGTTGGCGCCCCCCCCCATGACCACCTCCACCACAGATTCTCTCACTAGCACCCTTTAACAGTGACCAAGTCTCCATAACCACACCCTCTCAGATGCTTTGAATAGTTATACAGCACCACTCATACCAGTGTAGGGTGTCTGAGCACTTTGCATCACACACACATTACAGAGACAATCAATCATACGTGTGTAAATCAGTGTATAGGAAATGTTACATAAGCCAAAGGACTAAAAGTGTAGGAGTCACATGTCATCCATACTGGTAGGCAGTATAGTTTAAGAGTGCTTGGTGTGGAGAAGCACAAACTCAGAGTCGTAAAAGAAACAGCATAGTTGGTAGTTTTCTTTAATAATAAGAATCGATTTCTAGCCAAATTAACCCTTTTTTGCAAAATTAATCAATGTTCTAATAATGTATACTTTGCAGTGTGTATGCAGTTCTAGGATGAAAGTTAAAAGCTCACTATTCTATATTAGGACTTTCAGTTATAAATTGCAAGTAACAAAAGGATGCCTCTTTTTGAAAGCAGTAACCGGCTGATCTGTTTACATCATACGCACTCTGTAATCTACTTGGTACACGAACTTTGCAGCAGGCACATTAACCCTCTGCACTAACTGCACCTAAAAGTCAAAACCACAACTATACAAAATGCTGATCTCTTTCCAGGAGGATAATTAATCACACGAGTTATCTTGACATTTATGTGAGGCCTGGTAATTGCCGGGGGAAAGAAACGCTGCAGCAGCTGCTTCAAAAGCATAATAAACTTTCAATCACGGCGCCCCCAGGAAGCCAGCACCCGGTGCGGTGGCACCGGTCGCACCGCCCTAAAGCCGGCCCTGCCCTGCGCACTTACAATATCCAAGAATGGACTTAGATATTGCAGTGTCATATCTGTTCAGGCAGATATGACCACACATGTGATATAATGCACCCTGCCTTAGGACTGGAAGGCCTGCAGTGGGGGTGACTTGCATATAACTCATGCAGTGTCTTCGGGCATGGCACACAGGGATGTGTGCCATGTCAACTCTTCACTTTTGTCTGCACCAGGACATGCAGCCTGCAATGGCAGTTTGCACATCTTGGTGAGGGGTCCCTAGGATTGCACAATTCATGTTACAGCCCTAGAGTAACCTCTTCAGTCCCAATGCCCTGGGTACCAGGGGTACCACTTACTAAGGACTCACAGGGGTGCTGAAGTTGTACTAATTGTGGTACAGTTTTGGGGAAGTGCTCTGGCACTGTGAACCTGGTTAGCAGGGACCCAGTGCACTTTCAGTCGAAATCACATCATGTTCCAGGCAGAAAGTGGAGGCTAACCATGTCAAAGGAGGCCCTTTCCTACATCTCCTTGATGGAGATTTGCAGAGCAGCAACGTAGTTGTTGGAAATCACGTTTGTAAAGCATTGCAAATTGGAGCGTTATGAGTCCATTCATTTGGGTTTGGGAGTGTTGAATCCTGTTATGAAGGAATAGCACTTTTCTGAATAATTCTGTAAAATATTAAATCAAGACGTTTCACTTGAATGATAACTGTTATTTCTTTTTGAGTTTTGAGGAATTGCATTTCTGCTTGTGTATTTCCTCACAGAGTAAGGACTGGGACTCCAAAGAGTCATGGTCAGACATTGCATGCAAGGCTCTGAAACACTGTTCATTTAGTCATTTACTGAAGATAAAATGTATGTATCTGGCTTTAGAGCAGCTTCAAAAGAAAAGTACTTTAGGGTTTAACTAGAAGAAAAGCTTGGTGGTGACAGTGAGATGCAAACACACAGCCTGCAAGACGCCTAAGCTTGCAACCTTCCCATTACACTCACCACATCAACTACCCAGAACAATGCCACCTCTCTCTATATGGCTAATAAATCAGAAAACAGCCAGATAGCCGAGTGTCAGATTGTATAGCAAACAATTGCAAGATTTGATTCCGCTGCACTGTTCAGCTGTAAGTGTGTATTCCCATAGCCTAAGCCGCACTGGGAACACTGTCCACTTCATTTCAAGTTTAGACTCGTGATTTACAAGCAAAATATGAGCTGAGGTGAACAATGAAAGCCCACAGCAGTGTAATCTGTAAGTAAAAATAAACTTTAAAGAAAATTTGCTGGCAGCAGTGGAATGTGTAAAGAAAACTTCATAGAAACTGTAGTGGAAGTAAAGTTTGCTGCCTCCGGTGAGATTTGAGCAGATGTGCCCACGGGCACTGGTGTAACAACCAATGCCTTAAACATGGCTGGATGGTCTTACACACCTACAATAAATTAACACCTCAACCCTACCTGAAAGTGGGCTTGAAAATTATTATAAAGGAAAAATTCCTCAGATTAAGACTGGGGGCAGGCCCCTTCAACCAATTCCTGCCTCCCTGGGAGAGAAAAGACGAAAACGAGCAATGCCGGCTATGCAGTAATGGTACAGAAGATGCAATCCATATTATATGTATTTGCAAGAAATTAAAAGACATCAGGTGTACCCTTTTAAAACCCGTCTTCATAAAATATGGTGTCAGATCATGCAGACAAGCATTAATGCTGTGTTTTAACCCAGATCGGGTACAGCTTAATTGTAGACTGATTAAATTCCTTGACATTACCGCAAAGAGACTAAAAAACCTGGATTGCCTCAACAATTGTATTGTCTGTGAGAAATAAGTTTTTGTATATAGTGATTTTATTATGGAACGAGCGGAATTTTATTGTTGTATATGCAACGGTTTTAATTAATCATGCATAATAAATAAATACCAAATACCAAATACCGCCTTAAACGAGTGGGTCACACTACCCACATGATGTACAGTCTTTCCAAACAGGTAATAAAGGTCTGCGTTGACTTCAACAATGAAGAAAGTAAAATGGGAGCGGCCAATGGCAGCATCCTGGCGGGCACTCTTGCCAGTGGCAGCTCGCAGAGGGAGTGTGGGGGGCAGTGGAGTCAGACATACGACGGCCAGGAGTAAAGTAAATAAATAAATAAATAAAACTATTTACCTGGCGCTTGCTGCATCGCCAACTGTAAATAAATAAATAAAACTATTTACCTTGCCCTCGCTGCATCGCAGAGTTGGCGATGCAGCAAGCGCAAGGTAAATAGTTTTATTTACTTATTTACTTACTTTACTCCTGGCCGTGGTATGTCCGACTCCACTCCCCTCCCACCCTGCCCCTCCCCCGCCCTGCCCCACCACCCCGGAGCACTCCCTCTGCGAGCCGCCAATGACTCTTGCTCCATAATGAGCATCAGCATGAGGGTGCAGTGAAGGCACTCAGCATGTGCAGAAGAGGAGCGGATGTTCTGAGCAGCCGCAGTAAGGACCAACGCCCCAAGAATGTGCAGCTTGATAGTCAGATCTACTTTCTGTGGCACTAAAAAGTAGACATCCACGGAATCCTGTGTGAGTGTGCAAAATATGAAAGACAACTGGGCGAGATCATGTAAGGTCATCCAAAGAAGCCAATTGCTGAATGGGATGACCCAAAGCTCCCTCTCTGTGTACACAATATAAGGTTGTCGCTGGGCCCAGACCTAAAAAGAGTCCCTCGGGTAAGCAATGGAAGGATACAACTCATCCAGACAAAACAGTGTGAGCTCCTGGGTGGGACAAACTAAAGAATGTGGAGGAAAGGAATTGAGTGAGGAGCAGGGAAGGAAACAGACAACAGGGTAATATAACCATGCGAGATGGGCTGACGAAAACCATAGAAACATGGCAAGTATAGGTCTGGCCAACAGACAGGTAATAATGTCTGTAACATACACTTAAATAGGACACTATCCACAATTATGAAAGAAATGCATAAATAGATGAGGAATGAATATTTTTTACAGCTGTGTCTAATAGAGTTCTTTAGACTTCCTGGCTGGCACTGGCTGGCAGTGTTCATTTGTCTTCAGATGCCATGTGCTTCTGTTGACCCCAAGGACCTCAAGAACTTCCGACCCATCTCCCTGCTCCCGTACCCGGTGAAGGTCATCGAGAAAATCGTCAATACACAACTGACCCGATACCTCGAAGACAACAACACCCTAGACCCATCCCAGTCCGGATTCCGAAGAAACCACAGCACGAGACAGCCCTCATCACCGCCACAGACGACATAAGGACCCAACTGGACAACGGCAAAACATCCGCCCTCATCCTCCTGGACCTGTCAGCCGCCTTCGACACGGTCTGCCACCACACACTAAAGACACGCCTCCAAGAAGCCGGAATCCAAGAGAAAGCCCTGGACTGGACCACTTCTTTCCTCTCCGGCAGAACTCAGAGCGTCCGTCTCCCCCTCTTCTGCTCCAAAGCCACCGGCATCATCTGCGGCGTACAGGGCTCTTCCCACAGCCCGACGCTGTTCAACATCTACATGGCCCCCCTCGCCCACGTTACCCGCTAGCACGATCTCAACATCATCTCCTACGCCGATGACACCCAGCTAATCCTCTCCCTCACCAGGAACCCACACACCGCCAAAACCAACCTCCACGAGGGAATGAAGGCCGTCGCAGATTGGATGAGGAACAGCCGGCTGAAGCTGAACTCGGACAAGACGGAGGTCCTCATCCTCGGCTCCACCCCCTCAGCTTGGGACGACTCCTGGTGGCTGACCACGCTAGGAACAGCACCGTCACCCACCGACCACGCATGCAACCTGGGTTTCATCCTCGACTCCTCCCTCTCCATGTCGAAGCAGGTCAACGCCGTCACCTCCTCCTGCTACAACACCTTCCGCATGCTCCGCAGGATCTACAAGTGGATCTCCACCGAAACAAGAAGAACAGTGACCCAGGCCCTCGTCAGCAGCAGGCTAGACTACGGCAACGCACTCTACGCAGGTATCCAGGCCAAACACCTACGACGACTGCCATGCATTCAAAACGCTTCCGCCCGGCTGGTCCTCAACGTCCCTCGCCGCAGCCACATCACCCCCCACCTGAGAGACCTACACTGGCTCCCCGTCGAAAAGAGAATCACCTTCAAGCTACTCACCCACGCACACAAAGCCCTCCACAACACCGGACCAGCCTACCTCAACGGCCAACTCAGCTTCTACACCCCCACCCGCCAGCTCCGCTCCGCCAGCCTCGCCCTCGCCGCTGTCCCCCGCATCCAACGAACGACTGCCGGTGAAAGATTCTTCTCCTTCCTCGCCGCCAAGACCTGGAACATCCTCCCCACCAGCCTGCGGCAGACCCAGGACCTGCTCACCTTCAGAAGATTCCTCAAGACCTGGCTCTTCGAGCAGTAGCAGCAACCCCCCCCCCCCCCCCCCCCCCAGCGCCTTTAGACCCTCACGGGTAAGTAGTGCGCTTTATAAATGCATTGATTGATTGAATGATTGATTCATCTTCAGGTGCCTCTAGAGTTCAATGGTGTTTGTGTGGTGGGCGGTGGGCGGTGTCTTTTGGTGTTTGAGTATTCACAGCATAGATTGGGCCTTAAAGCCCACATTAGGAGTGCCCATAAGGAGTAGTGATAAAAATTTATCTTGGCAAGATCCAATATCCTGTTATGTGCAATTTATTAGTTGCTATAATTTGTGAGTATTACAAGTTTAGTCATGCAAAATAGGGCATAACATGCAGATTTTTAGAGCTTGCAGCACTAAAACCAGCATGTTCCAGACTTGTCAACGATTAACAAGGGGTGTGGAAGGTATGACACCCAGTAATTAACTTTTAGTTCCAACAGAGGTATGCACAGAGTTTAACGATTTTACTACAGCACTCAAAATGAGGGCCATTGGGCCTGATTTACATAGCACTTGCAAATTTAGCTAATTCACACAAGAAGCATTTCTTACTGCTTCCACCTTTTGTGAATTATGCGAGTGTTTTACATTAGTAATTCACAAAATGTGGTTTATACTTGTAAAAGTATTTACTTACAGAAAGATATTCATGTGGCAAATAGACTTCCAGAGGTGGGTAATCGGCATACCCACAAAATTGCTTGTTTGGGGGTATTCACAAGCTTTTTTCAGAACCAGGGCCAACATGGAAACTGTTGGTGAGTCCCTTTAGTAAAGAGTAGAGTAGGAGAATTCCCTTTCTAATAACGAAAAACAAAAATAGAAAATCCTCTGTGGCACCATCTTCTTTTCTACTGAAGACTGCATTGAGGCAATAGTCAATACTACACCAAAACGAGGAGACAAATGAGACAAAAGTAAGTTGAAAAATACAACCCTGTGGATAGGAGTTGAGAGAGGAAGTTGTTTTTTTATTTGCTTTGTTTTCTACATTTTTGACAAATTAAAGTGCACTGTTACAAAAAGTAATTCATTTTAAAGCATTTCCAGAAGATAAAAACTGAAAATATTAAAATACCTGAACCAACATTATTAGTGGTTAAATATCCTAATTCTAAATTCTGTGATGTATTTGTGTACTTTTCCTTTATATTTTATCTTTATTTATTTTATATGGCATAACCTGATACCAAGAAGCAAGAGAGCAATTTGCATAAAACTGTGTAGTACTGTAGAAGCATCTCAAAAATACAGTGCTATGCCAAGATGCTAACACTATTTTTTGTGCAGGTTCTGGCTGAAATTAGTTCACATAAAATAGGATTTGTTGGGGATGAGGGTGACAAGATAGGGGTCATATGTGATACTGTCTGGCTATACTGGCATCTTGAGACCCCTGGCAAAGGGTTGCCAGCCCTGGCTGTGGGTGGCAACCCCTGCCATAAAGGCAGTGTCCCTGGAATAAACTCTACATTTCTGTCAAAGACTGTGGCCATCTTGGCTGCTGGTGGACGGTACTGGCATAAGGTTGGTATCTCTAATAGAAGATCTACCATATGGCGGCCCTCCATTGATTTTGATGACAATCCCGGTCATGAACAGTAGCAGCCATTGTTGTGGAGGAGTGGCCGGGCGGGCGGGGAGTAAGGGGGGTCACAGAACAAAATAAAAAAATAAGTGAATAAAAAACTTATCTTCAGCCAGCTGTGTCGCGCTCTTCTGCTCCTCTGCTTGCAGGCACAGGCTCCCAGACTCGTCTGCAGCCAATCCTGAGAGCAGCCTCAGGATTGGCCCGAGCGCTCTGAACTTGCGCTCCCTCGGAGACTGGGAGCCTGCGCCTGCTCTCTCTAACCCATCAACGCAGCTGGGGTTGGAGAGAGCTTCACTGCCCATGACTTTTTGGCCGGCCTGAGATGACCAGCCAGCCAAACCATCATGCACAGTGAAGACAGTGCACTGCCACTCCCTCTCAGTGCCTGTCACCCCCAGGCCCCGCCCCCAAAACTCATCAGGAAAGAAAAAACAATAATAAAACGTATTTATTATCGTTTTATTTGTCCTTTCCTGCCGTTTTGAGGGAGGGAGGCGACACTCCTCCTCCATATCGGAGGAGCCGCCTCTGGTCATGAAGTGAGGGTTCCTGAAATGAGGTGGAATTTCTTGGCAAGAGCTGGCATCTTATCCTCTTGCAGACAGTAGTAGCACGAGGCAGACATCTCTAGCATGAGGCAGTCAGTCCTAGCATACAGTGCCACCAGGAGCGGCCTGTGCAGGTAAGAGCGGTGGGGCAGCAGGGCCGGGTTGAGGTGGGATTCGAGAGACAATCCCGAGGGAAAATTAAATAAATAATGAATTTTGCTTGCTGAGTGCCACCCACCTTCCATGGAGTGTTGCACTACACTGCATCTGGCCGCCCCATGGACATGGACATCACCGATATCTGGTCAAACATAATAACATACGATGGACATTCCTTGTACATACAGGACAAGTCTGAGATATGGCAGTCATCCTTGAAATTCACTGGTGAAAAATAGTCAAGTGAGCGGTGAGCCAACATCTGTTGGAAACAACAAACATATGTAGTTGATGAAAATGACAAACTGACATTTGCTTACTAAACTATTGAATTACTGAAAAAGAAAAGCTTAAATCTGGGAAAGAAATAGTGAACTTTCAGAAAGCGATCAGCAGCCTGGATACCAGCGGGTCGGCCAGCTCTGACTCGTGCACTTATTTAACAGGTAGTTAACGCATTCGATAATTCAATGCGTTAAACACCAAAATCCGCATGCTATTCCCTACAAACGTGTAATAGGTGCTATTTAGAGCACCCACCAAATAACGTACCTTGTGGTATTGTTATCAGGTGAGATAAATATAGCACCTACACTTGTAGTCAAGGCCTTGGTCTTTTGTTGAGAAATTTATTTCTTTTAAATGCTAAAAACTAATATTAGCCAGCCAACTCTGTATATCCTTAAAGGGTGGCTAGCTGATTTACCCGAAATTGAAAATTGATATTAATGTCAAATATGTACATGTTCAGATAATGGCGAGCTGGTGGTCAGGGAAACTGAGTTTCTTTAACAAAAATTAACGGTTCGTCCATGAGGGCAAAGAATACGAAACCAACAAGCTGATTTTTCATGAAAATGTGCGCATTTACAAAAAAATGCACACCTCAAGATTTTTTTAAGGACAAATATATTCAAAAGAAAAAAACTAAAACCGGTTTTTGAAGGCAAAATGACTCAGTTGTGGAGACTACAAGCCCCAGAAAGCCCTCCTGTGTCCGGAGGAGCCCGGAGGAGGCTGGCTGGGCCCCCTATCTTTGAACTGCTCTCTGGAAGGTTACTGCTATTAAATTCTTCGTTTTTGCCAGTCTTAGATTTCTCAATGTTGAACAAGTTTGAGGTGCTTGGCTGTGACTCCATTATTGCTTACTGCTGGTAGCAGACACGCAGAATGAGGAGAGGAAAGTTACTGGTGGTCCTCCTGTTCTCCCAGCCAAGTGGACTTCCATGGACAGACTGTTAGAAAGGGCTGTGGGGGTATCAGCACCGAAATGGCCCTCACAGAGAGAAGTCTCTCATTAAACCCGGGCGCTGCAACAGGTTCATCTCCAGCTATGGAACTAGCATCTTCACCCCCTAGGCTGGCGGTGTCGCCCCCCTGTCCTTCCAGGAATCTTTTGGAGCTGGATACCTCACAGGCTAGGGGTGTGGCACCTCAGAATAGCCCCACGATGGCAGCCAAAACACCAAAAGGTTAAGGCGAGGCACTCTGAAGGCCAACAACGAAACCTATTATTCTGATGATGAGTGCTTTAGGGAAGGTTATAGTTCCAAACTCATAGAATTGCTGCTGATTGAGTTATCTCCTTTGATACGTCATTTAGAAGCTATTGAATCTCCGCTTACTCTTTTGAGGATGGGAAGGGGTGTGGCCCGCCCTGAAGGCAAGGATGTTGGGGCCATCAACAATGGAATGTATGATGTTACAACGCATACATTTACAGCGCATGCCTTTACAATGCAGTTTTTACATTGCAACATCCTTTAGAACGCATTCTTTTACATCGCATGCCATTACATCGCATTTTCAGAAATTACCTTTACAACGCATTCCATTACATCACATTATACCTTGACAACGCATACCATTCCAGTGCATACCATTACATAGCATTTAAGGTAAGTGTTGGATAGTATAGGGGTAAGAACTACTATTCTAACTCCAGTGAGTGCAACAGTAGGGTAAGTGTTGGATAGTGTAGGTGTAAAAATTACTATTCTAACTCCAGTGAGTGCAACAGTAGGGTAAGTGTTGGATAGTGTAAGGGTACTATGCGTTGTAATGGTATGCATTGTAATGACTTGCGATGTAATGCCTGCGTTGTAGTGACATGCATTGTAATGATATGCGTTGTAGTGACATGCGATGTAATGGCTACGTTGTAATGACATGCGATGTAAAGGATGTTGCGATGTAATGACTGCTATGAAGAGGTAGTGCAATGTAATGACTGCGTTGTAAAGGTTGTTTCCCTCACCAATGGTCAATCATCGGTGGATTTTATGTCACCCACGATTGGTACAATTCAATTGGGAGTGATAAGAAGTGAGCAGTTTACAATCGACTTGGGCAGCCCAGAGGTCAGGTTTTATTACTACAATCACCTGTGGTAACCCACAGCTCTGTAGGCCCTCCCATGGTATGGGGGAGATGCAGGCACAAGATCAGCAGGATCACCAGGATCTACAATAGAGTCAGCAAGTTCGGACCAGGACAGGTGGGATTAGAATTAACCGCACCTCAAGTTTAGAACAAACTAACGACATTTTATTGTTCTTACTGGAGTACCTCCTTTATGAGACAATTAGATGGAATCCCAAGTGCGGCTAACAAGGAGGGTTGGATGGATTGGCCCGGTGTCTGTGGAAGCTGATGGTGACTTTGTTATTATCAATTTAAGATCTCCACAACTGGTCCAAAGGCTTTTGTTTGGAAAGTTAAGCCACATCCGTGTAAGAAGCGCCATTTCCTTGGTACCCAAGAAGTTAAGACTACAAAAGGTGGACCTATCTTTCTCCAAAGCCATCCTCCTGATCATTTTGTTGCACACTCGGGCCGCCTAGTATCTTCCTGGAGCATCCAAGGGATCAATTTTTGGTACCAGTTGGCAATCAATTTGAGGCCCTTTCTGACACTGACTGACCATCAGCTGAACAGCCTTACCTCCTCCCCCATCAGACTTCTTTAGGGGGTCTGATGCCCCATCCTGGTCTAATAGTGCCAGGAGCCCCCTTCCTGTTTTGACCTGGAATGTAGCAGGTCTCAAGGGGAAGACAACAGATCCCGACTGGCTTAACTTTATAGCTGTCCACGATATTATTGATTTTCAGGAGACTTGGGCCACCTCTCCTCTATCTTGCTCTGGTTTTGCTTGTTACTCTCACCCTGCTGTTCCATCTACCCGGGGCAGAGCCAGAGGAGGTCTTTCGATGTGGTTTCAATTGAACCTTAATGTAAATGTGACTGTGATCGACTCGGGCTGTATGGCTTTTCAAATCTTGTGTATTAAGGATGACTTCAGCTCTTATTATTTCTATCTGATTACATTGTATAACAATGATTTTACTAAAGTTACTTGTGTGTATTTTAGTGAATTAAGGGGCAGATTTATAACGGACTTGCGCCACTTTTACGCCGCCGTTGCGTCACTTTGTGACGCAGCGGCGGCGTAAACCCTGCGCCATGTTGCGCCCCATTTACAACGTGACGCATCTAGGGAGATGCGTCACGTTGTAAAGCTTGCGCCACATGTGGGCGTACCTGCACAGGGGGGGGGCGTTCCGGCGCAGGAACGCCTCCACAAAGTAGCTGAGTGAAATCTACAAGATTTCACTGAGTCACTTTTCCGGCCATGCTGCGTCAAAACCCTGCGCATGCTTGAAGCAGGCGTAAGGATTGACGCAGCATTGTAACAATAGGGCACCCCCGAGCCTTGCTGTGCGCCGCGCTTCCGACGCAACTCCAGCAATGCGCCAACCTTCCGCCATCAAATGCGTCACGCATCTGTTTATCCTTGCGCCATGATGCGCTGCATTGTAAATGCGGCGCATCTATTGTGGCGCAAGGGTAAACTTTTGTGACGCATCTTTCCTGCGCATCCCTGCTGATTTGCAGGGATGCGCCAGGAAACATAAATCTGCCCCTAAGTGTTTAAGCAAACTGTAGGCAGCATCCATAGCACATCTTAAACAAATTATTGGCAGAGACTTTAAAACTAAACTTACTGCTAACTCTGAGGTTTGTCTGACCTATTCCCACACCGCAAAAGATAGTCAGATCAGTCAAATTGGTTGTATGACTTTACAACGCATTCCGTTGTAACGCATGCCTTTACCACGCATGCGTTACAACGCAAATGCCATCCCGACGCATATCCTTTACCACGAAAATTACTTTTACACGCATACTTTTACAACGATTTTCGTTGTTAAACTATGCATGTAAATGGCATTTTCATGTTAAAGGATTTTCACCCTAAATATTTAACTCTTAAATTTACCCATCCTCGACACTACCCCCTCATGCCTCCTTACCTTTCCTCTCCTTGATTTTCCGTGGTGACGTTGTACGTCATTAAGAGGAAGTGGAAGCGTTTTTCAGTTTCCTCCTCTGACGCCGATTGCCTCCACGTCTTTTTCTTTATACTTCGGAAATAGGTCTGTTTTTTTTTGGGGGGGGCCCTCTTTTTTTATCCCACGCTTTTTTTTGTGTGGGGGAGACCCAACCAAGCCCCCCCTTTTTTTTTTTACTTTAGCACACATGCCTTTACATGCCTTTTCGTAGTAAAGGTATGCGTGGTAAAGGCTTTTCGTTGTGATGCATGCGTGGTTATGGTAATGCGTGGAAACGTCCGCGTTGTAGTGGCCGTTTTTGCCAGCCAAATTAGCAGTTAAAGGCAAGTTTGGGGACTTCTGTTACAATTTAATAACTCAATCAGGAATTTAATAAGCGCTCGGTGAATGATTATATTGGAACTGTGGCATCGCTGGAAAGGGCATGGTTCTTGCCCTGGAACTTAACAGATGGGAAAGATCCCTTCTGTTCTGTTTCACATCATGCAGTGTGTGGAGGCTGCTGTGTTTTCAGGATGATGCATATCAATGGGAAACTCGTACACCTGCTTGCCCCTGTGACAGCTTCTACACAATCACTGATGCACTTTCTGTTTTTCTGTAAATTTTATAGGTATCATTTAATCCTGCCTCTTAAACCGCATTTAAAATGTTTATGTTTTAAAATGTTTGTGTTTTGCGTGTTAAGGGCCCCGTTAATGTATATTGTGTTAATGAGGGCAGAGCTGAGCCTCTATTTTACGGAGCATGACTTGTTGTCTGTCCTTGGTCTGTTTCTTGAATGGAGGCAGCCATACCTTACCTTCTTTCACAGTGAGTGGGAAGGCCTCCATCATATATTATTTTTATGTAACTAGACATTTTCTTCCAGAGCACAGTCATAGAGACACGATGGGGTGGGGAGGGATGGGGGATGTCACAATGCTCCTTTGGCCATTCTGTCCCCTTTACGTGGCATTTATAGACATGTCACATAGCTTTTGATTCTCTTAATAGGACACAGGCTGTTGGATATGGGCGTTGAGGATACCCTTTCAAATTTTGGATACATTTTACATGAGAACCTAACTTCCAAAGTACGGTGTGGCCCAGTGGGTGAAACCTCTCATACTTTCCCATTGGCTCCTGAAGTGTACCAGGGGTGTATCTTGGCACCTGTTCTGTTCATTTTATACATCAACAACTTATGTCCCCACCTGGGTGGAGTTACTGGTGATGTTCCTGAAATTGCCAACACCCCGTTACCGGCGTTACTTTATGCCGACGATGCCGTTTTGTTGGCTAGGACTCTTAGAGCTTAAAGTAGTTTAGTAGAATCATTTGTTTCTTTTATGGGCACCCTTGATGTAGCTACTTATTTTGGGAAGTCTCACATAATGGTGTGAGGTCCATGGAAGAGAAGGTTGGCATGTGTGACAATTAGAGGTCTGCCCCTGAGTTGTGTGATTGACTTTTGCTGTCTCTGGGTCACTCTCAATACGGGAGGGTCGTGGCAGCCGGAGCTTAATATTTCAAGTATGAACCTTAGTATGGCAGCGGGGGCCATTCTGAACCTCTTGCTTTCCAGCTTCAGGGGTTCAGTTTCTCCCTTTTTAAGAATCTATAACCAGCAGTGTGTTCCAGCGGCTCTGTACAGAGTGTGGATTTGGGGGTATCAAAGCTCTTCCGCTCTGCATACCGAGGAAAGTCGTATCCTTAGGCCTCTACTTAATCTCCCACTGTCCAGCTCCCATTATATTCTTCATTCAGAGCTAAATCTACCTTACGTTTCTGCTAGGATTAGGTCGGTCCCTCCCGTTACTGCCATGGGTCAGTGTTTGGGCCAGCGCCGAGGCTGGTTTTAACAGGGGGTGATGTTATGCTGCTGCAGGCTTGATAGCGGCCTCTCTATGCTTTAGTTGCACTATGCACTTAGGACTCTCAATGACATAGGTTTGTCGGACCTATTTTCCGCACCACAAACCGTGGTCAAATCAGACAAATTACTGATAAAGGCAAGTTAGGGACATCTTTATGGTTTAACGACTGGATCAGGAATCTAAGATTGATTTAGGAAGGATTGTATGGGAACGGCAGCCTCGCCGGAACCAGCATGTTATCTTGCCCTGGAACTTAACAGATGGGAAAGATCGTCTCCAGGCAGGCGCGGTTTGGAGGCTGCTGTGTTTTCAGGGAGATGCATATCAAGGGGGGACCCATATACCTGCTTGCTCCTGTGATGGGCCTTCTGCACAATGACTGACGCACTTTCGGTGTTTCTGTTCATTTTATAGGTATCATTTTATCGTGTTTCTTTAAATCATTTTAAAAATATTTATGTTTTGCGTGTTAACAGTAGAAAGAGTTAATGAGGGCAGAGGGGCAGAGCGGAACATGTACTGACGCCTTACTGTGCTTGCAGCAACTTGGTTGCCCATAAGCTTGTTTTAGTGTTTGCTCCTTTTTTAAATCAGCTGTAAATTGTAGGAAATCTATGGAAGGTTTTTAAGTCACTTGTCTGATGAAGAGCATTCCCCTTTAATGTATAGTTGTGATCCCCAGGGCTGTGCCTAGCTAAATCTGTCCCAAGTGTGTGCTCACGGTTACTAATGCCTTGCGGTGACATGAATTTCATGTGATTACCAATTTATTAATGTATTGTATTTTGAATTATCACTTTTATTAGTTGATGTATTAGTTGTTATCTGCTATGGTTGATGCAACCGAATATAGGGGCTAATTAGGATGGCGTAACGATCGCCACCGCCGGGCCGGCGGTAGCGATCGTTATGCCATTCTTTTGTGAAATACCCCCACCATATTATGATGGCGGTGGGTATTGTGGCAGACGCAAAGTCCACCCGCCGCTTTTCCGTTGGTCAGAATTCGCTACAATTGCCGGCCGGGCAGAGCTGGGCCACTAATATGGTGGCGGTGCATTAGGATGTGGGTGGGTACCCCCCTGCAGTTCCCTGCACCAAGTGGCAGGCCCCGCGTGGTGCCTGCCACGTGGTGCAGGTAAATGCTGTGTTTGCCCTTTTACCATTGCGATCATTAGAGTCTGTTTTTAGTATCTACACTAGATCTGAATACTCAATATTGCTTCTCATGCTGACAGTCTTATGCGAAGAAAATCTTGGCAATTAATGTACTCTTCTAGTATATTGAGAAACATCTATTTCAATCTATTACTTTGTATGTACACGCTATTGTATTAGTCATTATTGAAATATATTTTGTGTTTCGATGTGCGATGTAAACACTCCAATATGGCGTTTGTTTTTCTGCCATATTCTTAGTGCGTTGGTAGGTGTACACGATCTAGCTTTGGCGAATGACGCGGTTTTTGTGCTATCCAATTGTAACACACCATCCAATTTAAAAAGTGGCCGAAACCGAGCTTTCCGGATTGCTGTTCATTTCCAGTCAAATTTAGAAGCGGAGACGCCGTAGGAAACTGTTAAATGTAAGTAAGTAGGTTAGAGGCTTTGACTAGGTGCATTTTTATACATTTTGGCTTGTGTAAGTTCATACTGAGAAACACCTCTGTATATAGTACTAGTATTGTTTACTTATTTTGGCATTTGTTTGCCACAATTGGTACATTATTTTTCCGACATCAGATCTCTCACATGATTTAATGGTTCAAATTCGTTGTATTGTGTCTATTCATACAATTATAAGAACTAGCACAGATATACTGCTTTTAAATATGAATGGCAGAGATTCAGATACATTTTCGTTGTACCAATACGCGATTGCAAAAGTCTGGCCCTCGTTAGATCTGAACATGTCACCATGGCATTTCACGCTCTTTGCACAAATAGTTCTGTGCGATATAGTTTGACAATTAATGTGACCATCCAGCATTTAATTGAGACACATATATTTCAATTCATTGTGTTGTATTCACACACAATTGCATTAGTTCTTATTGAAACATATGCTGTGTTCTGACGTGAGATTTAAATATTTTAATATGGCGGTTGTCTCTTTGCCGTATGTAAGGTGCATTAGTAGTCTCCGTGACTTAGCTTTGGTCTTTGACGTGAATTTTGAGTACCCAATAGGAATGCGCGATCAAATTTAAGTAGTAGCCTAGGCTTAGTCTCTTGGAGTGCCGTCCATTTTCGGCCTATTAACCAGCAGAGACACTGTCGTAAATTGTTTAATGCTATCTTGTATTGGACTTCTGAGCATTTTGAATGCAGTTACAAGTTGCTGCCTTTGTCTTTTTATTAGTTGGCAGCTTGATTGAATCATAATCTTTATTCTTGGAAAATTAATATTGATACTGGCTGCATCTCTCTTTGACGTACTGATTTTGGATTTAAGGAAATTAAAGAACACATGAAAGGGTAAGCATACCCCAAGTGATTTAGACAGTTGATGACTCTACCATGGATAGTATGCTAAAATTCTACATCTTGCTACCCTCTCTTACAGTGTGTACTCTGAGGTTTGTTTGCCTGATCTTAAACTTCTGCTATTTGGTTTTACCGGAAAAACGATTAGGAATACCATTCCACGCAGATTATTTGTTATTCGAAGGTAGAACATCCTCTGTAATAGTTGGATGTTAACTAACAACTTTCTGAATGTCGAAATTTTCTTTCATCTCACGAATTGAGATTGCTTCTTGCACAATTGGTATATGTCTTCCTTGTTTAAGGTGAAGGTTTTTTGACTATTTTTTTTATTTTATTTTTCTCTCTTTCCATCTTTTTCTTTCAATTACACTGGGTGTGGAGGTATTGTTCTTCAGAGCAAAGCATGGGACCTGTATACATCATTTGAAGTCACAAATATTATATAAATAATTTACTCCCTGCCATTAATACATTGTAATTAAATCCCCACAGATTAACCCCGGCTTTTTATGGGTTTTGAGATTCCTTTCCCTCTTTATCTGGTCCTGAGGAAGGTGGTTCACCACCGAAACGTGTGTTGACTAAGATCAAGAATTATTTTTGAGGAGTGGTCCCTGGAGATATAATATCATCTGAAACAGTTTATGTATCTGTTCTATCTCTCGTTAACAATTTTTTGACCCCCGATATATTTTTGAATCTCATGTTGGTTTTTAATTAATGTGTGAAGATTGAGTGTAGTAGAGAGTGTGGTGTGAATGGATGATGGTCGTTAGCTGAGGGTATGTGAAAATATATGATTAACCTGTTTATAACAAATTGTGTTTTTTGCAATTATTGTTTTGTTGTATAATTAATGGATGTTATTGAATTTGTATATAAGTAATTTTTGCAATTGTATGCAGTCTACTAATAATATGATGATGAAAACTGTGTTATTGGAAAATGATTTATACCTTTAAAAAATGTTATCAATATTTAAAAAAATGTGTTTATATTTGTTTTTGTATCTATTTGAAAGGGTTAGAGGTCTTTGATCTCTCTGATCTTTTGTGGCAGTGTGGAACCTTATTAGGTCAATTTCAAAGTAATATAGGTCTGGAAAGAGGCTCTTTGTTTGGAATTTTCTTGTTTTTCTCCCCCTTCCTCTTGGACCTTAAAGTATTTGTAGGGGGGGCCTTCTTTATTACAGCATAAGCCCTGCCCCAAAGCTCACGGGGGTCAGCCAATCCTGACCCCTTTACACGGCCAGGCAATTAGAGCACTTATCACAATATGAAGGGGGTCATTTTAAATAATGCAGATCTACTGGCCTTGTCAAGGGGTGACCACATCAATATATAAAAGGCAGGCCTATTGGCTTTGCCAAAAGGTGACGCCATCAATATACAAGGTACGCTTAATGTCTTTGTCTAGGGGTCACCATATCATTGTATGAGGGCAAGCTTATTGGCTTTGTCAAGGGGTGACCACGTCAATAAACAAGACAAGTCTATTGGCTTTGTCAAGGAGTCACCATATCAATATAAAATGGCAAGCCTACTGAATTTGTAAACAATGTTAAGCACATAATTAGAGCATTTCCTTTACAGTCTTCAGGCTACATAATGAAGTCATAACACCAACCACAAGGGTTCCTTGCAATCCTTCGCTGAAAAACAAAATCTCCAGCTATAGGACTACTTATGAACACTTTAAACGTTTCCTGCTGTCCCACAGTACACCCCCCAGGACAAATAGGGTTACATTTAAAAAATGATTTGTGGGGGGCTGCTGCAGTCCCTGCAGCCCCCTACAATATTTTTGTAACAAGCTGGTGGTGCCTCTGCCAAGACGGGGCACCACACAGCAGGAACACAAATGGAAATTAGGCCACAAAAGGCATGATAGAGTGCTCCTTGCCAAAGAGATGTGAGTAATAATTAAGCCGCTCCTGCAACCATGCCAGCTCCCCAACCTGCACCCATCGTGGGGTGCCGGCAGCAGATGACCGCACATTTATTTTCTTTGTTTTTTGGGTGCCGCAGTTCCACCCAAGGCACTCACAAATCTGCTCCCTGTCAGAGGCTGTGGTGGAAGGCAAAGGCTCCTGCGGCCCTGCCAACCCCCCTGCCAGCACCCATCCTCAGGTGCCTGTGGGAGCTGGCCAATATTCAGTGTGCCACCTACCAGCGGGAGCATTTTTTTTTTTGCTCCCACTGGTTAGGAGCAATCTAGGGTCCACTGCCCATGTGTGTGCAAGCAGAGGAAACCATACTCGAGGTGGGCCTAGGATGATAGGGTCCCCCGGGGCTATTACATGGCTCAGGAAGGGGGGGGTTCCCTATTAAAGTAAATTTCTGTTTTTAAATATAGATTGCCCCGACCCTCCAGGTCCTAGCCCACCCTGGGAAATGGGCAAAAGGGCATCCCAACCTTTTTTTTTTTATTTGTCCCAAGGTATTGCAGTATTACCAGAGGACTGCAAAACTGTTGCTTTTAATTTTGGCCCCAGGGGGTTCCTTTAAAAATCTCCCCCACTGCCCAAGGCCTAGCAGTTCTAGGTGTCATTACCCTGGCCGCCAATATGTAATTTTGTTTGTAGTACATGGGAATAATTCTCCAAGTCCTAAAAAGGCTGCAAAATATCTCTGGTGATGTGAGGCAGCCAATCATAACTTATCTTTTGATCGACCAGTCCCACTGTACTACAGTACCGTGAAGTATCTATAAATGCTGATACTTAATTTCTTAAAAAACTACTGAATGGATTTACACCAAATCACAAAACAAACCTCCACTTTCTCGATAAAGATCTAGCGCTCTGCCAATATGGTATACTTCAGTTCATCCATTTTGGCTGTAGCTGTGTCTAAAGTTTCTATGAGAGATGTCATGTTGAAAAGGCATTTTTAGACCCCCATTTTTCTCTGCCCTCTGCATGACGGATCACCACAAAACTTTCCAGGAAGGAGCTGAGATGGATGAACCTTAGTTTTGGAAAGTTTCGTTAAGATTTGTCAAACCGCACTAAAGTTAGTAGTAAACCCAAAATCCATTTTCTATGGAAATCCAGTCCTAACTATAACTACACAGTGGCAATATATATCTAAACAAACCTTGGAGTATGGCACCCAGACTATTGGATATGAGTTGTTTTAGAACTAGGATGAACTAGGAGAACTACATCCTCTTGGGGAGAGGATGTAGCCTTACGGCTAGAACTCTTGACGTTGAAGCTGGGGAACTGGGTTCAATTCTCTGCAACGATACTCAACATCCTGTGATTCTGGGCAAATCACTTAATCTCCCTGTGCCTTACAAAGATGAATGTGTCCATCTGTAACAAAACTGGTGCTCATGTAAAGTGCTCTGATACCTGATATCTTCAGGTCTAGTTCACGCTATATAAAACTCTAAAAACAAAAAAGTATGAGACTTGTAAATAGTGTTTCCCTGAACCCGCAATACCAGGCAATGTATTTGATGTTGATGATCATTTATTTTCCCTGCATACCCTTACACAGCAGTTCTTGTATGTGCAAACTAAGATATACTGCCCGTGGGTAAAGGTGTCACAAATATAGGGAAGCCAGGGCAACATTATGGAGATACAACTGGAATGGTGCCAGTGCCCCAGTGCACGCCTTGTTAGGATGGTAGATGTCATTGTGTTAATAGATGTGTATGTGCGCAGCTGAGCCAAGTGCTATAAAGAAGGTGCTAGCTGCTGATACCTAGGCCCATAGTGTGATGGAGTCCAAAGGACAAGAGAGCAGACACAGCAGGTAAAGTCGTGGCCGGTGCAGGTAAGCGTGGTGGGGGCGGTGGAGCAGGGCGGGGGGGAAGTCGACAGAATGTGGAAATATGGATTTTTCTGGTCAGTTATGTCCCCTATCTTGGACCCCAACGGTTTCATGTATAAATCACAAGTACATGTATGTTTCCTCCAGTTCCAGTTATGAAGACGCAAACACATGTGTGTCCACCGCCAACATGTCCTCTTTCAGATCCGCCATGAATGGGCCGGATATTTTATTCCTAAGTGTGAAAGGCCACCGCCTTTATATGGTTCATTTATCCCATTTTACAGTTCAGGCGAGTAGGCCCTGATTCTGCCATCAAGCCTTTTTCTGCCTTCTGCCTCTGAAAGCTCCAGTCTGAGCTCGCATCTGTATCCATGAACTTTGTCCTACTCCCTGCGCGGCTAACGGTGCCTGACATCAGCCTGTTGCCTGCCAAAAACTGTATTTCACCTTCAAGATTATCTGCTTTGCTCCGCTCCCTATCCAATGCATTCCTGTCTAGTAGTTTAAAGTAAACATTCTTTCAGCTACCGAGCAAAAGGCCCGGCTTCTCTGTCTTTATGCAAGTAATCCATAGCCCTGTTAATATGAAAGATTTCGGACCTCGCATCTAGTGTAGACACTTAGACGCTTGTACACGCATTAACAGTCAGTATAGTCAGTATAGAATAAGATTCTACTCTAAGAGACCTCTCTTTTGGATAACATAGTTCTTTAAACATAGGATGTTAGATATGATTTGGGATTAGGTTGACTTGACCCTCCAGACTTTTGTCGCCACATGTAGAGCTAAATGTCAAGTCCCCTTCACCCTCTAGTTACACGTCAGTCACACGTCATGCTGCTGCGTGCGCATCTCTGCCAAGTATTTCTGCTGACATTGCGAAATTCTTTCATGGAACCACCCATTTATGACGACATATCCAATGACGTTCTTTAAGCTACGCCCAGTTACACCTATTTTAGTGACGCATGTATGTTTTATCTTTGCTATCAATTGTTACGCCTCCTCCATCTGTTTCACTGTAATGCCTATTGTATAAAAATGCTTACCTGTCAATAAAGTAGAGTCTTCACTTCCTGAACCTTCGTGGTGATGGAATCTGGAGCTCATCAATTTAAATTGATTATGGAATAAAGCCCGTTCCGAACCTCTAATACCACGGATTCTGCCTCTTATTTTACTGAGCTATTGTTATAGATTTTCCGCATCAAATTAAGTCCCGGTAATTAAATTATTTACCACATAAATGGCGCCCGAACAGGGACACTTTCTCATCTCACGCGCCGGCGGTGCGTTGCAGGCCCGGTCTCCTGTCACAGCTGGACGGACAACGACGCGTACCCACAGGATTTCCTGTATCTCCCTCCTGCCGAACGGGGGTAACTGAGGCTGCGATCAACACCCAGACGAGGCGGTGAGAAGTGCGAAGTATCCCGACCAGAGCCTAGCTGAGAGAGCAAGATCCGAGGTATACAGAGGCCCACCAGTTTCCGAAGTTTCCGAAGTTCCGAGTCGAGTCCGGTCCGAGTTCAAGTTCAGTTCAGTTCCGAGGCCTTCCGTTCCGAGCTACCCGGTGAGTACCATTATCGGGGAGGCGTTCTAACGTGCACATAGGTTGTGCCGGTCAAGACGGGTTTGGGTACACAAATCCGGTCTGCACTGTTTCAGCAGTGTATCTGTACTGTTTAGCAGTATATCAAGTATGCCTAGTATATGAAGTCAGAATTATCTAGTTAGTATCGAGTATTATATCTTAGTGAACGGCCATCATTGTTGTTCATTAAATGTTAAAATGTTAAATGTTTTAATTACGTTCTGTATATTGTGGTGTGAATGACTGTTTATTATTGTGTTTTATGGTATTAAAACGTGTTCAAAATTAGGTATCAGATCAGTTCTCAATATGCCGCTCTTTTCGAAATTAAGACAGATCACAACCAGAAAAGGGGTACTCGAAGAAGCTGTTCCCATTCCTCCTAGGGACACTCCAGGGTACTTCATGTATCATAAACATGGCCTAGACGCCATATTATTTCTTGATCTACGGGTAGACTACACTAAGGAATTACCAGAAAGTCAGAGGTGGCCCGCAGCTGGGACCTGGGATGCAGAGTGCATCGTGAAAGTAGAGGAAGAATTATGGAAAAAGAAAGCTAGACAATCACAGAAAGACGCCATTGAATTATGGCGAAAAGAATCGTATAGACGTACGGAAAAAGCACGTAGACAGGAAGAGAAGAGTAAGGAAAATACAAATAAAGTTCGAGAAAGTGTATTAATTGAAGAAGGTGCTCGAGTAAAATCAGAACAAGTAGACAGACAAAGAAATGCCCTTGTGAATGGTATGTATCCTCTTCTGGCCGAAGGACTACCTAAGGCTACTCCGGAAATACCAGGAGACTTGCCACCCCCATTGTTTCCGATAAAAGTGCATCCCAAAGGACATCCCAGAACCGCAGAAGATGTTTTTCTTTCCTCTTATTTAGACGACGCAGCTCCCGAGTATACTAGTGCTGCGCCACATAGACCGCCTGCAGAGGGGGTTCAACGCCAAGACCCTCTTCCGTCTGTACCTCCGCAACAGCAAACCCCGACACAAGTTCAGGCAAGCACATCTGCTTCGACACCTGTATCTACACCTATAGTTGCTATGTCACGTTCGACGAATCCTTTCACATCCAGCACCCCTGGTGGTGCTACCGGAGGTACATCAAGCATTTTTTCTACGCCACCCAGAACAAATAAACTTTCCTTTCAAGAATTAGCTCACCAACGTACGCCCAAACTAGTAACTCCCAACACGCTCAAGGAACTTCTAATAGATTGTAGATATGACCCGGTGCCCGGAAAAGGGGACGAAATGGTGCTAGCATCATTACGTATCCGACGAGCTGCAATATATTTAGGGAAGCTACCAGGAATGACTACACACTTAGAAAATATATATCACTTTGTCCAGTCAGGACGAGATTCCGAAAGTATTGACAGAGCCATGGAGTACCAAAAGGTGGAAATACAGGGGGAACTGTTACGTTTCCTCATAAATTGTGTGATCAGAAATCAAGACCGACCAGGGGTAAATCCGAAAGAAATGCAAATTCTTACCACATGGAGTCGGAATATATCAGAGGGGAGACATGATAAGCGATCATGTATAGTAGCTATGAGCCGAAAGATCCGCAAAGAAATAGAACGAATACACGAGGAAAGATTAGCAGTAGACGAACCTGAACAAACCGAGGACGAGGAAGAATTAGAACTGCCCACAGGACAGTTAGAAACTATGGCCTATGTAGGTAGAGGAAGACCTTGCAATAATACTAGATGTTTTACTGATCCGATATGTCCGATACGTTCAGATAATAACAGAAAATTTCAAACTCCTATAATAAATATAAGGTCCCCCGAACATTCATTCCAAGCCGCTGACAAATTACTCCGAGAACGAAGGGGTTATCATATACTCGATTCTATGGACGAACAAGAATTAGCCAGGTCAGCCGTTCACTGGGTTGATAGTCCTGGAAAATATGGTGATGATACACTAGCACACACGTTTTTGAACCTCGCCCCAGATGAACAGCGTTTAGCTGGTATCTATATGATTCAACAACTCCTTATATTATATAAAGGCCAACACTCCGATCCTGGTCCATTACCGGATATATTGACTAAATTACTAACGAACAAATGGAGAGGTTCAGGTACTGAGTTAATTAGAGAAATACTAGAATCCAGAAAGCAGTACATTCTTTTTGTATGTCCTGAACATGTCTCACTACCCATCAAGGAAAGAACGACGTATTACATGGATATAAAGAAAAACAAAGAGGGGAGTAGAGAGGTACCACTCAGCGAGTGGTGGAGGTGGATACTTCCTCCCGGTCAATAGTACATAAACAAAGGGATCCACCCACGAGTACAAGAGATCACTCGAT